>NW_027328741.1:48553122-49172786 GCF_048564905.1 Vicugna pacos
ATGTTTGTCGAATCCGTCATGCATGTAACATGTACGGAACACGGAATATCATGTTGAAGGAATCTATTCAAATTACATATCTCTAGGGTAGAATTCGCTCCAAGAGGGTTTTTCTGGGATCAAAGTGTGATTCTTGAAACTGGTGGTAGGAGAAGCAACGAAGTCCAAGGAACTATTTCAAAGTGCATAAGTAACTTGTTTGGTGGTTGAAACATCTGTCATGCGCATGTTCACAGCTCAGAAATGCATGTTTGAGGAATCCGTGATGCATGAAACATGTTCGGAATACGGAATGCCATGGTTATGTAAACAATGTAAATTACATGTGTATTGGTGAGAATTCGCTCAAAGAGTGTTTTCTACTGCCAAATGTCCGATTTTAGAACCTGGTGATACAAAAAACTTATGAAGTCAGAGTAAATATTTCAAAGTGTAATATATGCCTTCTTTGGTGGATGAAAGTTCACTAATCCACATGCTCACAACTCAGAAATGCATGTTTCTCGAATCCATCATGCATGGATCATGTATGGAACCCGGAATGCCATGTTGATGGAATTCATGTAAATTATATATCTATTAGGTTGAATACACTCCAGAAGTATTCTTCTGTGAAAAATGAACGAATTCGAAACTTGTGTTAGGGAAAGCTTGTGAAAATGTGTACACGGGTCTATATGAAATTATTCCTTTTATAGAGGATGAAAAATCAGTAATCCACATGCTCACAACTCAGGAATGCATGTTTGTCGAATCCGTCATGCATGTAACATGTACGGAACACGGAATTTCATGTTGAAGGAATCTATTCAAATTAAATATCTCTAGCTTAGAATTCGCTCCAAGAGGGTTTTTCTGGGATCAAAGTGTGATTCTTGAAACTGGTGATAGGAGAAGCAATGAAGTCCAAGGAACTATTTCAAAGTGCATAAGTAACATGTTTGGTGGTTGAAACATCTGTCATGCGCATGTTCACAGCTCAGAAATGCATGTTTGAGGAATCCGTGATGCATGAAACATGTTCGGAATACGGAATGCCATGGTTATGTAAACAATGTAAATTACATGTGTATTGGTGAGAATTCGCTCAAAGAGTGTTTTCTACTGCCAAATGTCCGATTTTAGAACCTGGTGATACAAAAAACTTATGAAGTCAGAGTAAATATTTCAAAATGTAATATATGCCTTCTTCGGTGGATGAAAGTTCACTAATCCACATGCTCACAACTCAGAAACGCATGTTTCTCGAATCCGTCATGCATGGATCATGTACGGAACCTGGAATGCCATGTTGATGGAATTCATGTAAATTATATATCTATTAGGTTGAATACACTCCAGAAGTGTTCTTCTGTGAAAAATGAACGAATTCGAAACTTGTGTTAGGGAAAGCTTGTGAAAATGTGTACACGAGTCTATATGAAATTATTCCTTTTATACAGGATGAAAAATCAGTAATCCACATGCTCACAACTCAGGAATGCATGTTTGTCGAATCCGTCATGCATGTAACATGTACGGAACACGGAATATCATGTTGAAGGAATCTATTCAAATTACATATCTCTAGGGTAGAATTCGCTCCAAGAGGGTTTTTCTGGGATCAAAGTGTGATTCTTGAAACTGGTGATAGGAGAAGCAACGAAGTCCAAGGAACTATTTCAAAGTGCATAAGTAACTTGTTTGGTGGTTGAAACATTTGTCATGCGCATGTTCACAGCTCAGAAATGCATGTTTGAGGAATCCGTGATGCATGAAACATGTTCGGAATACGGAATGCAATGGTTATGTAAACAATGTAAATTACATGTGTATTGGTGAGAATTCGCTCAAAGAGTGTTTTCTACTGCCAAATGTCCGATTTTAGAACCTGGTGATACAAAAAACTTATGAAGTCAGAGTAAATATTTCAAAGTGTAATATATGCCTTCTTTGGTGGATGAAAGTTCACTAATCCACATGCTCACAACTCAGAAACGCATGTTTCTCGAATCCGTCATGCATGGATCATGTACGGAACCCGGAATGCCATGTTGAAGGAATTCATGTAAATTATATATCTATTAGGTTGAATACACTCCAGAAGTATTCTTCTGTGAAAAATGAACGAATTCGAAACTTGTGTTAGGGAAAGCTTGTGAAAATGTGTACACGAGTCTATATGAAATTATTCCTTTTATAGAGGATGAAAAATCAGTAATCCACATGCTCACAACTCAGGAATGTATGTATGTCGAATCCGTGATGCATGTAACATGTACGGAGCACGGAACATCATGTTGAAGGAATCTATTCAAATTACATATCTCTAGGGTAGAATTCGCTCCAAGAGGGTTTTTCTGGGATCAAAGTGTGATTCTTGAAACTGGTGATAGGAGAAGCAACGAAGTCCAAGGAACTATTTCAAAGTGCATAAGTAACTTGTTTGGTGGTTGAAACATCTGTCATGCGCATGTTCACAGCTCAGAAATGCATGTTTGAGGAATCCATGATGCATGAAACATGTTCGGAATACGGAATGCCATGGTTATGTAAACAATGTAAATTACATGTGTATTGGTGAGAATTCGCTCAAAGAGTGTTTTCTACTGCCAAATGTCCGATTTTAGAACCTGGTGATACAAAAAACTTATGAAGTCAGAGTAAATATTTCAAAGTGTAATATATGCCTTCTTTGGTGGATGAAAGTTCACTAATCCACATGCTCACAACTCAGAAACGCATGTTTCTCGAATCCGTCATGCATGTATCATGTACGGAACCCGGAATGCCATGTTGATGGAATTCATGTAAATTATATATCTAGTAGGTTGAATACACTCCAGAAGTATTCTTCTGTGAAAAATGAACGAATTCGAAACTTGTGTTAGGGAAAGCTTGTGAAAATGTGTACACGAGTCTATATGAAATTATTCCTTTTATAGAGGATGAAAAATCAGTAATCCACATGCTCACAACTCAGGAATGCATGTTTGTCGAATCCGTCATGCATGTAACATGTACGGAACACGGAATATCATGTTGAAGGAATCTATTCATATTACATATCTCTAGGGTAGAATTCGCTCCAAGAGGGTTTTTCTGGGATCAAAGTGTGATACTTGAAACTGGTGATAGGAGAAGCAACGAAGTCCAAGGAAGTATTTCAAAGTGCATAAGTAACTTGTTTGGTGGTTGAAACATCTGTCATGCGCATGTTCACACCTCAGAAATGCATGTTTGAGGAATCCGTGATGCATGAAACATGTTCGGAATACGGAATGCCATAGTTATGTAAACAATGTAAATTACATTTGTATTGGTGAGAATTCGCTCAAAGAGTGTTTTCTACTGCCAAATGTCCGATTTTAGAACCTGGTGATACAAAAAACTTATGAAGTCTGTGTAAATATTTCAAAGTGTAATATATGCCTTCTTTGGTGGATGAAAGTTCACTAATCCACATGCTCACAACTCAGAAACGCATGTTTCTCGAATCCGTCATGCATGTATCATGTACGGAACCCGGAATGCCATGTTGATGGAATTCATGTAAATTAAATATCTATTAGGTTGAATACACTCCAGAAGTATTCTTCTGTGAAAAATGAACGAATTCGAAACTTGTGTTAGGGAAAGCTTGTGAAAATGTGTACACGAGTCTATATGAAATTATTCCTTTTATAGAGGATGAAAAATCAGTAATCCACATGCTCACAACTCAGGAATGCATGTTTGTCGAATCCGTCATGCATGTAACATGTACGGAACACGGAATATCATGTTGAAGGAATCTATTCAAATTACATATCTCTAGGGTAGAATTCGCTCCAAGAGGGTTTTTCTGGGATCAAAGTGTGATTCTTGAAACTGGTGGTAGGAGAAGCAACGAAGTCCAAGGAACTATTTCAAAGTGCATAAGTAACTTGTTTGGTGGTTGAAACATCTGTCATGCGCATGTTCACAGCTCAGAAATGCATGTTTGAGGAATCCGTGATGCATGAAACATGTTCGGAATACGGAATGCCATGGTTATGTAAACAATGTAAATTACATGTGTATTGGTGAGAATTCGCTCAAAGAGTGTTTTCTACTGCCAAATGTCCGATTTTAGAACCTGGTGATACAAAAAACTTATGAAGTCAGAGTAAATATTTCAAAGTGTAATATATGCCTTCTTTGGTGGATGAAAGTTCACTAATCCACATGCTCACAACTCAGAAATGCATGTTTCTCGAATCCATCATGCATGGATCATGTATGGAACCCGGAATGCCATGTTGATGGAATTCATGTAAATTATATATCTATTAGGTTGAATACACTCCAGAAGTATTCTTCTGTGAAAAATGAACGAATTCGAAACTTGTGTTAGGGAAAGCTTGTGAAAATGTGTACACGGGTCTATATGAAATTATTCCTTTTATAGAGGATGAAAAATCAGTAATCCACATGCTCACAACTCAGGAATGCATGTTTGTCGAATCCGTCATGCATGTAACATGTACGGAACACGGAATTTCATGTTGAAGGAATCTATTCAAATTAAATATCTCTAGCTTAGAATTCGCTCCAAGAGGGTTTTTCTGGGATCAAAGTGTGATTCTTGAAACTGGTGATAGGAGAAGCAATGAAGTCCAAGGAACTATTTCAAAGTGCATAAGTAACATGTTTGGTGGTTGAAACATCTGTCATGCGCATGTTCACAGCTCAGAAATGCATGTTTGAGGAATCCGTGATGCATGAAACATGTTCGGAATACGGAATGCCATGGTTATGTAAACAATGTAAATTACATGTGTATTGGTGAGAATTCGCTCAAAGAGTGTTTTCTACTGCCAAATGTCCGATTTTAGAACCTGGTGATACAAAAAACTTATGAAGTCAGAGTAAATATTTCAAAATGTAATATATGCCTTCTTCGGTGGATGAAAGTTCACTAATCCACATGCTCACAACTCAGAAACGCATGTTTCTCGAATCCGTCATGCATGGATCATGTACGGAACCTGGAATGCCATGTTGATGGAATTCATGTAAATTATATATCTATTAGGTTGAATACACTCCAGAAGTGTTCTTCTGTGAAAAATGAACGAATTCGAAACTTGTGTTAGGGAAAGCTTGTGAAAATGTGTACACGAGTCTATATGAAATTATTCCTTTTATACAGGATGAAAAATCAGTAATCCACATGCTCACAACTCAGGAATGCATGTTTGTCGAATCCGTCATGCATGTAACATGTACGGAACACGGAATATCATGTTGAAGGAATCTATTCAAATTACATATCTCTAGGGTAGAATTCGCTCCAAGAGGGTTTTTCTGGGATCAAAGTGTGATTCTTGAAACTGGTGATAGGAGAAGCAACGAAGTCCAAGGAACTATTTCAAAGTGCATAAGTAACTTGTTTGGTGGTTGAAACATTTGTCATGCGCATGTTCACAGCTCAGAAATGCATGTTTGAGGAATCCGTGATGCATGAAACATGTTCGGAATACGGAATGCCATGGTGATGTAAACAATGTAAATTACATGTGTATTGGTGAGAATTCGCTCAAAGAGTGTTTTCTACTGCCAAATGTCCGATTTTAGAACCTGGTGATACAAAAAACTTATGAAGTCAGAGTAAATATTTCAAAGTGTAATATATGCCTTCTTTGGTGGATGAAAGTTCACTAATCCACATGCTCACAACTCAGAAACGCATGTTTCTCGAATCCGTCATGCATGTATCATGTACGGAACCCGGAATGCCATGTTGATGGAATTCATGTAAATTATATATCTATTAGGTTGAATACACTCCAGATGTGTTCTTCTGTGAAAAATGAACGAATTCGAAACTTGTGTTAGGGAAAGCTTGTGAAAATGTGTACACGAGTCTATATGAAATTATTCCTTTTATAGAGGATGAAAAATCAGTAATCCACATGCTCACAACTCAGGAATGCATGTTTGTCGAATCCGTCATGCATGTAACATGTACGGAACACGGAATATCATGTTGAAGGAATCTATTCAAATTACATATCTCTAGGGTAGAATTCGCACCAAGAGGGTTTTTCTGGGATCAAAGTGTGATTCTTGAAACTGGTGATAGGAGAAGAAACGAAGTCCAAGGAACTATTTCAAAGTGCATAAGTAACTTGTTTGGTGGTTGAAACATCTGTCATGCGCATGTTCACAGCTCAGAAATGCATGTTTGAGGAATCCGTGATGCATGAAACATGTTCGAAATACGGAATGCCATGGTTATGTAAACAATGTAAATTACATGTGTATTGGTGAGAATTCGCTCAAAGAGTGTTTTCTACTGCCAAATGTCCGATTTTAGAACCTGGTGATACAAAAAACTTATGAAGTCAGAGTAAATATTTCAAAGTGTAATATATGCCTTCTTTGGTGGATGAAAGTTCACTAATCCACATGCTCACAACTCAGAAACGCATGTTTCTCGAATCCGTCATGCATGTATCATGTACGGAACCCGGAATCCCATGTTGATGGAATTCATGTAAATTATATATCTATTAGGTTGAATACACTCCAGAAGTGTTCTTCTGTGAAAAATGAACGAATTCGAAACTTGTGTTAGGGAAAGCTTGTGAAAATGTGTACACGAGTCTATATGAAATTATTCCTTTTATAGAGGATGAAAAATCAGTAATCCACATGCTCACAACTCAGGAATGCATGTTTGTCGAATCCGTCATGCATGTAACATGTACGGAACACGGAATATCATGTTGAAGGAATCTATTCAAATTACATATCTCTAGGGTAGAATTCGCACCAAGAGGGTTTTTCTGGGATCAAAGTGTGATTCTTGAAACTGGTGATAGGAGAAGAAACGAAGTCCAAGGAACTATTTCAAAGTGCATAAGTAACTTGTTTGGTGGTTGAAACATCTGTCATGCGCATGTTCACAGCTCAGAAATGCATGTTTGAGGAATCCGTGATGCATGAAACATGTTCGAAATACGGAATGCCATGGTTATGTAAACAATGTAAATTACATGTGTATTGGTGAGAATTCGCTCAAAGAGTGTTTTCTACTGCCAAATGTCCGATTTTAGAACCTGGTGATACAAAAAACTTATGAAGTCAGAGTAAATATTTCAAAGTGTAATATATGCCTTCTTTGGTGGATGAAAGTTCACTAATCCACATGCTCACAACTCAGAAACGCATGTTTCTCGAATCCGTCATGCATGTATCATGTACGGAACCCGGAATCCCATGTTGATGGAATTCATGTAAATTATATATCTATTAGGTTGAATACACTCCAGAAGTGTTCTTCTGTGAAAAATGAACGAATTCGAAACTTGTGTTAGGGAAAGCTTGTGAAAATGTGTACAAGAGTCTATATGAAATTATTCCTTTTATAGAAGATGAAAAATCAGTAATCCACATGCTCACAACTCAGGAATGCATGTTTGTCGAATCCGTCATGCATGTAACATGTACGGAACACGGAATTTCATGTTGAAGGAATCTATTCAAATTAAATATCTCTAGGGTAGAATTCGCTCCAAGAGGGTTTTTCTGGGATCAAAGTGTGATTCTTGAAACTGGTGATAGGAGAAGAAACGAAGTCCAAGGAACTATTTCAAAGTGCATAAGTAACATGTTTGGTGGTTGAAACATCTGTCATGCGCATGTTCACAGCTCAGAAATGCATGTTTGAGGAATCCGTGATGCATGAAACATGTTCGGAATACGGAATGCCATGGTTATGTAAACAATGTAAATTACATGTGTATTGGTGAGAATTCGCTCAAAGAGTGTTTTCTACTGCCAAATGTCCGATTTTAGAACCTGGTGATACAAAAAACTTATGAAGTCAGAGTAAATATTTCAAAGTGTAATATATGCCTTCTTTGGTGGATGAAAGTTCACTAATCCACATGCTCACAACTCAGAAATGCATGTTTCTCGAATCCGTCATGCATGGATCATGTATGGAACCCGGAATGCCATGTTGATGGAATTCATGTAAATTATATATCTATTAGGTTGAATACACTCCAGAAGTTTTCTTCTGTGAAAAATGAACGAATTCGAAACTTGTGTTAGGGAAAGCTTGTGAAAATGTGTACACGAGTCTATATGAAATTATTCCTTTTATAGAGGATGAAAAATCAGTAATCCACATGCTCACAACTCAGGAATGCATGTTTGTCGAATCCGTCATGCATGTAACATGTACGGAACACGGAATTTCATGTTGAAGGAATCTATTCAAATTAAATATCTCTAGCTTAGAATTCGCTCCAAGAGGGTTTTTCTGGGATCAAAGTGTGATTCTTGAAACTGGTGATAGGAGAAGCAGTGAAGTCCAAGGAACTAATTCAAAGTGCATAAGTAACATGTTTGGTGGTTGAAACATCTGTCATGCGCATGTTCACAGCTCAGAAATGCATGTTTGAGGAATCCGTGATGCATGAAACATGTTCGGAATACGGAATGCCATGGTTATGTAAACAATGTAAATTACATGTGTATTGGTGAGAATTCGCTCAAAGAGTGTTTTCTACTGCCAAATGTCCGATTTTAGAACCTGGTGATACAAAAAAATTATGAAGTCAGAGTAAATATTTCAAAGTGTAATATAAGCCTTTTTTGGTGGATGAAAGTTCACTAATCCACATGCTCACAACTCAGAAACGCATGTTTGCTGAATCCGTCACGCGTGTAGCATTTACGGAATCCGGAATTCCCTGTTGATGGAATGCATTTAAATTACATATCTGTTAGGTGGAAATCGCTCCAGAAGTATTTTTCTGTGAAAAATGCATGAATTCTAAACTGGTGTTAGGGAAAGCTTGTGAAAATCTGTACACGTGTCTAGAAGAAAATTTTCCTTTTATAGAGGATGAAACATCAGTAATCCACATGCTCTCAACTCAGGAATGCATGTTTTTCGAATCCGTTATGCATGTAGCATGTACGGAACACGGAATATCATGTAGATAGAATTTTTCAAATTAAATATCTCTAGGGTAGAATTCGCACCAAGAGGGTTTTTCTGGGATCAAAGTGTGATTCTTGAACCTGGTTATAGGAAGAAGCTACGAAGACGAAGTATATATATTTAATAGCATTGGTAACTTGTAATGATTGAAACATCAGTCATGAGCATATTCACAACTCAGAAATGCTTGTTTGAGGAATCGGTATTGCATGAAACATGATCGGAATATGGAATACCATGGTTATGTAAACAATGTAAATTACGTGTGTATTGGTGAGAATTCGCTCAAAGAGTCTTTTCTAGTGCCAAATGTCCGATTCTAGTACCTGGTGACAGAAAAAACCTATGAAGTCAGAGTAAATATTTCAAAGTGTATATATGCCTTGTTTGGTGGATGAAAGGTCAGTAATCCACATGCTGAGATCTCAGAAACACATGTTTGCCGAATCCATCATGCATGAAGCATGTACGGAACCCGGAATGCCATGTTGATGGAATTCATGTAAATTACATATCTGTTTGGTGGAAAACGCTCCAGAAGTATTTTTCTGAGAAAAATGCATGTGTACAAAACTCGTATTAGGAAAACATTGTGAAAATGGGTACACGTGTCTAGATGAAAATATTGTTTTCATAGAGGATGAAAGATCAGTAATCCACATGCTCTCAACTCAGGAATTCATGTTTGTCGAATCCGTCATGCATGTAGCATGTACGGAACACTGAATATAATTCAGATATAATCTATTCAAATTACATATCTCTAGGGTAGATTTCGCTCCAAGAGGGTTTTTCTGGGATCAAAGTGTGATTCTTGAAACTGGTGAAAGGAAGAAGCAACGAAGTCTAAGTAAATATTTCAAAGTGCATAGGTAACATTTTTGGTTGTTGATACATCTGTCATACGCATTCACACAGCTCAGAATTGCATGTTTGAGGAATCCGTGATGCATGAAACATGTTCGGAATACGGAATGCCATGGTTATGTAAACAATGTAAATTACATGTGTATTGGTGAGAATTCGCTCAAAGAGTGTTTTCTACTGCCAAATGTCCGATTTTAGAACCTGGTGATACAAAAAACTTATGAAGTCAGAGTAAATATTTCAAAGTGTAATATATGCCTTCTTTGGTGGATGAAAGTTCACTAATCCACATGCTCACAACTCAGAAATGCATGTTTCTCGAATCCGTCATGCATGGATCATGTATGGAACCCGGAATGCCATGTTGATGGAATTCATGTAAATTATATATCTATTAGGTTGAATACACTCCAGAAGTTTTCTTCTGTGAAAAATGAACGAATTCGAAACTTGTGTTAGGGAAAGCTTGTGAAAATGTGTACACGAGTCTATATGAAATTATTCCTTTTATAGAGGATGAAAAATCAGTAATCCACATGCTCACAACTCAGGAATGCATGTTTGTCGAATCCGTCATGCATGTAACATGTACGGAACACGGAATTTCATGTTGAAGGAATCTATTCAAATTAAATATCTCTAGCTTAGAATTCGCTCCAAGAGGGTTTTTCTGGGATCAAAGTGTGATTCTTGAAACTGGTGATAGGAGAAGCAGTGAAGTCCAAGGAACTAATTCAAAGTGCATAAGTAACATGTTTGGTGGTTGAAACATCTGTCATGCGCATGTTCACAGCTCAGAAATGCATGTTTGAGGAATCCGTGATGCATGAAACATGTTCGGAATACGGAATGCCATGGTTATGTAAACAATGTAAATTACATGTGTATTGGTGAGAATTCGCTCAAAGAGTGTTTTCTACTGCCAAATGTCCGATTTTAGAACCTGGTGATACAAAAAAATTATGAAGTCAGAGTAAATATTTCAAAGTGTAATATAAGCCTTTTTTGGTGGATGAAAGTTCACTAATCCACATGCTCACAACTCAGAAACGCATGTTTGCTGAATCCGTCACGCGTGTAGCATTTACGGAATCCGGAATTCCCTGTTGATGGAATGCATTTAAATTACATATCTGTTAGGTGGAAATCGCTCCAGAAGTATTTTTCTGTGAAAAATGCATGAATTCTAAACTGGTGTTAGGGAAAGCTTGTGAAAATCTGTACACGTGTCTAGAAGAAAATTTTCCTTTTATAGAGGATGAAACATCAGTAATCCACATGCTCTCAACTCAGGAATGCATGTTTTTCGAATCCGTTATGCATGTAGCATGTACGGAACACGGAATATCATGTAGATAGAATTTTTCAAATTAAATATCTCTAGGGTAGAATTCGCACCAAGAGGGTTTTTCTGGGATCAAAGTGTGATTCTTGAACCTGGTTATAGGAAGAAGCTACGAAGACGAAGTATATATATTTAATAGCATTGGTAACTTGTAATGATTGAAACATCAGTCATGAGCATATTCACAACTCAGAAATGCTTGTTTGAGGAATCGGTATTGCATGAAACATGATCGGAATATGGAATACCATGGTTATGTAAACAATGTAAATTACGTGTGTATTGGTGAGAATTCGCTCAAAGAGTCTTTTCTAGTGCCAAATGTCCGATTCTAGTACCTGGTGACAGAAAAAACCTATGAAGTCAGAGTAAATATTTCAAAGTGTATATATGCCTTGTTTGGTGGATGAAAGGTCAGTAATCCACATGCTGAGATCTCAGAAACACATGTTTGCCGAATCCATCATGCATGAAGCATGTACGGAACCCGGAATGCCATGTTGATGGAATTCATGTAAATTACATATCTGTTTGGTGGAAAACGCTCCAGAAGTATTTTTCTGAGAAAAATGCATGTGTACAAAACTCGTATTAGGAAAACATTGTGAAAATGGGTACACGTGTCTAGATGAAAATATTGTTTTCATAGAGGATGAAAGATCAGTAATCCACATGCTCTCAACTCAGGAATTCATGTTTGTCGAATCCGTCATGCATGTAGCATGTACGGAACACTGAATATAATTCAGATATAATCTATTCAAATTACATATCTCTAGGGTAGATTTCGCTCCAAGAGGGTTTTTCTGGGATCAAAGTGTGATTCTTGAAACTGGTGAAAGGAAGAAGCAACGAAGTCTAAGTAAATATTTCAAAGTGCATAGGTAACATTTTTGGTTGTTGATACATCTGTCATACGCATTCACACAGCTCAGAATTGCATGTTTGAGGAATCCGTGATGCATGAAACATGTTCGGAATACGGAATGCCATGGTTATGTAAACAATGTAAATTACATGTGTATTGGTGAGAATTCGCTCAAAGAGTGTTTTCTACTGCCAAATGTCCGATTTTAGAACCTGGTGATACAAAAAACTTATGAAGTCAGAGTAAATATTTCAAAGTGTAATATATGCCTTCTTTGGTGGATGAAAGTTCACTAATCCACATGCTCACAACTCAGAAATGCATGTTTCTCGAATCCGTCATGCATGGATCATGTATGGAACCCGGAATGCCATGTTGATGGAATTCATGTAAATTATATATCTATTAGGTTGAATACACTCCAGAAGTTTTCTTCTGTGAAAAATGAACGAATTCGAAACTTGTGTTAGGGAAAGCTTGTGAAAATGTGTACACGGGTCTATATGAAATTATTCCTTTTATAGAGGATGAAAAATCAGTAATCCACATGCTCACAACTCAGGAATGCATGTTTGTCGAATCCGTCATGCATGTAACATGTACGGAACACGGAATTTCATGTTGAAGGAATCTATTCAAATTAAATATCTCTAGCTTAGAATTCGCTCCAAGAGGGTTTTTCTGGGATCAAAGTGTGATTCTTGAAACTGGTGATAGGAGAAGCAATGAAGTCCAAGGAACGAATTCAAAGTGCATAAGTAACATGTTTGGTGGTTGAAACATCTGTCATGCGCATGTTCACAGCTCAGAAATGCATGTTTGAGGAATCCGTGATGCATGAAACATGTTCGGAATACGGAATGCCATGGTTATGTAAACAATGTAAATTACATGTGTATTGGTGAGAATTCGCTCAAAGAGTGTTTTCTACTGCCAAATGTCCGATTTTAGAACCTGGTGATACAAAAAAATTATGAAGTCAGAGTAAATATTTCAAAGTGTAATATAAGCCTTTTTTGGTGGATGAAAGTTCACTAATCCACATGCTCACAACTCAGAAACGCATGTTTGCTGAATCCGTCACGCGTGTAGCATTTACGGAATCCGGAATTCCCTGTTGATGGAATGCATTTAAATTACATATCTGTTAGGTGGAAATCGCTCCAGAAGTATTTTTCTGTGAAAAATGCATGAATTCTAAACTGGTGTTAGGGAAAGCTTGTGAAAATCTGTACACGTGTCTAGAAGAAAATTTTCCTTTTATAGAGGATGAAACATCAGTAATCCACATGCTCTCAACTCAGGAATGCATGTTTTTCGAATCCGTTATGCATGTAGCATGTACGGAACACGGAATATCATGTAGATAGAATTTTTCAAATTAAATATCTCTAGGGTAGAATTCGCACCAAGAGGGTTTTTCTGGGATCAAAGTGTGATTCTTGAACCTGGTTATAGGAAGAAGCTACGAAGACGAAGTATATATATTTAATAGCATTGGTAACTTGTAATGATTGAAACATCAGTCATGAGCATATTCACAACTCAGAAATGCTTGTTTGAGGAATCGGTATTGCATGAAACATGATCGGAATATGGAATACCATGGTTATGTAAACAATGTAAATTACGTGTGTATTGGTGAGAATTCGCTCAAAGAGTCTTTTCTAGTGCCAAATGTCCGATTCTAGTACCTGGTGACAGAAAAAACCTATGAAGTCAGAGTAAATATTTCAAAGTGTATATATGCCTTGTTTGGTGGATGAAAGGTCAGTAATCCACATGCTGAGATCTCAGAAACACATGTTTGCCGAATCCATCATGCATGAAGCATGTACGGAACCCGGAATGCCATGTTGATGGAATTCATGTAAATTACATATCTGTTTGGTGGAAAACGCTCCAGAAGTATTTTTCTGAGAAAAATGCATGTGTACAAAACTCGTATTAGGAAAACATTGTGAAAATGGGTACACGTGTCTAGATGAAAATATTGTTTTCATAGAGGATGAAAGATCAGTAATCCACATGCTCTCAACTCAGGAATTCATGTTTGTCGAATCCGTCATGCATGTAGCATGTACGGAACACTGAATATAATTCAGATATAATCTATTCAAATTACATATCTCTAGGGTAGATTTCGCTCCAAGAGGGTTTTTCTGGGATCAAAGTGTGATTCTTGAAACTGGTGAAAGGAAGAAGCAACGAAGTCTAAGTAAATATTTCAAAGTGCATAGGTAACATTTTTGGTTGTTGATACATCTGTCATACGCATTCACACAGCTCAGAATTGCATGTTTGAGGAATCCGTGATGCATGAAACATGTTCGGAATACGGAATGCCATGGTTATGTAAACAATGTAAATTACATGTGTATTGGTGAGAATTCGCTCAAAGAGTGTTTTCTACTGCCAAATGTCCGATTTTAGAACCTGGTGATACAAAAAACTTATGAAGTCAGAGTAAATATTTCAAAGTGTAATATATGCCTTCTTTGGTGGATGAAAGTTCACTAATCCACATGCTCACAACTCAGAAATGCATGTTTCTCGAATCCGTCATGCATGGATCATGTATGGAACCCGGAATGCCATGTTGATGGAATTCATGTAAATTATATATCTATTAGGTTGAATACACTCCAGAAGTTTTCTTCTGTGAAAAATGAACGAATTCGAAACTTGTGTTAGGGAAAGCTTGTGAAAATGTGTACACGGGTCTATATGAAATTATTCCTTTTATAGAGGATGAAAAATCAGTAATCCACATGCTCACAACTCAGGAATGCATGTTTGTCGAATCCGTCATGCATGTAACATGTACGGAACACGGAATTTCATGTTGAAGGAATCTATTCAAATTAAATATCTCTAGCTTAGAATTCGCTCCAAGAGGGTTTTTCTGGGATCAAAGTGTGATTCTTGAAACTGGTGATAGGAGAAGCAATGAAGTCCAAGGAACGAATTCAAAGTGCATAAGTAACATGTTTGGTGGTTGAAACATCTGTCATGCGCATGTTCACAGCTCAGAAATGCATGTTTGAGGAATCCGTGATGCATGAAACATGTTCGGAATACGGAATGCCATGGTTATGTAAACAATGTAAATTACATGTGTATTGGTGAGAATTCGCTCAAAGAGTGTTTTCTACTGCCAAATGTCCGATTTTAGAACCTGGTGATACAAAAAAATTATGAAGTCAGAGTAAATATTTCAAAGTGTAATATAAGCCTTTTTTGGTGGATGAAAGTTCACTAATCCACATGCTCACAACTCAGAAACGCATGTTTGCTGAATCCGTCACGCGTGTAGCATTTACGGAATCCGGAATTCCCTGTTGATGGAATGCATTTAAATTACATATCTGTTAGGTGGAAATCGCTCCAGAAGTATTTTTCTGTGAAAAATGCATGAATTCTAAACTGGTGTTAGGGAAAGCTTGTGAAAATCTGTACACGTGTCTAGAAGAAAATTTTCCTTTTATAGAGGATGAAACATCAGTAATCCACATGCTCTCAACTCAGGAATGCATGTTTTTCGAATCCGTTATGCATGTAGCATGTACGGAACACGGAATATCATGTAGATAGAATTTTTCAAATTAAATATCTCTAGGGTAGAATTCGCACCAAGAGGGTTTTTCTGGGATCAAAGTGTGATTCTTGAACCTGGTTATAGGAAGAAGCTACGAAGACGAAGTATATATATTTAATAGCATTGGTAACTTGTAATGATTGAAACATCAGTCATGAGCATATTCACAACTCAGAAATGCTTGTTTGAGGAATCGGTATTGCATGAAACATGATCGGAATATGGAATACCATGGTTATGTAAACAATGTAAATTACGTGTGTATTGGTGAGAATTCGCTCAAAGAGTCTTTTCTAGTGCCAAATGTCCGATTCTAGTACCTGGTGACAGAAAAAACCTATGAAGTCAGAGTAAATATTTCAAAGTGTATATATGCCTTGTTTGGTGGATGAAAGGTCAGTAATCCACATGCTGAGATCTCAGAAACACATGTTTGCCGAATCCATCATGCATGAAGCATGTACAGAACCCGGAATGCCATGTTGATGGAATTCATGTAAATTACATATCTGTTTGGTGGAAAACGCTCCAGAAGTATTTTTCTGAGAAAAATGCATGTGTACAAAACTCGTGTTAGGAAAAGATTGTGAAAATGGGTACACGTGTCTAGATGAAAATATTGTTTTCATAGAGGATGAAAGATCAGTAATCCACATGCTCTCAACTCAGGAATTCATGTTTGTCGAATCCGTCATGCATGTAACATGTACGGAACACTGAATATAATTCAGATATAATCTATTCAAATTACATATCTCTAGGGTAGATTTCGCTCCAAGAGGGTTTTTCTGGGATAAAAGTGTGATTCTTGAAACTGGTGAAAGGAAGAAGCAACGAAGTCTAAGTAAATATTTCAAAGTGCATAGGTAACATTTTTGGTTGTTGATACATCTGTCATACGCATTCACACAGCTCAGAATTGCATGTTTGAGGAATCCGTGATGCATGAAACATGTTCGGAATACGGAATGCCATGGTTATGTAAACAATGTAAATTACATGTGTATTGGTGAGAATTCGCTCAAAGAGAGTTTTCTACTGCCAAATGTCCGATTTAAGAACCTTGTTATACAAAAAACCTATGAAGTAAGAGTAAATATTTCAAAGTGTATATATGCCTTGTTTGGTGGATGAAAGTTCACTAATCCACATGCTCACAACTCAGAAACTCATGTTTCTCGAATCCGTCATGCATGTATCATGTACGGACCCAGAATGCCATGTTGATGGAATTCATGTAAATTATATATCTATTCGGTTGAATACACTCCAGAAGTATTCTTCTGTGAAAAATGCACGAATTCAAAACTTGTGTTAGAGAAAGCTTGTAAAAATGTGTACACGAGTCTATATGAAATTATTCCTTTTATAGAGGGTGAAAAATCAGTAATCCACATGCTCTCAACTCAGGAATGCATGTTTGTCGAATCCGTCATGCATGTAACATGTACGGAACACGGAATATCATGTTGAAGGGATCTATTCATATTACATATCTCTACGGTAGAATTCGCTCCAAGAGGGTTTTTCTGGGATCAAAGTGTGCTTCTTGAAACTGGTGATAGGAGAAAAAACGAAGTCCAAGGAAATATTCCAAAGTGCATAAGTAACTTGTTTGGTGGTTGAAATATCTGTCATGTGCATGTTCACAGCTCAGAAATGCAATTTGAGGAATTCGTGATGCATGAATCATGTTCGGAATATGGAATGCCATGGTTATGTAAACAATGTAAATTACATGTGTATTTGTGAGAATTCGCTCAAAGAGGCTTTTCTAGTGGTAAATGTCCGATTTATTACCTGCTGACAGAAAAAACCTATGAAGTCAGAGTAAATATTTCTAAGTGTATATATGCCTTGTTTTGTGGATGAAAGGTCAGTAATCCACATGCTGAGATCTCAGAAACACATGTATGCCGAAACCGTCATGCATGTAGCATTTACGGAACCTGGAATGCCCTGTTGATGGAATGCATTTAAATTACATATCTGTTAGGTGGAATTCGCTCCAGAGGTATTCTTCTGTGAAAAATGCTCGAATTCAAAACTGGTGTTAGGGAAAGCTTGTGAAAATCTGTACACATGTCTAGATGAAAATATTCCTTTTATAGAGGATGAAAGATCAGTAATCCACATGCTCTCAACTCAGGAATGCATATTTGTCGAATCCGTCATGCATATAGCATGTCCGGAACACGGAATATCATGTAGATGGAATCTATTCAAATTACATATCTCTAGGGTAGAATTCGCTCCAAGAGGGTTTTTCTGGGATCAAAGTGTGATTCTTGAAAATTGTGATAGGAAGAAGCTCCGAATTCCAAGTAAATATTTCAAAGTGCATACGTAAATTGTTTGGTGTTTGAAACATCATTCATGCGCATGTTCACAGCCCAGAAATGCATGTTTGCGAATCCGTGAGAATGCAACATGTTCTGTATACGGAATGCCATGGTTATGTAAACAATGTAAATTACATGTGTATTGGTGAGAATCGCTCAAAGAGTGTTTTCTGGGGCCAAACCTCCGATTTTAGAAACTGGAGATAAAAAAAAGCTATGAAGTTAGTGTAAATAATTCTAAGTGTGTATATGCCTTGTTTGGTGATTGAAAGGTCAGTAATCCAAATGCTCACAATTCAGAAACTCATGTTTCACGAATCCGTAATGCATGTATCATGTACGGAACCCGGGATGCCATGTTGATGGAATTCATGTAAATTGTATATCTATTAGGTGGAAAAAGCTCCAGAAGTGTTCTTCTTTGAAAAATGCACGAATTAGAAACTGGTGTTAGGGAAAGCTTGTGAAAATGTGTACACGAGTCTATATGAATATATTCCTTTTATACTGGATGAAAAATCAGTCATCCAGATGCTCTCAACTCAGGAATGCATGTTTGTCGAATCCGTCATGCATGTAGCATGTACGGAACACCGAATATCATGTTGATAGGATCTATTCAAATTACATATCTCTAGGGTAGAATTAGCTCCAAGAGTATTTTTCAGGGATCGAAGTGTGATTCTTGAAACTGGTGATTGGAAGAAGCTAAGAAATCCAGGTAAATATTTCAAAGTGCATAGGTAACTTGTTTGGTGTTTGAAATATCTGTCATGCGCATGTTCACATCCCACAAATTCATGTTTCAGGAATCCGTGACGCATGAAACATGCTCGGAATACGGAATGCCATGTTTATGTCAACAATGTAAATTACATTTGAGTTGGTGAGAATTCGCTCAAAGAGTGTTTACTGGAGCCAATTATCCGATTTAAAACGTGGTGAGAGAAAAAACCTATGAAGTCAGAGTAAGTATTTCTAAGTGTATATATGCATTGTTTGGCCTATGAAAGGTCAGTAATCCACATGTTGAGATCTCAGAAACACATGTTTGCCGAATCCATCATGCATGTATCATGTACGGAACCCGGAATGCCATGTTGATGGAATTCATGTAAATTACATATCTGTTTGTTGGAAATCGCCCCAGAAGTATTTTTCTGTGAAAAATAAACGAGTTCGAAACTGGTGTTAGGAAAAGATTGTGAAAATGGGTACACGTGTCTAGATGAAAATATTGTTTTTATAGAGGATGAAGGATCAGTATTCCACATGCTCTCAACTCAAGAATGCATGTTTGTCGAATCTGTCATGCATGTAGTATGTAATGAACACTGAATATCATTTAGATGGAATCTATTCAAATTACATATCTCTAGGGTAGAATTCGCTTCAAGAGGTTTTTTCTGGGATCAAATTGTGATTCGAAAACCTGGTGATAGGAAGAAGCTACGAAGACAAAGTGTATATAACAAAGTTCATAGGTAACTTGTAATGGTTTAAACATCAGTCATGAGCATATTCACAACTGACAAATGCATGTTTGAAGAATCGGTATTGCATGAAACATGTTCGGAATACAGAAGGCCATGGTTATGTAAAAAATGTAAATTACATGTGTATATTTGAGAATTCGCTCAGAGGGTGTTTTCTGGTGCCAAATGTCCGATTATACAACCTGGTGTTAGAAAAAACCTATGAAGTCAGAGTAAATATTTCAAAGTGTACATATGCCTTCTTTGGTGGATGAAAGTTCACTAATCCACATGCTCACAACTCAGAAACTCATGTTTCTCGAATCCGTCATGCACGTATTATGTACGGAACCCGGAATGACATGTTGATGGAATTCATGTAAATTATATATCTATTAGGTTGAATACACTCCAGAAGTATTCTTCTGTGAAAAATGCACGAATTCGAAACTTGTGTTAGGGAAAGCTTGTGAAAATGTGTTCACAAGTCTATATGAAATTATTCCTTTTATAGAGGGTGAAAAATCAGCAATCCACATGCACTCAACTCAGGAATGCATGTTTGTCGAATCCGTCATGCATGTAACATGTACGGAACACGGAATATCATGTTGAAGGGATCTATTCAAATTACATATCTCTGGGGTAGAATTCGCTCCAAGAGGGTTTTTCTGGGATCAAAGTGTGATTCTTGAAACTGGTGATAGGAGAAGCTACGAAGTCCAAGGAAATATTTCAAAGTGCATAAGTAACTTGTTTGGTGGTTGAAATACCTGTCATGCGCATGTTCACAGCTCAGAAATGCATGTTTGAGGAATCCGTGATGCATGAAACATGTTCGGAATACGGAATGCAATGGTTATGTAAACAATGTAAATTACATGTGTATTGGTGAGAATTCGCTCAAAGAGTGTTTTCTACTGCCAAATGTCCGATTTTAGAACCTGGTGATACAAAAAACTTCTGAAGTCAGAGTAAATATTTCAAAGTGTAATATATGCCTTCTTTGGTGGATGAAAGTTCACTAATCCACATGCTCACAACTCAGAAACGCATGTTTCTCGAATCCGTCATGCATGTATCATGTACGGAACCCGGAATGCCATGTTGATGGAATTCATGTAAATTATATATCTATTAGGTTGAATACACTCCAGATGTGTTCTTCTGTGAAAAATGAACGAATTCGAAACTTGTGTTAGGGAAAGCTTGTGAAAATGTGTACACGAGTCTATATGAAATTATTCCTTTTATAGAGGATGAAAAATCAGTAATCCACATGCTCACAACTCAGGAATGCATGTTTGTCGAATCCGTCATGCATGTAACATGTACGGAACACGGAATATCATGTTGAAGGAATCTATTCAAATTACATATCTCTAGGGTAGAATTCGCACCAAGAGGGTTTTTCTGGGATCAAAGTGTGATTCTTGAAACTGGTGATAGGAGAAGAAACGAAGTCCAAGGAACTATTTCAAAGTGCATAAGTAACTTGTTTGGTGGTTGAAACATCTGTCATGCGCATGTTCACAGCTCAGAAATGCATGTTTGAGGAATCCGTGATGCATGAAACATGTTCGAAATACGGAATGCCATGGTTATGTAAACAATGTAAATTACATGTGTATTGGTGAGAATTCGCTCAAAGAGTGTTTTCTACTGCCAAATGTCCGATTTTAGAACCTGGTGATACAAAAAACTTATGAAGTCAGAGTAAATATTTCAAAGTGTAATATATGCCTTCTTTGGTGGATGAAAGTTCACTAATCCACATGCTCACAACTCAGAAACGCATGTTTCTCGAATCCGTCATTCATGTATCATGTACGGAACCCGGAATCCCATGTTGATGGAATTCATGTAAATTATATATCTATTAGGTTGAATACACTCCAGAAGTGTTCTTCTGTGAAAAATGAACGAATTCGAAACTTGTGTTAGGGAAAGCTTGTGAAAATGTGAACAAGTGTCTATATGAAATTATTCCTTTTATAGAAGATGAAAAATCAGTAATCCACATGCTCACAACTCAGGAATGCATGTTTGTCGAATCCGTCATGCATGTAACATGTACGGAACACGGAATTTCATGTTGAAGGAATCTATTCAAATTAAATATCTCTAGGGTAGAATTCGCTCCAAGAGGGTTTTTCTGGGATCAAAGTGTGATTCTTGAAACTGGTGATAGGAGAAGAAACGAAGTCCAAGGAACTATTTCAAAGTGCATAAGTAACATGTTTGGTGGTTGAAACATCTGTCATGCGCATGTTCACAGCTCAGAAATGCATGTTTGAGGAATCCGTGATGCATGAAACATGTTCGGAATACGGAATGCCATGGTTATGTAAACAATGTAAATTACATGTGTATTGGTGAGAATTCGCTCAAAGAGTGTTTTCTACTGCCAAATGTCCGATTTTAGAACCTGGTGATACAAAAAACTTATGAAGTCAGAGTAAATATTTCAAAGTGTAATATATGCCTTCTTTGGTGGATGAAAGTTCACTAATCCACATGCTCACAACTCAGAAATGCATGTTTCTCGAATCCGTCATGCATGGATCATGTATGGAACCCGGAATGCCATGTTGATGGAATTCATGTAAATTATATATCTATTAGGTTGAATACACTCCAGAAGTGTTCTTCTGTGAAAAATGAACGAATTCGAAACTTGTGTTAGGGAAAGCTTGTGAAAATGTGTACACGAGTCTATATGAAATTATTCCTTTTATAGAGGATGAAAAATCAGTAATCCACATGCTCACAACTCAGGAATGCATGTTTGTCGAATCCGTCATGCATGTAACATGTACGGAACACGGAATTTCATGTTGAAGGAATCTATTCAAATTAAATATCTCTAGCTTAGAATTCGCTCCAAGAGGGTTTTTCTGGGATCAAAGTGTGATTCTTGAAACTGGTGATAGGAGAAGCAATGAAGTCCAAGGAACTAATTCAAAGTGCATAAGTAACATGTTTGGTGGTTGAAACATCTGTCATGCGCATGTTCACAGCTCAGAAATGCATGTTTGAGGAATCCGTGATGCATGAAACATGTTCGGAATACGGAATGCCATGGTTATGTAAACAATGTAAATTACATGTGTATTGGTGAGAATTCGCTCAAAGAGTGTTTTCTACTGCCAAATGTCCGATTTTAGAACCTGGTGATACAAAAAAATTATGAAGTCAGAGTAAATATTTCAAAGTGTAATATAAGCCTTTTTTGGTGGATGAAAGTTCACTAATCCACATGCTCACAACTCAGAAACGCATGTTTGCTGAATCCGTCACGCGTGTAGCATTTACGGAATCCGGAATTCCCTGTTGATGGAATGCATTTAAATTACATATCTGTTAGGTGGAAATCGCTCCAGAAGTATTTTTCTGTGAAAAATGCATGAATTCTAAACTGGTGTTAGGGAAAGCTTGTGAAAATCTGTACACGTGTCTAGAAGAAAATTTTCCTTTTATAGAGGATGAAACATCAGTAATCCACATGCTCTCAACTCAGGAATGCATGTTTTTCGAATCCGTTATGCATGTAGCATGTACGGAACACGGAATATCATGTAGATAGAATTTTTCAAATTAAATATCTCTAGGGTAGAATTCGCACCAAGAGGGTTTTTCTGGGATCAAAGTGTGATTCTTGAACCTGGTTATAGGAAGAAGCTACGAAGACGAAGTATATATATTTAATAGCATTGGTAACTTGTAATGATTGAAACATCAGTCATGAGCATATTCACAACTCAGAAATGCTTGTTTGAGGAATCGGTATTGCATGAAACATGATCGGAATATGGAATACCATGGTTATGTAAACAATGTAAATTACGTGTGTATTGGTGAGAATTCGCTCAAAGAGTCTTTTCTAGTGCCAAATGTCCGATTCTAGTACCTGGTGACAGAAAAAACCTATGAAGTCAGAGTAAATATTTCAAAGTGTATATATGCCTTGTTTGGTGGATGAAAGGTCAGTAATCCACATGCTGAGATCTCAGAAACACATGTTTGCCGAATCCATCATGCATGAAGCATGTACGGAACCCGGAATGCCATGTTGATGGAATTCATGTAAATTACATATCTGTTTGGTGGAAAACGCTCCAGAAGTATTTTTCTGAGAAAAATGCATGTGTACAAAACTCGTGTTAGGAAAAGATTGTGAAAATGGGTACACGTGTCTAGATGAAAATATTGTTTTCATAGAGGATGAAAGATCAGTAATCCACATGCTCTCAACTCAGGAATTCATGTTTGTCGAATCCGTCATGCATGTAGCATGTACGGAACACTGAATATAATTCAGATATAATCTATTCAAATTACATATCTCTAGGGTAGATTTCGCTCCAAGAGGGTTTTTCTGGGATCAAAGTGTGATTCTTGAAACTGGTGAAAGGAAGAAACAACGAAGTCTAAGTAAATATTTCAAAGTGCATAGGTAACATTTTTGGTTGTTGATACATCTGTCATACGCATTCACACAGCTCAGAATTGCATGTTTGAGGAATCCGTGATGCATGAAACATGTTCGGAATACGGAATGCCATGGTTATGTAAACAATGTAAATTACATGTGTATTGGTGAGAATTCGCTCAAAGAGAGTTTTCTACTGCCAAATGTCCGATTTAAGAACCTTGTTATACAAAAAACCTATGAAGTAAGAGTAAATATTTCAAAGTGTATATATGCCTTGTTTGGTGGATGAAAGTTCACTAATCCACATGCTCACAACTCAGAAACTCATGTTTCTCGAATCCGTCATGCATGTATCATGTACGGACCCAGAATGCCATGTTGATGGAATTCATGTAAATTATATATCTATTCGGTTGAATACACTCCAGAAGTATTCTTCTGTGAAAAATGCACGAATTCAAAACTTGTGTTAGAGAAAGCTTGTAAAAATGTGTACACGAGTCTATATGAAATTATTCCTTTTATAGAGGGTGAAAAATCAGTAATCCACATGCTCTCAACTCAGGAATGCATGTTTGTCGAATCCGTCATGCATGTAACATGTACGGAACACGGAATATCATGTTGAAGGGATCTATTCATATTACATATCTCTACGGTAGAATTCGCTCCAAGAGGGTTTTTCTGGGATCAAAGTGTGCTTCTTGAAACTGGTGATAGGAGAAAAAACGAAGTCCAAGGAAATATTCCAAAGTGCATAAGTAACTTGTTTGGTGGTTGAAATATCTGTCATGTGCATGTTCACAGCTCAGAAATGCAATTTGAGGAATTCATGATGCATGAATCATGTTCGGAATATGGAATGCCATGGTTATGTAAACAATGTAAATTACATGTGTATTTGTGAGAATTCGCTCAAAGAGGCTTTTCTAGTGGTAAATGTCCGATTTATTACCTGCTGACAGAAAAAACCTATGAAGTCAGAGTAAATATTTCTAAGTGTATATATGCCTTGTTTTGTGGATGAAAGGTCAGTAATCCACATGCTGAGATCTCAGAAACACATGTATGCCGAAACCGTCATGCATGTAGCATTTACGGAACCTGGAATGCCCTGTTGATGGAATGCATTTAAATTACATATCTGTTAGGTGGAATTCGCTCCAGAGGTATTCTTCTGTGAAAAATGCTCGAATTCAAAACTGGTGTTAGGGAAAGCTTGTGAAAATCTGTACACATGTCTAGATGAAAATATTCCTTTTATAGAGGATGAAAGATCAGTAATCCACATGCTCTCAACTCAGGAATGCATATTTGTCGAATCCGTCATGCATATAGCATGTCCGGAACACGGAATATCATGTAGATGGAATCTATTCAAATTACATATCTCTAGGGTAGAATTCGCTCCAAGAGGGTTTTTCTGGGATGAAAGTGTGATTCTTGAAAATTGTGATAGGAAGAAGCTCCGAATTCCAAGTAAATATTTCAAAGTGCATACGTAAATTGTTTGGTGTTTGAAACATCATTCATGCGCATGTTCACAGCCCAGAAATGCATGTTTGCGAATCCGTGAGAATGCAACATGTTCTGTATACGGAATGCCATGGTTATGTAAACAATGTAAATTACATGTGTATTGGTGAGAATCGCTCAAAGAGTGTTTTCTGGGGCCAAACCTCCGATTTTAGAAACTGGAGATAAAAAAAAGCTATGAAGTTAGTGTAAATAATTCTAAGTATGTATATGCCTTGTTTGGTGATTGAAAGGTCAGTAATCCAAATGCTCACAATTCAGAACCTCATGTTTCACGAATCCGTAATGCATGTATCATGTACGGAACCCGGGATGCCATGTTGATGGAATTCATGTAAATTGTATATCTATTAGGTGGAAAAAGCTCCAGAAGTGTTCTTCTTTGAAAAATGCACGAATTAGAAACTGGTGTTAGGGAAAGCTTGTGAAAATGTGTACACGAGTCTATATGAATATATTCCTTTTATACTGGATGAAAAATCAGTAATCCAGATGCTCTCAACTCAGGAATGCATGTTTGTCGAATCCGTCATGCATGTAGCATGTACGGAACACCGAATATCATGTTGATAGGATCTATTCAAATTACATATCTCTAGGGTAGAATTAGCTCCAAGAGTATTTTTCAGGGATCGAAGTGTGATTCTTGAAACTGGTGATTGGAAGAAGCTAAGAAATCCAGGTAAATATTTCAAAGTGCATAGGTAACTTGTTTGGTGTTTGAAATATCTGTCATGCGCATGTTCACATCCCACAAATTCATGTTTCAGGAATCCGTGACGCATGAAACATGCTCGGAATACGGAATGCCATGTTTATGTCAACAATGTAAATTACATTTGAGTTGGTGAGAATTCGCTCAAAGAGTGTTTACTGGAGCCAATTATCCGATTTAAAACGTGGTGAGAGAAAAAACCTATGAAGTCAGAGTAAGTATTTCTAAGTGTATATATGCATTGTTTGGCCTATGAAAGGTCAGTAATCCACATGTTGAGATCTCAGAAACACATGTTTGCCGAATCCATCATGCATGTATCATGTACGGAACCCGGAATGCCATGTTGATGGAATTCATGTAAATTACATATCTGTTTGTTGGAAATCGCCCCAGAAGTATTTTTCTGTGAAAAATAAACGAGTTCGAAACTGGTGTTAGGAAAAGATTGTGAAAATGGGTACACGTGTCTAGATGAAAATATTGTTTTTATAGAGGATGAAGGATCAGTATTCCACATGCTCTCAACTCAAGAATGCATGTTTGTCGAATCTGTCATGCATGTAGTATGTAATGAACACTGAATATCATTTAGATGGAATCTATTCAAATTACATATCTCTAGGGTAGAATTCGCTTCAAGAGGTTTTTTCTGGGATCAAATTGTGATTCGAAAACCTGGTGATAGGAAGAAGCTACGAAGACAAAGTGTATATAACAAAGTTCATAGGTAACTTGTAATGGTTTAAACATCAGTCATGAGCATATTCACAACTGACAAATGCATGTTTGAAGAATCGGTATTGCATGAAACATGTTCGGAATACAGAAGGCCATGGTTATGTAAAAAATGTAAATTACATGTGTATATTTGAGAATTCGCTCAGAGGGTGTTTTCTGGTGCCAAATGTCCGATTATACAACCTGGTGTTAGAAAAAACCTATGAAGTCAGAGTAAATATTTCAAAGTGTACATATGCCTTCTTTGGTGGATGAAAGTTCACTAATCCACATGCTCACAACTCAGAAACTCATGTTTCTCGAATCCGTCATGCACGTATTATGTACGGAACCCGGAATGACATGTTGATGGAATTCATGTAAATTATATATCTATTAGGTTGAATACACTCCAGAAGTATTCTTCTGTGAAAAATGCACGAATTCGAAACTTGTGTTAGGGAAAGCTTGTGAAAATGTGTTCACAAGTCTATATGAAATTATTCCTTTTATAGAGGGTGAAAAATCAGTAATCCACATGCACTCAACTCAGGAATGCATGTTTGTCGAATCCGTCATGCATGTAACATGTACGGAACACGGAATATCATGTTGAAGGGATCTATTCAAATTACATATCTCTGGGGTAGAATTCGCTCCAAGAGGGTTTTTCTGGGATCAAAGTGTGATTCTTGAAACTGGTGATAGGAGAAGCTACGAAGTCCAAGGAAATATTTCAAAGTGCATAAGTAACTTGTTTGGTGGTTGAAATACCTGTCATGTGCATGTTCACAGCTCAGAAATGCAATTTCAGGAATTCGTGATGCATGAATCATGTTCGGAATATGGAATGCCATGGTTATGTAAACAATGTAAATTACATGTGTATTGGTGAGAATTCGCTCAAAGAGTGTTTTCTACTGCCAAATGTCCGATTTTAGAACCTGGTGATACAAAAAACTTATGAAGACAGAGTAAATATTTCAAACTGTATATATGCCTTGTTTGGTGGATGAAAGGTCAGTAATCCACATGCTGAGATCTCAGAAACACATGTTTGCCGAATCCATCATGCATGTAGCATGTACGGAACCCGGAATGCCATGTTGATGGAATTCATGTAAATTACATATCTGTTTGGTGGAAAACGCTCCAGAAGTATTTTTCTGAGAAAAATGCACGAGTACGAAACTCGTGTTAGGAAAAGATTGTGAAAATGGGTACACGTGTCTAGATGAAAATATTGTTTTCATAGAGGATGAAAGATCAGTAATCCACATGCTCACAACTCAGGAATTCATGTTTGTCGAATCCGTCATGCATGTAGAATGTACGGAACACTGAATATCATTTAGATGGAATCTATTCAAATTATATATCTCTAGGGTAGATTTCGCTCCAAGAGGGTTTTTCTGGGATCAAAGTGTGATTCTTGAAACTGGTGAAAGGAAGAAGCAACGAAGTCTAAGTAAATATTTCAAAGGGCATAGGTAACATTTTTGGTGGTTGAAAGATCTGCAATGCGCATGTTCACAGCTCAGAAATGCATGTTTGAGGAATCCGTGATGCATGAAACATGTTCGGAATACGGAATGCCATGGTTATGTAAACAATGTAAATTACATGCGTATTGCTGAGAATTCGCTCAAAGAGTGTTTTCTAGTGCCAAATGTCCGATTTTAGAACCTAGTGATACAAAAAACCTATGAAGTCAGAGTAAATATTTCAAAGTGTATATATGCCTTTTTTGGTGGATGAAAGTTCACTAATCCACATGCTCACAACTCAGAAACTCATGTTTCTAGAATCCGTCATGCATGTATCATGTACGGAACCCAGAAATCCATGTTGATGGAATTCATGTAAATTATATATCTATTAGGTTGAATACACTCCAGAAGTATTCTTCGGTGAAAAATGCACGAACTCGAAACTTGTGTTAGGGAAAGCTTGTGAAAATGTGTACACGAGTCTATATGAAATTATTCCTTTTATAGAGGGTGAAAAATCAGTAATCCACATGCTCTCAAATCAGGAATGCAAGTTTGTCGAATCCGTCATGCATGTAACATGTAAGGAACACGGAATATCATGTTGAAGGAATCTATTCAAGTTACATATCTCTAGGGTAGAATTCGCTTCAAGAGTGTTTTTCTGGAATCAAAATGTGATTCTTGAAACTGGTGATAGGAGAAGCAACGAAGTCCAAGGAAATATTTCAAAGTGCATAAGTAACTTGTTTGGTGGTTGAAATATCTGTCATGTGCATGTTCACAGCTCAGAAATGCAATTTGAGGAATTCGTGATGCATGAATCATGTTCGGAATATGGAATGCCATGGTTATGAAAACAATGTAAATTACATGTGTATTGGTTAGAATTCGCTCAAAGAGTGTTTTCTACTGCCAAAAGTCCGATTTTAGGACCTGGTGATACAAAAAAATTATGAAGTCAGAGTAAATATTTCAAAGTGTATATATGCCTTGTTTGTTGGATGAAAGTTCACTAATCCACATGCTCACAACTCAGAAACGCATGTTTGCCGAATCCGTCATGCGTGTAGCATTTATGAAATCCGGAATGCCCTGTTGATGGAATGCATTTAAATTACATATCTGTTAGGTGGAAATCGCTCCAGAAGTCTTTTTCTGTGAAAAATGCACGAATTCTAAACTAGTGTTAGGGAAAGCTTGTGAAAATCTGTACACGTGTCTAGAAGAAAATTTTCCATTTATAGAGGATGAAACATCAGTAATCCACATGCTCTCAACTCAAGAATGCATGTTTGTCTGATCTGTCATGCATGTAGTATGTAATGAACACTGAATATCATTTAGATGGAATCTATTCAAATTACATATCTCTAGGGTAGAATTCGCTTCAAGAGGTTTTTTCTGGGATCAAATTGTGATTCGAAATCCTGGTGATAGGAAGAAGCTACGAAGACAAAGTGTATATATCAAAGTGCATATGTAACTTGTAATGGTTTAAACATCAGTCATGAGCATATTCACAACTGACAAATGCATGTTTGAGGAATCGGTATTGCATGAAACATGTTCGGAATACAGAAGGCCATGGTTATGTAAAAAATGTAAATTACATGTGTATATTTGAGAATTCGCTCAGAGGGTGTTTTCTGGTGCCAAATGTCCGATTATACAACCTGGTGTTAGAAAAATCCTATGAAGTCAGAGTAAATATTTCAAAGTGTATATATGCCTTGTTTGGTGGATGAAAGTTCACTAATCCACATGCTCACAACTCAGAAACTCATGTTTCTCGAATCCATCATGCACGTATTATGTACGGAACCCGGAATGCCATGTTGATGGAATTCATGTAAATTATATATCTATTAGGTTGAATACACTCTAGAAGTATTCTTCTGTGAAAAATGCACGAATTCTAAACTGGTGTTAGGGAAAGCTTGTGAAAATCTTTACACGTGTCTAGAAGAAAATTTTCCATTTATAGAGGATGAAACATCAGTAATCCACATGCACTCATCTCAGGAATGCATGTTTATCGAATCCGTCATGCATGTAGCATGTACGGAACACGGAATATCATGTTGAAGGAATCTATTCAAATTACATATCTCTAAGGTAGAATTCGCTCCAAGAGGATATTTCTGGAATCAAAGTGTGATTCTTGAAACTGGTGATAGGAAGAAGCAACGAAGTCCAAGTAAATATATCAAAGTGCATAGGTAACATTTTTGGTGGTTGAAATATCTGTCATGCACATGTTCACCACTCAGAAATGAATGTTTGAGGAATCCGTGTTGCATGAAACATGTTCGGAATACGGAATGCCTTGGTTATGTAAATAATGTAAATTACATATGTAATTTTGAGAATACGCTCAAAGAGATTTTTCTGGTGCCAAATGTCCGATTTTAGAACCTGGTGATACATAAAACCAATGAAGTCAGATTAAATAGTTTAAAGTATATATATGCCTTGTTTGGTGGATGAAAGGTCAGTAATCCACATGCTGAGAACTCAGAAACATATGTTTTCCGAATCCGTCATGCATGTAGCATGTACAGAACCCGGAATGCCATGTTGATGGAATTCATTTAATTTATATATCTATTAGGTGGAAAAAGCTCCAGAAGTTTTTTTCTGTGAAAAAGTCACGAATTCGAAACTGGTGTTAGGGAAAGCTTGTGATAATGTGTACACGTGTCAAGATGAAAATATTTCTTTTATAGGGATTGAAAAATCAGTAATCCACATGCACTCAACTCAGGAATGCATGTTTGTAGAATCCGTCATGCATGTAGCATTTACGGAACAAGGAATGTCATATTGAAGGAATCTATTCAAATAACATATCTCTAGGGTAGATTTCTCTCCAAGAGGTTTTTTCTGGGATCAAAGTGATTCTTGAACCTGGTGAAAGGAAGAAGCAACGAAGTCTAAGTAAATATTTGAAAGTGCATATGTAACATTTTTGGTGGTTGAAACATCTGTCATGCGCATGTTCACAGCTCAGAAATGCATGTTGGAAGATCCGTGATGAATGAAACATGTTCGGAATACGGAATGCCATGGTTATGTAAACAATGTAAATTACATGTGTATTGCTGAGAATTCGCTCAAAGAGGCTTTTCTAGTGCCAACAGTCCAATTTTAGTACCTGGTGACAGAAAAAACCTATGAAGTCAGAGTAAACATTACTAAGTGTATATATGTCTAATTGGTGAATGAAAGTTCAGTAATCCACATGTTCAGATCTCAGAAACACATGTTTGCCGAATCCATCATGCATGTAGCATGTACGGAACCCGGAATGACATGATGATGGAATTCATTTAATTTATATATCTATTAGGTGGAAATCGCTCCAGAAGAATTTTTCTGTGAAAAATGCACGAATTCTAAACTGGTGTTAGGGAAAGCTTGTAAAAATATGTACACGAGTCTATATGAAATTATTCCTTTTATAGAGGATGAAAAATCAATAATCCCCATGCTCTCAACTCAGGAATTCATGTTTGTCGAATCCGTTATGCATGTACCATGTACGGAACACGGAATATTATGTAGATAGAATCTATTCAAATTACATATCTCTAGGGTAGAATTCGCTAAATGAGTGTTTTTCTGGGATCAAAGTGTGATTCTTGAACCTGGTGATAGGAAGTACCTACGAAGACAAAGTATATATTTTTAAGTGCATAGGTAACTTTTAATGATTGAAACATCAGTCATGAGCATATTCACAACGCAGAAATGCATGTTTGAGGAATCGGTATTGCATGAAACATGATCGGAATACGGAATGCCACGTTTATGTAAACAATGTAAATTACATTTGTATTGGTGAGAATTCGCTCAAAGAGTGTTTACTGGAGCCAATTATCCGATTTAATAGGTGGTGAGAGAAAAAACCTATGAAGTCAGAGTAAGTATTTCTAAGTGTATATATGCCTTGTTTGGTGGATGAAAGATCAGTATTCCACATGCTGAGATCTCAGAAACACATGTTTGCCGAATCCGTCATGCATGTAGCATGTACGGAACCCGGAATGCCATGTTGATGGAATTCATGTAAATTACATATCTGTTTGGTGGAAATCGCCCCAGAAGAATTTTTCTGTGAAAAATGAACGAGTTCGAAACTGGTGTTAGGAAAATATTGTGAAAATGGGTACACGTGTTTAGATGAAAATATTGTTTTTATAGAGGATGAAAGATCAGTAATCCACATGCTCTCAACTCAAGAATGCATGTTTGTCGAATCTGTCATGCATGTAGTATGTAATGAACACTGAATATCATTTAGATGGAATCTATTCAAATTACATATCTCTAGGGTAGAATTCGCTTCAAGAGGTTTTTTCTGGGATCAAATTGTGATTCAAAATCCTGGTGATAGGAAGAAGCTACGAAGACAAAGTGTATATATCAAAGTGCATAGGTAACTTGTAATGGTTTAAACATCTGTCATGAGCATATTCACAACTGACAAATGCATGTTTGAGGAATCGGTATTGCATGAAACATGTTCGGAATACAGAAGGCCATGGTTATGTAAAAAATGTAAATTACATGTGTATATTTGAGAATTCGCTCAGAGGGTGTTTTCTGGTGCCAAATGTCCGATTATACAACCTGGTGTTAGAAAAAACCTATGAAGTCAGAGTAAATATTTCAAAGTGTACATATGCCTTCTTTGGTGGATGAAAGTTCACTAATCCACATGCTCACAACTCAGAAACTCATGTTTCTCGAATCCGTCATGCACGTATTATGTACGGAACCCGGAATGACATGTTGATGGAATTCATGTAAATTATATATCTATTAGGTTGAATACACTCCAGAAGTATTCTTCTGTGAAAAATGCACGAATTCGAAACTTGTGTTAGGGAAAGCTTGTGAAAATGTGTTCACAAGTCTATATGAAATTATTACTTTTATAGAGGGTGAAAAATCAGTAATCCACATGCACTCAACTCAGGAATGCATGTTTGTCGAATCCGTCATGCATGTAACATGTACGGAACACGGAATATCATGTTGAAGGGATCTATTCAAATTACATATCTCTGGGGTAGAATTCGCTCCAAGAGGGTTTTTCTGGGATCAAAGTGTGATTCTTGAAACTGGTGATAGGAGAAGCTACGAAGTCCAAGGAAATATTTCAAAGTGCATAAGTAACTTGTTTGGTGGTTGAAATACCTGTCATGTGCATGTTCACAGCTCAGAAATGCAATTTCAGGAATTCGTGATGCATGAATCATGTTCGGAATATGGAATGCCATGGTTATGTAAACAATGTAAATTACATGTGTATTGGTGAGAATTCGCTCAAAGAGTGTTTTCTACTGCCAAATGTCCGATTTTAGAACCTGGTGATACAAAAAACTTATGAAGACAGAGTAAATATTTCAAACTGTATATATGCCTTGTTTGGTGGATGAAAGGTCAGTAATCCACATGCTGAGATCTCAGAAACACATGTTTGCCGAATCCATCATGCATGTAGCATGTACGGAACCCGGAATGCCATGTTGATGGAATTCATGTAAATTACATATCTGTTTGGTGGAAAACGCTCCAGAAGTATTTTTCTGAGAAAAATGCACGAGTACGAAACTCGTGTTAGGAAAAGATTGTGAAAATGGGTACACGTGTCTAGATGAAAATATTGTTTTCATAGAGGATGAAAGATCAGTAATCCTCATGCTCACAAGTCAGGAATGCATGTTTGTCGAATCCGTCATGCATGTAGAATGTACGGAACACTGAATATCATTTAGATGGAATCTATTCAAATTATATATCTCTAGGGTAGATTTCGCTCCAAGAGGGTTTTTCTGGGATCAAAGTGTGATTCTTGAAACTGGTGAAAGGAAGAAGCAACGAAGTCTAAGTAAATATTTCAAAGGGCATAGGTAACATTTTTGGTGGTTGAAACATCTGCAATGCGCATGTTCACAGCTCAGAAATGCATGTTTGAGGAATCCGTGATGCATGAAACATGTTCGGAATACGGAATGCCATGGTTATGTAAACAATGTAAATTACATGCGTATTGCTGAGAATTCGCTCAAAGAGTGTTTTCTAGTGCCAAATGTCCGATTTTAGAACCTAGTGATACAAAAAACCTATGAAGTCAGAGTAAATATTTCAAAGTGTATATATGCCTTTTTTGGTGGATGAAAGTTCACTAATCCACATGCTCACAACTCAGAAACTCATGTTTCTAGAATCCGTCATGCATGTATCATGTACGGAACCCAGAAATCCATGTTGATGGAATTCAGGTAAATTATATATCTATTAGGTTGAATACACTCCAGAAGTATTCTTCTGTGAAAAATGAACGAACTCGAAACTTGTGTTAGGGAAAGCTTGTGAAAATGTGTACACGAGTCTATATGAAATTATTCCTTTTATAGAGGGTGAAAAATCAGTAATCCACATGCTCTCAAATCAGGAATGCATGTTTGTCGAATCCGTCATGCAGGCAACATGTACGGAACACGGAATATCATGTTGAAGGAATCTATTCAAATTACATATCTCTAGGGTAGAATTCGCTCCAAGAGGGTTTTTCTGGGATCAAAGTGTGATTCTTGAAACTGGTGATAGGAGAAGCTACGAAGTCCAAGGAACTATTTCAAAGTGCATAATTAACTTGTTTGGTGGTTGAAATATCTGTCATGTGCATGTTCACAGCTCAGAAATGCAATTTGAGGAATTCGTGATGCATGAATCATGTTCGGAATACGGAATGCCATGGTTATGTAAACAATGTAAATTACATGTGTATTGGTGAGAATTCGCTCAAAGAGTGTTTTCTACTGCCAAATGTCCGATTTTAGAACCTGGTGATACAAAAAAATTATGAAGTCAGAGTAAATATTTCAAAGTGTAATATAAGCCTTTTTTGGTGGATGAAAGTTCACTAATCCACATGCTCACAACTCAGAAACGCATGTTTGCTGAATCTGTCACGCGTGTAGCATTTACGGAATCCGGAATTCCCTGTTGATGGAATGCATTTAAATTACATATCTGTTAGGTGGAAATCGCTCCAGAAGTATTTTTCTGTGAAAAATGCATGAATTCTAAACTGGTGTTAGGGAAAGCTTGTGAAAATCTGTACACGTGTCTAGAAGAAAATTTTCCTTTTATAGAGGATGAAACATCAGTAATCCACATGCTCTCAACTCAGGAATGCATGTTTTTCGAATCCGTTATGCATGTAGCATGTACGGAACACGGAATATCATGTAGATAGAATTTTTCAAATTAAATATCTCTAGGGTAGAATTCGCACCAAGAGGGTTTTTCTGGGATCAAAGTGTGATTCTTGAACCTGGTTATAGGAAGAAGCTACGAAGACGAAGTATATATATTTAATAGCATTGGTAACTTGTAATGATTGAAACATCAGTCATGAGCATATTCACAACTCAGAAATGCTTGTTTGAGGAATCGGTATTGCATGAAACATGATCGGAATATGGAATACCATGGTTATGTAAACAATGTAAATTACGTGTGTATTGGTGAGAATTCGCTCAAAGAGTCTTTTCTAGTGCCAAATGTCCGATTCTAGTACCTGGTGACAGAAAAAACCTATGAAGTCAGAGTAAATATTTCAAAGTGTATATATGCCTTGTTTGGTGTATGAAAGGTCAGTAATCCACATGCTGAGATCTCAGAAACACATGTTTGCCGAATCCATCATGCATGAAGCATGTACGGAACCCGGAATGCCATGTTGATGGAATTCATGTAAATTACATATCTGTTTGGTGGAAAACGCTCCAGAAGTATTTTTCTGAGAAAAATGCATGTGTACAAAACTCGTGTTAGGAAAAGATTGTGAAAATGGGTACACGTGTCTAGATGAAAATATTGTTTTCATAGAGGATGAAAGATCAGTAATCCACATGCTCTCAACTCAGGAATTCATGTTTGTCGAATCCGTCATGCATGTAGCATGTACGGAACACTGAATATAATTCAGATATAATCTATTCAAATTACATATCTCTAGGGTAGATTTCGCTCCAAGAGGGTTTTTCTGGGATCAAAGTGTGATTCTTGAAACTGGTGAAAGGAAGAAGCAACGAAGTCTAAGTAAATATTTCAAAGTGCATAGGTAACATTTTTGGTTGTTGATACATCTGTCATACGCATTCACACAGCTCAGAATTGCATGTTTGAGGAATCCGTGATGCATGAAACATGTTCGGAATACGGAATGCCATGGTTATGTAAACAATGTAAATTACATGTGTATTGGTGAGAATTCGCTCAAGGAGAGTTTTCTACTGCCAAATGTCCGATTTTAGAACCTTGTTATACAAAAAACCTATGAAGTAAGAGTAAATATTTCAAAGTGTATATATGCCTTGTTTGGTGGATGAAAGTTCACTAATCCACATGCTCACAACTCAGAAACTCATGTTTCTCGAATCCGTCATGCATGTATCATGTACGGACCCAGAATGCCATGTTGATGGAATTCATGTAAATTATATATCTATTCGGTTGAATACACTCCAGAAGTATTCTTCTGTGAAAAATGCACGAATTCAAAACTTGTGTTAGAGAAAGCTTGTAAAAATGTGTACACGAGTCTATATGAAATTATTCCTTTTATAGAGGGTGAAAAATCAGTAATCCACATGCTCTCAACTCAGGAATGCATGTTTGTCGAATCCGTCATGCATGTAACATGTACGGAACACGGAATATCATGTTGAAGGGATCTATTCATATTACATATCTCTACGGTAGGATTCGCTCCAAGAGGGTTTTTCTGGGATCAAAGTGTGCTTCTTGAAACTGGTGATAGGAGAAAAAACGAAGTCCAAGGAAATATTCCAAAGTGCATAAGTAACTTGTTTGGTGGTTGAAATATCTGTCATGTGCATGTTCACAGCTCAGAAATGCAATTTGAGGAATTCGTGATGCATGAATCATGTTCGGAATATGGAATGCCATGGTTATGTAAACAATGTAAATTACATGTGTATTTTTGAGAATTCGCTCAAAGAGGCTTTTCTAGTGGTAAATGTCCGATTTATTACCTGCTGACAGAAAAAACCTATGAAGTCAGAGTAAATATTTCTAAGTGTATATATGCCTTGTTTTGTGGATGAAAGGTCAGTAATCCACATGCTGAGATCTCAGAAACACATGTATGCCGAAACCGTCATGCATGTAGCATTTACGGAACCTGGAATGCCCTGTTGATGGAATGCATTTAAATTACATATCTGTTAGGTGGAATTCGCTCCAGAGGTATTCTTCTGTGAAAAATGCTCGAATTCAAAACTGGTGTTAGGGAAAGCTTGTGAAAATCTGTACACATGTCTAGATGAAAATATTCCTTTTATAGAGGATGAAAGATCAGTAATCCACATGCTCTCAACTCAGGAATGCATATTTGTCGAATCCGTCATGCATATAGCATGTCCGGAACACGGAATATCATGTAGATGGAATCTATTCAAATTACATATCTCTAGGGTAGAATTCGCTCCAAGAGGGTTTTTCTGGGATGAAAGTGTGATTCTTGAAAATTGTGATAGGAAGAAGCTCCGAATTCCAAGTAAATATTTCAAAGTGCATACGTAAATTGTTTGGTGTTTGAAACATCATTCATGCGCATGTTCACAGCCCAGAAATGCATGTTTGCGTATCCGTGAGAATGCAACATGTTCTGTATACGGAATGCCATGGTTATGTAAACAATGTAAATTACATGTGTATTGGTGAGAATCGCTCAAAGAGTGTTTTCTGGGGCCAAACCTCCGATTTTAGAAACTGGAGATAAAAAAAAGCTATGAAGTTAGTGTAAATAATTCTAAGTGTGTATATGCCTTGTTTGGTGATTGAAAGGTCAGTAATCCAAATGCTCACAATTCAGAACCTCATGTTTCACGAATCCGTAATGCATGTATCATGTACGGAACCCGGGATGCCATGTTGATGGAATTCATGTAAATTGTATATCTATTAGGTGGAAAAAGCTCCAGAAGTGTTCTTCTTTGAAAAATGCACGAATTAGAAACTGGTGTTAGGGAAAGCTTGTGAAAATGTGTACACGAGTCTATATGAATATATTCCTTTTATACTGGATGAAAAATCAGTAATCCAGATGCTCTCAACTCAGGAATGCATGTTTGTCGAATCCGTCATGCATGTAGCATGTACGGAACACCGAATATCATGTTGATAGGATCTATTCAAATTACATATCTCTAGGGTAGAATTAGCTCCAAGAGTATTTTTCAGGGATCGAAGTGTGATTCTTGAAACTGGTGATTGGAAGAAGCTAAGAAATCCAGGTAAATATTTCAAAGTGCATAGGTAACTTGTTTGGTGTTTGAAATATCTGTCATGCGCATGTTCACATCCCACAAATTCATGTTTCAGGAATCCGTGACGCATGAAACATGCTCGGAATACGGAATGCCATGTTTATGTCAACAATGTAAATTACATTTGAGTTGGTGAGAATTCGCTCAAAGAGTGTTTACTGGAGCCAATTATCCGATTTAAAACGTGGTGAGAGAAAAAACCTATGAAGTCAGAGTAAGTATTTCTAAGTGTATATATGCATTGTTTGGCCTATGAAAGGTCAGTAATCCACATGTTGAGATCTCAGAAACACATGTTTGCCGAATCCATCATGCATGTATCATGTACGGAACCCGGAATGCCATGTTGATGGAATTCATGTAAATTACATATCTGTTTGTTGGAAATCGCCCCAGAAGTATTTTTCTGTGAAAAATAAACGAGTTCGAAACTGGTGTTAGGAAAAGATTGTGAAAATGGGTACACGTGTCTAGATGAAAATATTGTTTTTATAGAGGATGAAGGATCAGTATTCCACATGCTCTCAACTCAAGAATGCATGTTTGTCGAATCTGTCATGCATGTAGTATGTAATGAACACTGAATATCATTTAGATGGAATCTATTCAAATTACATATCTCTAGGGTAGAATTCGCTTCAAGAGGTTTTTTCTGGGATCAAATTGTGATTCGAAAACCTGGTGATAGGAAGAAGCTACGAAGACAAAGTGTATATAACAAAGTTCATAGGTAACTTGTAATGGTTTAAACATCAGTCATGAGCATATTCACAACTGACAAATGCATGTTTGAAGAATCGGTATTGCATGAAACATGTTCGGAATACAGAAGGCCATGGTTATGTAAAAAATGTAAATTACATGTGTATATTTGAGAATTCGCTCAGAGGGTGTTTTCTGGTGCCAAATGTCCGATTATACAACCTGGTGTTAGAAAAATCCGATGAAGTCAGAGTAAATATTTCTAAGTGTATATATGCCTTCTTTGGTGGATGAAAGTTCACTAATCCACATGCTCACAACTCAGAAACTCTAGTTTGTCGAATCCTTCATGCATGCATCATGTACAGAACCCGGAAAGCCATGTAGATGGAATTCATGTAAATTACTTATCTATCAGGTTGAAAACTCTCCAAAAGTATTTTTCTGTGAAAAATGCATGAATAAGAAACTGGTGTTAGGGAAAAATAGTGAAAATCTGTACACGTGTCTAGATGAAAATATTCCTATTGTAGAGGATGAAAGATCAGTAATCCACATGCTCTCAACTCAGGAATGCATGTTTGTCGAATCCGTCATGCATGTAGCATGTAGGGATCACGGAAGACCATGTTGAAGGAATCTATTCAAATTACATATCTCTAGGGTAGATTTTGCTCCAAGAGGGTTTTTCAGGGATCAAAGTGTGATTCTTGAAACTGGTGATAGGAAGAAGCAACGAAGTCCAAGTAAATATATCAAAGTGCATAGGTAACATGTTTGGTGGTTGAAATATCTGTCATGCGCATGTTCACAACTCAGAAATGCATGTTTGAGGAATCCGTGTTGCATGAAAAATGTTCGGAATACGGAATGCCTTGGTTATGTAAATAATGTAAATTACATATATATTTTTGAGAATACGCTCATAGTGGTTTTTCTGGTGCCAAATGTCCGATTTTAGAACCTGGTGATAAATAAAACCAATGAAGTCAGATTAAATATTTTAAACTGTATATATGCCTTATTAGGTGGATGAAAGGTCAGTAATCCACATGCTGAGATCTCAGAAACACATGTTTTCTGAATGCGTCATGCATGTAGCATGTACGGAACCCGGAATGCCATGTTGATGAAATTCATTTAATTTATATATCTATTAGGTGGAAAAAACTCCATAAGTTTTTTTCTGTGAAAAAGGCACGAATTCGAAACTGGTGTTAGGGAAAGCTTGTGATAATGTGTACACATGTCAAGATGAAAATATTTCTTTTATACTGGATGAAAAATTAGTAATCCACATGCTCTCAACTCAGGAATGCATGTTTGTCGAATCTGTCATGCATGTAGCATTTACGGAAGAAGGAATATCATATTGAAGGAATCTATTCAAATAACATATCTTTAGGGTAGATTTCTCTCCAAAAGTGTTTTTCTGGGATCAAAGTGATTCTTGAACCTGGTGAAAGGAAGAAGCAGCGAAGTCTAAGTAAATATTTCAAAGCGCATAGATAAAATTTTCGGTGGCTGAAACATCTGTCATGCGCAAGTTCACAGCTCAGAAATGCATGTTTGAGGATCCGTGATGCATGAAACATGTTCGGAATACGGAATGCAATGGTTATGTAAACAATGTAAATTACATGTGTATTGCTGAGAATTCGCTCAAAGAGGCTTTTCTAGTGCCAAATATACGATTTTAGTACCTGGTGACAGAAAAAATGTATGAAGTCAGAGTAAATATTTCTAAGTGTATATATGCCTTGTTTAGTGAATGAAAGGTCAGTAATACACATGCTGAGATCTCAGAAACACATGTTTGCCGAATCCGTCATTCATGAAGCATGTACGGAACCCGGAATGACATGTTGATGGAATTCATTTAATTTATATATCTATTAGGTGGAAATCGCTCCAGAAGTATTTTTCTGTGAAAAATGCATGAATTCTAAACTGATGTTAGGGAAAGCTTGTGAAAATATGTACACGAGTCTATATGAAATTATTCCATTTAAAGAGGATGGAAAATCAGTAATCCACATGCTCTCAACTCAGGAATGCATGTTTGTCGAATCAGTCATGCATGTACCATGTACGGAACACGGAATATCATGTAGATAGAATCGATTCAAATTACATATCTCTAGGGTAGAATTCGCTCCAAGAGGGTTTTTTTGGGATTAAAGTGTGATTCTTGAACCTGGTGAAAGGAAGAAGCTATGAAGACATAGTAAATATTTTTAAGTGCATAGGTAACTTGTAATGATTGGAACATCATTCATGAGCATATACACAACTCAGAAATGCATGTTTGAGGAATCGGTATTGCATGAAACATGTTCGGAATATGGAATGCCATGGTTATGTAAACAATGTAAATTACATGTGTATTGGTGAGAATTCGCTCAAAGAGGCTTTTCTAGTGCCAAATGTCCGATTTATTACCTGGTGACAGAAAAAACCTATGAAGTCAGAGTAAATATTTCTAAGTGTATATATGCCTTGTTTGGTGGATGAAAGGTCAGTAATCCACATGCTGACATCTCAGAAACACATGTTTGCCGAATCAGTCATGCATGTAGCACGTACGGAACCCGGAATGCCATGTTGATGGAATTCATGTAAATTACATATCTGTTTGGTGGAAATCGCTCCAGAAGTATTTTTCTGAGAAAAATGCACGAGTTCGAAACTGGTGTAGGAAAAAATTGTGAAAATGTGTACACGTGTCTAGATGAATATATTGTTATCATAGAGGATGAAAGATCAGAAATCCACATGCTCTCAACTCAGGAATGCATGTTTGTCGAATCCGTCATGCATGTAACATGTACGGAACACGGAATATCATGTTGAAGGAATCTATTCAAATTACATATCTCTAGGGTAGAATTCGCTCCAAGAGGGTTTTTCTGGGATCAAAGTGTGATTCTTGAAACTGGTGATAGGAGAAGCAACGAAGTCCAAGGAACTATTTCAAAGTGCATAAGTAACTTGTTTGGTGGTTGAAACATCTGTCATGCGCATGTTCACAGCTCAGAAATGCATGTTTGAGGAATCCGTGATGCATGAAACATGTTCGGAATACGGAATGCCATGGTTATGTAAACAATGTAAATTACATGTGTATTGGTGAGAATTCGCTCAAAAAGTGTTTTCTACTGCCAAATGCCGAATTTAGAACCTGGTGATACAAAAAACTTATGAAGTCAGGGTAAATATTTCAAAGTGTAATATATGCCTTCTTTGGTGGATGAAAGTTCACTAATCCACATGCTCACAACTCAGAAACGCATGTTTCTCAAATCCGTCATGCATGTATCATGTACGGAACCCGGAATGCCATGTTGATGGAATTCATGTAAATTATATGTCTATTAGGTTGAATACACTCCAGAAGTATTCTTCTGTGAAAAATGAACGAATTCGAAACTTGTGTTAGGGAAAGCTTGTGAAAATGTGTACACGAGTCTATATGAAATTATTCCTTTTATAGAGGATGAAAAATCAGTAATCCACATGCTCACAACTCAGGAATGCATGTTTGTCGAATCCGTCATGCATGTAACATGTACGGAACACGGAATATCATGTTGAAGGAATCTATTCAAATTACATATCTCTAGGGTAGAATTCGCTCCAAGAGGGTTTTTCTGGGATCAAAGTGTGATTCTTGAAACTGGTGATAGGAGAAGCAACGAAGTCCAAGGAACTATTTCAAAGTGCATAAGTAACTTGTTTGGTGGTTGAAACATCTGTCATGCGCATGTTCACAGCTCAGAAATGCATGTTTGAGGAATCCGTGATGCATGAAACATGTTCGGAATACGGAATGCCATGGTTATGTAAACAATGTAAATTACATGTGTATTGGTGAGAATTCGCTCAAAGCGTGTTTTCTAGTGACAAATGTCCGATTTTACAACCTGGTGATACAAAAAACTTATGAAGTCAGAGTAAATATTTCAAAGTGTAATATATGCCTTCTTTGGTGGATGAAAGTTCACTAATCCACATGCTCACAACTCAGAAACGCATGTTTCTCGAATCCGTCATGCATGTATCATGTACGGAACCCGAAATGCCATGTTGATAGAATTCATGAAAATTAAATATCTATTAGGTTGAATACACTCCAGAAGTATTCTTCTGTGAAAAATGAACGAATTCGAAACTTGTGTTAGGGAAAGCTTGTGAAAAAGTGTACACGAGTCTATATGAAATTATTCCTTTTATAGAGGATGAAAAGTCAGTAATCCACATGCTCACAACTCAGGAATGCATGTTTGTCGAATCCGTCATGCATGTAACATGTACGGAACACGGAATATCATGTTGAAGGAATCTATTCAAATTACATATCTCTAGGGTAGAATTCGCTCCAAGAGGGTTTTTCTGGGATCAAAGTGTGATTCTTGAAACTGGTGATAGGAGAAGCAACGAAGTCCAAGGAACTATTTCAAAGTGCATAAGTAACTTGTTTGGTGGTTGAAACATCTGTCATGCGCATGTTCACAGCTCAGAAATGCATGTTTGAGGAATCCGTGATGCATGAAACGTGTTCGGAATACGGAATGCCATGGTTATGTAAACAATGTAAATTACATGTGTATTGGTGAGAATTCGCTCAAAGAGTGTTTTCCACTGCCAAATGTCCGATTTTAGAACCTGGTGATACAAAAAACTTCTGAAGTCAGAGTAAATATTTCAAAGTGTAATATATGCCTTCTTTGGTGGATGAAAGTTCACTAATCCACATGCTCACAACTCAGAAATGCATGTTTCTCGAATCCGTCAGGCATGAATCATGTACGGAACCCGGAATGCCATGTTGATGGAATTCATGTAAATTATATATCTATTAGGTTGAATACACTCCAGAAGTATTCTTCTGTGAAAAATGAACGAATTCGAAACTTGTGTTAGGGAAAGGTTGTGAAAATGTGTACACGAGTCTATATGAAATTATTCCTTTTATAGAGGATGAAGAATCAGTAATCCACATGCTCACAACTCAGGAATGCATGTTTGTCGAATCCGTCATGCATGTAACATGTACGGAACATGGAATATCATGTTGAAGGAATCTATTCAAATTACATATCTCTAGGGTAGAATTCGCTCCAAGAGTGTTTTTCTGGGATCAAAGTGTGATTCTTGAAACTGGTGATAGGAGAAGCAACGAAGTCCAAGGAACTATTTCAAAGTGCATAAGTAACTTGTTTGGTGGTTGAAACATCTGTCATGCGCATGTTCACAGCTCAGAAATGCATGTTGGAGGAATCCGTGATGCATGAAACATGTTCGGAATACGGAATGCCATGGTTATGTAAACAATGTAAATTACATGTGTATTGGTGAGAATTCGCTCAAAGCGTGTTTTCTAGTGACAAATGTCCGATTTTACAACCTGGTGATACAAAAAACTTATGAAGTCAGAGTAAATATTTCAAAGTGTAATATATGCCTTCTTTGGTGGATGAAAGTTCACTAATCCACATGCTCACAACTCAGAAACGCATGTTTCTCGAATCCGTCATGCATGTATCATGTACGGAACCCAGAATGCCATGTTGATGGAATTCATGTAAATTATATATCTATTAGGTTGAATACACTCCTGAAGTATTCTTCTGTGAAAAATGAACGAATTTGAAACTTGTCTTAGGGAAAGCTTGTGAAAATGTGTACACGAGTCTATATGAAATTATTCCTTTTATAGAGAATGAAAAATCAGTAATCCACATGCTCACAACTCAGGAATGCATGTTTGTCGAATCCGTCATGCATGTAACATGTACGGACCACGGAATATCATGTTGAAGGAATCTATTCAAATTACATATCTCTAGGGTAGAATTCGCTCCAAGAGGGTTTTTCTGGGATCAAAGTGTGATTCTTGAAACTGGTGATAGGAGAAGCAATGAAGTCCAAGGAACTATTTCAAAGTGCATAAGTAACATGTTTGGTGGTTGAAATATCTGTCATGTGCATGTTCACAGCTCAGAAATGCATGTTTGAGGAATCTGTGATGCATGAAACATGTTCGAAATACGGAATGCCATGGTTATGTAAACAATGTAAATTACATGTGTATTGGTGAGAATTCGCTCAAAGAGTGTTTTCTACTGCCAAATGTCCGATTTTAGAACCTGGTGATACAAAAAACTTATGAAGTCAGAGTAAATATTTCAAAGTGTAATATATGCCTTCTTTGTTGGATGACAGTTCACTAATCCACATGCTCACAACTCAGAAACGCATGTTTCTCGAAACCGTCATGCATGTATCATGTACGGAACCCAGAATGCCATGTTGATAGAATTCATGTAAATTAAATATCTATTAGGTTGAATACACTCCAGAAGTATTCTTCTGTGGAAAATGAACGAATTCGAAACTTGTGTTAGGGAAAGCTTGTGAAAATGTGTACACGAGTCTATATGAAATTATTCCTTTTATAGAGGGTGAAAAATCTGTAATCCACACGCTCACAACTCAGGAATGCATGTTTGTCGAATCCGTCATGCATGTAACATGTACGGAACACGGAATATCATGTTGAAGGTATCTATTCAAATTACATATCTCTAGGGTAGAATTCGCTCCAAGAGGGTTTTTCTGGGATCAAAATGTGATTCTTGAAACTGGTGATAGGAGAAGCAACGAAGTCCAAGGAACTATTTCAAAGTGCATAAGTAAATTGTTTGGTGGTTGAAATATCTGTCATGTGCATGTTCACAGCTCAGAAATGCAATTTGAGGAATTCGTGATGCATGAATCATGTTCGGAATACGGAATGACATGGTTATGTAAACAATGTAAATTACATGTGTATTGGTGAGAATTCGCTCAAAGAGTGTTTTCTACTGCCAAATGTCCGATTTTAGAACCTGGTGATACAAAAAACTTATGAAGTCAGAGTAAATATTTCAAAGTGTAATATATGCCTTCTTTGGTGGATGAAAGTTCACTAATCCACATGCTCACAACTCAGAAACGCATGTTTCTCGAATCCGTCATGCATGGATCATGTACGGAACCCGAAATGCCATGTTGATAGAATTCATGAAAATTAAATATCTATTAGGTTGAATACACTCCAGAAGTATTCTTCTCTGAAAAATGAACGAATTCGAAACTTGTGTTAGGGAAAGCTTGTGAAAAAGTGTACACGAGTCTATATGAAATTATTCCTTTTATAGAGGATGAAAAATCAGTAATCCACATGCTCACAACTCAGGAATGCATGTTTGTCGAATCCGTCATGTATGTAACATGTACGGAACACGGAATATCATGTTGAAGGAATCTATTCAAATTACATATCTCTAGGGTAGAATTCGCTCCAAGAGGGTTTTTCTGGGATCAAAGTGTGATTCTTGAAACTGGTGATAGGAGAAGCAACGAAGTCCAAGGAAATATTTCAAAGTGCATAAGTAACTTGTTTGGTGGTTGAAACATCTGTCATGCGCATGTTCACAGCTCAGAAATGCATGTTTGAGGAATCCGTGATGCATGAAACATGTTCGGAATACGGAATGCCATGGTTATGTAAACAATGAAAATTACATGTGTATTGGTGAGAATTCGCTCAAAGAGTGTTTTCCACTGCCAAATGTCCGATTTTAGAACCTGGTGATACAAAAAACTTCTGAAGTCAGAGTAAATATTTCAAAGTGTAATATATGCCTTCTTTGGTGGATGAAAGTTCACTAATACACATGCTCACAACTCAGAAACGCATGTTTCTCGAATCCATCATGCATGTATCATGTACGGAACCCGGAATGCCATGTTGATGTAATTCATGCAAATTATATATCTATTAGGTTGAATACACTCCAGAAGTATTCTTGTGTGAAAAAAGCACGAATTCGAAACTTGTGTTAGGGAAAGCTTGTGAAAATGTGTACATGAGTCTATATGAAATTATTCCTTTTATAGAGAATGAAAAATCAGTAATCCACATGCTCACAACTCAGGAATGCATGTTTGTCGAATCCGTCATGCATGTAACATGTACGGACCACGGAATATCATGTTGAAGGAATCTATTCAAATTACATATCTCTAGGGTAGAATTCGCTCCAAGAGGGTTTTTCTGGGATCAAAGTGTGATTCTTGAAACTGGTGATAGGAGAAGCAATGAAGTCCAAGGAACTATTTCAAAGTGCATAAGTAACATGTTTGGTGGTTGAAATATCTGTCATGTGCATGTTCACAGCTCAGAAATGCATGTTTGAGGAATCTGTGATGCATGAAACATGTTCGAAATACGTAATGCCATGGTTATGTAAACAATGTAAATTACATGTGTATTGGTGAGAATTCGCTCAAAGAGTGTTTTCTACTGCCAAATGTCCGATTTTAGAACCTGGTGATACAAAAAACTTATGAAGTCAGAGTAAATATTTCAAAGTGTAATATATGCCTTCTTTGTTGGATGACAGTTCACTAATCCACATGCTCACAACTCAGAAACGCATGTTTCTCGAAACCGTCATGCATGTATCATGTACGGAACCCAGAATGCCATGTTGATAGAATTCATGAAAATTAAATATCTATTAGGTTGAATACACTCCAGAAGTATTCTTCTGTGGAAAATGAACGAATTCGAAACTTGTGTTAGGGAAAGCTTGTGAAAATGTGTACACGAGTCTATATGAAATTATTCCTTTTATAGAGGGTGAAAAATCTGTAATCCACACGCTCACAACTCAGGAATGCATGTTTGTCGAATCCGTCATGCATGTAACATGTACGGAACACGGAATATCATGTTGAAGGTATCTATTCAAATTACATATCTCTAGGGTAGAATTCGCTCCAAGAGGGTTTTTCTGGGATCAAAATGTGATTCTTGAAACTGGTGATAGGAGAAGCAACGAAGTCCAAGGAACTATTTCAAAGTGCATAAGTAAATTGTTTGGTGGTTGAAATATCTGTCATGTGCATGTTCACAGCTCAGAAATGCAATTTGAGGAATTCGTGATGCATGAATCATGTTCGGAATACGGAATGACATGGTTATGTAAACAATGTAAATTACATGTGTATTGGTGAGAATTCGCTCAAAGAGTGTTTTCTACTGCCAAATGTCCGATTTTAGAACCTGGTGATACAAAAAACTTATGAAGTCAGAGTAAATATTTCAAAGTGTAATATATGCCTTCTTTGGTGGATGAAAGTTCACTAATCCACATGCTCACAACTCAGAAACGCATGTTTCTCGAATCCGTCATGCATGTATCATGTACGGAACCCGAAATGCCATGTTGATAGAATTCATGAAAATTAAATATCTATTAGGTTGAATACACTCCAGAAGTATTCTTCTCTGAAAAATGAACGAATTCGAAACTTCTGTTAGGGAAAGCTTGTGAAAAAGTGTACACGAGTCTATATGAAATTATTCCTTTTATAGAGGATGAAAAATCAGTAATCCACATGCTCACAACTCAGGAATGCATGTTTGTCGAATCCGTCATGTATGTAACATGTACGGAACACGGAATATCATGTTGAAGGAATCTATTCAAATTACATATCTCTAGGGTAGAATTCGCTCCAAGAGGGTTTTTCTGGGATCAAAGTGTGATTCTTGAAACTGGTGATAGGAGAAGCAACGAAGTCCAAGGAAATATTTCAAAGTGCATAAGTAACTTGTTTGGTGGTTGAAACATCTGTCATGCGCATGTTCACAGCTCAGAAATGCATGTTTGAGGAATCCGTGATGCATGAAACATGTTCGGAATACGGAATGCCATGGTTATGTAAACAATGTAAATTACATGTGTATTGGTGAGAATTCGCTCAAAGAGTGTTTTCCACTGCCAAATGTCCGATTTTAGAACCTGGTGATACAAAAAACTTCTGAAGTCAGAGTAAATATTTCAAAGTGTAATATATGCCTTCTTTGGTGGATGAAAGTTCACTAATCCACATGCTCACAACTCAGAAACGCATGTTTCTCGAATCCATCATGCATGTATCATGTACGGAACCCGGAATGCCATGTTGATGTAATTCATGCAAATTATATATCTATTATGTTGAATACACTCCAGAAGTATTCTTGTGTGAAAAAAGCACGAATTCGAAACTTGTGTTAGGGAAAGCTTGTGAAAATGTGTACATGAGTCTATATGAAATTATTCCTTTTATAGAGGATGAAAAATCATTAATCCACATGCTCACAACTCAGGAATGCATGTTTGTCGAATCCGTCATGCATGTAACATGTACGGAACACGGAATATCATGTTGAAGGAATCTATTCAAATTACATATCTCTAGGGTAGAATTCGCTCCAAGAGGGTTTTTCTGGGATCAATGTGTGATTCTTGAAACTGGTGATAGGAGAAGCAACGAAGTCCAAGGAACTATTCCAAACTGCATAAGTAACTTGTTTGGTGGTTGAAACATCTGTCATGCGCATGTTCACTGCTCAGAAATGCATGTTTGAGGAATCCGCGATGCATGAAACATGTTCGGAATACGGAATGCCATGGTTATGTAAACAATGTAAATTACATGTGTATTGGTGAGAATTCGCTCAAAGAGTGTTTTCTACTGCCAAATGTCCGATTTTAGAACCTGGTGATACAAAAAACTTCTGAAGTCAGAGTAAATATTTCAAAGTGTAATATATGCCTTCTTTGGTGGATGAAAGTTCACTAATCCACATGCTCACAACTCAGAAACGCATGTTTCTCGAATCCGTCATGCATGTATCATGTACGGAACCCGAAATGCCATGTTGATAGAATTCATGAAAATTAAATATCTATTAGGTTGAATACACTCCAGAAGTATTCTTCTCTGAAAAATGAACGAATTCGAAACTTGTGTTAGGGAAAGCTTGTGAAAATGTGTACACGAGTCTATCTGAAATTATTCCTTTTATAGAGGATGAAAAATCAGTAATCCACATGCTCACAACTCAGAAATGCATGTTTGTCGAATCCGTCATGCATGTAACATGTATGGAACACGGAATATCATGTTGAAGGAATCTATTCAAATTACATATCTCTAGGGTAGAATTCGCTCCAAGAGGGTTTTTCTGGGATCAAAGTGTGATTCTTGAAACTAGTGATAGGAGAAGCAACGAAGTCCAAGGAACTATTTCAAAGTGCATAAGTAACTTGTTTGGTGGTTGAAATATCTGTCATGTGCATGTTCACAGCTCAGAAATGCAATTTGAGGAATTCGTGATGCATGAAACATGTTCGGAATACGGAATGCCATGGTTATGTAAACAATGTAAATTACATGTGTATTGGTGAGAATTCGCTCAAAGAGTGTTTTCTACTGCCAAATGTCCGATTTTAGAACCTGGTGATACAAAAAACTTATGAAGTCAGAGTAAATATTTCAAAGTGTAATATATGCCTTCTTTGGTGGATGAAAGTTCACTAATCCACATGCTCACAACTCAGAAACGCATGTTTCTCGAATCCGTCATGCATGTATCATGTACGGAACCCGGAATGCCATGTTGATAGAATTCATGAAAATTAAATATCTATTAGGTTGAATACACTCCAGAAGTATTCTTCTGTGAAAAATGAACGAATTTGAAACTTGTGTTAGGGAAAGCTTGTGAAAATGTGTACACGAGTCTATATGAAATTATTCCTTTTATAGAGGATGAAAAATCAGTAATCCACATGCTCACAACTCAGGAATGCATGTTTGTCGAATCCGTCATGCATGTAACATGTACAGAACACGGAATATCATGTTGAAAGAATCTATTCAAATTACATATCTCTAGGGTAGAATTCGCTCCAAGAGGGTTTTTCTGGGATCAAAGTGTGATTCTTGAAACTGGTGATAGGAGAATCAACGAAGTCCACGGAAATCTTTCAAAGTGCATAAGTAACATGTTTGGTGGTTGAAATATCTGTCATGCGCATGTTCACAGCTCAGAAATGCATGTTTGAGGAATCCGTGATGCATGAAACATTTTCGGAATACGGAATGCCATGGTTATGTAAACAATGTAAATTACATGTGTATTGGTTAGAATTCGCTCAAAGAGTGTTTTCTACTGTCAAATGTCCGATTTTAGAACCTGGTGATACAAAAAACTTATGAAGTCATAGTAAATATTTCAAAGTGTAATATATGCCTTCTTTGGTGAATGAAAGTTCACTAATCCACATGCTCACAACTCAGAAACGCATGTTTCTCGAATCCGTCATGCATGTATCATGTACGGAACCCGGAATGCCATGTTGATGGAATTCATGTAAATTATATATCTATTAGGTTGAATACACTCCTGAAGTATTCTTCTGTGAAAAATGAACGAATTCGAAACTTGTGTTAGGGAAAGCTTGTGAAAAAGTGTACACGAGTCTATATGAAATTATTCCTTTTATAGAGGATGAAAAATCAGTAATCCACATGCTCACAACTCAGGAATGCATGTTTGTCGAATCCGTCATGCATGTAACATGTACGGAACACGGAATATCATGTTGAAGGAATCTATTCAAATTACATATCTCTAGGGTAGAATTCGCTCCAAGAGGGTTTTTCTGGGATCAAAGTGTGATTCTTGAAACTGGTGATAGGAGAAGCAACGAAGTCCAAGGAACTATTTCAAAGTGCATAAGTAACTTGTTTGGTGGTTGAAACATCTGTCATGCGCATGTTCACTGCTCAGAAATGCATGTTTGAGGAATCCGCGATGCATGAAACATGTTCGGAATACGGAATGCCATGGTTATGTAAACAATGTAAATTACATGTGTATTGGTGAGAATTCGCTCAAAGAGTGTTTTCTACTGCCAAATGTCCGATTTTAGAACCTGGTGATACAAAAAACTTCTGAAGTCAGAGTAAATATTACAAAGTGTAATATATGCCTTCTTTGGTGGATGAAAGTTCACTAATCCACATGCTCACAACTCAGAAACGCATGTTTCTCGAATCCATCATGCATGTATCATGTACGGAACCCGGAATGCCATGTTGATGTAATTCATGCAAATTATATATCTATTATGTTGAATACACTCCAGAAGTATTCTTGTGTGAAAAAAGCACGAATTCGAAACTTGTGTTAGGGAAAGCTTGTGAAAATGTGTACATGAGTCTATATGAAATTATTCCTTTTATAGAGGATGAAAAATCAGTAATCCACATGCTCACAACTCAGGAATGCATGTTTGTCGAATCCGTCATGCATGTAACATGTACGGAACACGGAATATCATGTTGAAGGAATCTATTCAAATTACATATCTCTAGGGTAGAATTCGCTCCAAGAGGGTTTTTCTGGGATCAATGTGTGATTCTTGAAACTGGTGATAGGAGAAGCAACGAAGTCCAAGGAACTATTCCAAACTGCATAAGTAACTTGTTTGGTGGTTGAAACATCTGTCATGCGCATGTTCACTGCTCAGAAATGCATGTTTGAGGAATCCGCGATGCATGAAACATGTTCGGAATACGGAATGCCATGGTTATGTAAACAATGTAAATTACATGTGTATTGGTGAGAATTCGCTCAAAGAGTGTTTTCTACTGCCAAATGTCCGATTTTAGAACCTGGTGATACAAAAAACTTCTGAAGTCAGAGTAAATATTTCAAAGTGTAATATATGCCTTCTTTGGTGGATGAAAGTTCACTAATCCACATGCTCACAACTCAGAAACGCATGTTTCTCGAATCCGTCATGCATGTATCATGTACGGAACCCGAAATGCCATGTTGATAGAATTCATGAAAATTAAATATCTATTAGGTTGAATACACTCCAGAAGTATTCTTCTCTGAAAAATGAACGAATTCGAAACTTGTGTTAGGGAAAGCTTGTGAAAATGTGTACACGAGTCTATCTGAAATTATTCCTTTTATAGAGGATGAAAAATCAGTAATCCACATGCTCACAACTCAGAAATGCATGTTTGTCGAATCCGTCATGCATGTAACATGTATGGAACACGGAATATCATGTTGAAGGAATCTATTCAAATTACATATCTCTAGGGTAGAATTCGCTCCAAGAGGGTTTTTCTGGGATCAAAGTGTGATTCTTGAAACTAGTGATAGGAGAAGCAATGAAGTCCAAGGAACTATTTCAAAGTGCATAAGTAACTTGTTTGGTGGTTGAAATATCTGTCATGTGCATGTTCACAGCTCAGAAATGCAATTTGAGGAATTCGTGATGCATGAAACATGTTCGGAATACGGAATGCCATGGTTATGTAAACAATGTAAATTACATGTGTATTGGTGAGAATTCGCTCAAAGAGTGTTTTCTACTGCCAAATGTCCGATTTTAGAACCTGGTGATACAAAAAACTTATGAAGTCAGAGTAAATATTTCAAAGTGTAATATATGCCTTCTTTGGTGGATGAAAGTTCACTAATCCACATGCTCACAACTCAGAAACGCATGTTTCTCGAATCCGTCATGCATGTATCATGTACGGAACCCGGAATGCCATGTTGATAGAATTCATGAAAATTAAATATCTATTAGGTTGAATACACTCCAGAAGTATTCTTCTGTGAAAAATGAACGAATTTGAAACTTGTGTTAGGGAAAGCTTGTGAAAATGTGTACACGAGTCTATATGAAATTATTCCTTTTATAGAGGATGAAAAATCAGTAATCCACATGCTCACAACTCAGGAATGCATGTTTGTCGAATCCGTCATGCATGTAACATGTACAGAACACGGAATATCATGTTGAAAGAATCTATTCAAATTACATATCTCTAGGGTAGAATTCGCTCCAAGAGGGTTTTTCTGGGATCAAAGTGTGATTCTTGAAACTGGTGATAGGAGAATCAACGAAGTCCACGGAAATCTTTCAAAGTGCATAAGTAACATGTTTGGTGGTTGAAATATCTGTCATGCGCATGTTCACAGCTCAGAAATGCATGTTTGAGGAATCCGTGATGCATGAAACATTTTCGGAATACGGAATGCCATGGTTATGTAAACAATGTAAATTACATGTGTATTGGTGAGAATTCGCTCAAAGAGTGTTTTCTACTGTCAAATGTCCGATTTTAGAACCTGGTGATACAAAAAACTTATGAAGTCATAGTAAATATTTCAAAGTGTAATATATGCCTTCTTTGGTGAATGAAAGTTCACTAATCCACATGCTCACAACTCAGAAACGCATGTTTCTCGAATCCGTCATGCATGTATCATGTACGGAACCCGGAATGCCATGTTGATGGAATTCATGTAAATTATATATCTATTAGGTTGAATACACTCCTGAAGTATTCTTCTGTGAAAAATGAACGAATTCGAAACTTGTGCTAGGGAAAGCTTGTGAAAAAGTGTACACGAGTCTATATGAAATTATTCCTTTTATAGAGGATGAAAAATCAGTAATCCACATGCTCACAACTCAGGAATGCATGTTTGTCGAATCCGTCATGCATGTAACATGTACGGAACACGGAATATCATGTTGAAGGAATCTATTCAAATTACATATCTCTAGGGTAGAATTCGCTCCAAGAGGGTTTTTCTGGGATCAAAGTGTGATTCTTGAAACTGGTGATAGGAGAAGCAACGAAGTCCAAGGAACTATTTCAAAGTGCATAAGTAACTTGTTTGGTGGTTGAAACATCTGTCATGCGCATGTTCACTGCTCAGAAATGCATGTTTGAGGAATCCGCGATGCATGAAACATGTTCGGAATACGGAATGCCATGGTTATGTAAACAATGTAAATTACATGTGTATTGGTGAGAATTCGCTCAAAGAGTGTTTTCTACTGCCAAATGTCCGATTTTAGAACCTGGTGATACAAAAAACTTCTGAAGTCAGAGTAAATATTTCAAAGTGTAATATATGCCTTCTTTGGTGGATGAAAGTTCACTAATCCACATGCTCACAACTCAGAAACGCATGTTTCTCGAATCCGTCATGCATGTATCATGTACGGAACCCGGAATGCCATGTTGATGGAATTGATGTAAATTATATATCTATTAGGATGAATACACTCCTGAAGTATTCTTCTGTGAAAAATGAACGAATTCGAAACTTGTGTTACGGAAAGCTTGTGAAAAATTGTACACGAGTCTATCTGAAATTATTCCTTTTATAGAGGATGAAAAATCAGTAATCCACATGCTCACAACTCAGGAATGCATGTTTGTCGAATCCGTCATGCATGTAACATGTACGGAACACGGAATATCATGTTGAAGGAATCTATTCAAATTACATATCTCTAGGGTAGAATTCGCTCCAAGAGGGTTTTTCTGGGATCAAAGTGTGATTCTTGAAACTGGTGATAGGAGAAGCAACGAAGTCCAAGGAACTATTTCAAAGTGCATAAGTAACTTGTTTGGTGGTTGAAATATCTGTCATGTGCATGTTCACAGCTCAGAAATGCAATTTGAGGAATTCGTGATGCATGAATCATGTTCGGAATATGGAATGACATGGTTATGTAAACAATGTAAATTACATGTGTATTGGTGAGAATTCGCTCAAAGAGTGTTTTCTACTGCCAAATGTCCGATTTTAGAACCTGGTGATACAAAAAACTTATGAAGTCAGAGTAAATATTTCAAAGTGTAATATATGCCTTCTTTGGTGGATGAAAGTTCACTAATCCACATGCTCACAACTCAGAAACGCATGTTTCTCGAATCCGTCATGCATGTATCATGTACGGAACCCGAAATGCCATGTTGATAGAATTCATGAAAATTAAATATCTATTAGGTTGAATACACTCCAGAAGTATTATTCTGTGAAAAATGAACGAATTCGAAACTTGTGTTAGGGAAAGCTTGTGAAAATGTGTACACGAGTCTATCTGAAATTATTCCTTTTATAGAGGATGAAAAATCAGTAATCCACATGCTCACAACTCAGAAATGCATGTTTGTCGAATCCGTCATGCATGTAACATGTACGGAACACGGAATATCATGTTGAAGGAATCTATTCAAATTACATATCTCTAGGGTAGAATTCGCTCCAAGAGGGTTTTTCTGGGATCAAAGTGTGATTCTTGAAACTAGTGATAGGAGAAGCAACGAAGTCCAAGGAACTATTTCAAAGTGCATAAGTAACTTGTTTGGTGGTTGAAATATCTGTCATGTGCATGTTCACAGCTCAGAAATGCAATTTGAGGAATTCGTGATGCATGAAACATGTTCGGAATATGGAATGCCATGGTTATGTAAACAATGTAAATTACATGTGTATTGGTGAGAATTCGCTCAAAGAGTTTTTTCTACTGCCAAATGTCCGATTTTAGAACCTGGTGATACAAAAAACTTATGAAGTCAGAGTAAATATTTCAAAGTGTAATATATGCCTTCTTTGGTGGATGAAAGTTCACTAATCCACATGCTCACAACTCAGAAACGCATGTTTCTCGAATCCGTCATGCATGTATCATGTACGGAACCCGGAATGCCATGTTGATAGAATTCATGAAAATTAAATATCTATTAGGTTGAATACACTCCAGAAGTATTCTTCTGTGAAAAATGAACGAATTCGAAACTTGTGTTAGGGAAAGCTTGTGAAAATGTGTACACGAGTCTATATGAAATTATTCCTTTTATAGAGGATGAAAAATCAGTAATCCACATGCTCACAACTCAGGAATGCATGTTTGTCGAATCCGTCATGCATGTAACATGTACGGAACACGGAATATCATGTTGAAGGAATCTATTCAAATTACATATCTCTAGGGTAGAATTCGCTCCAAGAGGGTTTTTCTGGGATCAAAGTGTGATTCTTGAAACTGGTGATAGGAGAAGCAACGAAGTCCAAGGAAATATTTCAAAGTGCATAAGTAACTTGTTTGGTGGTTGAAACATCTGTCATGCGCATGTTCACAGCTCAGAAATGCATGTTTGAGGAATCCGTGATGCATGAAACATGTTCGGAATACGGAATGCCATGGTTATGTAAACAATTTAAATTACATGTGTATTGGTGAGAATTCGCTCAAAGAGTGTTTTCTACTGTCAAATGTCCGATTTTAGAACCTGGTGATACAAAAAACTTATGAAGTCAGAGTAAATATTTCAAAGTGTAATATATGCCTTCTTTGGTGGATGAAAGTTCACTAATCCACATGCTCACAACTCAGAAACGCATGTTTCTCGAATCCGTCATGCATGTATCATGTACAGAACCCGGAATGCCATGTTGATGGAATTCATGTAAATTATATATCTATTAGGTTGAATACACTCCTGAAGTATTCTTCTGTGAAAAATGAACGAATTCGAAACTTGTGTTAGGGAAAGCTTGTGAAAAAGTGTACACGAGTCTATATGAAATTATTCCTTTTATAGAGGATGAAAAATCAGTAATCCACATGCTCACAACTCAGGAATGCATGTTTGTCGAATCCGTCATGCATGTAACATGTACGGAACACGGAATATCATGTTGAAGGAATCTATTCAAATTACATATCTCTAGGGTAGAATTCGCTCCAAGAGGGTTTTTCTGGGATCAAAGTGTGATTCTTGAAACTGGTGATAGGAGAAGCAACGAAGTCCAAGGAACTATTTCAAAGTGCATAAGTAACTTGTTTGGTGGTTGAAACATCTGTCATGCGCATGTTCACAGCTCAGAAATGCATGTTTGAGGAATCCGTGATGCATGAAACGTGTTCGGAATACGGAATGCCATGGTTATGTAAACAATGTAAATTACATGTGTATTGGTGAGAATTCGCTCAAAGAGTGTTTTCCACTGCCAAATGTCCGATTTTAGAACCTGGTGATACAAAAAACTTCTGAAGTCAGAGTAAATATTTCAAAGTGTAATATATGCCTTCTTTGGTGGATGAAAGTTCACTAATCCACATGCTCACAACTCAGAAACGCATGTTTCTCGAATCCATCATGCATGTATCATGTACGGAACCCGGAATGCCATGTTGATGTAATTCATGCAAATTATATATCTATTAGGTTGAATACACTCCAGAAGTATTCTTGTGTGAAAAAAGCACGAAATCGAAACTTGTGTTAGGGAAAGCTTGTGAAAATGTGTACATGAGTCTATATGAAATTATTCCTTTTATAGAGGATGAAAAATCAGTAATCCACATGCTCACAACTCAGGAATGCATGTTTGTCGAATCCGTCATGCATGTAACATGTACGGAACACGGAATATCATGTTGAAGGAATCTATTCAAATTACATATCTCTAGGGTAGAATTCGCTCCAAGAGGGTTTTTCTGGGATCAAAGTGTGATTCTTGAAACTGGTGATAGGAGAAGCAACGAAGTCCAAGGAACTATTCCAAACTGCATAAGTAACTTGTTTGGTGGTTGAAACATCTGTCATGCGCATGTTCACTGCTCAGAAATGCATGTTTGAGGAATCCGTGATGCATGAAACATGTTCGGAATACGGAATGCCATGGTTATGTAAACAATGTAAATTACATGTGTATTGGTGAGAATTCGCTCAAAGAGTGTTTTCTACTGCCAAATGTCCGATTTTAGAACCTGGTGATACAAAAAACTTCTGAAGTCAGAGTAAATATTTCAAAGTGTAATATATGCCTTCTTTGGTGGATGAAAGTTCACTAATCCACATGCTCACAACTCAGAAACGCATGTTTCTCGAATCCGTCATGCATGTATCATGTACGGAACCCGGAATGCCATGTTGATGGAATTCATGTAAATTATATATCTATTAGGTTGAATACACTCCTGAAGTATTCTTCTGTGAAAAATGAACGAATTCGAAACTTCTGTTAGGGAAAGCTTGTGAAAAAGTGTACACGAGTCTATATGAAATTATTCCTTTTATAGAGGGTGAAAAATCAGTAATCCACATGCTCACAACTCAGGAATGCATGTTTGTCGAATCCGCCATGCATGTAACATGTACGGAACACGGAATATCATGTTGAAGGAATCTATTCAAATTACATATCTCTAGGGTAGAATTCGCTCCAAGAGGGTTTTTCTGGGATCAAAGTGTGATTCTTGAAACTGGTGATAGGAGAAGCAACGAAGTCCAAGGAACTATTTCAAAGTGCATAAGTAACATGTTTGGTGGTTGAAATATCTGTCATGTGCATGTTCACAGCTCAGAAATGCATGTTTGAGGAATCCGTGATGCATGAAACATGTTCGAAATACGGAATGCCATGGTTATGTAAACAATGTAAATTACATGTGTATTGGTTAGAATTCGCTCAAAGAGTGTTTTCTACTGCCAAATGTCCGATTTTAGAACCTGGTGATACAAAAAACTTATGAAGTCAGAGTAAATATTTCAAAGTGTAATATATGCCTTCTTTGGTGGATGAAAGTTCACTAATCCACATGCTCACAACTCAGAAACGCATGTTTCTCGAAACCGTCATGCATGTATCATGTACGGAACCCGGAATGCCATGTTGATAGAATTCATGTAAATTAAATATCTATTAGGTTGAATACACTCCAGAAGTATTCTTCTGTGAAAAATGAACGAATTCGAAACTTGTGTTAGGGAAAGCTTGTAAAAAATTGTACACGAGTCTATATGAAATTATTCCTTTTATAGAGGATGAAAAATCAGTAATCCACATGCTCACAACTCAGGAATGCATGTTTGTCGAATCCGTCATGCATGTAACATGTACGGAACACGGAATATCATGTTGAAGGAATCTATTCAAATTACATATCTCTAGGGTAGAATTCGCTCTAAGAGGGTTTTTCTGGGATCAAAGTGTGATTCTTGAAACTGGTGATAGGAGAAGCAACGAAGTCCAAGGATCTATTCCAAACTGCATAAGTAACTTGTTTGGTGGTTGAAACATCTGTCATGCGCATGTTCACTGCTCAGAAATGCATGTTTGAGGAATCCGTGATGCATGAAACATGTTCGGAATACGGAATGCCATGGTTATGTAAACAATGTAAATTACATGTGTATTGGTGAGAATTCGCTCAAAGAGTGTTTTCTACTGCCAAATGTCCGATTTTAGAACCTGGTGATACAAAAAACTTCTGAAGTCAGAGTAAATATTTCAAAGTGTAATATATGCCTTCTTTGGTGGATGAAAGTTCACTAATCCACATGCTCACAACTCAGAAACGCATGTTTCTCGAATCCGTCATGCATGTATCATGTACGGAACCCGGAATGCCATGTTGATGGAATTCATGTAAATTATATATCTATTAGGTTGAATAGACTCCTGAAGTATTCTTCTGTGAAAAATGAACGAATTTGAAACTTGTGTTACGGAAAGCTTGTGAAAAATTGTACACGAGTCTATATGAAATTATTCCTTTTATAGAGGATGAAAAATCAGTAATCCACATGCTCACAACTCAGGAATGCATGTTTGTCGAATCCGTCATGCATGTAACATGTACGGAACACGGAATATCATGTTGAAGGAATCTATTCAAATTACATATCTCTAGGGTAGAATTTGCTCCAAGAGGGTTTTTCTGGGATCAAAGTGTGATTCTTGAAACTGGTGATAGGAGAAGCAACGAAGTCCAAGGAACTATTTCAAAGTGCAAAAGTAACTTGTTTGGTGGTTGAAACATCTGTCATGCGCATGTTCACAGCTCAGAAATGCATGTTTGAGGAATCCGTGATGCATGAAACATGTTCGGAATACGGAATGCCATGGTTATGTAAACAATGTAAATTACATGTGTATTGGTGAGAATTCGCTCAAAGAGTGTTTTCTACTGCCAAATGTCCGATTTTAGAACCTGGTGATACAAAAAACTTCTGAAGTCAGAGTAAATATTTCAAAGTGTAATATATGCCTTCTTTGGTGGATGAAAGTTCACTAATCCACATGCTCACAACTCAGAAACGCATGTTTCTCGAATCCGTCATGCATGTATCATGTACGGAACCCGGAATGCCATGTTGATGGAATTCATGTAAATTATATATCTATTAGGTTGAATACACTCCTGAAGTATTCTTCTGTGAAAAATGAACGAATTTGAAACTTGTGTTACGGAAAGCTTGTGAAAAATTGTACACGAGTCTATATGAAATTATTCCTTTTATAGAGGATGAAAAATCAGTAATCCACATGCTCACAACTCAGGAATGCATGTTTGTCGAATCCGTCATGCATGTAACATGTACGGAACACGGAATATCATGTTGAAGGAATCTATTCAAATTACATATCTCTAGGGTAGAATTCGCTCCAAGAGGGTTTTTCTGGGATCAAAGTGTGATTCTTGAAACTGGTGATAGGAGAAGCAACGAAGTCCAAGGAACTATTTCAAAGTGCAAAAGTAACTTGTTTGGTGGTTGAAACATCTGTCATGCGCATGTTCACAGCTCAGAAATGCATGTTTGAGGAATCCGTGATGCATGAAACATGTTCGGAATACGGAATGCCATGGTTATGTAAACAATGTAAATTACATGTGTATTGGTGAGAATTCGCTCAAAGAGTGTTTTCTACTGCCAAATGTCCGATTTTAGAACCTGGTGATACAAAAAACTTATGAAGTCAGAGTAAATATTTCAAAGTGTAATATATGCCTTCTTTGGTGGATGAAAGTTCACTAATCCACATGCTCACAACTCAGAAACGCATGTTTCTCGAATCCGTCATGCATGTATCATGTACGGAACCCGGAATGCCATGTTGATGGAATTCATGTAAATTATATATCTATTAGGTTGAATACACTCCAGAAGTATTCTTCTGTGAAAAATGAACGAATTCGAAACTTCTGTTAGGGAAAGCTTGTGAAAATGTGTACACGAGTCTATATGAAATTATTCCTTTTATAGAGGGTGAAAAATCAGTAATCCACATGCTCACAACTCAGGAATGCATGTTTGTGGAAACCGTCATGCATGTAACATGTACGGAACACGGAATATCATGTTGAAGGGATCTATTCAAATTACATATCTCTAGGGTAGAATTCGCTCCAAGAGGGTTTTTCTGGGATCAAAGTGTGATTCTTGAAACTGGTGATAGGAGAAACAACGAAGTCCAAGGAACTATTTCAAAGTGCATAAGTAACTTGTTTGGTGGTTGAAACATCTGTCATGCGCATGTTCACAGCTCAGAAATGCATGTTTGAGGAATCCGTGATGCATGAAACATGTTCGGAATACGGAATGCCATGGTTATGTAAACAATGTAAATTACATGTGTATTGGTGAGAATTCGCTCAAAGAGTGTTTTCTACTGCCAAATGTCCGATTTTAGAACCTGGTGATACAAAAAACTTATGAAGTCAGAGTAAATATTTCAAAGTGTAATATATGCCTTCTTTGGTGGATGAAAGTTCACTAATCCACATGCTCACAACTCAGAAACGCATGTTTCTCGAATCCATCATGCATATATCATGTACGGAACCCGGAATGCCATGTTGATGGAATTCATGTAAATTATAAATCTATTAGGTTGAATACACTCCAGAAGTATTCTTCTGTGAAAAATGAACGAATTCAAAACTTGAGTTAGGGAAAGCTTGTGAAAATGTGTACACGAGTCTATATGAAATTATTCCTTTTAGAGAGGATGAAAAATCACTTATCCACATGCTCACAACTCAGGAATGCATGTTTGTCGAATCCGCCATGCATGTAACATGTACGGAACACGGAATATCATGTTGAAGGAATCTATTCAAATTACATATCTCTAGGGTAGAATTCGCTCCAAGAGGGTTTTTCTGGGATCAAAGTGTGATTCTTGAAACTGGTGATAGGAGAAGCAACGAAGTCCAAGGAACTATTTCAAAGTGCATAAGTAACATGTTTGGTGGTTGAAATATCTGTCATGTGCATGTTCACAGCTCAGAAATGCATGTTTGAGGAATCCGTGATGCATGAAACATGTTCGAAATACGGAATGCCATGGTTATGTAAACAATGTAAATTACATGTGTATTGGTGAGAATTCGCTCAAAGAGTGTTTTCTACTGCCAAATGTCCGATTTTAGAACCTGGTGATACAAAAAACTTATGAAGTCAGAGTAAATATTTCAAAGTGTAATATATGCCTTCTTTGGTGGATGAAAGTTCACTAATCCACATGCTCACAACTCAGAAACGCATGTTTCTCGAAACCGTCATGCATGTATCATGTACGGAACCCGGAATGCCATGTTGATAGAATTCATGTAAATTAAATATCTATTAGGTTGAATACACTCCAGAAGTATTCTTCTGTGGAAAATGAACGAATTCGAAACTTGTGTTAGGGAAAGCTTGTGAAAATGTGTACACGAGTCTATATGAAATTATTCCTTTTATAGAGGGTGAAAAATCTGTAATCCACACGCTCACAACTCAGGAATGCATGTTTGTCGAATCCGTCATGCATGTAACATGTACGGAACACGGAATATCATGTTGAAGGAATCTATTCAAATTACATATCTCTAGGGTAGAATTCGCTCCAAGAGGGTTTTTCTGGGATCAAAGTGTGATTCTTGAAACTGGTGATAGGAGAAGCAACGAAGTCCAAGGAACTATTTCACAGTGCATAAGTAACTTGTTTGGTGGTTGAAATATCTGTCATGTGCATGTTCACAGCTCAGAAATGCAATTTGAGGAATTCGTGATGCATGAATCATGTTCGGATTACGGAATGCCATGGTTATGTAAACAATGTAAATTACATGTGTATTGGTGAGAATTCGCTCAAAGAGTGTTTTCTACTGCCAAATGTCCGATTTTAGAACCTGGTGATACAAAAAACTTATGAAGTCAGAGTAAATATTTCAAAGTGTAATATATGCCTTCTTTGGTGGATGAAAGTTCACTAATCCACATGCTCACAACTCAGAAACGCATGTTTCTCGAATCCGTCATGCATGTATCATGTACGGAACCCGGAATGCCATGTTGATGGAATTCATGTAAATTATATATCTATTAGGTTGAATACACTCCTGAAGTATTCTTCTGTGAAAAATGAACGAATTCGAAACTTGTGTTAGGGAAAGCTTGTGAAAAATTGTACACGAGTCTATATGAAATTATTCCTTTTATAGAGGATGAAAAATCAGTAATCCACATGCTCACAACTCAGGAATGCATGTTTGTCGAATCCGTCATGCATGTAACATGTACGGAACACGGAATATCATGTTGAAGGAATCTATTCAAATTACATATCTCTAGGGTAGAATTCGCTCCAAGAGGGTTTTTCTGGGATCAAAGTGTGATTCTTGAAACTGGTGATAGGAGAAGCAACGAAGACCAAGGAACTATTTCAAAGTGCATAAGTAACTTGTTTGGTGGTTGAAACATCTGTCATGCGCATGTTCACAGCTCAGAAATGCATGTTTGAGGAATCCGTGATGAATGAAACGTGTTCGGAATACGGAATGCCATGGTTATGTAAACAATGTAAATTACATGTGTATTGGTGAGAATTCGCTCAAAGAGTGTTTTCTACTGCCAAATGTCCGATTTTAGAACCTGGTGATACAAAAAACTTCTGAAGTCAGAGTAAATATTTCAAAGTGTAATATATGCCTTCTTTGGTGGATGAAAGTTCACTAATCCACATGCTCACAACTCAGAAACGCATGTTTCTCGAATCCGTCATGCATGTATCATGTACGGAACCCGGAATGCCATGTTGATGGAATTCATGTAAATTATATATCTATTAGGTTGAATACACTCCTGAAGTATTCTTCTGTGAAAAATGAACGAATTCGAAACTTGTGTTAGGGAAAGCTTGTGAAAAATTGTACACGAGTCTATATGAAATTATTCCTTTTATAGAGGATGAAAAATCAGTAATCCACATGCTCACAACTCAGGAATGCATGTTTGTCGAATCCGTCATGCATGTAACATGTACGGAACACGGAATATCATGTTGAAGGAATCTATTCAAATTACATATCTCTAGGGTAGAATTCGCTCCAAGAGGGTTTTTCTGGGATCAAAGTGTGATTCTTGAAACTGGTGATAGGAGAAGCAACGAAGTCCAAGGAACTATTTCAAAGTGCAAAAGTAACTTGTTTGGTGGTTGAAACATCTGTCATGCGCATGTTCACAGCTCAGAAATGCATGTTTGAGGAATCCGTGATGCATGAAACATGTTCGGAATACGGAATGCCATGGTTATGTAAACAATGTAAATTACATGTGTATTGGTGAGAATTCGCTCAAAGAGTGTTTTCTACTGCCAAATGTCCGATTTTAGAACCTGGTGATACAAAAAACTTATGAAGTCAGAGTAAATATTTCAAAGTGTAATATATGCCTTCTTTGGTGGATGAAAGATCACTAATCCACATGCTCACAACTCAGAAACGCATGTTTCTCGAATCCGTCATGCATGTATCATGTACGGAACCCGGAATGCCATGTTGATGGAATTCATGTAAATTATATATCTATTAGGTTGAATACACTCCTGAAGTATTCTTCTGTGAAAAATGAACGAATTCGAAACTTGTGTTACGGAAAGCTTGTGAAAAATTGTACACGAGTCTATATGAAATTATTCCTTTTATAGAGGATGAAAAATCAGTAATCCACATGCTCACAACTCAGGAATGCATGTTTGTCGAATCCGTCATGCATGTAACATGTACGGAACACGGAATATCATGTTGAAGGAATCTATTCAAATTACATATCTCTAGGGTAGAATTCGCTCCAAGAGGGTTTTTCTGGGATCAAAGTGTGATTCTTGAAACTGGTGATAGGAGAAGCAACGAAGCCCAAGGAACTATTTCAAAGTGCAAAAGTAACTTGTTTGGTGGTTGAAACATCTGTCATGCGCATGTTCACAGCTCAGAAATGCATGTTTGAGGAATCCGTGATGCATGAAACATGTTCGGAATACGGAATGCCATGGTTATGTAAACAATGTAAATTACATGTGTATTGGTGAGAATTCACTCAAAGAGTGTTTTCTACTGCCAAATGTCCAATTTTAGAACCTGGTGATACAAAAAACTTATGAAGTCAGAGTAAATATTTCAAAGTGTAATATATGCCTTCTTTGGTGGATGAAAGTTCACTAATCCACATGCTCACAACTCAGAAACGCATGTTTCTCGAATCCATCATGCATATATCATGTACGGAACCCGGAATGCCATGTTGATGGAATTCATGTAAATTATAAATCTATTAGGTTGAATACACTCCAGAAGTATTCTTCTGTGAAAAATGAACGATTTCAAAACTTGAGTTAGGGAAAGCTTGTGAAAATGTGTACACGAGTCTATATGAAATTATTCCTTTTAGAGAGGATGAAAAATCACTTATCCACATGCTCACAACTCAGGAATGCATGTTTGTCGAATCCGCCATGCATGTAACATGTACGGAACACGGAATATCATGTTGAAGGAATCTATTCAAATTACATATCTCTAGGGTAGAATTCGCTCCAAGGGGGTTTTTCTGGGATCAAAGTGTGATTCTTGAAACTGGTGGTAGGAGAAGCAACGAAGTCCAAGGAAGTATTTCAAAGTGCATAAGTAACATGTTTGGTGGTTGAAATATCTGTCATGTGCATGTTCACAGCTCAGAAATGCATGTTTGAGGAATCCGTGATGCATGAAACATGTTCGAAATACGGAATGCCATGGTTATGTAAACAATGTAAATTACATGTGTATTGGTGAGAATTCGATGAAAGAGGGTTTTCTACTGCCAAATGTCCGATTTTAGAACCTGGTGATACAAAAAACTTATGAAGTCAGAGTATATATTTCAAAGTGTAATATATGCCTTCTTTGGTGGATGAAAGTTCACTAATCCACATGCTCACAACTCAGAAACGCATGTTTCTCGAAACCGTCATGCATGTATCATGTACGGAACCCGGAATGCCATGTTGATAGAATTCATGTAAATTAAATATCTATTAGGTTGAATACACTCCAGAAGTATTCTTCTGTGAAAAATGAACGAATTCGAAACTTGTGTTAGGGAAAGCTTGTGAAAAAGTGTACACGAGTCTATATGAAATTATTCCTTTTATAGAGGATGAAAAATCAGTAATCCACATGCTCACAACTCAGGAATGCATGTTTGTCGAATCCGTCATGCATGTAACATGTACGGAACACGGAATATCATGTTGAAGGAATCTATTCAAATTACATATCTCTAGGGTAGAATTCGCTCCAAGAGGGTTTTTCTGGGATCAAAGTGTGATTCTTGAAACTGGTGATAGGAGAAGCAACGAAGTCCAAGGAACTATTTCAAAGTGCATAAGTAACTTGTTTGGTGGTTGAAACATCTGTCATGCGCATGTTCACAGCTCAGAAATGCATGTTTGAGGAATCCGTGATGCATGAAACGTGTTCGGAATACGAAATGCCATGGTTATGTAAACAATGTAAATTACATGTGTATTGGTGAGAATTCGCTCAAAGAGTGTTTTCTACTGCCAAATGTCCGATTTTAGAACCTGGTGATACAAAAAACTTCTGAAGTCAGAGTAAATATTTCAAAGTGTAATATATGCCTTCTTTGGTGGATGAAAGTTCACTAATCCACATGCTCACAACTCAGAAACGCATGTTTTTCGAATCCGTCATGCATGTATCATGTACGGAACCCGGAATGCCATGTTGATGGAATTCATGTAAATTATATATCTATTAGGTTGAATACACTCCAGAAGTATTCTTCTGTGAAAAATGAACGAATTCGAAACTTCTGTTAGGGAAAGCTTGTGAAAAATTGTACACGAGTCTATATGAAATTATTCCTTTTATAGAGGGTGAAAAATCAGTAATCCACATGCTCACAACTCAGGAATGCATGTTTGTGGAAACCGTCATGCATGTAACATGTACGGAACACGGAATATCATGTTGAAGGAATCTATTCAAATTACATATCTCTAGGGTAGAATTCGCTCCAAGAGGGTTTTTCTGGGATCAAAGTGTGATTCTTGAAACTGGTGATAGGAGAAGCAACGAAGTCCAAGGAACTATTTCAAAGTGCATAAGTAACTTGTTTGGTGGTTGAAACATCTGTCATGCGCATGTTCACAGCTCAGAAATGCATGTTGGAGGAATCCGTGATGCATGAAACATGTTCGGAATACGGAATGCCATGGTTATGTAAACAATGTAAATTACATGTGTATTGGTGAGAATTCGCTCAAAGAGTGTTTTCTACTGCCAAATGTCCGATTTTAGAACCTGGTGATACAAAAAAATTATGAAGTCAGAGTAAATATTTCAAAGTGTAATATATGCCTTCTTTGGTGGATGAAACTTCACTAATCCACATGCACACAACTCAGAAACGCATGTTTCTCGAATCCATCATGCATATATCATGTACGGAACCCGGAATGCCATGTTGATGGAATTCATGTAAATTATATATCTATTAGGTTGAATACACTCCAGAAGTATTCTTCTGTGAAAAATGAACGAATTCAAAACTTGAGTTAGGGAAAGCTTGTGAAAATGTGTACATGAGTCTATATGAAATTATTCCTTTTAGAGAGGATGAAAAATCACTTATCCACATGCTCACAACTCAGGAATGCATGTTTGTCGAATCCGCCATGCATGTAACATGTACGGAACACGGAATATTATGTTGAAGGAATCTATTCAAATTACATATCTCTAGGGTAGAATTCGCTCCAAGAGGGTTTTTCTGGGATCAAAGTGTGATTCTTGAAACTGGTGATAGGAGAAGCAACGAAGTCCAAGGAACTATTTCAAAGTGCATAAGTAACATGTTTGGTGGTTGAAATATCTGTCATGTGCATGTTCACAGCTCAGAAATGCATGTTTGAGGAATCCGTGATGCATGAAACATGTTCGAAATACGGAATGCCATGGTTATGTAAACAATGTAAATTACATGTGTATTGGTGAGAATTCGCTCAAAGAGTGTTTTCTACTGCCAAATGTCCGATTTTAGAACCTGGTGATACAAAAAACTTATGAAGTCAGAGTAAATATTTCAAAGTGTAATATATGCCTTCTTTGGTGGATGAAAGTTCACTAATCCACATGCTCACAACTCAGAAACGCATGTTTCTCGAAACCGTCATGCATATATCATGTACGGAACCCGGAATGCCATGTTGATAGAATTCATGTAAATTAAATATCTATTAGGTTGAATACACTCCAGAAGTATTCTTCTGTGGAAAATGAACGAATTCGAAACTTGTGTTAGGGAAAGCTTGTTAAAATGTGTACACGAGTCTATATGAAATTATTCCTTTAATAAAGGGTGAAAAATCTGTAATCCACACGCTCACAACTCAGGAATGCATGTTTGTTGAATCCGTCATGCATGTAACATGTAAGGAACACGGAATATCATGTTGAAGGAATCTATTCAAATTACATATCTCTAGGGTAGAATTCGCTCCAAGAGGGTTTTCCTAGGATCAAAGTGTGATTCTTGAAACTGGTGATAGGAGAAACAACGAAGTCCAAGGAACTATTTCAAAGAGCATAAGTAACTTGTTTGGTGGTTGAAATATCTGTCATGTGCATGTTCACAGCTCAGAAATGCAATTTGAGGAATTCGTGATGCATGAATCATGTTCGGATTACGGAATGCCATGGTTATGTAAACAATGTAAATTACATGTGTATTGGTGAGAATTCGCTCAAAGAGTGTTTTCTACTGCCAAATGTCCGATTTTAGAACCTGGTGATACAAAAAACTTCTGAAGTCAGAGTAAATATTTCAAAGTGTAATATATGCATTCTTTGGTGGATGAAAGTTCACTTATCCACATGCTCACAACTCAGAAACGCATGTTTTTCGAATCCGTCATGCATGTATCATGTACGGAACCCGGAATGCCATGTTGATGGAATTCAAGTAAATTATATATCTATTAGGTTGAATACACTCCTGAAGTATTCTTCTGTGAAAAATGAACGAATTCGAAACTTGTGTTAGGGAAAGCTTGTGAAAAATTGTACACGAGTCTATCTGAAATTATTCCTTTTATAGAGGATGAAAAATCAGTAATCCACATGCTCACAACTCAGGAATGCATGTTTGTCGAATCCGTCATGCATGTAACATGTACGGAACACGGAATATCATGTTGAAGGAAACTATTCAAATTACATATCTCTAGGGTAGAATTCGCTCCAAGAGGGTTTTTCTGGGATCAAAGTGTGATTCTTGAAACTGGTGATAGGAGAAGCAACGAAGTCCAAGGAACTATTTCAAAGTGCATAAGTAACTTGTTTGGTGGTTGAAACATCTGTCATGCGCATGTTCACAGCTCAGAAATGCATGTTTGAGGAATCCGTGATGCATGAAACGTGTTCGGAATACGGAATGCCATGGTTATGTAAACAATGTAAATTACATGTGTATTGGTGAGAATTCGCTCAAAGAGTGTTTTCTACTGCCAAATGCCCGATTTTAGAACCTGGTGATACAAAAAACTTCTGAAGTCAGAGTAAATATTTCAAAGTGTAATATATGCCTTCTTTGGTGGATGAAAGTTCACTAATCCACATGCTCACAACTCAGAAACGCATGTTTCTCGAATCCGTCATGCATGTATCATGTATGGAACCCGGAATGCCATGTTGATGGAATTCATGTAAATTATATATCTATTAGGTTGAATACACTCCTGAAGTATTCTTCTGTTAAAAATGAACGAATTCGAAACTTGTGTTACGGAAAGCTTGTGAAAATGTGTACACGAGTCTATATGAAATTATTCCTTTTATAGAGGATGAAAAATCAGTAATCCACATGCTCACAACTCAGGAATGCATGTTTGTCGAATCCGTCATGCATGTAACATGTACGGAACACGGAATATCATGTTGAAGGAATCTATTCAAATTACATATCTCTAGGGTAGAATTCGCTCCAAGAGGGTTTTTCTGGGATCAAAGTGTGATTCTTGAAACTGGTGATAGGAGAAGCAACGAAGTCCAAGGAACTATTTCAAAGTGCAAAAGTAACTTGTTTGGTGGTTGAAAAATCTGTCATGCGCATGTTCACAGCTCAGAAATGCATGTTTGAGGAATCCGTGATGCATGAAACATGTTCGGAATACGGAATGCCATGGTTATGTAAACAATGTAAATTACATGTGTATTGGTGAGATTTCGCTCAAAGAGTGTTTTCTACTGCCAAATGTCCGATTTTAGAACCTGGTGATACAAAAAACTTATGAAGTCAGAGTAAATATTTCAAAGTGTAATATATGCCTTCTTTGGTGGATGAAAGTTCACTAATCCACATGCTCACAACTCAGAAACGCATGTTTCTCGAATCCGTCATGCATGTATCATGTACGGAACCCGGAATACCATGTTGATGGAATTCATGTAAATTATATATCTATTAGGTTGAATACACTCCAGAAGTATTCTTCTGTGAAAAATGAACGAATTCGAAACTTCTGTTAGGGAAAGCTTGTGAAAAAGTGTACACGAGTCTATATGAAATTATTCCTTTTATAGAGGGTGAAAAATCAGTAATCCACATGCTCACAACTCAGGAATGCATGTTTGTGGAAACCGTCATGCATGTAACATGTACGGAACACGGAATATCATGTTGAAGGGATCTATTCAAATTACATATCTCTAGGGTAGAATTCGCTCCAAGGGGGTTTTTCTGGGATCAAAGTGTGATTCTTGAAACTGGTGATAGGAGAAGCAACGAAGTCCAAGGAACTATTTCAAAGTGCATAAGTAACTTGTTTGGTGGTTGAAACATCTGTCATGCGCATGTTCACAGCTCAGAAATGCATGTTTGAGGAATCCGTGATGCATGAAACGTGTTCGGAATACGAAATGCCATGGTTATGTAAACAATGTAAATTACATGTGTATTGGTGAGAATTCGCTCAAAGAGTGTTTTCTACTGCCAAATGTCCGATTTTAGAACCTGGTGATACAAAAAACTTATGAAGTCAGAGTAAATATTTCAAAGTGTAATATATGCCTTCTTTGGTGGATGAAAGTTCACTAATCCACATGCTCACAACTCAGAAACGCATGTTTCTCGAAACCGTCATGCATGTATCATGTACGGAACCCGGAATGCCATGTTGATAGAATTCATGTAAATTAAATATCTATTAGGTTGAATACACTCCAGAAGTATTCTTCTGTGGAAAATGAACGAATTCGAAACTTGTGTTAGGGAAAGCTTGTGAAAATGTGTACACGAGTCTATATGAAATTATTCCTTTTATAGAGGGTGAAAAATCTGTAATCCACACGCTCACAACTCAGGAATGCATGTTTGTTGAATCCGTCATGCATGTAACATGTACAGAACACGGAATATCATGTTGAAGGAATCTATTCAAATTACATATCTCTAGGGTAGAATTCGCTCCAAGAGGGTTTTCCTGGGATCAAAGTGTGATTCTTGAAACTGGTGATAGGAGAAACAACGAAGTCCAAGGAACTATTTCAAAGTGCATAAGTAACTTGTTTGGTGGTTGAAATATCTGTCATGTGCATGTTCACAGCTCAGAAATGCAATTTGAGGAATTCGTGATGCATGAATCATGTTCGGATTACGGAATGCCATGGTTATGTAAACAATGTAAATTACATGTGTATTGGTGAGAATTCGCTCAAAGAGTGTTTTCTACTGCCAAATGTCCGATTTTAGAACCTGGTGATACAAAAAACTTCTGAAGTCAGAGTAAATATTTCAAAGTGTAATATATGCCTTCTTTGGTGGATGAAAGTTCACTAATCCACATGCTCACAACTCAGAAACGCATGTTTCTCGAATCCGTCATGCATGTATCATGTACGGAACCCGGAATGCCATGTTGATTGAATTCAAGTAAATTATACATCTATTAGGTTGAATACACTCCTGAAGTATTCTTCTGTGAAAAATGAACGAATTCGAAACTTGTGTTAGGGAAAGCTTGTGAAAATGTGTACACGAGTCTATATGAAATTATTCCTTTTATAGAGGATGAAAAATCAGTAATCCACATGCTCACAACTCAGGAATGCATGTTTGTCGAATCCGTCATGCATGTAACATGTACGGAACACGGAATATCATGTTGAAGGAATCTATTCAAATTACATATCTCTAGGGTAGAATTCGCTCCAAGAGGGTTTTTCTGGGATCAAAGTGTGATTCTTGAAACTGGTGATAGGAGAAGCAACGAAGTCCAAGGAACTATTTCAAAGTGCATAAGTAACTTGTTTGGTGGTTGAAACATCTGTCATGCGCATGTTCACAGCTCAGAAATGCATGTTTGAGGAATCCGTGATGCATGAAACGTGTTCGGAATACGGAATGCCATGGTTATGTAAACAATGTAAATTACATGTGTATTGGTGAGATTTCGCTCAAAGAGTGTTTTCTACTGCCAAATGTCCGATTTTAGAACCTGGTGATACAAAAAACTTATGAAGTCAGAGTAAATATTTCAAAGTGTAATATATGCCTTCTTTGGTGGATGAAAGTTCACTAATCCACATGCTCACAACTCAGAAACGCATGTTTCTCGAATCCGTCATGCATGTATCATGTACGGAACCCGGAATACCATGTTGATGGAATTCATGTAAATTATATATCTATTAGGTTGAATACACTCCAGAAGTATTCTTCTGTGAAAAATGAACGAATTCGAAACTTCTGTTAGGGAAAGCTTGTGAAAAAGTGTACACGAGTCTATATGAAATTATTCCTTTTATAGAGGGTGAAAAATCAGTAATCCACATGCTCACAACTCAGGAATGCAAGTTTGTGGAAACCGTCATGCATGTAACATGTACGGAACACGGAATATCATGTTGAAGGGATCTATTCAAATTACATATCTCTAGGGTAGAATTCGCTCCAAGGGGGTTTTTCTGGGATCAAAGTGTGATTCTTGAAACTGGTGATAGGAGAAGCAACGAAGTCCAAGGAACTATTTCAAAGTGCATAAGTAACATGTTTGGTGGTTGAAACATCTGTCATGCGCATGTTCACAGCTCAGAAATGCATGTTTGAGGAATCCGTGATGCATGAAACGTGTTCGGAATACGGAATGCCATGGTTATTTAAACAATGTAAATTACATGTGTATTGGTGAGAATTCGCTCAAAGAGTGTTTTCTACTGCCAAATGTCCGATTTTAGAACCTGGTGATACAAAAAACTTATGAAGTCAGAGTAAATATTTCAAAGTGTAATATATGCCTTCTTTGGTGGATGAAAGTTCACTAATCCACATGCTCACAACTCAGAAACGCATGTTTCTCGAATCCATCATGCATGTATCATGTACGGAACCCGGAATGCCATGTTGATGGAATTCATGTAAATTATATATCTATTAGGTTGAATACACTCCAGAAGTATTCTTCTGTGAAAAATGAACGAATTCAAAACTTGAGTTAGGGAAAGCTTGTGAAAATGTGTACATGAGTCTATATGAAATTATTCCTTTTAGAGAGGATGAAAAATCACTTATCCACATGCTCACAACTCAGGAATGCATGTTTGTCGAATCCGCCATGCATGTAACATGTACGGAACACGGAATATCATGTTGAAGGAATCTATTCAAATTACATATCTCTAGGGTAGAATTCGCTCCAAGAGGGTTTTTCTGGGATCAAAGTGTGATTCTTGAAACTGGTGATAGGAGAAGCAACGAAGTCCAAGGAACTATTTCAAAGTGCATAAGTAACATGTTTGGTGGTTGAAATATCTGTCATGTGCATGTTCACAGCTCAGAAATGCATGTTTGAGGAATCCGTGATGCATGAAACATGTTCGAAATACGGAATGCCATGGTTATGTAAACAATGTAAATTACATGTGTATTGGTGAGAATTCGCTCAAAGAGTGTTTTCTATTGCCAAATGTCCGATTTTAGAACCTGGTGATACAAAAAATTTATGAAGTCAGAGTAAATATTTCAAAGTGTAATATATGCCTTCTTTGGTGGATGAAAGTTCACTAATCCACATGCTCACAACTCAGAAACGCATGTTTCTCGAAACCGTCATGCATGTATCATGTACGGAACCCGGAATGCCATGTTGATAGAATTCATGTAAATTAAATATCTATTAGGTTGAATACACTCCAGAAGTATTCTTCTGTGGAAAATGAACGAATTCAAAACTTGTGTTAGGGAAAGCTTGTGAAAATGTGTACACGAGTCTATATGAAATTATTCCTTTTATAGAGGGTGAAAAATCTGTAATCCACACGCTCACAACTCAGGAATGCATGTTTGTTGAATCCGTCATGCATGTAACATGTAAGGAACACGGAATATCATGTTGAAGGAATCTATTCAAATTACATATCTCTAGGGTAGAATTCGCTCCAAGAGGGTTTTTCTGGGATCAAAGTGTGATTCTTGAAACTGGTGATAGGAGAAGCAACGAAGTCCAAGGAACTATTTCAAAGTGCATAAGTAACTTGTTTGGTGGTTGAAATATCTGTCATGTGCATGTTCACAGCTCAGAAATGCAATTAGAGGAATTCGTGATGCATGAATCATGTTCGGATTACGGAATGCCATGGTTATGTAAACAATGTAAATTACATGTGTATTGGTGAGAATTCGCTCAAAGAGTGTTTTCTACTGCCAAATGTCCGATTTTAGAACCTGGTGATACAAAAAACTTCTGAAGTCAGAGTAAATATTTCAAAGTGTAATATATGCCTTCTTTGGTGGATGAAAGTTCACTAATCCACATGCTCACAACTCAGAAACGCATGTTTCTCGAATCCGTCATGCATGTATCATGTACGGAACCCGAAATGCCATGTTGATAGAATTCATGAAAATTAAATATCTATTAGGTTGTATACACTCCAGAAGAATTATTCTGTGAAAAATGAACGAATTCGAAACTTGTGTTAGGGAAAGCTTGTGAAAATGTGAACACGAGTCTATCTGAAATTATTCCTTTTATAGAGGATGAAAAATCAGTAATCCACATGCTCACAACTCAGAAATGCATGTTTGTCGAATCCGTCATGCATGTAACATGTACGGAACACGGAATATCATGTTGAAGGAATCTATTCAAATTACATATCTCTAGGGTAGAATTCGCTCCAAGAGGGTTTTTCTGGGATCAAAGTGTGATTCTTGAAACTGGTGATAGGAGAAGCAACGAAGTCCAAGGAACTATTTCAAAGTGCATAAGTAACATGTTTGGTGGTTGAAATATCTGTCATGTGCATGTTCACAGCTCAGAAATGCATGTTTGAGGAATCCGTGATGCATGAAACATGTTCGAAATACGGAATGCCATGGTTATGTAAACAATGTAAATTACATGTGTATTGGTGAGAATTCGCTCAAAGAGTGTTTTCTACTGCCAAATGTCCGATTTTAGAACCTGGTGATACAAAAAACTTATGAAGTCAGAGTAAATATTTCAAAGTGTAATATATGCCCTCTTTGGTGGATGAAAGTTCACTAATCCACATGCTCACAACTCAGAAACGCATGTTTCTCGAAACCGTCATGCATGTATCATGTACGGAACCCGGAATGCCATGTTGATAGAATTCATGTAAATTAAATATCTATTAGGTTGAATACACTCCAGAAGTATTCTTCTGTGGAAAATGAACGAATTCGAAACTTGTGTTAGGGAAAGCTTGTGAAAATGTGTACACGAGTCTATATGAAATTATTCCTTTTATAGAGGGTGAAAAATCTGTAATCCACACGCTCACAACTCAGGAATGCATGTTTGTTGAATACGTCATGCATGTAACATGTAAGGAACACGGAATATCATGTTGAAGGAATCTATTCAAATTACATATCTCTAGGGTAGAATTCGCTCCAAGAGGGTTTTTCTGGGATCAAAGTGTGATTCTTGAAACTGGTGATAGGAGAAGCAACGAAGTCCAAGGAACTATTTCAAAGTGCATAAGTAACTTGTTTGGTGGTTGAAATATCTGTCATGTGCATGTTCACAGCTCAGAAATGCAATTTGAGGAATTCGTGATGCATGAATCATGTTCGGATTACGGAATGCCATGGTTATGTAAACAATGTAAATTACATGTGTATTGGTGAGAATTCGCTCAAAGAGTGTTTTCTACTGCCAAATGTCCGATTTTAGAACCTGGTGATACAAAAAACTTATGAAGTCAGAGTAAATATTTCAAAGTGTAATATATGCCTTCTTTGGTGGATGAAAGTTCACTAATCCACATGCTCACAACTCAGAAACGCATGTTTCTCGAATCCGTCATGCATGTATCATGTACGGAACCCGGAATACCATGTTGATGGAATTCATGTAAATTATATATCTATTAGGTTGAATACACTCCAGAAGTATTCTTCTGTGAAAAATGAACGAATTCGAAACTTCTGTTAGGGAAAGCTTGTGAAAAAGTGTACACGAGTCTATATGAAATTATTCCTTTTATAGAGGGTGAAAAATCAGTAATCCACATGCTCACAACTCAGGAATGCAAGTTTGTGGAAACCGTCATGCATGTAACATGTACGGAACACGGAATATCATGTTGAAGGGATCTATTCAAATTACATATCTCTAGGGTAGAATTCGCTCCAAGGGGGTTTTTCTGGGATCAAAGTGTGATTCTTGAAACTGGTGATAGGAGAAGCAACGAAGTCCAAGGAACTATTTCAAAGTGCATAAGTAACTTGTTTGGTGGTTGAAACATCTGTCATGCGCATGTTCACAGCTCAGAAATGCATGTTTGAGGAATCCGTGATGCATGAAACGTGTTCGGAATACGGAATGCCATGGTTATTTAAACAATGTAAATTACATGTGTATTGGTGAGAATTCGCTCAAAGAGTGTTTTCTACTGCCAAATGTCCGATTTTAGAACCTGGTGATACAAAAAACTTATGAAGTCAGAGTAAATATTTCAAAGTGTAATATATGCCTTCTTTGGTGGATGAAAGTTCACTAATCCACATGCTCACAACTCAGAAACGCATGTTTCTCGAATCCATCATGCATGTATCATGTACGGAACCCGGAATGCCATGTTGATGGAATTCATGTAAATTATATATCTATTAGGTTGAATACACTCCAGAAGTATTCTTCTGTGAAAAATGAACGAATTCAAAACTTGAGTTAGGGAAAGCTTGTGAAAATGTGTACATGAGTCTATATGAAATTATTCCTTTTAGAGAGGATGAAAAATCACTTATCCACATGCTCACAACTCAGGAATGCATGTTTGTCGAATCCGCCATGCATGTAACATGTACGGAACACGGAATATCATGTTGAAGGAATCTATTCAAATTACATATCTCTAGGGTAGAATTCGCTCCAAGAGGGTTTTTCTGGGATCAAAGTGTGATTCTTGAAACTGGTGATAGGAGAAGCAACGAAGTCCAAGGAACTATTTCAAAGTGCATAAGTAACATGTTTGGTGGTTGAAATATCTGTCATGTGCATGTTCACAGCTCAGAAATGCATGTTTGAGGAATCCGTGATGCATGAAACATGTTCGAAATACGGAATGCCATGGTTATGTAAACAATGTAAATTACATGTGTATTGGTGAGAATTCGCTCAAAGAGTGTTTTCTATTGCCAAATGTCCGATTTTAGAACCTGGTGATACAAAAAATTTATGAAGTCAGAGTAAATATTTCAAAGTGTAATATATGCCTTCTTTGGTGGATGAAAGTTCACTAATCCACATGCTCACAACTCAGAAACGCATGTTTCTCGAAACCGTCATGCATGTATCATGTACGGAACCCGGAATGCCATGTTGATAGAATTCATGTAAATTAAATATCTATTAGGTTGAATAAACTCCAGAAGTATTCTTCTGTGGAAAATGAACGAATTCAAAACTTGTGTTAGGGAAAGCTTGTGAAAATGTGTACACGAGTCTATATGAAATTATTCCTTTTATAGAGGGTGAAAAATCTGTAATCCACACGCTCACAACTCAGGAATGCATGTTTGTTGAATCCGTCATGCATGTAACATGTAAGGAACACGGAATATCATGTTGAAGGAATCTATTCAAATTACATATCTCTAGGGTAGAATTCGCTCCAAGAGGGTTTTTCTGGGATCAAAGTGTGATTCTTGAAACTGGTGATAGGAGAAGCAACGAAGTCCAAGGAACTATTTCAAAGTGCATAAGTAACTTGTTTGGTGGTTGAAATATCTGTCATGTGCATGTTCACAGCTCAGAAATGCAATTAGAGGAATTCGTGATGCATGAATCATGTTCGGATTACGGAATGCCATGGTTATGTAAACAATGTAAATTACATGTGTATTGGTGAGAATTCGCTCAAAGAGTGTTTTCTACTGCCAAATGTCCGATTTTAGAACCTGGTGATACAAAAAACTTCTGAAGTCAGAGTAAATATTTCAAAGTGTAATATATGCCTTCTTTGGTGGATGAAAGTTCACTAATCCACATGCTCACAACTCAGAAACGCATGTTTCTCGAATCCGTCATGCATGTATCATGTACGGAACCCGAAATGCCATGTTGATAGAATTCATGAAAATTAAATATCTATTAGGTTGTATACACTCCAGAAGAATTATTCTGTGAAAAATGAACGAATTCGAAACTTGTGTTAGGGAAAGCTTGTGAAAATGTGAACACGAGTCTATCTGAAATTATTCCTTTTATAGAGGATGAAAAATCAGTAATCCACATGCTCACAACTCAGAAATGCATGTTTGTCGAATCCGTCATGCATGTAACATGTACGGAACACGGAATATCATGTTGAAGGAATCTATTCAAATTACATATCTCTAGGGTAGAATTCGCTCCAAGAGGGTTTTTCTGGGATCAAAGTGTGATTCTTGAAACTGGTGATAGGAGAAGCAACGAAGTCCAAGGAACTATTTCAAAGTGCATAAGTAACATGTTTGGTGGTTGAAATATCTGTCATGTGCATGTTCACAGCTCAGAAATGCATGTTTGAGGAATCCGTGATGCATGAAACATGTTCGAAATACGGAATGCCATGGTTATGTAAACAATGTAAATTACATGTGTATTGGTGAGAATTCGCTCAAAGAGCGTTTTCTACTGCCAAATGTCCGATTTTAGAACCTGGTGATACAAAAAACTTATGAAGTCAGAGTAAATATTTCAAAGTGTAATATATGCCTTCTTTGGTGGATGAAAGTTCACTAATCCACATGCTCACAACTCAGAAACGCATGTTTCTCGAAACCGTCATGCATGTATCATGTACGGAACCCGGAATGCCATGTTGATAGAATTCATGTAAATTAAATATCTATTAGGTTGAATACACTCCAGAAGTATTCTTCTGTGGAAAATGAACGAATTCGAAACTTGTGTTAGGGAAAGCTTGTGAAAATGTGTACACGAGTCTATATGAAATTATTCCTTTTATAGAGGGTGAAAAATCTGTAATCCACACGCTCACAACTCAGGAATGCATGTTTGTTGAATACGTCATGCATGTAACATGTAAGGAACACGGAATATCATGTTGAAGGAATCTATTCAAATTACATATCTCTAGGGTAGAATTCGCTCCAAGAGGGTTTTTCTGGGATCAAAGTGTGATTCTTGAAACTGGTGATAGGAGAAGCAACGAAGTCCAAGGAACTATTTCAAAGTGCATAAGTAACTTGTTTGGTGGTTGAAATATCTGTCATGTGCATGTTCACAGCTCAGAAATGCAATTTGAGGAATTCGTGATGCATGAATCATGTTCGGATTACGGAATGCCATGGTTATGTAAACAATGTAAATTACATGTGTATTGGTGAGAATTCGCTCAAAGAGTGTTTTCTACTGCCAAATGTCCGATTTTAGAACCTGGTGATACAAAAAACTTATGAAGTCAGAGTAAATATTTCAAAGTGTAATATATGCCTTCTTTGGTGGATGAAAGTTCACTAATCCACATGCTCACAACTCAGAAACGCATGTTTCTCGAATCCGTCATGCATGTATCATGTACGGAACCCGAAATGCCATGTTGATAGAATTCATGAAAATTAAATATCTATTAGGTTGAATACACTCCAGAAGTATTATTCTGTGAAAAATGAACGAATTCGAAACTTGTGTTAGGGAAAGCTTGTGAAAATGTGAACACGAGTCTATCTGAAATTATTCCTTTTATAGAGGATGAAAAATCAGTAATCCACATGCTCACAACTCAGAAATGCATGTTTGTCGAATCCGTCATGCATGTAACATGTACGGAACACGGAATATCATGTTGAAGGAATCTATTCAAATTACATATCTCTAGGGTAGAATTCACTCCAAGAGGGTTTTTCTGGGATCAAAGTGTGATTCTTGAAACTGGTGATAGGAGAAGCAACGAAGTCCAAGGAACTATTTCAAAGTGCAAAAGTAACTTGTTTGGTGGTTGAAACATCTGTCATGCGCATGTTCACAGCTCAGAAATGCATGTTTGAGGAATCCGTGATGCATGAAACATGTTCGAAATACGGAATGCCATGGTTATGTAAACAATGTAAATTACATGTGTATTGGTGAGAATTCGCTCAAAGAGTGTTTTCTATTGCCAAATGTCCGATTTTAGAACCTGGTGATACAAAAAATTTATGAAGTCAGAGTAAATATTTCAAAGTGTAATATATGCCTTCTTTGGTGGATGAAAGTTCACTAATCCACATGCTCACAACTCAGAAACGCATGTTTCTCGAAACCGTCATGCATGTATCATGTACGGAACCCGGAATGCCATGTTGATAGAATTCATGTAAATTAAATAACTATTAGGTTGAATACACTCCAGAAGTATTCTTCTGTGGAAAATGAACGAATTCAAAACTTGTGTTAGGGAAAGCTTGTGAAAATGTGTACACGAGTCTATATGAAATTATTCCTTTTATAGAGGGTGAAAAATCTGTAATCCACACGCTCACAACTCAGGAATGCATGTTTGTTGAATCCGTCATGCATGTAACATGTAAGGAACACGGAATATCATGTTGAAGGAATCTATTCAAATTACATATCTCTAGGGTAGAATTCGCTCCAAGAGGGTTTTTCTGGGATCAAAGTGTGATTCTTGAAACTGGTGATAGGAGAAGCAACGAAGTCCAAGGAACTATTTCAAAGTGCATAAGTAACTTGTTTGGTGGTTGAAATATCTGTCATGTGCATGTTCACAGCTCAGAAATGCAATTAGAGGAATTCGTGATGCATGAATCATGTTCGGATTACGGAATGCCATGGTTATGTAAACAATGTAAATTACATGTGTATTGGTGAGAATTCGCTCAAAGAGTGTTTTCTACTGCCAAATGTCCGATTTTAGAACCTGGTGATACAAAAAACTTATGAAGTCAGAGTAAATATTTCAAAGTGTAATATATGCCTTCTTTGGTGGATGAAAGTTCACTAATCCACATGCTCACAACTCAGAAACGCATGTTTCTCGAATCCGTCATGCATGTATCATGTACGGAACCCGAAATGCCATGTTGATAGAATTCATGAAAATTAAATATCTATTAGGTTGTATACACTCCAGAAGAATTATTCTGTGAAAAATGAACGAATTCGAAACTTGTGTTAGGGAAAGCTTGTGAAAATGTGAACACGAGTCTATCTGAAATTATTCCTTTTATAGAGGATGAAAAATCAGTAATCCACATGCTCACAACTCAGAAATGCATGTTTGTCGAATCCGTCATGCATGTAACATGTACGGAACACGGAATATCATGTTGAAGGAATCTATTCAAATTACATATCTCTAGGGTAGAATTCGCTCCAAGAGGGTTTTTCTGGGATCAAAGTGTGATTCTTGAAACTGGTGATAGGAGAAGCAACGAAGTCCAAGGAACTATTTCAAAGTGCATAAGTAACATGTTTGGTGGTTGAAATATCTGTCATGTGCATGTTCACAGCTCAGAAATGCATGTTTGAGGAATCCGTGATGCATGAAACATGTTCGAAATACGGAATGCCATGGTTATGTAAACAATGTAAATTACATGTGTATTGGTGAGAATTCGCTCAAAGAGTGTTTTCTACTGCCAAATGTCCGATTTTAGAACCTGGTGATACAAAAAACTTATGAAGTCAGAGTAAATATTTCAAAGTGTAATATATGCCTTCTTTGGTGGATGAAAGTTCACTAATCCACATGCTCACAACTCAGAAACGCATGTTTCTCGAAACCGTCATGCATGTATCATGTACGGAACCCGGAATGCCATGTTGATAGAATTCATGTAAATTAAATATCTATTAGGTTGAATACACTCCAGAAGTATTCTTCTGTGGAAAATGAACGAATTCGAAACTTGTGTTAGGGAAAGCTTGTGAAAATGTGTACACGAGTCTATATGAAATTATTCCTTTTATAGAGGGTGAAAAATCTGTAATCCACACGCTCACAACTCAGGAATGCATGTTTGTTGAATACGTCATGCATGTAACATGTAAGGAACACGGAATATCATGTTGAAGGAATCTATTCAAATTACATATCTCTAGGGTAGAATTCGCTCCAAGAGGGTTTTTCTGGGATCAAAGTGTGATTCTTGAAACTGGTGATAGGAGAAGCAACGAAGTCCAAGGAACTATTTCAAAGTGCATAAGTAACTTGTTTAGTGGTTGAAATATCTGTCATGTGCATGTTCACAGCTCAGAAATGCAATTTGAGGAATTCGTGATGCATGAATCATGTTCGGATTACGGAATGCCATGGTTATGTAAACAATGTAAATTACATGTGTATTGGTGAGAATTCGCTCAAAGAGTGTTTTCTACTGCCAAATGTCCGATTTTAGAACCTGGTGATACAAAAAACTTATGAAGTCAGAGTAAATATTTCAAAGTGTAATATATGCCTTCTTTGGTGGATGAAAGTTCACTAATCCACATGCTCACAACTCAGAAACGCATGTTTCTCGAATCCGTCATGCATGTATCATGTACGGAACCCGAAATGCCATGTTGATAGAATTCATGAAAATTAAATATCTATTAGGTTGAATACACTCCAGAAGTATTATTCTGTGAAAAATGAACGAATTCGAAACTTGTGTTAGGGAAAGCTTGTGAAAATGTGAACACGAGTCTATCTGAAATTATTCCTTTTATAGAGGATGAAAAATCAGTAATCCACATGCTCACAACTCAGAAATGCATGTTTGTCGAATCCGTCATGCATGTAACATGTACGGAACACGGAATATCATGTTGAAGGAATCTATTCAAATTACATATCTCTAGGGTAGAATTCACTCCAAGAGGGTTTTTCTGGGATCAAAGTGTGATTCTTGAAACTGGTGATAGGAGAAGCAACGAAGTCCAAGGAACTATTTCAAACTGCATAAGTAACTTGTTTGGTGGTTGAAACATCTGTCATGCGCATGTTCACAGCTCAGAAATGCATGTTTGAGGAATCCGTGATGCATGAAACATGTTCGGAATACGGAATGCCATGGTTATGTAAACAATGTAAATTACATGTGTATTGGTGAGAATTCGCTCAAAGAGTGTTTTCTACTGCCAAATGTCCGATTTTAGAACCTGGTGATACAAAAAACTTATGAAGTCAGAGTAAATATTTCAAAGTGTAATATATGCCTTCTTTGGTGGATGAAAGTTCACTAATCCACATGCTCACAACTCAGAAATGCATGTTTCTCGAATCCGTCATGCATGTATCATGTACGGAACCCGGAATGCCATGTTGATGGAATTGAGGTAAATTATATATCTATTAGGTTGAATACTCTCCAGAAGTATTCTTCTGTGAAAAATGAACGAATTCGAAACTTCTGTTAGGGAAAGCTTGTGAAAAAGTGTACACGAGTCTATATGAAATTATTCCTTTTATAGAGGGTGAAAAATCAGTAATCCACATGCTCACAACTCAGGAATGCATGTTTGTGGAAACAGTCATGCATGTAACATGTACGGAACACGGAATATAATGTTGAAGGAATCTATTCAAATTACATATCTCTAGGGTAGAATTCGCTCCAAGAGGGTTTTTCTGGGATCAAAGTGTGATTCTTGAAACTGGTGATAGGAGAAGCAACGAAGTCCAAGGAACTATTTCAAAGTGCATAAGTAACTTGTTTGGTGGTTGAAACATCTGTCATGCGCATGTTCACAGCTCAGAAATGCATGTTTGAGGAATCCGTGATGCATGAAACATGTTCGGAATACGGAATGCCATGGTTATGTAAACAATGTAAATTACATGTGTATTGGTGAGAATTCGCTCAAAGAGTGTTTTCTACTGCCAAATGTCCGATTTTAGAACCTGGTGATACAAAAAACTTATGAAGTCAGAGTAAATATTTCAAAGTGTAATATATGCCTTCTTTGGTGGATGAAAGTTCACTAATCCACATGCTCACAACTCAGAAACGCATGTTTCTCGAATCCGTCATGCATGTATCATGTACGGAACCCGAAATGCCATGTTGATAGAATTCATGAAAATTAAATATCTATTAGGTTGAATACACTCCAGAAGTATTATTCTGTGAAAAATGAACGAATTCGAAACTTGTGTTAGGGAAAGCTTGTGAAAATGTGAACACGAGTCTATCTGAAATTATTCCTTTTATAGAGGATGAAAAATCAGTAATCCACATGCTCACAACTCAGAAATGCATGTTTGTCGAATCCGTCATGCATGTAACATGTACGGAACACGGAATATCATGTTGAAGGAATCTATTTAAAATTACATATCTCTAGGGTAGAATTCGCTCCAAGAGGGTTTTTCTGGGATCAAAGTGTGATTCTTGAAACTGGTGATAGGAGAAGCAACGAAGTCCAAGGAACTATTTCAAAGTGCAAAAGTAACTTGTTTGGTGGTTGAAACATCTGTCATGCGCATGTTCACAGCTCAGAAATGCATGTTTGAGGAATCCGTGATGCATGAAACATGTTCGGAATACGGAATGCCATGGTTATGTAAACAATGTAAATTACATGTGTATTGGTGAGAATTCGCTCAAAGAGTGTTTTCTACTGCCAAATGTCCGATTTTAGAACCTGGTGATACAAAAAACTTATGAAGTCAGAGTAAATATTTCAAAGTGTAATATATGCCTTCTTTGGTGGATGAAAGTTCACTAATCCACATGCTCACAACTCAGAAACGCATGTTTCTCGAATCCGTCATGCATGTATCATGTACGGAACCCGGAATGCCATGTTGATGGAATTCATGTAAATTATATATCTATTAGGTTGAATACTCTCCAGAAGTATTCTTCTGTGAAAAATGAACTAATTCAAAACTTGAGTTAGGGAAAGCTTGTGAAAATGTGTACATGAGTCTATATAAAATTATTCCTTTTAGAGAGGATGAAAAATCACTTATCCACATGCTCACAACTCAGGAATGCATGTTTGTCGAATCCGCCATGCATGTAACATGTACGGAACACGGAATATCATGTTGAAGGAATCTATTCAAATTACATATCTCTAGGGTAGAATTCGCTCCAAGAGGGTTTTTCTGGGATCAAAGTGTGATTCTTGAAACTGGTGATAGGAGAAGCAACGAAGTCCAAGGAACTATTTCAAAGTGCATAAGTAACATGTTTGGTGGTTGAAATATCTGTCATGTGCATGTTCACAGCTCAGAAATGCATGTTTGAGGAATCCGTGATGCATGAAACATGTTCGAAATACGGAATGCCATGGTTATGTAAACAATGTAAATTACATGTGTATTGGTGAGAATTCGCTCAAAGAGTGTTTTCTACTGCCAAATGTCCGATTTTAGAACCTGGTGATACAAAAAACTTATGAAGTCAGAGTAAATATTTCAAAGTGTAATATATGCCTTCTTTGGTGGATGAAAGTTCACTAATCCACATGCTCACAACTCAGAAACGCATGTTTCTCGAAACCGTCATGCATGTATCATGTACGGAACCCGAAATGCCATGTTGATAGAATTCATGAAAATTAAATATCTATTAGGTTGAATACACTCCAGAAGTATTATTCTGTGAAAAATGAACGAATTCGAAACTTGTGTTAGGGAAAGCTTGTGAAAATGTGAACACGAGTCTATCTGAAATTATTCCTTTTATAGAGGATGAAAAATCAGTAATCCACATGCTCACAACTCAGAAATGCATGTTTGTCGAATCCGTCATGCATGTAACATGTACGGAACACGGAATATCATGTTGAAGGAATCTATTCAAATTACATATCTCTAGGGTAGAATTCGCTCCAAGAGGGTTTTTCTGGGATCAAAGTGTGATTCTTGAAACTGGTGATAGGAGAAGCAACGAAGTCCAAGGAACTATTCCAAACTGCATAAGTAACTTGTTTGGTGGTTGAAACATCTGTCATGCGCATGTTCACTGCTCAGAAATGCATGTTTGAGGAATCCGTGATGCATGAAACATGTTCGGAATACGGAATGCCATGGTTATGTAAACAATGTAAATTACATGTGTATTGGTGAGAATTCGCTCAAAGAGTGTTTTCTACTGCCAAATGTCCGATTTTAGAACCTGGTGATACAAAAAACTTATGAAGTCAGAGTAAATATTTCAAAGTGTAATATATGCCTTCTTTGGTGGATGAAAGTTCACTAATCCACATGCTCACAACTCAGAAACGCATGTTTCCCGAAACCGTCATGCATGTATCATGTACGGAACCCGAAATGCCATGTTGATAGAATTCATGAAAATTAAATATCTATTAGGTTGAATACACTCCAGAAGTATTATTCTGTGAAAAATGAACGAATTCGAAACTTGTGTTAGGGAAAGCTTGTGAAAATGTGAACACGAGTCTATCTGAAATTATTCCTTTTATAGAGGATGAAAAATCAGTAATCCACATGCTCACAACTCAGAAATGCATGTTTGTCGAATCCGTCATGCATGTAACATGTACGGAACACGGAATATCATGTTGAAGGAATCTATTCAAATTACATATCTCTAGGGTAGAATTCGCTCCAAGAGGGTTTTTCTGGGATCAAAGTGTGATTCTTGAAACTGGTGATAGGAGAAGCAACGAAGTCCAAGGAACTATTCCAAACTGCATAAGTAACTTGTTTGGTGGTTGAAACATCTGTCATGCGCATGTTCACTGCTCAGAAATGCATGTTTGAGGAATCCGTGATGCATGAAACATGTTCGGAATACGGAATGCCATGGTTATGTAAACAATGTAAATTACATGTGTATTGGTGAGAATTCGCTCAAAGAGTGTTTTCTACTGCCAAATGTCCGATTTTAGAACCTGGTGATACAAAAAACTTATGAAGTCAGAGTAAATATTTCAAAGTGTAATATATGCCTTCTTTGGTGGATGAAAGTTCACTAATCCACATGCTCACAACTCAGAAACGCATGTTTCTCGAATCCGTCATGCATGTATCATGTACGGAACCCGGAATGCCATGTTGATGGAATTCATGTAAATTATACATCTATTAGGTTGAATACACTCCTGAAGTATTCTTCTGTGAAAAATGAACGAATTCGAAACTTGTGTTACGGAAAGCTTGTGAAAAATTGTACACGAGTCTATATGAAATTATTCCTTTTATAGAGGATGAAAAATCAGTAATCCACATGCTCACAACTCAGGAATGCATGTTTGTCGAATCCGTCATGCATGTAACATGTACGGAACACGGAATATCATGTTGAAGGAATCTATTCAAATTACATATCTCTAGGGTAGAATTCGCTCCAAGAGGGTTTTTCTGGGATCAAAGTGTGATTCTTGAAACTGGTGATAGGAGAAGCAACGAAGTCCAAGGAACTATTTCAAAGTGCAAAAGTAAGTTGTTTGGTGGTTGAAACATCTGTCATGCGCATGTTCACAGCTCAGAAATGCATGTTTGAGGAATCCATGATGCATGAAACATGTTCGGAATACGGAATGCCATGGTTATGTAAACAATGTAAATTACATGTGTATTGGTGAGAATTCTCTCAAAGAGTGTTTTCTACTGCCAAATGTCCGATTTTAGAACCTGGTGATACAAAAAACTTATGAAGTCAGAGTAAATATTTCAAAGTGTAATATATGCCTTCTTTGGTGGATGAAAGTTCACTAATCCACATGCTCACAACTCAGAAACGCATGTTTCTCGAATCCGTCATGCATGTATCATGTACGGAACCCGGAATGCCATGTTGATGGAATTCATGTAAATTATATATCTATTAGGTTGAATACACTCCAGAAGTATTCTTCTGTGAAAAATGAACGAATTCGAAACTTCTGTTAGGGAAAGCTTGTGAAAAAGTGTACACGAGTCTATATGAAATTATTCCTTTTATAGAGGGTGAAAAATCAGTAATCCACATGCTCACAACTCAGGAATGCATGTTTGTGGAAACCGTCATGCATGTAACATGTACGGAACACGGAATATCATGTTGAAGGAATCTATTCAAATTACATATCTCTAGGGTAGAATTCGCTCCAAGAGGGTTTTTCTGGGATCAAAGTGTGATTCTTGAAACTGGTGATAGGAGAAGCAACGAAGTCCAAGGAACTATTTCAAAGTGCATAAGTAACTTGTTTGGTGGTTGAAACATCTGTCATGCGCATGTTCACAGCTCAGAAATGCATGTTTGAGGAATCCGTGATGCATGAAACATATTCGGAATACGGAATGCCATGGTTATGTAAACAATGTAAATTACATGTGTATTGGTGAGAATTCGCTCAAAGAGTGTTTTCTACTGCCAAATGTCCGATTTTAGAACCTGGTGATACAAAAAACTTATGAAGTCAGAGTAAATATTTCAAAGTGTAATATATGCCTTCTTTGGTGGATGAAAGTTCACTAATCCACATGCTCACAACTCAGAAACGCATGTTTCTCGAATCCATCATGCATATATCATGTACGGAACCCGGAATGCCATGTTGATGGAATTCATGTAAATTATATATCTATTAGGTTGAATACTCTCCAGAAGTATTCTTCTGTGAAAAATGAACGAATTCAAAACTTGAGTTAGGGAAAGCTTGTGAAAAAGTGTACACGAGTCTATATGAAATTATTCCTTTTATAGAGAATGAAAAATCAGTAATCCACATGCTCACAACTCAGGAATGCATGTTTGTCGAATCCGTCATGCATGTAACATGTACGGAACACGGAATATCATGTTGAAGGAATCTATTCAAATTACATATCTCTAGGGTAGAATTCGCTCCAAGAGGGTTTTTCTGGGATCAAAGTGTGATTCTTGAAACTGGTGATAGGAGAAGCAACGAAGTCCAAGGAACTTTTTCAAAGTGCATAAGTAACTTCTTTGGTGGTTGAAACATCTGTCATGCGCATGTTCACCACTCAGAAATGCATGTTTTAGGAATCCGTGATGCATGAAACATGTTGGGAATACGGAATGCCATGGTTATGTAAACAATGTAAATTACATGTGTATTGGTGAGAATTCGCTCAAAGAGTGTTTTCTACTGCCAAATGTCCGATTTTAGAACCTGGTGATACAAAAAACTTATGAAGTCAGAGTAAATATTTCAAAGTGTAATATATGCCTTCTTTGGTGGATGAAAGTTCACTAATCCACATGCTCACAACTCAGAAACGCACGTTTCTCGAATCCGTCATGCATGTATCATGTACGGAACCCGGAATGCCATGGTGATGGAATTCATGTAAATTATATATCTATTAGGTTGAATACACTCCAGAAGTGTTCTTCTGTGAAAAATGAACGAATTCGAAACTTGTGTTAGGGAAAGCTTGTGAAAATGTGTACACGAGTCTATATGAAATTATTCCTTTTATAGAGGATGAAAAATCAGTAATCCACATGCTCACAACTCAGAAATGCATGTTTGTCGAATCCGTCATGCATGTAACATGTACGGAACACGGAATATCATGTTGAAGGAATCTATTCAAATTACATATCTCTAGGGTAGAATTCGCTCCAAGAGGGTTTTTCTGGGATCAAAGTGTGATTCTTGAAACTGGTGATAGGAGAAGCAACGAAGTCCAAGGAACTATTTCAAAGTGCAAAAGTAAGTTGTTTGGTGGTTGAAACATCTGTCATGCGCATGTTCACAGCTCAGAAATGCATGTTTGAGGAATCCGTGATGCATGAAACATGTTCGGAATACGGAATGCCATGGTTATGTAAACAATGTAAATTACATGTGTATTGGTGAGAATTCTCTCAAAGAGTGTTTTCTACTGCCAAATGTCCGATTTTAGAACCTGGTGATACAAAAAACTTATGAAGTCAGAGTAAATATTTCAAAGTGTAATATATGCCTTCTTTGGTGGATGAAAGTTCACTAATCCACATGCTCACAACTCAGAAACGCATGTTTCTCGAATCCGTCATGCATGTATCATGTACGGAACCCGGAATGCCATGTTGATGGAATTCATGTAAATTATATATCTATTAGGTTGAATACACTCCAGAAGTATTCTTCTGTGAAAAATGAACGAATTCGAAACTTCTGTTAGGGAAAGCTTGTGAAAAAGTGTACACGAGTCTATATGAAATTATTCCTTTTATAGAGGGTGAAAAATCAGTAATCCACATGCTCACAACTCAGGAATGCATGTTTGTGGAAACCGTCATGCATGTAACATGTACGGAACACGGAATATCATGTTGAAGGAATCTATTCAAATTACATATCTCTAGGGTAGAATTCGCTCCAAGAGGGTTTTTCTGGGATCAAAGTGTGATTCTTGAAACTGGTGATAGGAGAAGCAACGAAGTCCAAGGAACTATTTCAAAGTGCATAAGTAACTTGTTTGGTGGTTGAAACATCTGTCATGCGCATGTTCACAGCTCAGAAATGCATGTTTGAGGAATCCGTGATGCATGAAACATATTCGGAATACGGAATGCCATGGTTATGTAAACAATGTAAATTACATGTGTATTTGTGAGAATTCGCTCAAAGAGTGTTTTCTACTGCCAAATGTCCGATTTTAGAACCTGGTGATACAAAAAACTTATGAAGTCAGAGTAAATATTTCAAAGTGTAATATATGCCTTCTTTGGTGGATGAAAGTTCACTAATCCACATGCTCACAACTCAGAAACGCATGTTTCTCGAATCCGTAATGCATGCATCATGTACGGAACCCGAAATGCCATGTTGATAGAATTCATGAAAATTAAATATCTATTAGGTTGAATACACTCCAGAAGTATTCTTCTGTGAAAAATGAACGAATTCGAAACTTGTGTTAGGGAAAGCTTGTGAAAATGTGTACACGAGTCTATATGAAATTATTCCTTTTATAGAGGATGAAAAATCAGTAATCCACATGCTCACAACTCAGAAATGCATGTTTGTCGAATCCGTCATGCATGTAACATGTACGGAACACGGAATAACATGTTGAAGGAATCTATTCAAATTACATATCTCTAGGGTAGAATTCGCTCCAAGAGGGTTTTTCTGGGATCAAAGTGTGATTCTTGAAACTGGTGATAGGAGAAGCAACGAAGTCCAAGGAACTATTTCAAAGTGCGTAAGTAACTTGTTTGGTGGTTGAAACATCTGTCATGCGCATGTTCACAGCTCAGAAATGCATGTTTGAGGAATCCGTGATGCATGAAACATGTTCGGAATACGGAATGTCATGTTGATGTAAACAATGTAAATTACATGTGTATTGGTGAGAATTCGCTCAAAGAGTGTTTTCTACTGCCAAATGTCCGATTTTAGAACCTGGTGATACAAAAAACTTATGAAGTCATAGTAAAATTTCAAAGTGTAATATATGCCTTCTTTGGTGGATGAAAGTTCACTAATCCACATGCTCACAACTCAGAAACGCATGTTTCTCGAATCCGTCATGCATGTATCATGTACGGAACCCGGAATGCCATGTTGATGGAATTCATGTAAATTATATATCTATTAGTTTGAATACACTCCAGAAGTATTCTTCTGTGAAAAATGAACGAATTCGAAACTTGTGTTATGGAAAGCTGGTGAAAATGTGTACACGAGTCTATATGAAATTATTCCTTTTATAGAGGATGAAAAATCAGTTATCCACATGCTCACAACTCAGGAATGCATGTTTGTCGAATCCATCATGCATGTAACATGTACGGGACACGAAATGTCATGTTGAAGGAATCTATTCAAATTACATATCTCTAGGGTAGAATTCGCTCCAAGAGTGTTTTTCTGGGATCAAAGTGTGATTCTTGAAACTGGTGATAGGAGAAGCAACGAAGTCCAAGGAAATATTTCAAAGTGCATAAGTAACTTGTTTGGTGGTTGAAACATCTGTCATGCGCATGTTCACAGCTCAGAAATGCATGTTTGAGGAATCCGTGATGCATGAAACATGTTCGGAATACGGAATGCCATGGTTATGTAAACAATGTAAATTACATGTGTATTGGTGAGAATTCGCTCAAAGAGTGTTTTCTACTGCCAAATGTCCGATTTTAGAACCTGGTGATACAAAAAACTTATGAAGTCAGAGTAAATATTTCAAAGTGTAATATATGCCTTATTTGGTGGATGAAAGTTCACTAATCCACATGCTCACAACTCAGAAACGCATGTTTCTCGAATCCGTCATGCATGGATCATGTACGGAACCCGGAATGCCATGTTGAAGGAATTCATGTAAATTATATATCTATTAGGTTGAATACACTCCAGAAGTATTCTTCTGTGAAAAATGAACGAATTCGAAACTTGTGTTAGGGAAAGCTTGTGAAAATGTGTACACGAGTCTATATGAAATTATTCCTTTTATAGAGGATGAAAAATCAGTAATCCACATGCTCACAACTCAGGAATGTATGTATGTCGAATCCGTGATGCATGTAACATGTACGGAGCACGGAATATCATGTTGAAGGAATCTATTCAAATTACATATCTCTAGGGTAGAATTCGCTCCAAGAGGGTTTTTCTGGGATCAAAGTGTGATTCTTGAAACTGGTGATAGGAGAAGCAACGAAGTCCAAGGAAGTATTTCAAAGTGCATAAGTAACTTGTTTGGTGGTTGAAACATCTGTCATGCGCATGTTCACAGCTCAGAAATGCATGTTTGAGGAATCCGTGATGCATGAAACATGTTCGGAATACGGAATGCCATAGTTATGTAAACAATGTAAATTACATTTGTATTGGTGAGAATTCGCTCAAAGAGTGTTTTCTACTGCCAAATGTCCGATTTTAGAACCTGGTGATACAAAAAACTTCTGAAGTCTGTGTAAATATTTCAAAGTGTAATATATGCCTTCTTTGGTGGATGAAAGTTCACTAATCCACATGCTCACAACTCAGAAACGCATGTTTCTCGAATCCGTCATGCATGTATCATGTACGGAACCCGGAATGCCATGTTGATGGAATTCATGTAAATTAAATATCTATTAGGTTGAATACACTCCAGAAGTATTCTTCTGTGAAAAATGAACGAATTCGAAACTTGTGTTAGGGAAAGCTTGTGAAATTGTGTACACGAGTCTATATGAAATTATTCCTTTTATAGAGGATGAAAAATCAGTAATCCACATGCTCACAACTCAGGAATGCATGTTTGTCGAATCCGTCATGCATGTAACATGTACGGAACACGGAATAACATGTTGAAGGAATCTATTCAAATTACATATCTCTAGGGTAGAATTCGCTCCAAGAGGGTTTTTCTGGGATCAAAGTGTGATTCTTGAAACTGGTGATAGGAGAAGCAACGAAGTCCAAGGAACTATTTCAAAGTGCGTAAGTAACTTGTTTGGTGGTTGAAACATCTGTCATGCGCATGTTCACAGCTCAGAAATGCATGTTTGAGGAATCCGTGATGCATGAAACATGTTCGGAATACGGAATGTCATGTTGATGTAAACAATGTAAATTACATGTGTATTGGTGAGAATTCGCTCAAAGAGTGTTTTCTACTGCCAAATGTCCGATTTTAGAACCTGGTGATACAAAAAACTTATGAAGTCATAGTAAAATTTCAAAGTGTAATATATGCCTTCTTTGGTGGATGAAAGTTCACTAATCCACATGCTCACAACTCAGAAACGCATGTTTCTCGAATCCGTCATGCATGTATCATGTACGGAACCCGGAATGCCATGTTGATGGAATTCATGTAAATTATATATCTATTAGTTTGAATACACTCCAGAAGTATTCTTCTGTGAAAAATGAACGAATTCGAAACTTGTGTTATGGAAAGCTGGTGAAAATGTGTACACGAGTCTATATGAAATTATTCCTTTTATAGAGGATGAAAAATCAGTTATCCACATGCTCACAACTCAGGAATGCATGTTTGTCGAATCCATCATGCATGTAACATGTACGGGACACGAAATGTCATGTTGAAGGAATCTATTCAAATTACATATCTCTAGGGTAGAATTCGCTCCAAGAGTGTTTTTCTGGGATCAAAGTGTGATTCTTGAAACTGGTGATAGGAGAAGCAACGAAGTCCAAGGAAATATTTCAAAGTGCATAAGTAACTTGTTTGGTGGTTGAAACATCTGTCATGCGCATGTTCACAGCTCAGAAATGCATGTTTGAGGAATCCGTGATGCATGAAACATGTTCGGAATACGGAATGCCATGGTTATGTAAACAATGTAAATTACATGTGTATTGGTGAGAATTCGCTCAAAGAGTGTTTTCTACTGCCAAATGTCCGATTTTAGAACCTGGTGATACAAAAAACTTATGAAGTCAGAGTAAATATTTCAAAGTGTAATATATGCCTTATTTGGTGGATGAAAGTTCACTAATCCACATGCTCACAACTCAGAAACGCATGTTTCTCGAATCCGTCATGCATGGATCATGTACGGAACCCGGAATGCCATGTTGAAGGAATTCATGTAAATTATATATCTATTAGGTTGAATACACTCCAGAAGTATTCTTCTGTGAAAAATGAACGAATTCGAAACTTGTGTTAGGGAAAGCTTGTGAAAATGTGTACACGAGTCTATATGAAATTATTCCTTTTATAGAGGATGAAAAATCAGTAATCCACATGCTCACAACTCAGGAATGTATGTATGTCGAATCCGTGATGCATGTAACATGTACGGAGCACGGAATATCATGTTGAAGGAATCTATTCAAATTACATATCTCTAGGGTAGAATTCGCTCCAAGAGGGTTTTTCTGGGATCAAAGTGTGATTCTTGAAACTGGTGATAGGAGAAGCAACGAAGTCCAAGGAAGTATTTCAAAGTGCATAAGTAACTTGTTTGGTGGTTGAAACATCTGTCATGCGCATGTTCACAGCTCAGAAATGCATGTTTGAGGAATCCGTGATGCATGAAACATGTTCGGAATACGGAATGCCATAGTTATGTAAACAATGTAAATTACATTTGTATTGGTGAGAATTCGCTCAAAGAGTGTTTTCTACTGCCAAATGTCCGATTTTAGAACCTGGTGATACAAAAAACTTCTGAAGTCTGTGTAAATATTTCAAAGTGTAATATATGCCTTCTTTGGTGGATGAAAGTTCACTAATCCACATGCTCACAACTCAGAAACGCATGTTTCTCGAATCCGTCATGCATGTATCATGTACGGAACCCGGAATGCCATGTTGATGGAATTCATGTAAATTAAATATCTATTAGGTTGAATACACTCCAGAAGTATTCTTCTGTGAAAAATGAACGAATTCGAAACTTGTGTTAGGGAAAGCTTGTGAAATTGTGTACACGAGTCTATATGAAATTATTCCTTTTATAGAGGATGAAAAATCAGTAATCCACATGCTCACAACTCAGGAATGCATGTTTGTCGAATCCGTCATGCATGTAACATGTACGGAACACGGAATAACATGTTGAAGGAATCTATTCAAATTACATATCTCTAGGGTAGAATTCGCTCCAAGAGGGTTTTTCTGGGATCAAAGTGTGATTCTTGAAACTGGTGATAGGAGAAGCAACGAAGTCCAAGGAACTATTTCAAAGTGCGTAAGTAACTTGTTTGGTGGTTGAAACATCTGTCATGCGCATGTTCACAGCTCAGAAATGCATGTTTGAGGAATCCGTGATGCATGAAACATGTTCGGAATACGGAATGTCATGTTGATGTAAACAATGTAAATTACATGTGTATTGGTGAGAATTCACTCAAAGAGTGTTTTCTACTGCCAAATGTCCGATTTTAGAACCTGGTGATACAAAAAACTTATGAAGTCATAGTAAAATTTCAAAGTGTAATATATGCCTTCTTTGGTGGATGAAAGTTCACTAATCCACATGCTCACAACTCAGAAACGCATGTTTCTCGAATCCGTCATGCATGTATCATGTACGGAACCCGGAATGCCATGTTGATGGAATTCATGTAAATTATATATCTATTAGTTTGAATACACTCCAGAAGTATTCTTCTGTGAAAAATGAACGAATTCGAAACTTGTGTTATGGAAAGCTGGTGAAAATGTGTACACGAGTCTATATGAAATTATTCCTTTTATAGAGGATGAAAAATCAGTTATCCACATGCTCACAACTCAGGAATGCATGTTTGTCGAATCCATCATGCATGTAACATGTACGGGACACGAAATGTCATGTTGAAGGAATCTATTCAAATTACATATCTCTAGGGTAGAATTCGCTCCAAGAGTGTTTTTCTGGGATCAAAGTGTGATTCTTGAAACTGGTGATAGGAGAAGCAACGAAGTCCAAGGAAATATTTCAAAGTGCATAAGTAACTTGTTTGGTGGTTGAAACATCTGTCATGCGCATGTTCACAGCTCAGAAATGCATGTTTGAGGAATCCGTGATGCATGAAACATGTTCGGAATACGGAATGCCATGGTTATGTAAACAATGTAAATTACATGTGTATTGGTGAGAATTCGCTCAAAGAGTGTTTTCTACTGCCAAATGTCCGATTTTAGAACCTGGTGATACAAAAAACTTATGAAGTCAGAGTAAATATTTCAAAGTGTAATATATGCCTTATTTGGTGGATGAAAGTTCACTAATCCACATGCTCACAACTCAGAAACGCATGTTTCTCGAATCCGTCATGCATGGATCATGTACGGAACCCGGAATGCCATGTTGAAGGAATTCATGTAAATTATATATCTATTAGGTTGAATACACTCCAGAAGTATTCTTCTGTGAAAAATGAACGAATTCGAAACTTGTGTTAGGGAAAGCTTGTGAAAATGTGTACACGAGTCTATATGAAATTATTCCTTTTATAGAGGATGAAAAATCAGTAATCCACATGCTCACAACTCAGGAATGTATGTATGTCGAATCCGTGATGCATGTAACATGTACGGAGCACGGAATATCATGTTGAAGGAATCTATTCAAATTACATATCTCTAGGGTAGAATTCGCTCCAAGAGGGTTTTTCTGGGATCAAAGTGTGATTCTTCAAACTGGTGATAGGAGAAGCAACGAAGTCCAAGGAAATATTTCAAAGTGCATAAGTAACTTGTTTGGTGGTTGAAACATCTGTCATGCGCATGTTCACAGCTCAGAAATGCATGTTTGAGGAATCCGTGATGCATGAAACATGTTCGGAATACGGAATGCCATAGTTATGTAAACAATGTAAATTACATTTGTATTGGTGAGAATTCGCTCAAAGAGTGTTTTCTACTGCCAAATGTCCGATTTTAGAACCTGGTGATACAAAAAACTTCTGAAGTCTGTGTAAATATTTCAAAGTGTAATATATGCCTTCTTTGGTGGATGAAAGTTCACTAATCCACATGCTCACAACTCAGAAACGCATGTTTCTCGAATCCGTCATGCATGTATCATGTACGGAACCCGGAATGCCATGTTGATGGAATTCATGTAAATTAAATATCTATTAGGATGAATACACTCCAGAAGTATTCTTCTGTGAAAAATGAACGAATTCGAAACTTGTGTTAGGGAAAGCTTGTGAAAATGTGTACACGAGTCTATATGAAATTATTCCTTTTATAGAGGATGAAAAATCAGTAATCCACATGCTCACAACTCAGGAATGCATGTTTGTCGAATCCGTCATGCATGTAACATGTACGGAACACGGAATATCATGTTGAAGGAATCTATTCAAATTACATATCTCTAGGGTAGAATTCGCTCCAAGAGGGTTTTTCTGGGATCAAAGTGTGATTCTTGAAACTGGTGGTAGGAGAAGCAACGAAGTCCAAGGAACTATTTCAAAGTGCATAAGTAACTTGTTTGGTGGTTGAAACATCTGTCATGCGCATGTTCACAACTCAGAAATGCATGTTTGAGGAATCCGTGATGCATGAAACATGTTCGGAATACGGAATGCCATGGTTATGTAAACAATGTAAATTACATGTGTATTGGTGAGAATTCGCTCAAAGAGTGTTTTCTACTGCCAAATGTCCGATTTTAGAACCTGGTGATACAAAAAACTTATGAAGTCAGAGTAAATATTTCAAAGTGTAATATATGCCTTCTTTGGTGGATGAAAGTTCACTAATCCACATGCTCACAACTCAGAAACGCATGTTTCTCGAATCCGTCATGCATGTATCATGTACGGAACCCGGAATGCCATGTTGATGGAATTCATGTAAATTATATATCTATTAGGTTGAATACACTCCAGAAGTGTTCTTCTGTGAAAAATGAACGAATTCGAAACTTGTGTTAGGGAAAGCTTGTGAAAATGTGTACAAGAGTCTATATGAAATTATTCCTTTTATAGAGGATGAAAAATCAGTAATCCACATGCTCACAACTCAGGAATGCATGTTTGTCGAATCCGTCATGCATGTAACATGTACGGAACACGGAATTTCTTGTTGAAGGAATCTATTCAAATTAAATATCTCTAGGGTAGAATTCGCTCCAAGAGGGTTTTTCTGGGATCAAAGTGTGATTCTTGAAACTGGTGATAGGAGAAGCAACGAAGTCCAAGGAACTATTTCAAAGTGCATAAGTAACATGTTTGGTGGTTGAAACATCTGTCATGCGCATGTTCACAGCTCAGAAATGCATGTTTGAGGAATCCGTGATGCATGAAACATGTTCGAAATACGGAATGCCATGGTTATGTAAACAATGTAAATTACATGTGTATTGGTGAGAATTCGCTCAAAGAGTGTTTTCTACTGCCAAATGTCCGATTTTAGAACCTGGTGATACAAAAAACTTATGAAGTCAGAGTAAATATTTCAAAGTGTAATATATGCCTTATTTGGTGGATGAAAGTTCACTAATCCACATGCTCACAACTCAGAAACGCATGTTTCTCGAATCCGTCATGCATGGATCATGTACGGAACCCGGAATGCCATGTTGAAGGAATTCATGTAAATTATATATCTATTAGGTTGAATACACTCCAGAAGTATTCTTCTGTGAAAAATGAACGAATTCGAAACTTGTGTTAGGGAAAGCTTGTGAAAATGTGTACACGAGTCTATATGAAATTATTCCTTTTATAGAGGATGAAAAATCAGTAATCCACATGCTCACAACTCAGGAATGTATGTATGTCGAATCCGTGATGCATGTAACATGTACGGAGCACGGAATATCATGTTGAAGGAATCTATTCAAATTACATATCTCTAGGGTAGAATTCGCTCCAAGAGGGTTTTTCTGGGATCAAAGTGTGATTCTTCAAACTGGTGATAGGAGAAGCAACGAAGTCCAAGGAAATATTTCAAAGTGCATAAGTAACTTGTTTGGTGGTTGAAACATCTGTCATGCGCATGTTCACAGCTCAGAAATGCATGTTTGAGGAATCCGTGATGCATGAAACATGTTCGGAATACGGAATGCCATAGTTATGTAAACAATGTAAATTACATTTGTATTGGTGAGAATTCGCTCAAAGAGTGTTTTCTACTGCCAAATGTCCGATTTTAGAACCTGGTGATACAAAAAACTTCTGAAGTCTGTGTAAATATTTCAAAGTGTAATATATGCCTTCTTTGGTGGATGAAAGTTCACTAATCCACATGCTCACAACTCAGAAACGCATGTTTCTCGAATCCGTCATGCATGTATCATGTACGGAACCCGGAATGCCATGTTGATGGAATTCATGTAAATTAAATATCTATTAGGTTGAATACACTCCAGAAGTATTCTTCTGTGAAAAATGAACGAATTCGAAACTTGTGTTAGGGAAAGCTTGTGAAAATGTGTACACGAGTCTATATGAAATTATTCCTTTTATAGAGGATGAAAAATCAGTAATCCACATGCTCACAACTCAGGAATGCATGTTTGTCGAATCCGTCATGCATGTAACATGTACGGAACACGGAATATCATGTTGAAGGAATCTATTCAAATTACATATCTCTAGGGTAGAATTCGCTCCAAGAGGGTTTTTCTGGGATCAAAGTGTGATTCTTGAAACTGGTGGTAGGAGAAGCAACGAAGTCCAAGGAACTATTTCAAAGTGCATAAGTAACTTGTTTGGTGGTTGAAACATCTGTCATGCGCATGTTCACAACTCAGAAATGCATGTTTGAGGAATCCGTGATGCATGAAACATGTTCGGAATACGGAATGCCATGGTTATGTAAACAATGTAAATTACATGTGTATTGGTGAGAATTCGCTCAAAGAGTGTTTTCTACTGCCAAATGTCCGATTTTAGAACCTGGTGATACAAAAAACTTATGAAGTCAGAGTAAATATTTCAAAGTGTAATATATGCCTTCTTTGGTGGATGAAAGTTCACTAATCCACATGCTCACAACTCAGAAACGCATGTTTCTCGAATCCGTCATGCATGTATCATGTACGGAACCCGGAATGCCATGTTGATGGAATTCATGTAAATTATATATCTATTAGGTTGAATACACTCCAGAAGTGTTCTTCTGTGAAAAATGAACGAATTCGAAACTTGTGTTAGGGAAAGCTTGTGAAAATGTGTACAAGAGTCTATATGAAATTATTCCTTTTATAGAGGATGAAAAATCAGTAATCCACATGCTCACAACTCAGGAATGCATGTTTGTCGAATCCGTCATGCATGTAACATGTACGGAACACGGAATTTCTTGTTGAAGGAATCTATTCAAATTAAATATCTCTAGGGTAGAATTCGCTCCAAGAGGGTTTTTCTGGGATCAAAGTGTGATTCTTGAAACTGGTGATAGGAGAAGCAACGAAGTCCAAGGAACTATTTCAAAGTGCATAAGTAACATGTTTGGTGGTTGAAACATCTGTCATGCGCATGTTCACAGCTCAGAAATGCATGTTTGAGGAATCCGTGATGCATGAAACATGTTCGGAATACGGAATGCCATGGTTATGTAAACAATGTAAATTACATGTGTATTGGTGAGAATTCACTCAAAGAGTGTTTTCTACTGCCAAATGTCCGATTTTAGAACCTGGTGATACAAAAAACTTATGAAGTCAGAGTAAATATTTCAAAATGTAATATATGCCTTCTTCGGTGGATGAAAGTTCACTAATCCACATGCTCACAACTCAGAAACGCATGTTTCTCGAATCCGTCATGCATGGATCATGTACGGAACCCGGAATGCCATGTTGATGGAATTCATGTAAATTATATATCTATTAGGTTGAATACACTCCAGAAGTGTTCTTCTGTGAAAAATGAACGAATTCGAAACTTGTGTTAGGGAAAGCTTGTGAAAATGTGTACACGAGTCTATATGAAATTATTCCTTTTATAGAGGATGAAAAATCAGTAATCCACATGCTCACAACTCAGGAATGCATGTTTGTCGAATCCGTCATGCATGTAACATGTACGGAACACGGAATATCATGTTGAAGGAATCTATTCAAATTACATATCTCTAGGGTAGAATTCGCTCCAAGAGGGTTTTTCTGGGATCAAAGTGTGATTCTTGAAACTGGTGATAGGAGAAGCAACGAAGTCCAAGGAACTATTTCAAAGTGCATAAGTAACTTGTTTGGTGGTTGAAACATCTGTCATGCGCATGTTCACCGCTCAGAAATGCATGTTTGAGGAATCCGTGATGCATGAAACATGTTCGGAATACGGAATGCCATGGTTATGTAAACAATGTAAATTACATGTGTATTGGTGAGAATTCGCTCAAAGAGTGTTTTCTACTGCCAAATGTCCGATTTTAGAACCTGGTGATACAAAAAACTTATGAAGTCAGAGTAAATATTTCAAAGTGTAATATATGCCTTCTTTGGTGGATGAAAGTTCACTAATCCACATGCTCACAACTCAGAAACGCATGTTTCTCGAATCCGTCATGCATGTATCATGTACGGAACCCGGAATGCCATGTTGATGGAATTCATGTAAATTATATATCTATTAGGTTGAATACACTCCAGATGTGTTCTTCTGTGAAAAATGAACGAATTCGAAACTTGTGTTAGGGAAAGCTTGTGAAAATGTGTACACGAGTCTATATGAAATTATTCCTTTTATAGAGGATGAAAAATCAGTAATCCACATGCTCACAACTCAGGAATGCATGTTTGTCGAATCCGTCATGCATGTAACATGTACGGAACACGGAATATCATGTTGAAGGAATCTATTCAAATTACATATCTCTAGGGTAGAATTCGCACCAAGAGGGTTTTTCTGGGATCAAAGTGTGATTCTTGAAACTGGTGATAGGAGAAGAAACGAAGTCCAAGGAACTATTTCAAAGTGCATAAGTAACTTGTTTGGTGGTTGAAACATCTGTCATGCGCATGTTCACAGCTCAGAAATGCATGTTTGAGGAATCCGTGATGCATGAAACATGTTCGAAATACGGAATGCCATGGTTATGTAAACAATGTAAATTACATGTGTATTGGTGAGAATTCGCTCAAAGAGTGTTTTCTACTGCCAAATGTCCGATTTTAGAACCTGGTGATACAAAAAACTTATGAAGTCAGAGTAAATATTTCAAAGTGTAATATATGCCTTCTTTGGTGGATGAAAGTTCACTAATCCACATGCTCACAACTCAGAAACGCATGTTTCTCGAATCCGTCATGCATGTATCATGTACGGAACCCGGAATCCCATGTTGATGGAATTCATGTAAATTATATATCTATTAGGTTGAATACACTCCAGAAGTGTTCTTCTGTGAAAAATGAACGAATTCGAAACTTGTGTTAGGGAAAGTTTGTGAAAATGTGTACAAGAGTCTATATGAAATTATTCCTTTTATAGAAGATGAAAAATCAGTAATCCACATGCTCACAACTCAGGAATGCATGTTTGTCGAATCCGTCATGCATGTAACATGTACGGAACACGGAATTTCATGTTAAAGGAATCTATTCAAATTAAATATCTCTAGGGTAGAATTCGCTCCAAGAGGGTTTTTCTGGGATCAAAGTGTGATTCTTGAAACTGGTGATAGGAGAAGCAACGAAGTCCAAGGAACTATTTCAAAGTGCATAAGTAACTTGTTTGGTGGTTGAAACATCTGTCATGCGCATGTTCACAGCTCAGAAATGCATGTTTGAGGAATCCGTGATGCATGAAACATGTTCGGAATACGGAATGCCATGGTTATGTAAACAATGTAAATTACATGTGTATTGGTGAGAATTCACTCAAAGAGTGTTTTCTACTGCCAAATGTCCGATTTTAGAACCTGGTGATACAAAAAACTTATGAAGTCAGAGTAAATATTTCAAAATGTAATATATGCCTTCTTCGGTGGATGAAAGTTCACTAATCCACATGCTCACAACTCAGAAACGCATGTTTCTCGAATCCGTCATGCATGGATCATGTACGGAACCCGGAATGCCATGTTGATGGAATTCATGTAAATTATATATCTATTAGGTTGAATACACTCCAGAAGTATTCTTCTGTGAAAAATGAACGAATTCGAAACTTGTGTTAGGGAAAGCTTGTGAAAATGTGTACACGAGTCTATATGAAATTATTCCTTTTATAGAGGATGAAAAATCAGTAATCCACATGCTCACAACTCAGGAATGCATGTTTGTCGAATCCGTCATGCATGTAACATGTACGGAACACGGAATTTCATGTTGAAGGAATCTATTCAAATTAAATATCTCTAGCTTAGAATTCGCTCCAAGAGGGTTTTTCTGGGATCAAAGTGTGATTCTTGAAACTGGTGATAGGAGAAGCAATGAAGTCCAAGGAACTATTTCAAAGTGCATAAGTAACATGTTTGGTGGTTGAAACATCTGTCATGCGCATGTTCACAGCTCAGAAATGCATGTTTGAGGAATCCGTGATGCATGAAACATGTTCGGAATACGGAATGCCATGGTTATGTAAACAATGTAAATTACATGTGTATTGGTGAGAATTCACTCAAAGAGTGTTTTCTACTGCCAAATGTCCGATTTTAGAACCTGGTGATACAAAAAACTTATGAAGTCAGAGTAAATATTTCAAAATGTAATATATGCCTTCTTCGGTGGATGAAAGTTCACTAATCCACATGCTCACAACTCAGAAACGCATGTTTCTCGAATCCGTCATGCATGGATCATGTACGGAACCCGGAATGCCATGTTGATGGAATTCATGTAAATTATATATCTATTAGGTTGAATACACTCCAGAAGTGTTCTTCTGTGAAAAATGAACGAATTCGAAACTTGTGTTAGGGAAAGCTTGTGAAAATGTGTACACGAGTCTATATGAAATTATTCCTTTTATAGAGGATGAAAAATCAGTAATCCACATGCTCACAACTCAGGAATGCATGTTTGTCGAATCCGTCATGCATGTAACATGTACGGAACACGGAATATCATGTTGAAGGAATCTATTCAAATTACATATCTCTAGGGTAGAATTCGCTCCAAGAGGGTTTTTCTGGGATCAAAGTGTGATTCTTGAAACTGGTGATAGGAGAAGCAACGAAGTCCAAGGAACTATTTCAAAGTGCATAAGTAACTTGTTTGGTGGTTGAAACATCTGTCATGCGCATGTTCACCGCTCAGAAATGCATGTTTGAGGAATCCGTGATGCATGAAACATGTTCGGAATACGGAATGCCATGGTTATGTAAACAATGTAAATTACATGTGTATTGGTTAGAATTCGCTCAAAGAGTGTTTTCTACTGCCAAATGTCCGATTTTAGAACCTGGTGATACAAAAAACTTATGAAGTCAGAGTAAATATTTCAAAGTGTAATATATGCCTTCTTTGGTGGATGAAAGTTCACTAATCCACATGCTCACAACTCAGAAACGCATGTTTCTCGAATCCGTCATGCATGTATCATGTACGGAACCCGGAATGCCATGTTGATGGAATTCATGTAAATTATATATCTATTAGGTTGAATACACTCCAGATGTGTTCTTCTGTGAAAAATGAACGAATTCGAAACTTGTGTTAGGGAAAGCTTGTGAAAATGTGTACACGAGTCTATATGAAATTATTCCTTTTATAGAGGATGAAAAATCAGTAATCCACATGCTCACAACTCAGGAATGCATGTTTGTCGAATCCGTCATGCATGTAACATGTACGGAACACGGAATATCATGTTGAAGGAATCTATTCAAATTACATATCTCTAGGGTAGAATTCGCACCAAGAGGGTTTTTCTGGGATCAAAGTGTGATTCTTGAAACTGGTGATAGGAGAAGAAACGAAGTCCAAGGAACTATTTCAAAGTGCATAAGTAACTTGTTTGGTGGTTGAAACATCTGTCATGCGCATGTTCACAGCTCAGAAATGCATGTTTGAGGAATCCGTGATGCATGAAACATGTTCGAAATACGGAATGCCATGGTTATGTAAACAATGTAAATTACATGTGTATTGGTGAGAATTCGCTCAAAGAGTGTTTTCTACTGCCAAATGTCCGATTTTAGAACCTGGTGATACAAAAAACTTATGAAGTCAGAGTAAATATTTCAAAGTGTAATATATGCCTTCTTTGGTGGATGAAAGTTCACTAATCCACATGCTCACAACTCAGAAACGCATGTTTCTCGAATCCGTCATGCATGTATCATGTACGGAACCCGGAATCCCATGTTGATGGAATTCATGTAAATTATATATCTATTAGGTTGAATACACTCCAGAAGTGTTCTTCTGTGAAAAATGAACGAATTCGAAACTTGTGTTAGGGAAAGTTTGTGAAAATGTGTACAAGAGTCTATATGAAATTATTCCTTTTATAGAAGATGAAAAATCAGTAATCCACATGCTCACAACTCAGGAATGCATGTTTGTCGAATCCGTCATGCATGTAACATGTACGGAACACGGAATTTCATGTTGAAGGAATCTATTCAAATTAAATATCTCTAGGGTAGAATTCGCTCCAAGAGGGTTTTTCTGGGATCAAAGTGTGATTCTTGAAACTGGTGATAGGAGAAGCAACGAAGTCCAAGGAACTATTTCAAAGTGCATAAGTAACTTGTTTGGTGGTTGAAACATCTGTCATGCGCATGTTCACAGCTCAGAAATGCATGTTTGAGGAATCCGTGATGCATGAAACATGTTCGGAATACGGAATGCCATGGTTATGTAAACAATGTAAATTACATGTGTATTGGTGAGAATTCGCTCAAAGAGTGTTTTCTACTGCCAAATGTCCGATTTTAGAACCTGGTGATACAAAAAACTTATGAAGTCAGAGTAAATATTTCAAAGTGTAATATATGCCTTCTTTGGTGGATGAAAGTTCACTAATCCACATGCTCACAACTCAGAAACGCATGTTTCTCGAATCCGTCATGCATGTATCATGTACGGAACCCGGAATGCCATGTTGATGGAATTCATGTAAATTATATATCTATTAGGTTGAATACACTCCAGATGTGTTCTTCTGTGAAAAATGAACGAATTCGAAACTTGTGTTAGGGAAAGCTTGTGAAAATGTGTACACGAGTCTATATGAAATTATTCCTTTTATAGAGGATGAAAAATCAGTAATCCACATGCTCACAACTCAGGAATGCATGTTTGTGGAATCCGTCATGCATGTAACATGTACGGAACACGGAGTATCATGTTGAAGGAATCTATTCAAATTACATATCTCTAGGGTAGAATTCGCACCAAGAGGGTTTTTCTGGGATCAAAGTGTGATTCTTGAAACTGGTGATAGGAGAAGAAACGAAGTCCAAGGAACTATTTCAAAGTGCATAAGTAACTTGTTTGGTGGTTGAAACATCTGTCATGCGCATGTTCACAGCTCAGAAATGCATGTTTGAGGAATCCGTGATGCATGAAACATGTTCGAAATACGGAATGCCATGGTTATGTAAACAATGTAAATTACATGTGTATTGGTGAGAATTCGCTCAAAGAGTGTTTTCTACTGCCAAATGTCCGATTTTAGAACCTGGTGATACAAAAAACTTATGAAGTCAGAGTAAATATTTCAAAGTGTAATATATGCCTTCTTTGGTGGATGAAAGTTCACTAATCCACATGCTCACAACTCAGAAACGCATGTTTCTCGAATCCGTCATGCATGTATCATGTACGGAACCCGGAATCCCATGTTGATGGAATTCATGTAAATTATATATCTATTAGGTTGAATACACTCCAGAAGTGTTCTTCTGTGAAAAATGAACGAATTCGAAACTTGTGTTAGGGAAAGCTTGTGAAAATGTGTACAAGAGTCTATATGAAATTATTCCTTTTATAGAGGATGAAAAATCAGTAATCCACATGCTCACAACTCAGGAATGCATGTTTGTCGAATCCGTCATGCATGTAACATGTACGGAACACGGAATTTCATGTTGAAGGAATCTATTCAAATTAAATATCTCTAGGGTAGAATTCGCTCCAAGAGGGTTTTTCTGGGATCAAAGTGTGATTCTTGAAACTGGTGATAGGAGAAGCAACGAAGTCCAAGGAACTATTTCAAAGTGCATAAGTAACTTGTTTGGTGGTTGAAACATCTGTCATGCGCATGTTCACAGCTCAGAAATGCATGTTTGAGGAATCCGTGATGCATGAAACATGTTCGGAATACGGAATGCCATGGTTATGTAAACAATGTAAATTACATGTGTATTGGTGAGAATTCGCTCAAAGAGTGTTTTCTACTGCCAAATGTCCGATTTTAGAACCTGGTGATACAAAAAACTTATGAAGTCAGAGTAAATATTTCAAAGTGTAATATATGCCTTCTTTGGTGGATGAAAGTTCACTAATCCACATGCTCACAACTCAGAAACGCATGTTTCTCGAATCCGTCATGCATGGATCATGTACGGAACCCGGAATGCCATGTTGATGGAATTCATGTAAATTATATATCTATTAGGTTGAATATACTCCAGAAGTGTTCTTCTGTGAAAAATGAACGAATTCGAAACTTGTGTTAGGGAAAGGTTGTGAAAATGTGTACACGAGTCTATATGAGATTATTCCTTTTATAGAGGATGAAAAATCAGTAATCCACATGCTCACAACTCAGGAATGCATGTTTGTCGAATCCGTCATGCATGTAACATGTACGGAACACGGAATATCATGTTGAAGGAATCTATTCAAATTACATATCTCTAGGGTAGAATTCGCTCCAAGAGGGTTTTTCTGGGATCAAAGTGTGATTCTTGAAACTGGTGATAGGAGAAGCAACGAAGTCCAAGGAACTATTTCAAAGTGCATAAGTAACTTGTTTGGTGGTTGAAACATCTGTCATGCGCATGTTCACAGCTCAGAAATGCATGTTTGAGGAATCCGTGATGCATGAAACATGTTCGGAATACGGAATGCCATGGTTATGTAAACAATGTAAATTACATGTGTATTGGTGAGAATTCGCTCAAAGAGTGTTTTCTACTGCCAAATGTCCGATTTTAGAACCTGGTGATACAAAAAACTTATGAAGTCAGAGTAAATATTTCAAAGTGTAATATATGCCTTCTTTGGTGGATGAAAGTTCACTAATCCACATGCTCACAACTCAGAAACGCATGTTTCTCGAATCCGTCATGCATGTATCATGTACGGAACCCGGAATGCCATGTTGATGGAATTCATGTAAATTATATATCTATTAGGTTGAATACACTCCAGAAGTATTCTTCTGTGAAAAATGAACGAATTCGAAACTTGTGTTAGGGAAAGCTTGTGAAAATGTGTACACGAGTCTATATGAAATTATTCCTTTTATAGAGGATGAAAAATCAGTAATCCACATGCTCACAATTCAGGAATTCATGTTTGTCGAATCCATCATGCATGTAACATGTACGGAACACGGAATATCATGTTGAAAGAATGTATTCATATTACATATCACTAGGGTAGAATTCGCTCCAAGAGGGTTTTTCTCGGATCAAAGTGTGATTCTTGAAACTGGTGATAGGAGAAGCAACGAAGTCCAAGGAACTATTTCAAAGTGCATAAGTAACTTGTTTGGTGGTTGAAACATCTGTCATGCGCATGTTCACAGCTCAGAAATGCATGTTTGAGGAATCCATGATGCATGAAACATGTTCGGAATACGGAAGGCCATGGTTATGTAAACAATGTAAATTACATGTGTATTGGTGAGAATTCGCTCAAAGAGTGTTTTCTACTGCCAAATGTCCGATTTTAGAACCTGGTGATACAAAAAACTTATGAAGTCAGAGTAAATATTTCAAAGTGTAATATATGCCTTCTTTGGTGGATGAAAGTTCACTAATCCACATGCTCACAACTCAGAAACGCATGTTTCTCGAATCCATCATGCATGTATCATGTACGGAACCCGGAATGCCATGTTGATGGAATTCATGTAAATTATATATCTATTAGGTTGAATACACTCCAGAAGTGTTCTTCTGTGAAAAATGAACGAATTCGAAACTTGTGTTAGGGAAAGCTTGTGAAAATGTGTACACGAGTCTATATGAAATTATTCCTTTTATAGAGGATGAAAAATCAGTAATCCACATGCTCACAACTCAGAAATGCATGTTTGTCGAATCCGTCATGCATGTAACATGTACGGAACACGGAATAACATGTTGAAGGAATCTATTCAAATTACATATGTCTACGGTAGAATTCGCTCCAAGAGGGTTTTTCTGGGATCAAAGTGTGATTCTTGAAACTGGTGATAGGAGAAGCAACGAAGTCCAAGGAACTATTTCAAAGTGCATAAGTAACTTGTTTGGTGGTTGAAATATCTGTCATGTGCATGTTCACAGCTCAGAAATGCAATTTGAGGAATTCGTGATGCATGAATCATGTTCGGAATACGGAATGCCATGGTTATGTAAACAATGTAAATTACATGTGTATTGGTGAGAATTCGCTCAAAGAGTGTTTTCTACTGCCAAATGTCCGATTTTAGAACCTGGTGATACAAAAAACTTATGAAGTCAGAGTAAATATTTCAAAGTGTAATATATGCCTTCTTTGGTGGATGAAAGTTCACTAATCCACATGCTCACAACTCAGAAACGCATGTTTCTCGAATCCGTAATGCATGTATCATGTACGGAACCCGAAATGCCATGTTGAAGGAATCTATTCAAATTACATATCTCTAGGGTAGAATTCGCTCCAAGAGGGTTTTTCTGGGATCAAAGTGTGATTCTTGAAACTGGTGATAGGAGAAGCAACGAAGTCCAAGGAACTATTTCAAAGTGCGTAAGTAACTTGTTTGGTGGTTGAAACATCTCTCATGCGCATGTTCACAGCTCAGAAATGCATGTTTGAGGAATCCGTGATGCATGAAACATGTTCGGAATACGGAATGCCATGGTGATGTAAACAATGTAAATTACATGTGTATTCGTGAGAATTCGCTCAAAGAGTGTTTTCTACTGCCAAATGTCCGATTTTAGAACCTGGTGATACAAAAAACTTATGAAATCAGAGTAAATATTTCAAAGTGTAATATATGCCTTCTTTGGTGGATGAAAGTTCACTAATCCACATGCTCACAACTCAGAAATGCATGTTTCTCGAATCCGTCATGCATGGATCATGTATGGAACCCGGAATGCCATGTTGATGGAATTCATGTAAATTATAAATCTATTAGGTTGAATACACTCCAGAAGTATTCTTCTGTGAAAAATGAACGAATTCGAAACTTGTGTTAGGGAAAGCTTGTGAAAATGTGTACACGAGTCTATATGAAATTATTCCTTTTATAGAGGATGAAAAATCAGTAATCCACATGCTCACAACTCAGGAATGCATGTTTGTCGAATCCGTCATGCATGTAACATGTACGGAACACGGAATTTCATGTTGAAGGAATCTATTCAAATTAAATATCTCTAGCTTAGAATTCGCTCCAAGAGGGTTTTTCTGGGATCAAAGTGTGATTCTTGAAACTGGTGATAGGAGAAGCAATGAAGTCCAAGGAACTATTTCAAAGTGCATAAGTAACATGTTTGGTGGTTGAAACATCTGTCATGCGCATGTTCACAGCTCAGAAATGCATGTTTGAGGAATCCGTGATGCATGAAACATGTTCGGAATACGGAATGCCATGGTTATGTAAACAATGTAAATTACATGTGTATTGGTGAGAATTCGCTCAAAGAGTGTTTTCTACTGCCAAATGTCCGATTTTAGAACCTGGTGATACAAAAAACTTATGAAGTCAGAGTAAATATTTCAAAATGTAATATATGCCTTCTTCGGTGGATGAAAGTTCACTAATCCACATGCTCACAACTCAGAAACGCATGTTTCTCGAATCCGTCATGCATGGATCATGTACGGAACCTGGAATGCCATGTTGATGGAATTCATGTAAATTATATATCTATTAGGTTGAATACACTCCAGAAGTGTTCTTCTGTGAAAAATGAACGAATTTGAAACTTGTGTTAGGGAAAGCTTGTGAAAATGTGTACACGAGTCTATATGAAATTATTCCTTTTATAGAGGATGAAAAATCAGTAATCCACATGCTCACAACTCAGGAATGCATGTTTGTCGAATCCGTCATGCATGTAACATGTACGGAACACGGAATATCATGTTGAAGGAATCTATTCAAATTACATATCTCTAGGGTAGAATTCGCTCCAAGAGGGTTTTTCTGGGATCAAAGTGTGATTCTTGAAACTGGTGATAGGAGAAGCAACGAAGTCCAAGGAACTATTTCAAAGTGCATAAGTAACTTGTTTGGTGGTTGAAACATCTGTCATGCGCATGTTCACAGCTCAGAAATGCATGTTTGAGGAATCCGTGATGCATGAAACATGTTCGGAATACGGAATGCCATGGTTATGTAAACAATGTAAATTACATGTGTATTGGTGAGAATTCGCTCAAAGAGTGTTTTCTACTGCCAAATGTCCGATTTTAGAACCTGGTGATACAAAAAACTTATGAAGTCAGAGTAAATATTTCAAAGTGTAATATATGCCTTCTTTGGTGGATGAAAGTTCACTAATCCACATGCTCACAACTCAGAAACGCATGTTTCTCGAATCCGTCATGCATGTATCATGTACGGAACCCGGAATCCCATGTTGATGGAATTCATGTAAATTATATATCTATTAGGTTGAATACACTCCAGAAGTGTTCTTCTGTGAAAAATGAACGAATTCGAAACTTGTGTTAGGGAAAGCTTGTGAAAATGTGTACAAGAGTCTATATGAAATTATTCCTTTTATAGAAGATGAAAAATCAGTAATCCACATGCTCACACTCAGGAATGCATGTTTGTCGAATCCGTCATGCATGTAACATGTACGGAACACGGAATTTCATGTTGAAGGAATCTATTCAAATTAAATATCTCTAGGGTAGAATTCGCTCCAAGAGGGTTTTTCTGGGATCAAAGTGTGATTCTTGAAACTGGTGATAGGAGAAGAAACGAAGTCCAAGGAACTATTTCAAAGTGCATAAGTAACATGTTTGGTGGTTGAAACATCTGTCATGCGCATGTTCACAGCTCAGAAATGCATGTTTGAGGAATCCGTGATGCATGAAACATGTTCGGAATACGGAATGCCATGGTTATGTAAACAATGTAAATTACATGTGTATTGGTGAGAATTCGCTCAAAGAGTGTTTTCTACTGCCAAATGTCCGATTTTAGAACCTGGTGATACAAAAAACTTATGAAGTCAGAGTAAATATTTCAAAGTGTAATATATGCCTTCTTTGGTGGATGAAAGTTCACTAATCCACATGCTCACAACTCAGAAATGCATGTTTCTCGAATCCGTCATGCATGGATCATGTATGGAACCCGGAATGCCATGTTGATGGAATTCATGTAAATTATATATCTATTAGGTTGAATACACTCCAGAAGTGTTCTTCTGTGAAAAATGAACGAATTCGAAACTTGTGTTAGGGAAAGCTTGTGAAAATGTGTACACGAGTCTATATGAAATTATTCCTTTTATAGAGGATGAAAAATCAGTAATCCACATGCTCACAACTCAGGAATGCATGTTTGTCGAATCCGTCATGCATGTAACATGTACGGAACACGGAATTTCATGTTGAAGGAATCTATTCAAATTAAATATCTCTAGCTTAGAATTCGCTCCAAGAGGGTTTTTCTGGGATCAAAGTGTGATTCTTGAAACTGGTGATAGGAGAAGCAATGAAGTCCAAGGAACTAATTCAAAGTGCATAAGTAACATGTTTGGTGGTTGAAACATCTGTCATGCGCATGTTCACAGCTCAGAAATGCATGTTTGAGGAATCCGTGATGCATGAAACATGTTCGGAATACGGAATGCCATGGTTATGTAAACAATGTAAATTACATGTGTATTGGTGAGAATTCGCTCAAAGAGTGTTTTCTACTGCCAAATGTCCGATTTTAGAACCTGGTGATACAAAAAACTTATGAAGTCAGAGTAAATATTTCAAAGTGTAATATATGCCTTCTTTGGTGGATGAAAGTTCACTAATCCACATGCTCACAACTCAGAAACGCATGTTTCTCGAATCCGTCATGCATGGATCATGTACGGAACCCGGAATGCCATGTTGATGGAATTCATGTAAATTATATATCTATTAGGTTGAATACACTCCAGATGTGTTCTTCTGTGAAAAATGAACGAATTCGAAACTTGTGTTAGGGAAAGCTTGTGAAAATGTGTACACGAGTCTATATGAAATTATTCCTTTTATAGAGGATGAAAAATCAGTAATCCACATGCTCACAACTCAGGAATGCATGTTTGTCGAATCCGTCATGCATGTAACATGTACGGAACACGGAATATCATCTTGAAGGAATCTATTCAAATTACATATCTCTAGGGTAGAATTCGCACCAAGAGGGTTTTTCTGGGATCAAAGTGTGATTCTTGAAACTGGTGATAGGAGAAGCAACGAAGTCCAAGGAACTATTTCAAAGTGCATAAGTAACTTGTTTGGTGGTTGAAACATCTGTCATGCGCATGTTCACAGCTCAGAAATGCATGTTTGAGGAATCCGTGATGCATGAAACATGTTCGAAATACGGAATGCCATGGTTATGTAAACAATGTAAATTACATGTGTATTGGTGAGAATTCGCTCAAAGAGTGTTTTCTACTGCCAAATGTCCGATTTTAGAACCTGGTGATACAAAAAACTTATGAAGTCAGAGTAAATATTTCAAAGTGTAATATATGCCTTCTTTGGTGGATGAAAGTTCACTAATCCACATGCTCACAACTCAGAAACGCATGTTTCTCGAATCCGTCATGCATGTATCATGTACGGAACCCGGAATCCCATGTTGATGGAATTCATGTAAATTATATATCTATTAGGTTGAATACACTCCAGAAGTGTTCTTCTGTGAAAAATGAACGAATTCGAAACTTGTGTTAGGGAAAGCTTGTGAAAATGTGTACAAGAGTCTATATGAAATTATTCCTTTTATAGAAGATGAAAAATCAGTAATCCACATGCTCACACTCAGGAATGCATGTTTGTCGAATCCGTCATGCATGTAACATGTACGGAACACGGAATTTCATGTTGAAGGAATCTATTCAAATTAAATATCTCTAGGGTAGAATTCGCTCCAAGAGGGTTTTTCTGGGATCAAAGTGTGATTCTTGAAACTGGTGATAGGAGAAGAAACGAAGTCCAAGGAACTATTTCAAAGTGCATAAGTAACATGTTTGGTGGTTGAAACATCTGTCATGCGCATGTTCACAGCTCAGAAATGCATGTTTGAGGAATCCGTGATGCATGAAACATGTTCGGAATACGGAATGCCATGGTTATGTAAACAATGTAAATTACATGTGTATTGGTGAGAATTCGCTCAAAGAGTGTTTTCTACTGCCAAATGTCCGATTTTAGAACCTGGTGATACAAAAAACTTATGAAGTCAGAGTAAATATTTCAAAGTGTAATATATGCCTTCTTTGGTGGATGAAAGTTCACTAATCCACATGCTCACAACTCAGAAATGCATGTTTCTCGAATCCGTCATGCATGTATCATGTACGGAACCCGGAATGCCATGTTGATGGAATTCATGTAAATTATATATCTATTAGGTTGAATACACTCCAGAAGTGTTCTTCTGTGAAAAATGAACGAATTCGAAACTTGTGTTAGGGAAAGCTTGTGAAAATGTGTACACGAGTCTATATGAAATTATTCCTTTTATAGAGGATGAAAAATCAGTAATCCACATGCTCACAACTCAGGAATGCATGTTTGTCGAATCCGTCATGCATGTAACATGTACGGAACACGGAATTTCATGTTGAAGGAATCTATTCAAATTAAATATCTCTAGCTTAGAATTCGCTCCAAGAGGGTTTTTCTGGGATCAAAGTGTGATTCTTGAAACTGGTGATAGGAGAAGCAATGAAGTCCAAGGAACTAATTCAAAGTGCATAAGTAACATGTTTGGTGGTTGAAACATCTGTCATGCGCATGTTCACAGCTCAGAAATGCATGTTTGAGGAATCCGTGATGCATGAAACATGTTCGGAATACGGAATGCCATGGTTATGTAAACAATGTAAATTACATGTGTATTGGTGAGAATTCGCTCAAAGAGTGTTTTCTACTGCCAAATGTCCGATTTTAGAACCTGGTGATACAAAAAACTTATGAAGTCAGAGTAAATATTTCAAAGTGTAATATATGCCTTCTTTGGTGGATGAAAGTTCACTAATCCACATGCTCACAACTCAGAAACGCATGTTTCTCGAATCCGTCATGCATGGATCATGTACGGAACCCGGAATGCCATGTTGATGGAATTCATGTAAATTATATATCTATTAGGTTGAATACACTCCAGATGTGTTCTTCTGTGAAAAATGAACGAATTCGAAACTTGTGTTAGGGAAAGCTTGTGAAAATGTGTACACGAGTCTATATGAAATTATTCCTTTTATAGAGGATGAAAAATCAGTAATCCACATGCTCACAACTCAGGAATGCATGTTTGTCGAATCCGTCATGCATGTAACATGTACGGAACACGGAATATCATGTTGAAGGAATCTATTCAAATTACATATCTCTAGGGTAGAATTCGCTCCAAGAGGGTTTTTCTGGGATCAAAGTGTGATTCTTGAAACTGGTGATAGGAGAAGCATCGAAGTCCAAGGAACTATTTCAAAGTGCATAAGTAACTTGTTTGGTGGTTGAAACATCTGTCATGCGCATGTTCACAGCTCAGAAATGCATGTTTGAGGAATCCGTGATGCATGAAACATGTTCGAAATACGGAATGCCATGGTTATGTAAACAATGTAAATTACATGTGTATTGGTGAGAATTCGCTCAAAGAGTGTTTTCTACTGCCAAATGTCCGATTTTAGAACCTGGTGATATGAAAAACTTATGAAGTCAGAGTAAATATTTCAAAGTGTAATATATGCCTTCTTTGGTGGATGAAAGTTCACTAATCCACATGCTCACAACTCAGAAACGCATGTTTCTCGAATCCGTCATGCATGTATCATGTACGGAACCCGGAATGCCATGTTGATGGAATTCATGTAAATTATATATCTATTAGGTTGAATACACTCCAGAAGTATTCTTTTGTGAAAAATGAACGAATTCGAAACTTGTGTTAGGGAAAGCTTGTGAAAATGTGTACAGGAGTCTATATGAAATTATTCCTTTTATAGAGGATGAAAAATCAGTAATCCACATGCTCACAACTCAGGAATGCATGTTTGTCGAATCCGTCATGCATGTAACATGTACGGAACACGGAATATCATGTTGAAGGAATCTATTCAAATTACATATCTCTAGGGTAGAATTCGCTCCAAGAGGGTTTTTCTGGGATCAAAGTGTGATTCTTGAAACTGGTGGTAGGAGAAGCAACGAAGTCCAAGGAACTATTTCAAAGTGCATAAGTAACTTGTTTGGTGGTTGAAACATCTGTCATGCGCATGTTCACAACTCAGAAATGCATGTTTGAGGAATCGGTGATGCATGAAACATGTTCAGAATACGGAATGCCATGGTTATGTAAACAATGTAAATTACATGTGTATTGGTGAGAATTCGCTCAAAGAGTGTTTTCTACTGCCAAATGTCCGATTTTAGAACCTGGTGATACAAAAAACTTATGAAGTCAGAGTAAATATTTCAAAGTGTAATATATGCCTTCTTTGGTGGATGAAAGTTCACTAATCCACATGCTCACAACTCAGAAACGCATGTTTCTCGAATCCGTCATGCATGGATCATGTACGGAACCCGGAATGCCATGTTGATGGAATTCATGTAAATTATATATCTATTAGGTTGAATACACTCCAGATGTGTTCTTCTGTGAAAAATGAACGAATTCGAAACTTGTGTTAGGGAAAGCTTGTGAAAATGTGTACACGAGTCTATATGAAATTATTCCTTTTATAGAGGATGAAAAATCAGTAATCCACATGCTCACAACTCAGGAATGCATGTTTGTCGAATCCGTCATGCATGTAACATGTACGGAACACGGAATATCATGTTGAAGGAATCTATTCAAATTACATATCTCTAGGGTAGAATTCGCTCCAAGAGGGTTTTTCTGGGATCAAAGTGTGATTCTTGAAACTGGTGGTAGGAGAAGCAACGAAGTCCAAGGAACTATTTCAAAGTGCATAAGTAACTTGTTTGGTGGTTGAAACATCTGTCATGCGCATGTTCACAACTCAGAAATGCATGTTTGAGGAATCGGTGATGCATGAAACATGTTCAGAATACGGAATGCCATGGTTATGTAAACAATGTAAATTACATGTGTATTGGTGAGAATTCGCTCAAAGAGTGTTTTCTACTGCCAAATGTCCGATTTTAGAACCTGGTGATACAAAAAACTTATGAAGTCAGAGTAAATATTTCAAAGTGTAATATATGCCTTCTTTGGTGGATGAAAGTTCACTAATCCACATGCTCACAACTCAGAAACGCATGTTTCTCGAATCCGTCATGCATGGATCATGTACGGAACCCGGAATGCCATGTTGATGGAATTCATGTAAATTATATATCTATTAGGTTGAATACACTCCAGAAGTATTCTTCTGTGAAAAATGAACGAATTCGAAACTTGTGTTAGGGAAAGCTTGTGAAAATGTGTACACGAGTCTATATGAAATTATTCCTTTTATAGAGGATGAAAAATCAGTAATCCACATGCTCACAACTCAGGAATGCATGTTTGTCGAATCCGTCATGCATGTAACATGTACGGAACACGGAATATCATGTTGAAGGAATCTATTCAAATTACATATCTCTAGGGTAGAATTCGCACCAAGAGGGTTTTTCTGGGATCAAAGTGTGATTCTTGAAACTGGTGATAGGAGAAGAAACGAAGTCCAAGGAACTATTTCAAAGTGCATAAGTAACTTGTTTGGTGGTTGAAACATCTGTCATGCGCATGTTCACAGCTCAGAAATGCATGTTTGAGGAATCCGTGATGCATGAAACATGTTCGAAATACGGAATGCCATGGTTATGTAAACAATGTAAATTACATGTGTATTGGTGAGAATTCGCTCAAAGAGTGTTTTCTACTGCCAAATGTCCGATTTTAGAACCTGGTGATACAAAAAACTTATGAAGTCAGAGTAAATATTTCAAAGTGTAATATATGCCTTCTTTGGTGGATGAAAGTTCACTAATCCACATGCTCACAACTCAGAAACGCATGTTTCTCGAATCCGTCATGCATGTATCATGTACGGAACCCGGAATGCCATGTTGATGGAATTCATGTAAATTATATATCTATTAGGTTGAATACACTCCAGAAGTATTCTTTTGTGAAAAATGAACGAATTCGAAACTTGTGTTAGGGAAAGCTTGTGAAAATGTGTACAGGAGTCTATATGAAATTATTCCTTTTATAGAGGATGAAAAATCAGTAATCCACATGCTCACAACTCAGGAATGCATGTTTGTCGAATCCGTCATGCATGTAACATGTACGGAACACGGAATATCATGTTGAAGGAATCTATTCAAATTACATATCTCTAGGGTAGAATTCGCTCCAAGAGGGTTTTTCTGGGATCAAAGTGTGATTCTTGAAACTGGTGGTAGGAGAAGCAACGAAGTCCAAGGAACTATTTCAAAGTGCATAAGTAACTTGTTTGGTGGTTGAAACATCTGTCATGCGCATGTTCACAACTCAGAAATGCATGTTTGAGGAATCGGTGATGCATGAAACATGTTCAGAATACGGAATGCCATGGTTATGTAAACAATGTAAATTACATGTGTATTGGTGAGAATTCGCTCAAAGAGTGTTTTCTACTGCCAAATGTCCGATTTTAGAACCTGGTGATACAAAAAACTTATGAAGTCAGAGTAAATATTTCAAAGTGTAATATATGCCTTCTTTGGTGGATGAAAGTTCACTAATCCACATGCTCACAACTCAGAAACGCATGTTTCTCGAATCCGTCATGCATGTATCATGTACGGAACCCGGAATGCCATGTTGATGGAATTCATGTAAATTATATATCTATTAGGTTGAATACACTCCAGAAGTGTTCTTCTGTGAAAAATGAACGAATTCGAAACTTGTGTTAGGGAAAGCTTGTGAAAATGTGTACACGAGTCTATATGAAATTATTCCTTTTATAGAGGATGAAAAATCAGTAATCCACATGCTCCCAACTCAGGAATGCATGTTTGTCGAATCCGTCATGCATGTAACATGTACGGAACACGGAATTTCTTGTTGAAGGAATCTATTCAAATTAAATATCTCTAGGGTAGAATTCGCTCCAAGAGGGTTTTTCTGGGATCAAAGTGTGATTCTTGAAACTGGTGATAGGAGAAGAAACGAAGTCCAAGGAACTATTTCAAAGTGCATAAGTAACATGTTTGGTGGTTGAAACATCTGTCATGCGCATGTTCACAGCTCAGAAATGCATGTTTGAGGAATCCGTGATGCATGAAACATGTTCGGAATACGGAATGCCATGGTGATGTAAACAATGTAAATTACATGTGTATTCGTGAGAATTCGCTCAAAGAGTGTTTTCTACTGCCAAATGTCCGATTTTAGAACCTGGTGATACAAAAAACTTATGAAGTCAGAGTAAATATTTCAAAGTGTAATATATGCCTTCTTTGGTGGATGAAAGTTCACTAATCCACATGCTCACAACTCAGAAATGCATGTTTCTCGAATCCGTCATGCATGGATCATGTATTGAACCCGGAATGCCATGTTGATGGAATTCATGTAAATTATAAATCTATTAGGTTGAATACACTCCAGAAGTATTCTTCTGTGAAAAATGAACGAATTCGAAACTTGTGTTAGGGAAAGCTTGTGAAAATGTGTACACGAGTCTATATGAAATTATTCCTTTTATAGAGGATGAAAAATCAGTAATCCACATGCTCACAACTCAGGAATGCATGTTTGTCGAATCCGTCATGCATGTAACATGTACGGAACACGGAATTTCATGTTGAAGGAATCTATTCAAATTAAATATCTCTAGCTTAGAATTCGCTCCAAGAGGGTTTTTCTGGGATCAAAGTGTGATTCTTGAAACTGGTGATAGGAGAAGCAATGAAGTCCAAGGAACTATTTCAAAGTGCATAAGTAACATGTTTGGTGGTTGAAACATCTGTCATGCGCATGTTCACAGCTCAGAAATGCATGTTTGAGGAATCCGTGATGCATGAAACATGTTCGGAATACGGAATGCCATGGTTATGTAAACAATGTAAATTACATGTGTATTGGTGAGAATTCGCTCAAAGAGTGTTTTCTACTGCCAAATGTCCGATTTTAGAACCTGGTGATACAAAAAACTTATGAAGTCAGAGTAAATATTTCAAAATGTAATATATGCCTTCTTCGGTGGATGAAAGTTCACTAATCCACATGCTCACAACTCAGAAACGCATGTTTCTCGAATCCGTCATGCATGGATCATGTACGGAACCTGGAATGCCATGTTGATGGAATTCATGTAAATTATATATCTATTAGGTTGAATACACTCCAGAAGTGTTCTTCTGTGAAAAATGAACGAATTCGAAACTTGTGTTAGGGAAAGCTTGTGAAAATGTGTACACGAGTCTATATGAAATTATTCCTTTTATAGAGGATGAAAAATCAGTAATCCACATGCTCACAACTCAGGAATGCATGTTTGTCGAATCCGTCATGCATGTAACATGTACGTAACACGGAATATCATGTTGAAGGAATCTATTCAAATTACATATCTCTAGGGTAGAATTCGCTCCAAGAGGGTTTTTCTGGGATCAAAGTGTGATTCTTGAAACTGGTGATAGGAGAAGCAACGAAGTCCAAGGAACTATTTCAAAGTGCATAAGTAACTTGTTTGGTGGTTGAAACATCTGTCATGCGCATGTTCACAGCTCAGAAATGCATGTTTGAGGAATCCGTGATGCATGAAACATGTTCGGAATACGGAATGCCATGGTTATGTAAACAATGTAAATTACATGTGTATTGGTGAGAATTCGCTCAAAGAGTGTTTTCTACTGCCAAATGTCCGATTTTAGAACCTGGTGATACAAAAAACTTATGAAGTCAGAGTAAATATTTCAAAGTGTAATATATGCCTTCTTTGGTGGATGAAAGTTCACTAATCCACATGCTCACAACTCAGAAACGCATGTTTCACGAATCCGTCATGCATGTATCATGTACGGAACCCGGAATGCCATGTTGATGGAATTCATGTAAATTATATATCTATTAGGTTGAATACACTCCAGATGTGTTCTTCTGTGAAAAATGAACGAATTCGAAACTTGTGTTAGGGAAAGCTTGTGAAAATGTGTACACGAGTCTATATGAAATTATTCCTTTTATAGAGGATGAAAAATCAGTAATCCACATGCTCACAACTCAGGAATGCATGTTTGTCGAATCCGTCATGCATGTAACATGTACGGAACACGGAATATCATGTTGAAGGAATCTATTCAAATTACATATCTCTAGGGTAGAATTCGCACCAAGAGGGTTTTTCTGGGATCAAAGTGTGATTCTTGAAACTGGTGATAGGAGAAGAAACGAAGTCCAAGGAACTATTTCAAAGTGCATAAGTAACTTGTTTGGTGGTTGAAACATCTGTCATGCGCATGTTCACAGCTCAGAAATGCATGTTTGAGGAATCCGTGATGCATGAAACATGTTCGAAATACGGAATGCCATGGTTATGTAAACAATGTAAATTACATGTGTATTGGTGAGAATTCACTCAAAGAGTGTTTTCTACTGCCAAATGTCCGATTTTAGAACCTGGTGATACAAAAAACTTATGAAGTCAGAGTAAATATTTCAAAGTGTAATATATGCCTTCTTTGGTGGATGAAAGTTCACTAATCCACATGCTCACAACTCAGAAACGCATGTTTCTCGAATCCGTCATGCATGTATCATGTACGGAACCCGGAATCCCATGTTGATGGAATTCATGTAAATTATATATCTATTAGGTTGAATACACTCCAGAAGTGTTCTTCTGTGAAAAATGAACGAATTCGAAACTTGTGTTAGGGAAAGCTTGTGAAAATGTGTACAAGAGTCTATATGAAATTATTCCTTTTATAGAAGATGAAAAATCAGTAATCCACATGCTCACAACTCAGGAATGCATGTTTGTCGAATCCGTCATGCATGTAACATGTACGGAACACAGAATTTCATGTTGAAGGAATCTATTCAAATTAAATATCTCTAGGGTAGAATTCGCTCCAAGAGGGTTTTTCTGGGATCAAAGTGTGATTCTTGAAACTGGTGATAGGAGAAGAAACGAAGTCCAAGGAACTATTTCAAAGTGCATAAGTAACATGTTTGGTGGTTGAAACATCTGTCATGCGCATGTTCACAGCTCAGAAATGCATGTTTGAGGAATCCGTGATGCATGAAACATGTTCGGAATACGGAATGCAATGGTTATGTAAACAATGTAAATTACATGTGTATTGGTGAGAATTCGCTCAAAGAGTGTTTTCTACTGCCAAATGTCCGATTTTAGAACCTGGTGATACAAAAAACTTATGAAGTCAGAGTAAATATTTCAAAGTGTAATATATGCCTTCTTTGGTGGATGAAAGTTCACTAATCCACATGCTCACAACTCAGAAATGCATGTTTCTCGAATCCGTCATGCATGGATCATGTATGGAACCCGGAATGCCATGTTGATGGAATTCATGTAAATTATATATCTATTAGGTTGAATACACTCCAGAAGTGTTCTTCTGTGAAAAATGAACGAATTCGAAACTTGTGTTAGGGAAAGCTTGTGAAAATGTGTACACGAGTCTATATGAAATTATTCCTTTTATAGAGGATGAAAAATCAGTAATCCACATGCTCACAACTCAGGAATGCATGTTTGTCGAATCCGTCATGCATGTAACATGTACGGAACACGGAATTTCATGTTGAAGGAATCTATTCAAATTAAATATCTCTAGCTTAGAATTCGCTCCAAGAGGGTTTTTCTGGGATCAAAGTGTGATTCTTGAAACTGGTGATAGGAGAAGCAATGAAGTCCAAGGAACTAATTCAAAGTGCATAAGTAACATGTTTGGTGGTTGAAACATCTGTCATGCGCATGTTCACAGCTCAGAAATGCATGTTTGAGGAATCCGTGATGCATGAAACATGTTCGGAATACGGAATGCCATGGTTATGTAAACAATGTAAATTACATGTGTATTGGTGAGAATTCGCTCAAAGAGTGTTTTCTACTGCCAAATGTCCGATTTTAGAACCTGGTGATACAAAAAACTTATGAAGTCAGAGTAAATATTTCAAAGTGTAATATATGCCTTCTTTGGTGGATGAAAGTTCACTAATCCACATGCTCACAACTCAGAAACGCATGTTTCTCGAATCCGTCATGCATGGATCATGTACGGAACCCGGAATGCCATGTTGATGGAATTCATGTAAATTATATATCTATTAGGTTGAATACACTCCAGATGTGTTCTTCTGTGAAAAATGAACGAATTCGAAACTTGTGTTAGGGAAAGCTTGTGAAAATGTGTACACGAGTCTATATGAAATTATTCCTTTTATAGAGGATGAAAAATCAGTAATCCACATGCTCACAACTCAGGAATGCATGTTTGTCGAATCCGTCATGCATGTAACATGTACGGAACACGGAATATCATGTTGAAGGAATCTATTCAAATTACATATCTCTAGGGTAGAATTCGCACCAAGAGGGTTTTTCTGGGATCAAAGTGTGATTCTTGAAACTGGTGATAGGAGAAGAAACGAAGTCCAAGGAACTATTTCAAAGTGCATAAGTAACTTGTTTGGTGGTTGAAACATCTGTCATGCGCATGTTCACAGCTCAGAAATGCATGTTTGAGGAATCCGTGATGCATGAAACATGTTCGAAATACGGAATGCCATGGTTATGTAAACAATGTAAATTACATGTGTATTGGTGAGAATTCGCTCAAAGAGTGTTTTCTACTGCCAAATGTCCGATTTTAGAACCTGGTGATACAAAAAACTTATGAAGTCAGAGTAAATATTTCAAAGTGTAATATATGCCTTCTTTGGTGGATGAAAGTTCACTAATCCACATGCTCACAACTCAGAAACGCATGTTTCTCGAATCCGTCATGCATGTATCATGTACGGAACCCGGAATGCCATGTTGATGGAATTCATGTAAATTATATATCTATTAGGTTGAATACACTCCAGATGTGTTCTTCTGTGAAAAATGAACGAATTCGAAACTTGTGTTAGGGAAAGCTTGTGAAAATGTGTACACGAGTCTATATGAAATTATTCCTTTTATAGAGGATGAAAAATCAGTAATCCACATGCTCACAACTCAGGAATGCATGTTTGTCGAATCCGTCATGCATGTAACATGTACGGAACACGGAATATCATGTTGAAGGAATCTATTCAAATTACATATCTCTAGGGTAGAATTCGCACCAAGAGGGTTTTTCTGGGATCAAAGTGTGATTCTTGAAACTGGTGATAGGAGAAGAAACGAAGTCCAAGGAACTATTTCAAAGTGCATAAGTAACTTGTTTGGTGGTTGAAACATCTGTCATGCGCATGTTCACAGCTCAGAAATGCATGTTTGAGGAATCCGTGATGCATGAAACATGTTCGAAATACGGAATGCCATGGTTATGTAAACAATGTAAATTACATGTGTATTGGTGAGAATTCGCTCAAAGAGTGTTTTCTACTGCCAAATGTCCGATTTTAGAACCTGGTGATACAAAAAACTTATGAAGTCAGAGTAAATATTTCAAAGTGTAATATATGCCTTCTTTGGTGGATGAAAGTTCACTAATCCACATGCTCACAACTCAGAAACGCATGTTTCTCGAATCCGTCATGCATGTATCATGTACGGAACCCGGAATCCCATGTTGATGGAATTCATGTAAATTATATATCTATTAGGTTGAATACACTCCAGAAGTGTTCTTCTGTGAAAAATGAACGAATTCGAAACTTGTGTTAGGGAAAGCTTGTGAAAATGTGTACAAGAGTCTATATGAAATTATTCCTTTTATAGAAGATGAAAAATCAGTAATCCACATGCTCACAACTCAGGAATGCATGTTTGTCGAATCCGTCATGCATGTAACATGTACGGAACACGGAATTTCATGTTGAAGGAATCTATTCAAATTAAATATCTCTAGGGTAGAATTCGCTCCAAGAGGGTTTTTCTGGGATCAAAGTGTGATTCTTGAAACTGGTGATAGGAGAAGAAACGAAGTCCAAGGAACTATTTCAAAGTGCATAAGTAACATGTTTGGTGGTTGAAACATCTGTCATGCGCATGTTCACAGCTCAGAAATGCATGTTTGAGGAATCCGTGATGCATGAAACATGTTCGGAATACGGAATGCAATGGTTATGTAAACAATGTAAATTACATGTGTATTGGTGAGAATTCGCTCAAAGAGTGTTTTCTACTGCCAAATGTCCGATTTTAGAACCTGGTGATACAAAAAACTTATGAAGTCAGAGTAAATATTTCAAAGTGTAATATATGCCTTCTTTGGTGGATGAAAGTTCACTAATCCACATGCTCACAACTCAGAAATGCATGTTTCTCGAATCCGTCATGCATGGATCATGTATGGAACCCGGAATGCCATGTTGATGGAATTCATGTAAATTATATATCTATTAGGTTGAATACACTCCAGAAGTGTTCTTCTGTGAAAAATGAACGAATTCGAAACTTGTGTTAGGGAAAGCTTGTGAAAATGTGTACACGAGTCTATATGAAATTATTCCTTTTATAGAGGATGAAAAATCAGTAATCCACATGCTCACAACTCAGGAATGCATGTTTGTCGAATCCGTCATGCATGTAACATGTACGGAACACGGAATTTCATGTTGAAGGAATCTATTCAAATTAAATATCTCTAGCTTAGAATTCGCTCCAAGAGGGTTTTTCTGGGATCAAAGTGTGATTCTTGAAACTGGTGATAGGAGAAGCAATGAAGTCCAAGGAACTAATTCAAAGTGCATAAGTAACATGTTTGGTGGTTGAAACATCTGTCATGCGCATGTTCACAGCTCAGAAATGCATGTTTGAGGAATCCGTGATGCATGAAACATGTTCGGAATACGGAATGCCATGGTTATGTAAACAATGTAAATTACATGTGTATTGGTGAGAATTCGCTCAAAGAGTGTTTTCTACTGCCAAATGTCCGATTTTAGAACCTGGTGATACAAAAAACTTATGAAGTCAGAGTAAATATTTCAAAGTGTAATATATGCCTTCTTTGGTGGATGAAAGTTCACTAATCCACATGCTCACAACTCAGAAACGCATGTTTCTCGAATCCGTCATGCATGGATCATGTACGGAACCCGGAATGCCATGTTGATGGAATTCATGTAAATTATATATCTATTAGGTTGAATACACTCCAGATGTGTTCTTCTGTGAAAAATGAACGAATTCGAAACTTGTGTTAGGGAAAGCTTGTGAAAATGTGTACACGAGTCTATATGAAATTATTCCTTTTATAGAGGATGAAAAATCAGTAATCCACATGCTCACAACTCAGGAATGCATGTTTGTCGAATCCGTCATGCATGTAACATGTACGGAACACGGAATATCATGTTGAAGGAATCTATTCAAATTACATATCTCTAGGGTAGAATTCGCACCAAGAGGGTTTTTCTGGGATCAAAGTGTGATTCTTGAAACTGGTGATAGGAGAAGCAACGAAGTCCAAGGAACAATTTCAAAGTGCATAAGTAACTTGTTTGGTGGTTGAAACATCTGTCATGCGCATGTTCACAGCTCAGAAATGCATGTTTGAGGAATCCGTGATGCATGAAACATGTTCGAAATACGGAATGCCATGGTTATGTAAACAATGTAAATTACATGTGTATTGGTGAGAATTCGCTCAAAGAGTGTTTTCTACTGCCAAATGTCCGATTTTAGAACCTGGTGATACAAAAAACTTATGAAGTCAGAGTAAATATTTCAAAGTGTAATATATGCCTTCTTTGGTGGATGAAAGTTCACTAATCCACATGCTCACAACTCAGAAATGCATGTTTCTCGAATCCGTCATGCATGGATCATGTATGGAACCCGGAATGCCATGTTGATGGAATTCATGTAAATTATAAATCTATTAGGTTGAATACACTCCAGAAGTATTCTTCTGTGAAAAATGAACGAATTCGAAACTTGTGTTAGGGAAAGCTTGTGAAAATGTGTACACGAGTCTATATGAAATTATTCCTTTTATAGAGGATGAAAAATCAGTAATCCACATGCTCACAACTCAGGAATGCATGTTTGTCGAATCCGTCATGCATGTAACATGTACGGAACACGGAATTTCATGTTGAAGGAATCTATTCAAATTAAATATCTCTAGCTTAGAATTCGCTCCAAGAGGGTTTTTCTGGGATCAAAGTGTGATTCTTGAAACTGGTGATAGGAGAAGCAATGAAGTCCAAGGAACTATTTCAAAGTGCATAAGTAACATGTTTGGTGGTTGAAACATCTGTCATGCGCATGTTCACAGCTCAGAAATGCATGTTTGAGGAATCCGTGATGCATGAAACATGTTCGGAATACGGAATGCCATGGTTATGTAAACAATGTAAATTACATGTGTATTGGTGAGAATTCGCTCAAAGAGTGTTTTCTACTGCCAAATGTCCGATTTTAGAACCTGGTGATACAAAAAACTTATGAAGTCAGAGTAAATATTTCAAAGTGTAATATATGCCTTCTTTGGTGGATGAAAGTTCACTAATCCACATGCTCACAACTCAGAAACGCATGTTTCTCGAATCCGTCATGCATGTATCATGTACGGAACCCGGAATCCCATGTTGATGGAATTCATGTAAATTATATATCTATTAGGTTGAATACACTCCAGAAGTGTTCTTCTGTGAAAAATGAACGAATTCGAACCTTGTGTTAGGGAAAGCTTGTGAAAATGTGTACACGAGTCTATATGAAATTATTCCTTTTATAGAGGATGAAAAATCAGTAATCCACATGCTCACAACTCAGGAATGCATGTTTGTCGAATCCGTCATGCATGTAACATGTACGGAACACGGAATTTCATGTTGAAGGAATCTATTCAAATTAAATATCTCTAGCTTAGAATTCGCTCCAAGAGGGTTTTTCTGGGATCAAAGTGTGATTCTTGAAACTGGTGATAGGAGAAGCAATGAAGTCCAAGGAACTATTTCAAAGTGCATAAGTAACATGTTTGGTGGTTGAAACATCTGTCATGCGCATGTTCACAGCTCAGAAATGCATGTTTGAGGAATCCGTGATGCATGAAACATGTTCGGAATACGGAATGCCATGGTTATGTAAACAATGTAAATTACATGTGTATTGGTGAGAATTCGCTCAAAGAGTGTTTTCTACTGCCAAATGTCCGATTTTAGAACCTGGTGATACAAAAAACTTATGAAGTCAGAGTAAATATTTCAAAGTGTAATATATGCCTTCTTTGGTGGATGAAAGTTCACTAATCCACATGCTCACAACTCAGAAACGCATGTTTCTCGAATCCGTCATGCATGTATCATGTACGGAACCCGGAATCCCATGTTGATGTAATTCATGTAAATTATATATCTATTAGGTTGAATACACTCCAGAAGTATTCTTTTGTGAAAAATGAACGAATTCGAAACTTGTGTTAGGGAAAGCTTGTGAAAATGTGTACAGGAGTCTATATGAAATTATTCCTTTTATAGAGGATGAAAAATCAGTAATCCACATGCTCACAACTCAGGAATGCATGTTTGTCGAATCCGTCATGCATGTAACATGTACGGAACACGGAATATCATGTTGAAGGAATCTATTCAAATTACATATCTCTAGGGTAGAATTCGCTCCAAGAGGGTTTTTCTGGGATCAAAGTGTGATTCTTGAAACTGGTGGTAGGAGAAGCAACGAAGTCCAAGGAACTATTTCAAAGTGCATAAGTAACTTGTTTGGTGGTTGAAACATCTGTCATGCGCATGTTCACAGCTCAGAAATGCATGTTTGAGGAATCCGTGATGCATGAAACATGTTCGGAATACGGAATGCCATGGTTATGTGAACAATGTAAATTACATGTGTATTGGTGAGAATTCGCTCAAAGAGTGTTTTCTACTGCCAAATGTCCGATTTTAGAACCTGGTGATACAAAAAACTTATGAAGTCAGAGTAAATATTTCAAAGTGTAATATATGCCTTCTTTGGTGGATGAAAGTTCACTAATCCACATGCTCACAACTCAGAAACGCATGTTTCTCGAATCCGTCTTGCATGTATCATGTACGGAACCCGGAATGCCATGTTGATGGAATTCATGTAAATTATATATCTATTAGGTTGAATACACTCCAGAAGTATTCTTCTGTGAAAAATGAACGAATTCGAAACTTGTGTTAGGGAAAGCTTGTGAAAATGTGTACACGAGTCTATGTGAAATTATTCCTTTTATAGAGGATGAAAAATCTGTAATTCACATGCTCACAACTCAGGAATGCATGTATGTCGAATCCGTCATGCATGTAACATGTACGGAACACGGAATATCATGTTGAAGGAAACTATTCAAATTACCCATCTCTAGAGTAGAATTCGCTCCAAGAGGGTTTTCCTGGGATCAAAGTGTGATTCTTGAAACTGGTGATAGGAGAAGCAACGAAGTCCAAGGAACTATTTCAAAGTGCATAAGTAACTTGTTTGGTGGTTAAAACATCTGTCATGCGCATGTTCACAGCTCAGAAATGCATGTTTGAGGAATCCGTGATGCATGAAACATGTTCGGAATACGGAATGCCATGGTTATGTAAACAATGTAAATTAAATGTGTATTGGTGAGAATTCGCTCAAAGAGTGTTTTCTACTGCCAAATGTCCGATTTTAGAACCTGGTGATACAAAAAACTTATGAAGTCAGAGTAAATATTTCAAAGTGTAATATATGCCTTCTTTGGTGGATGAAAGTTCACTAATCCACATGCTCACAACTCAGAAACGCATGTTTCTCGAATCCGTCATGCATGTATCATGTACGGAACCCGGAATGCCATGTTGATGGAATTCATGTAAATTATATATCTATTAGGTTGAATACACTCCAGAAGTGTTCTTCTGTGAAAAATGAACGAATTCGAAACTTGTGTTAGGGAAAGCTTGTGAAAATGTGTACAAGAGTCTATATGAAATTATTCCTTTTATAGAGGATGAAAAATCAGTAATCCACATGCTCACAACTCAGGAATGCATGTATGTCGAATCCGTCATGCATGTAACATGTACGGAACACGGAATATCATGTTGAAGGAATCTATTCAAATTACATATCTCTAGGGTAGAATTCGCTCCAAGAGGGTTTTTCTGGGATCAAAGTGTGATTCTTGAAACTGGTGATAGGAGAAGCAACGAAGTCCAAGGAACTATTTCAAAGTGCAAAAGTAAGTTGTTTGGTGGTTGAAACATCTGTCATGCGCATGTTCACAGCTCAGAAATGCATGTTTGAGGAATCCGTGATGCATGAAACATGTTCGGAATACGGAATGCCATGGTTATGTAAACAATGTAAATTACATGTGTATTGGTGAGAATTCGCTCAAAGAGTGTTTTCTACTGCCAAATGTCCGATTTTAGAACCTGGTGATACATAAAACTTATGAAGTCAGAGTAAATATTTCAAAGTGTAATATATGCCTTCTTTGGTGGATGAAAGTTCACTAATCCACATGCTCACAACTCAGAAATGCATGTTTCTCGAATCCGTCATGCATGGATCATGTATGGAACCCGAAATGCCATGTTGATGGAATTCATGTAAATTATATATCTATTAGGTTGAATACACTCCAGAAGTGTTCTTCTGTGAAAAATGAACGAATTCGAAACTTGTGTTAGGGAAAGCTTGTGAAAATGTGTACACGAGTCTATATGAAATTATTCCTTTTATAGAGGATGAAAAATCAGTAATCCACATGCTCACAACTCAGGAATGCATGTTTGTCGAATCCGTCATGCATGTAACATGTACGGAACACGGAATTTCATGTTGAAGGAATCTATTCAAATTAAATATCTCTAGCTTAGAATTCGCTCCAAGAGGGTTTTTCTGGGATCAAAGTGTGATTCTTGAAACTGGTGATAGGAGAAGCAATGAAGTCCAAGGAACTAATTCAAAGTGCATAAGTAACATGTTTGGTGGTTGAAACATCTGTCATGCGCATGTTCACAGCTCAGAAATGCATGTTTGAAGAATCCGTGATGCATGAAACATGTTCGGAATACGGAATGCCATGGTTATGTAAACAATGTAAATTACATGTGTATTGGTGAGAATTCGCTCAAAGAGTGTTTTCTACTGCCAAATGTCCGATTTTAGAACCTGGTGATACAAAAAACTTATGAAGTCAGAGTAAATATTTCAAAGTGTAATATATGCCTTCTTTGGTGGATGAAAGTTCACTAATCCACATGCTCACAACTCAGAAACGCATGTTTCTCGAATCCGTCATGCATGGATCATGTACGGAACCCGGAATGCCATGTTGATGGAATTCATGTAAATTATATATCTATTAGGTTGAATACACTCCAGATGTGTTCTTCTGTGAAAAATGAACGAATTCGAAACTTGTGTTAGGGAAAGCTTGTGAAAATGTGTACACGAGTCTATATGAAATTATTCCTTTTATAGAGGATGAAAAATCAGTAATCCACATGCTCACAACTCAGGAATGCATGTTTGTCGAATCCGTCATGCATGTAACATGTACGGAACACGGAATATCATGTTGAAGGAATCTATTCAAATTACATATCTCTAGGGTAGAATTCGCACCAAGAGGGTTTTTCTGGGATCAAAGTGTGATTCTTGAAACTGGTGATAGGAGAAGCAACGAAGTCCAAGGAACTATTTCAAAGTGCATAAGTAACTTGTTTGGTGGTTGAAACATCTGTCATGCGCATGTTCACAGCTCAGAAATGCATGTTTGAGGAATCCGTGATGCATGAAACATGTTCGAAATACGGAATGCCATGGTTATGTAAACAATGTAAATTACATGTGTATTGGTGAGAATTCGCTCAAAGAGTGTTTTCTACTGCCAAATGTCCGATTTTAGAACCTGGTGATACAAAAAACTTATGAAGTCAGAGTAAATATTTCAAAGTGTAATATATGCCTTCTTTGGTGGATGAAAGTTCACTAATCCACATGCTCACAACTCAGAAACGCATGTTTCTCGAATCCGTCATGCATGTATCATGTACGGAACCCGGAATGCCATGTTGATGGAATTCATGTAAATTATATATCTATTAGGTTGAATACACTCCAGAAGTATTCTTTTGTGAAAAATGAACGAATTCGAAACTTGTGTTAGGGAAAGCTTGTGAAAATGTGTACAGGAGTCTATATGAAATTATTCCTTTTATAGAGGATGAAAAATCAGTAATCCACATGCTCACAACTCAGGAATGCATGTTTGTCGAATCCGTCATGCATGTAACATGTACGGAACACGGAATATCATGTTGAAGGAATCTATTCAAATTACATATCTCTAGGGTAGAATTCGCTCCAAGAGGGTTTTTCTGGGATCAAAGTGTGATTCTTGAAACTGGTGGTAGGAGAAGCAACGAAGTCCAAGAAACTATTTCAAAGTGCATAAGTAACTTGTTTGGTGGTTGAAACATCTGTCATGCGCATGTTCACAGCTCAGAAATGCATGTTTGAGGAATCCGTGATGCATGAAACATGTTCGGAATACGGAATGCCATGGTTATGTGAACAATGTAAATTACATGTGTATTGGTGAGAATTCGCTCAAAGAGTGTTTTCTACTGCCAAATGTCCGATTTTAGAACCTGGTGATACAAAAAACTTATGAAGTCAGAGTAAATATTTCAAAGTGTAATATATGCCTTCTTTGGTGGATGAAAGTTCACTAATCCACATGCTCACAACTCAGAAACGCATGTTTCTCGAATCCGTCATGCATGTATCATGTACGGAACCCGGAATGCCATGTTGATGGAATTCATGTAAATTATATATCTATTAGGTTGGATACACTCCAGAAGTATTCTTCTGTGAAAAATGAACGAATTCGAAACTTGTGTTACGGAAAGCTTGTGAAAATGTGTACAGGAGTCTATATGAAATTATTCCTTTTATAGAGGATGAAAAATCAGTAATCCACATGCTCACAACTCAGGAATGCATGTTTGTCGAATCCGTCATGCATGTAACATGTACGGAACACGGAATATCATGTTGAAGGAATCTATTCAAATTACATATCTCTAGGGTAGAATTCGCTCCAAGAGGGTTTTTCTGGGATCAAAGTGTGATTCTTGAAACTGGTGGTAGGAGAAGCAACGAAGTCCAAGGAACTATTTCAAAGTGCATAAGTAACTTGTTTGGTGGTTGAAACATCTGTCATGCGCATGTTCACAGCTCAGAAATGCATGTTTGAGGAATCCGTGATGCATGAAACATGTTCGGAATATGGAATGCCATGGTTATGTGAACAATGTAAATTACATGTGTATTGGTAAGAATTCGCTCAAAGAGTGATTTCTACTGCCAAATGTCCGATTTTAGAACCTGGTGATACAAAAAAATTATGAAGTCAGAGTAAATATTTCAAAGTGTAATATATGCCTTCTTTGGTGGATGAAAGTTCACTAATCCACATGCTCACAACTCAGAAACGCATGTTTCTCGAATCCGTCATGCATGTATCATGTACGGAACCCGGAATGCCATGTTGATGGAATTCATGTAAATTATATATCTATTAGGTTGAATACACTCCAGAAGTGTTCTTCTGTGAAAAATGAACGAATTCGAAACTTGTGTTAGGGAAAGCTTGTGAAAATGTGTACACGAGTCTATATGAAATTATTCCTTTTATAGAGGATGAAAAATCAGTAATCCACATGCTCACAACTCAGGAATGCATGTTTGTCGAATCCGTCATGCATGTAACATGTACGGAACACGGAATATCATGTTGAAGGAATCTATTCAAATTACATATCTCTAGGGTAGAATTCGCTCCAAGAGGGTTTTTCTGGGATCAAAGTGTGATTCTTGAAACTGGTGATAGGAGAAGCATCGAAGTCCAAGGAACTATTTCAAAGTGCATAAGTAACTTGTTTGGTGGTTGAAACATCTGTCATGCGCATGTTCACAGCTCAGAAATGCATGTTTGAGGAATCCGTGATGCATGAAACATGTTCGGAATACGGAATGCAATGGTTATGTAAACAATGTAAATTACATGTGTATTGGTGAGAATTCGCTCAAAGAGTGTTTTCTACTGCCAAATGTCCGATTTTAGAACCTGGTGATACAAAAAACTTATGAAGTCAGAGTAAATATTTCAAAGTGTAATATATGCCTTCTTTGGTGGATGAAAGTTCACTAATCCACATGCTCACAACTCAGAAACGCATGTTTCTCGAATCCGTCATGCATGTATCATGTACGGAACCCGGAATGCCATGTTGATGGAATTCATGTAAATTATATATCTATTAGGTTGAATACACTCCAGAAGTATTCTTCTGTGAAAAATGAACGAATTCGAAACTTGTGTTAGGGAAAGCTTGTGAAAATGTGTACACGAGTCTATGTGAAATTATTCCTTTTATAGAGGATGAAAAATCAGTAATCCACATGCTCACAACTCAGGAATGCATGTATGTCGAATCCGTCATGCATGTAACATGTACGGAACACGGAATATCATGTTGAAGGAAACTATTCAAATTACCCATCTCTAGAGTAGAATTCGCTCCAAGAGGGTTTTCCTGGGATCAAAGTGTGATTCTTGAAACTGGTGATAGGAGAAGCAACGAAGTCCAAGGAACTATTTCAAAGTGCATAAGTAACTTGTTTGGTGGTTGAAACATCTGTCATGCGCATGTTCACAGCTCAGAAATGCATGTTTGAGGAATCCGTGATGCATGAAACATGTTCGGAATACGGAATGCCATGGTTATGTAAACAATGTAAATTACATGTGTATTGGTGAGAATTCGCTCAAAGAGTGTTTTCTACTGCCAAATGTCCGATTTTAGAACCTGGTGATACAAAAAACTTATGAAGTCAGAGTAAATATTTCAAAGTGTAATATATGCCTTCTTTGGTGGATGAAAGTTCACTAATCCACATGCTCACAACTCAGAAACGCATGTTTCTCGAATCCGTCATGCATGTATCATGTACGGAACCCGGAATGCCATGTTGATGGAATTCATGTAAATTATATATCTATTAGGTTGAATACACTCCAGAAGTGTTCTTCTGTGAAAAATGAACGAATTCGAAACTTGTGTTAGGGAAAGCTTGTGAAAATGTGTACAAGAGTCTATATGAAATTATTCCTTTTATAGAGGATGAAAAATCAGTAATCCACATGCTCACAACTCAGGAATGCATGTATGTCGAATCCGTCATGCATGTAACATGTACGGAACACGGAATATCATGTTGAAGGAATCTATTCAAATTACATATCTCTAGGGTAGAATTCGCTCCAAGAGGGTTTTTCTGGGATCAAAGTGTGATTCTTGAAACTGGTGATATGAGAAGCAATGAAGCCCAAGGAACTATTTCAAAGTGCATAAATAACTTGATTGGTGGTTGAAACATCTGTCATGCGAATGTTCTCAGCTCAGAAATGCATGTTTGAAGAATCCGTGATGCATGAAACATGTTCGGAATACGGAATGCCATGGTTATGTAAACAATGTAAATTACATGTGTATTGGTGAGAATTCGCTCAAAGAGTGTTTTCTATTGCCAAATGTCCGATTTTAGAACCTGGTGATACAAAAAACTTATGAAGTCAGAGTAAATATTTCAAAGTGTAATATATGCCTTCTTTGGTGGATGAAAGTTCACTAATCCACATGCTCACAACTCAGAAATGCATGTTTCTCGAATCCGTCATGCATGTATCATGTACGGAACCCGGAATGCCATGTTGATGGAATTCATGTAAATTATATATCTATTAGGTTGAATACACTCCAGAAGTGTTCTTCTGTGAAAAATGAACGAATTCGAAACTTGTGTTAGGGAAAGCTTGTGAAAATGTGTACAAGAGTCTATATGAAATTATTCCTGTTATAGAGGATGAAAAATCAGTAATCCACATGCTCACAACTCAGGAATGCATGTTTGTCGAATCCGTCATGCATGTAACATGTACGGAACACGGAATATCATGTTGAAGGAATCTATTCAAATTACATATCTCTAGGGTAGAATTCGCTCCAAGAGGGTTTTTCTGGGATCAAAGTGTGATTCTTGAAACTGGTGATAGGAGAAGCAACGAAGTCCAAGGAACTATTTCAAAGTGCATAAGTAACTTGTTTGGTGGTTGAAACATCTGTCATGCGCATGTTCACAGCTCAGAAATGCATGTTTGAGGAATCCGTGATGCATGAAACATGTTCGAAATACGGAATGCCATGGTTATGTAAACAATGTAAATTACATGTGTATTGGTGAGAATTCGCTCAAAGAGTGTTTTCTACTGCCAAATGTCCGATTTTAGAACCTGGTGATACAAAAAACTTATGAAGTCAGAGTAAATATTTCAAAGTGTAATATATGCATTCTTTGGTGGATGAAAGTTCACTAATCCACATGCTCACAACTTAGAAATGCATGTTTCTCGTATCCGTCATGCATGTATCATGTACGGAACCCGGAATGCCATGTTGATGGAATTCATGTAAATTATATCTATTAGGTTGAATACACTCCAGAAGTATTCTTCGGTGAAAAATGAACGAATTCGAAACTTGTGTTAGGGAAAGCTTGTGAAAATGTGTACACGAGTCTATATGAAATTATTCCTTTTATAGAGGATGAAAAATCAGTAATCCACATGCTCTCAACTCAGGAATGCATGTTTGTCGAATCCGTCATGCATGTAACATGTACGGAACACGGAATATCATGTTGAAGGAGTCTATTCAAATTACATATCTCTAAGTTAGAATTCGCTCCAAGAGGGGTTTTCTGGGATCAATGTGTGATTCTTGAAACTGGTGGTAGGAGAAGCAACGAAGTCAAAGGAACTATTTCAAAGTGCATTAGTAACTTGTTTGGTGGTTGAAACATCTGTCATGCGCATGTTCACAGCTCAGAAATGCATGTTTGAGGAATCCATGATGCATGAAACATGTTCAGAATACGGAATGCCATGGTTATGTGAACAATGTAAATTACATGTGTATTGGTGAGAATTCGCTCAAAGAGTGTTTTCTACTGCCAAATGTCCGATTTTAGAACCTGGTGATACAAAAAACTTATGAAGTCAGAGTAAATATTTCAAAGTGTAATATATGCCTTCTTTGGTGGATGAAAGTTCATTAATCCACATGCTCACAACTCAGAAACGCATGTTTCTCGAATCCGTCATGCATGTATCATGTACGGAACCCGGAATGCCATGTTGATGGAATTCATGTAAATTATATATCTATTAGGTTGAATACACTCCAGAAGTATTCTTCTGTGAAAAATGAACGAATTCGAAACTTGTGTTACGGAAAGCTTGTGAAAATGTGTACAGGAGTCTATATGAAATTATTCCTTTTATAGAGGATGAAAAATCAGTAATCCACATGCTCACAACTCAGGAATGCATGTTTGTCGAATCCGTCATGCATGTAACATGTACGGAACACGGAACAACATTTTGAAGGAATCTATTCAAATTACATATCTCTAGGGTAGAATTCGCTCCAAGAGGGTTTTTCTGGGATCAAAGTGTGATTCTTGAAACTGGTGATAGGAGAAGCAACGAAGTCCAAGGAACTATTTCAAATTGCATAAGTAACTTGTTTGGTGGTTGAAACATCTGTCATGCGCATGTTCACAGCTCAGATATGCATGTTTGAGGAATCCGTGATGCATGAAACATGTTCGGAATACGGAATGCCATGGTTATGTAAACAATGTAAATTACATGTGTATTGGTGAGAATTCGCTCAAAGAGGGTTTTCTACTGCCAAATGTCCGATTTTAGAACCTGGTGATACAAAAAACTTATGAAGTCAGAGTAAATATTTCAAAGTGTAATATATGCCTTCTTTGGTGGATGAAAGTTCACTAATCCACATGCTCACAACTCAGAAACGCATGTTTCTCGAATCCGTCATGCATGTATCATGTACGGAACCCGGAATGCCATGTTGATGGAATTCATGTAAATTATATATCTATTAGGTTGAATACACTCCAGAAGTGTTCTTCTGTGAAAAATGAACGAATTCGAAACTTGTGTTAGGGAAAGCTTGTGAAAATGTGTACAAGAGTCTATATGAAATTATTCCTTTTATAGAGGATGAAAAATCAGTAATCCACATGATCACAACTCAGGAATGCATGTATGTCGAATCCGTCATGCATGTAACATGTACGGAACACGGAATATCATGTTGAAGGAATCTATTCAAATTACATATCTCTAGGGTAGAATTCGCTCCAAGAGGGTTTTTCTGGGATCAAAGTGTGATTCTTGAAACTGGTGATAGGAGAAGTAATGAAGTCCAAGGAACTATTTCAAAGTGCATAAGTAACTTGTTTGGTGGTTGAAACATCTGTCATGCGAATGTTCACAGCTCAGAAATGCATGTTTGAGGAATCTGTGATGCATGAAACATGTTCGGAATACGGAATGCCATGGTTATGTAAACAATGTAAATTACATGTGTATTCGTGAGAATTCGCTCAAAGAGTGTTTTCTACTGCCAAATGTCCGATTTTAGAACCTGGTGATACAAAAAACTTATGAAGTCAGAGTAAATATTTCAAAATGTAATATATGCCTCCTTCGGTGGATGAAAGTTCACTAATCCACATGCTCACAACTCAGAAACGCATGTTTCTCGAATCCGTCATGCATGTATCATGTACGGAACCCGGAATGCCATGTTGATGGAATTCATGTAAATTATATATCTATTAGGTTGAATACACTCCAGAAGTGTTCTTCTGTGAAAAATGAACGAATTCGAAACTTGTGTTAGGGAAAGCTTGTGAAAATGTGTACACGAGTCTATATGAAATTATTCCTTTTATAGAGGATGTAAAATCAGTAATCCACATGCTCACAACTCAGGAATGCATGTTTGTCGAATCCGTCATGCATGTAACATGTACAGAACACGGAATATCATGTTGAAGGAATCTATTCAAATTACATATCTCTAGGGTAGAATTCGCTCCAAGAGGGTTTTTCTGGGATCAAAGTGTGATTCTTGAAACTGGTGATAGGAGAAGCAACGAAGTCCAAGGAACTATTTCAAAGTGCATAAGTAACTTGTTTGGTGGTTGAAACATCTGTCATGCGCATGTTCACAGCTCAGAAATGCATGTTTGAGGAATCCGTGATGCATGAAACATGTTCGGAATACGGAATGCAATGGTTATGTAAACAATGTAAATTACATGTGTATTGGTGAGAATTCGCTCAAAGAGTGTTTTCTACTGCCAAATGTCCGATTTTAGAACCTGGTGATACAAAAAACTTATGAAGTCAGAGTAAATATTTCAAAGTGTAATATATGCCTTCTTTGGTGGATGAAAGTTCACTAATCCACATGCTCACAACTCAGAAACGCATGTTTCTCGAATCCGTCATGCATGTATCATGTACGGAACCCGGAATGCCATGTTGATGGAATTCATGTAAATTATATATCTATTAGGTTGAATACACTCCAGAAGTGTTCTTCTGTGAAAAATGAACGAATTCGAAACTTGTGTTAGGGAAAGCTTGTGAAAATGTGTACACGAGTCTATATGAAATTATTCCTTTTATAGAGGATGAAAAATCAGTAATCCACATGCTCACAACTCAGGAATGCATGTTTGTCGAATCCGTCATGCATGTAACATGTACGGAACACGGAATATCATGTTGAAGGAATCTATTCAAATTACATATCTCTAGGGTAGAATTCGCACCAAGAGGGTTTTTCTGGGATCAAAGTGTGATTCTTGAAACTGGTGATAGGAGAAGCAACGAAGTCCAAGGAACTATTTCAAAGTGCATAAGTAACTTGTTTGGTGGTTGAAACATCTGTCATGCGCATGTTCACAGCTCAGAAATGCATGTTTGAGGAATCCGTGATGCATGAAACATGTTCGAAATACGGAATGCCATGGTTATGTAAACAATGTAAATTACATGTGTATTGGTGAGAATTCGCTCAAAGAGAGTTTTCTACTGCCAAATGTCTGATTTTAGAACCTGGTGATACAAAAAACTTATGAAGTCAGAGTAAATATTTCAAAGTGTAATATATGCCTTCTTTGGTGGATGAAAGATCACTAATCCACATGCTCACAACTCAGAAATGCATGTTTCTCGAATCCCTCATGCATGTATCATGTACGGAACCCGGAATGCCATGTTGATGGAATTCATGTAAATTATATCTATTAGGTTGAATACACTCCAGAAGTATTCTTCGGTGAAAAATGAACGAATTCGAAACTTGTGTTAGGGAAAGCTTGTGAAAATGTGTACACGAGTCTATATGAAATTATTCCTTTTATAGAGGATGAAAAATCAGTAATCCACATGCTCTCAACTCAGGAATGCATGTTTGTCGAATCCGTCATGCATGTAACATGTACGGAACACGGAATATCATGTTGAAGGAGTCTATTCAAATTACATATCTCTAAGTTAGAATTCGCTCCAAGAGGGTTTTTCTGGGATCAAAGTGTGATTCTTGAAACTGGTGGTAGGAGAAGCAACGAAGTCCAAGGAACTATTTCAAAGTGCATAAGTAACTTGTTTGGTGGTTGAAACATCTGTCATGCGCATGATCACAGCTCAGAAATGCATGTTTGAGGAATCCATGATGCATGAAACATGTTCGGAATACGGAATGCCATGGTTATGTGAACAATGTAAATTACATGTGTATTGGTGAGAATTCGCTCAAAGAGTGTTTTCTACTGCCAAATGTCCGATTTTAGAACCTGGTGATACAAAAAACTTATGAAGTTAGAGTAAATATTTCAAAGTGTAATATATGCCTTCTTTGGTGGATGAAAGTTCACTAATCCACATGCTCACAACTCAGAAACGCATGTTTCTCGAATCCGTCATGCATGTATCATGTACGGAACCCAGAATGCCATGTTGATGGAATTCATGTAAATTATATATCTATTAGGTTGAATACACTCCAGAAGTATTCTTCTGTGAAAAATGAACGCATTCGAAACTTGTGTTACGGAAAGCTTGTGAAAATGTGTACAGGAGTCTATATGAAATTATTCCTTTTATAGAGGATGAAAAATCAGTAATCCACATGCTCACAACTCAGGAATGCATGTTTGTCGAATCCGTCATGCATGTAACATGTACGGAACACGGAATATCATGTTGAAGGAATCTATTCAAATTACATATCTCTAGGGTAGAATTCGCTCCAAGAGGGTTTTTCTGGGATCAAAGTGTGATTCTTGAAACTGGTGGTAGGAGAAGCAACGAAGTCCAAGGAACTATTTCAAAGTGCATAAGTAACTTGTTTGGTGGTTGAAACATCTGTCATGCGCATGTTCACAGCTCAGAAATGCATGTTTGAGGAATCCGTGATGCATGAAACATGTTCGGAATACGGAATGCTATGGTTATGTAAACAATGTAAATTACATGTGTATTGGTGAGAATTCGCTCAAAGAGTGTTTTCTACTGCCAAATGTCCGATTTTAGAACCTGGTGATACAAAAAACTTATGAAGTCAGAGTAAATATTTCAAAGTGTAATATATGCCTTCTTTGGTGGATGAAAGTTCACTAATCCACATGCTCACAACTCAGAAATGCATGTTTCTCGAATCCGTCATGCATGTATCATGTACGGAACCCGGAATGCCATGTTGATGGAATTCATGTAAATTATATATCTATTAGGTTGAATACACTCCAGAAGTATTCTTCTGTGAAAAATGAACGAATTCGAAACTTGTGTTAGGGAAAGCTTGTGGAAATGTGTACACGAGTCTATATGAAATTATTCCTTTTATACAGGATGAAAAATCAGTAATCCACATGCTCACAACTCAGGAATGCATGTTTGTCGAATCCGTCATGCATGTAACATGTACGGAACACGGAATATCATTTTGAAGGAATCTATTCAAATTACATATCTCTAGGGTAGAATTCGCTCCAAGAGGGTTTTTCTGGGATCAAAGTGTGATTCTTGAAACTGGTGGTAGGAGAAGCAACGAAGTCCAAGGAACTATTTCAAAGTGCATAAGTAACTTGTTTGGTGGTTGAAACATCTGTCATGCGCATGTTCACAGCTCAGAAATGCATGTTTGAGGAATCCGTGATGCATGAAACATGTTCGGAATACGGAATGCCATGGTTATGTGAACAATGTAAATTACATGTGTATTGGTGAGAATTCGCTCAAAGAGTGTTTTCTACTGCCAAATGTCCGATTTTAGAACCTGGTGATACAAAAAACTTACGAAGTCAGAGTAAATATTTCAAAGTGTAATATATGACTTCTTTGGTGGATGAAAGTTCACTAATCCACATGCTCACAACTCAGAAACGCATGTTTCTCGAATCCGTCATGCATGTATCATGTACGGAACCCGGAATGCCATGTTGATGGAATTCATGTAAATTATATATCTATTAGGTTGAATACACTCCAGAAGTATTCTTCTGTGAAAAATGAACGAATTCGAAACTTGTGTTAGGGAAAGCTTGTGAAAATGTGTACACGAGTCTATGTGAAATTATTCCTTTTATAGAGGATGAAAAATCAGTAATCCACATGCTCACAACTCAGGAATGCATGTATGTCGAATCCGTCATGCATGTAACATGTACGGAACACGGAATATCATGTTGAAGGAAACTATTCAAATTACACATCTCTAGGGTAGAATTCGCTCCTAGAGGGTTTTTCTGGGATCAAAGTGTGATTCTTGAAACTGGTGATAGGAGAAGCAACGAAGTCCAAGGAACTATTTCAAAGTGCATAAGTAACTTGTTTGGTGGTTGAAACATCTGTCATGCGCATGTTCACAGCTCAGAAATGCATGTTTGAGGAATCCGTGATGCATGAAACATGTTCGGAATACGGAATGCCATGGTGATGTAAACAATGTAAATTACATGTGTATTGGTGAGAATTCGCTCAAAGAGTGTTTTCTACTGCCAAATGTCCGATTTTAGAACCTGGTGATACAAAAAACTTCTGAAGTCAGAGTAAATATTTCAAAGTGTAATGTATGCCTTCTTTGGTGGATGAAAGTTCACTAATCCACATGCTCACAACTCAGAAACGCATGTTTCTCGAATCCGTCATGCATGTATCATGTACGGAACCGGAATGCCATGGTGATGGAATTCATGTAAATTATATATCTATTAGGTTGAATACACTCCAGAAGTATTCTTCTGTGAAAAATGAACGAAATCGAAACTTGTGTTAGGGAAAGCTTGTGAAAATTGTACACGAGTCTATATGAAATTATTCCTTTTATAGAGGGTGAAAAATCAGTAATCCACATGCTCACAACTCAGGAATGCATGTTTGTGGAAACCGTCATGCATGTAACATGTACGGAACACGGAATATCATGTTGAAGGAATCTATTCAAATTACATATCTCTAGGGTAGAATTCGCTCCAAGAGGGTTTTTCTGGGATCAAAGTGTGATTCTTGAAACTGGTGATAGGAGAAGCAACGAAGTCCAAGGAACTATTTCAAAGTGATTAAGTAACTTGTTTGGTGGTTGAAACATCTGTCATGCGCATGTTCACAGCTCAGAAATGCATGTTTGAGGAATCCGTGATGCATGAATCATGTTCGGAATACGGAATGCCATGGTTATGTAAACAATGTAAATTACATGTGTATTGGTGAGAATTCACTCAAAGAGTGTTTTCTACTGCCAAATGTCCGATTTTAGAACCTGGTGATACAAAAAACTTATGAAGTCAGAGTAAATATTTCAAAGTGTAATATATGCCTTCTTTGGTGGATGAAAGTTCACTAATCCACATGCTCACAACTCAGAAACGCACGTTTCTCGAATCCGTCATGCATGTATCATGTACGGAACCCGGAATGCCATGTTGATGGAATTCATGTAAATTATATATCTATTAGGTTGAATACACTCCAGAAGTATTCTTCTGTGAAAAATGAACGAATTCGAAACTTGTGTTAGGGAAAGCTTGTGAAAATGTGTACACGAGTCTATATGAAATTATTCCTTTTATAGAGGGTGAAAAATCAGTAATCGACATGCTCACAACTCAGGAATGCATGTTTGTGGAAACCGTCATGCATGTAACATGTACGGAACACGGAATATCATGTTGAAGGAATCTATTCAAATTACATATCTCTAGGGTAGAATTCGCTCCAAGAGGCTTTTTCTGGGATCAAAGTGTGATTCTTGAAACTGGTGATAGGAGAAGCAACGAAGTCCAAGGAACTATTTCAAAGTGCATAAGTAACTTGTTTGGTGGTTGAAACATCTGTCATGCGCATGTTCACAGCTCAGAAATGCATGTTTGAGGAATCCGTGATGCATGAAACATGTTCGGAATACGGAATGCCATGGTTATGTAAACAATGTAAATTACATGTGTATTGGTGAGAATTCACTCAAAGAGTGTTTTCTACTGCCAAATGTCCGGTTTTAGAACCTGGTGATACACAAAACTATGAAGTCAGAGTAAATATTTCAAAGTGTAATATATGCCTTCTTTGGTGGATGAAAGTTCACTAATCCACATGCTCACAACTCAGAAATGCATGTTTCTCGAATCCGTCATGCATGGATCATGTACGGAACCCAGAATTCCTTGTTGATGGAATTCATGTAAATTATATATCTATTAGGTTGAATACACTCCAGAAGAATTCTTCTGTGAAAACTGAACGAATTCGAAACTTGTGTTAGGGAAAGGTTGTGAAAAAGTGTACACGAGTCTATATGAAATTATTCCTTTTTTAGAGAATGAAAAATCAGTAATCCACATGCTCACAACTCAGGAATGCATGTTTGTCGAATCCGTCATGCATGTAACATGTACGGAACACGGAATATCATGTTGAAGGAATCTATTCAAATTACATATCTCTAGGGTAGAATTCGCTCTAAGAGGGTTTTTCTGGGATCAAAGTGTGATTCTTGAAACTGTTGATAGGAGAAGCAACGAAGTCCAAGGAACTATTTCAAAGTGCATAAGTAACTTGTTTGGTGGTTGAAACATCTGTCATGTGCATGTTCACAGCTCAGAAATGCATGTTTGAGGAATCCGTGATGCATGAAACATGTTCGAAATACGGAATGCCATGGTGATGTAAACAATGTAAATTACATGTGTATTGGTGAGAATTCGCTCAAAGAGTGTTTTCTACTGCCAAATGTCCGATTTTAGAACCTGGTGATACAAAAAACTTATGAAGTCAGAGTAAATATTTCAAAGTGTAATATATGCCTTCTTTGGTGGATGAAAGTTCACTAATCCACATGATCACAACTCAGAAACGCATGTTTCTCGAAACCGTCATGCATGTATCATGTACGGAACCCGAAATGCCATGTTGATAGAATTCATGAAAATTAAATATCTATTAGGTTGAATACACTCCAGAAGTTTCTTCTGTGAAAAATGAACGAATTCGAAACTTGTGTTAGGGAAAGCTTGTGAAAATGTGTACACGAGTCTATATGAAATTATTCCTTTTATAGAGGATGAAAAATCAGTAATCCACATGCTCACAACTCAGGAATGCATGTTTGTCGAATCCGTCATGCATGTAACATGTACGGAACACGGAATAACATGTTGAAGGAATCTATTCAAATTACATATCTCTAGGGTAGAATTCGCTCCAAGAGGGTTTTCCAGTGATCAAAGTATGATTCTTGAAACTGGTGATAGGAGAAGCAACGAAGTACAAGGAAGAATTTCAAATTGCATAAGTAACTTGTTTGGTGGTTGAAACATCTGTCATGCGCATGTTCACAGCTCAGAAATGCATGTTTGAGAAATCCGTGATGCATGAAACATGTTCGGAATACGGAATGCCATACTTATGTAAACAATGTAAATTACATTTGTATTGGTGAGAATTCACTCAAAGAGTGTTTTCTACTGCCAAATGTCCGATTTTAGAACCTGGTGATACAAAAAACTTATGAAGTCTGTGTAAATATTTCAAAGTGTAATATATGCCTTCTTTGGTGGATGAAAGTTCACTAATCCACATGCTCACAACTCAGAAACGCATGTTTCTCGAATCCGTCATGCATGTATCATGTACGGAACCCGGAATGCCATGTTGATGGAATTCATGTAAATTAAATATCTATTAGGTTGAATACACTCCAGAAGTATTCTTCTGTGAAAAATGAACGAATTCGAAACTTGTGTTAGGGAAAGATTGTGAAATTGTGTACACGAGTCTATATGAAATTATTCCTTTTATAGAGGATGAAAAATCAGTAATCCACATGCTCACAACTCAGGAATGCATGTTTGTCGAATCCGTCATGCATGTAACATGTACGGAACACGGAATATCATGTTGAAGGAATCTATTCAAATTACATATCTCTAGGGTAGAATTCGCTCCAAGAGGGTTTTTCTGGGATCAAAGTGTGATTCTTGAAACTGGTGGTAGGAGAAGCAACGAAGTCCAAGGAACTATTTCAAAGTGCATAAGTAACTTGTTTGGTGGTTGAAACATCTGTCATGCGCATGTTCACAGCTCAGAAATGCATGTTTGAGGAATCCGTGATGCATGAAACATGTTCGGAATACGGAATGCCATGGTTATGTAAACAATGTAAATTATATGTGTATTGGTGAGAATTCGCTCAAAGAGTGTTTTCTACTGCCAAATGTCCGATTTTAGAACCTGGTGATACAAAAAACTTATGAAGTCAGAGTAAATATTTCAAAGTGTAATATATGCCTTCTTTGGTGGATGAAAGTTCACTAATCCACATGCTCACAACTCAGAAATGCATGTTTCTCGAATCCGTCATGCATGTATCATGTACGGAACCCGGAATGCCATGTTGATGGAATTCATGCAAATTATATATCTATTAGGTTGAATACACTCCAGAAGTATTCTTCTGTGAAAAATGAACGAATTCGAAACTTGTGTTAGGGAAAGCTTGTGGAAATGTGTACACGAGTCTATATGAAATTATTCCTTTTATACAGGATGAAAAATCAGTAATCCACATGCTCACAACTCAGGAATGCATGTTTGTCGAATCCGTCATGCATGTAACATGTACGGAACACGGAATATCATTTTGAAGGAATCTATTCAAATTACATATCTCTAGGGTAGAATTCGCTCCAAGAGGGTTTTTCTGGGATCAAAGTGTGATTCTTGAAACTGGTGGAAGGAGAAGCAACGAAGTCCAAGGAACTATTTCAAAGTGCATAAGTAACTTGTTTGGTGGTTGAAACATCTGTCATGCGCATGTTCACAGCTCAGAAATGCATGTTTGAGGAATCCGTGATGCATGAAACATGTTCGGAATACGGAATGCCATGGTGATGTAAACAATGTAAATTACATGTGTATTGGTGAGAATTCGCTCAAAGAGTGTTTTCTACTGCCAAATGTCCGATTTTAGAACCTGGTGATACAAAAAACTTACGAAGTCAGAGTAAATATATCAAAGTGTAATATATGACTTCTTTGGTGGATGAAAGTTCACTAATCCACATGCTCACAACTCAGAAACGCATGTTTCTCGAATCCGTCATGCATGTATCATTTACGGAACCCGGAATGCCATGTTGATGGAATTCATGTAAATTATATATCTATTAGGTTGAATACACTCCAGAAGTATTCTTCTGTGAAAAATGAACGAATTCGAAACTTGTGTTAGGGAAAGCTTGTGAAAATGTGTACACGAGTCTATGTGAAATTATTCCTTTTATAGAGGATGAAAAATCAGTAATCCACATGCTCACAACTCAGGAATGCATGTATGTCGAATCCGTCATGCATGTAACATGTACGGAACACGGAATATCATGTTGAAGGAAACTATTCAAATTACACATCTCTAGGGTAGAATTCGCTCCTAGAGGGTTTTTCTGGGATCAAAGTGTGATTCTTGAAACTGGTGATAGGAGAAGCAACGAAGTCCAAGGAACTATTTCAAAGTGCATAAGTAACTTCTTTGGTGGTTGAAACATCTGTCATGCGCATGTTCACAGCTCAGAAATGCATGTTTGAGAATCCGTGATGCATGAAACATGTTCGGAATACGGAATGCCATGGTGATGTAAACAATGTAAATTACATGTGTATTGGTGAGAATTCGCTCAAAGAGTGTTTTCTACTGCCAAATGTCCGATTTTAGAACCTGGTGATACAAAAAACTTCTGAAGTCAGAGTAAATATTTCAAAGTGTAATGTATGCCTTCTTTGGTGGATGAAAGTTCACTAATCCACATGCTCACAACTCAGAAACGCATGTTTCTCGAATCCGTCATGCATGTATCATGTACGGAACCGGAATGCCATGGTGATGGAATTCATGTAAATTATATATCTATTAGGTTGAATACACTCCAGAAGTATTCTTCTGTGAAAAATGAACGAAATCGAAACTTGTGTTAGGGAAAGCTTGTGAAAATGTGTACACGAGTCTATATGAAATTATTCCTTTTATAGAGGGTGAAAAATCAGTAATCCACATGCTCACAACTCAGGAATGCATGTTTGTGGAAACCGTCATGCATGTAACATGTACGGAACACGGAATATCATGTTGAAGGAATCTATTCAAATTACATATCTCTAGGGTAGAATTCGCTCCAAGAGGGTTTTTCTGGGATCAAAGTGTGATTCTTGAAACTGGTGATAGGAGAAGCAACGAAGTCCAAGGAACTATTTCAAAGTGATTAAGTAACTTGTTTGGTGGTTGAAACATCTGTCATGCGCATGTTCACAGCTCAGAAATGCATGTTTGAGGAATCCGTGATGCATGAATCATGTTCGGAATACGGAATGCCATGGTTATGTAAACAATGTAAATTACATGTGTATTGGTGAGAATTCACTCAAAGAGTGTTTTCTACTGCCAAATGTCCGATTTTAGAACCTGGTGATACAAAAAACTTATGAAGTCAGAGTAAATATTTCAAAGTGTAATATATGCCTTCTTTGGTGGATGAAAGTTCACTAATCCACATGCTCACAACTCAGAAACGCACGTTTCTCGAATCCGTCATGCATGTATCATGTACGGAACCCGGAATGCCATGTTGATGGAATTCATGTAAATTATATATCTATTAGGTTGAATACACTCCAGAAGTATTCTTCTGTGAAAAATGAACGAATTCGAAACTTGTGTTAGGGAAAGCTTGTGAAAATGTGTACACGAGTCTATATGAAATTATTCCTTTTATAGAGGGTGAAAAATCAGTAATCGACATGCTCACAACTCAGGAATGCATGTTTGTGGAAACCGTCATGCATGTAACATGTACGGAACACGGAATATCATGTTGAAGGAATCTATTCAAATTACATATCTCTAGGGTAGAATTCGCTCCAAGAGGCTTTTTCTGGGATCAAAGTGTGATTCTTGAAACTGGTGATAGGAGAAGCAACGAAGTCCAAGGAACTATTTCAAAGTGCATAAGTAACTTCTTTGGTGGTTGAAACATCTGTCATGCGCATGTTCACAGCTCAGAAATGCATGTTTGAGAATCCGTGATGCATGAAACATGTTCGGAATACGGAATGCCATGGTGATGTAAACAATGTAAATTACATGTGTATTGGTGAGAATTCGCTCAAAGAGTGTTTTCTACTGCCAAATGTCCGATTTTAGAACCTGGTGATACAAAAAACTTCTGAAGTCAGAGTAAATATTTCAAAGTGTAATGTATGCCTTCTTTGGTGGATGAAAGTTCACTAATCCACATGCTCACAACTCAGAAACGCATGTTTCTCGAATCCGTCATGCATGTATCATGTACGGAACCGGAATGCCATGGTGATGGAATTCATGTAAATTATATATCTATTAGGTTGAATACACTCCAGAAGTATTCTTCTGTGAAAAATGAACGAAATCGAAACTTGTGTTAGGGAAAGCTTGTGAAAATGTGTACACGAGTCTATATGAAATTATTCCTTTTATAGAGGGTGAAAAATCAGTAATCCACATGCTCACAACTCAGGAATGCATGTTTGTGGAAACCGTCATGCATGTAACATGTACGGAACACGGAATATCATGTTGAAGGAATCTATTCAAATTACATATCTCTAGGGTAGAATTCGCTCCAAGAGGGTTTTTCTGGGATCAAAGTGTGATTCTTGAAACTGGTGATAGGAGAAGCAACGAAGTCCAAGGAACTATTTCAAAGTGATTAAGTAACTTGTTTGGTGGTTGAAACATCTGTCATGCGCATGTTCACAGCTCAGAAATGCATGTTTGAGGAATCCGTGATGCATGAATCATGTTCGGAATACGGAATGCCATGGTTATGTAAACAATGTAAATTACATGTGTATTGGTGAGAATTCACTCAAAGAGTGTTTTCTACTGCCAAATGTCCGATTTTAGAACCTGGTGATACAAAAAACTTATGAAGTCAGAGTAAATATTTCAAAGTGTAATATATGCCTTCTTTGGTGGATGAAAGTTCACTAATCCACATGCTCACAACTCAGAAACGCACGTTTCTCGAATCCGTCATGCATGTATCATGTACGGAACCCGGAATGCCATGTTGATGGAATTCATGTAAATTATATATCTATTAGGTTGAATACACTCCAGAAGTATTCTTCTGTGAAAAATGAACGAATTCGAAACTTGTGTTAGGGAAAGCTTGTGAAAATGTGTACACGAGTCTATATGAAATTATTCCTTTTATAGAGGGTGAAAAATCAGTAATCGACATGCTCACAACTCAGGAATGCATGTTTGTGGAAACCGTCATGCATGTAACATGTACGGAACACGGAATATCATGTTGAAGGAATCTATTCAAATTACATATCTCTAGGGTAGAATTCGCTCCAAGAGGCTTTTTCTGGGATCAAAGTGTGATTCTTGAAACTGGTGATAGGAGAAGCAACGAAGTCCAAGGAACTATTTCAAAGTGCATAAGTAACTTGTTTGGTGGTTGAAACATCTGTCATGCGCATGTTCACAGCTCAGAAATGCATGTTTGAGGAATCCGTGATGCATGAAACATGTTCGGAATACGGAATGCCATGGTTATGTAAACAATGTAAATTACATGTGTATTGGTGAGAATTCGCTCAAAGAGTGTTTTCTACTGCCAAATGTCCGATTTTAGAACCTGGTGATACAAAAAACTATGAAGTCAGAGTAAATATTTCAAAGTGTAATATATGCCTTCTTTGGTGGATGAAAGTTCACTAATCCACATGCTCACAACTCAGAAACGCATGTTTCTCGAATCCGTCATGCATGGATCATGTACGGAACCCAGAATTCCTTGTTGATGGAATTCATGTAAATTATATATCTATTAGGTTGAATACACTCCAGAAGAATTCTTCTGTGAAAACTGAACGAATTCGAAACTTGTGTTAGGGAAAGGTTGTGAAAAAGTGTACACGAGTCTATATGAAATTATTCCTTTTATAGAGAATGAAAAATCAGTAATCCACATGCTCACAACTCAGGAATGCATGTTTGTCGAATCCGTCATGCATGTAACATGTACGGAACACGGAATATCATGTTGAAGGAATCTATTCAAATTACATATCTCTAGGGTAGAATTCGCTCCAAGAGGGTTTTTCTGGGATCAAAGTGTGATTCTTGAAACTGTTGATAGGAGAAGCAACGAAGTCCAAGGAACTATTTCAAAGTGCATAAGTAACTTGTTTGGTGGTTGAAACATCTGTCATGTGCATGTTCACAGCTCAGAAATGCATGTTTGAGGAATCCGTGATGCATGAAACATGTTCGAAATACGGAATGCCATGGTTATGTAAACAATGTAAATTACATGTGTATTGGTAAGAATTCGCTCAAAGAGTGTTTTCTACTGCCAAATGTCCGATTTTAGAACCTGGTGATACAAAAAACTTATGAAGTCAGAGTAAATATTTCAAAGTGTAATATATGCCTTCTTTGGTGGATGAAAGTTCACTAATCCACATGATCACAACTCAGAAACGCATGTTTCTCGAAACCGTCATGCATGTATCATGTACGGAACCCGAAATGCCATGTTGATAGAATTCATGAAAATTAAATATCTATTAGGTTGAATACACTCCAGAAGTTTCTTCTGTGAAAAATGAACGAATTCGAAACTTGTGTTAGGGAAAGCTTGTGAAAATGTGTACACGAGTCTATATGAAATTATTCCTTTTATAGAGGATGAAAAATCAGTAATCCACATGCTCACAACTCAGGAATGCATGTTTGTCGAATCCGTCATGCATGTAACATGTACGGAACACGGAATAACATGTTGAAGGAATCTATTCAAATTACATATCTCTAGGGTAGAATTCGCTCCAAGAGGGTTTTCCAGTGATCAAAGTGTGATTCTTGAAACTGGTGATAGGAGAAGCAACGAAGTACAAGGAAGAATTTCAAATTGCATAAGTAACTTGTTTGGTGGTTGAAACATCTGTCATGCGCATGTTCACAGCTCAGAAATGCATGTTTGAGAAATCCGTGATGCATGAAACATGTTCGGAATACGGAATGCCATACTTATGTAAACAATGTAAATTACATTTGTATTGGTGAGAATTCGCTCAAAGAGTGTTTTCTACTGCCAAATGTCCGATTTTAGAACCTGGTGATACAAAAAAATTATGAAGTCTGTGTAAATATTTCAAAGTGTAATATATGCCTTCTTTGGTGGATGAAAGTTCACTAATCCACATGCTCACAACTCAGAAACGCATGTTTCTCGAATCCGTCATGCATGGATCATGTACGGAACCCGGAATGCCATGTTGATGGAATTCATGTAAATTAAATATCTATTAGGTTGAATACACTCCAGAAGTATTCTTCTGTGAAAAATGAACGAATTCGAAACTTGTGTTAGGGAAAGATTGTGAAAATGTGTACACGAGTCTATATGAAATTATTCCTTTTATAGAGGATGAAAAATCAGTAATCCACATGCTCACAACTCAGGAATGCATGTTTGTCGAATCCGTCATGCATGTAACATGTACGGAACACGGAATATCATGTTGAAGGAATCTATTCAAATTACATATCTCTAGGGTAGAATTCGCTCCAAGAGGGTTTTTCTGGGATCAAAGTGTGATTCTTGAAAATGGTGGTAGGAGAAGCAACGAAGTCCAAGGAACTATTTCAAAGTGCATAAGTAACTTGTTTGGTGGTTGAAACATCTGTCATGCGCATGTTCACAGCTCAGAAATGCATGTTTGAGGAATCCGTGATGCATGAAACATGTTCGGAATACGGAATGCCATGGTTATGTAAACAATGTAAATTACATGTGTATTGGTGAGAATTCGCTCAAAGAGTGTTTTCTACTGCCAAATGTCCGATTTTAGAACCTGGTGATACAAAAAACTTATGAAGTCAGAGTAAATATTTCAAAGTGTAATATATGCCTTCTTTGGTGGATGAAAGTTCACTAATCCACATGCTCACAACTCAGAAACGCATGTTTCTCGAATCCGTCATGCATGTATCATGTACGGAACCCGGAATGCCATGTTGATGGAATTCATGTAAATTATATATCTATTAGGTTGAATACACTCCAGAAGTGTTCTTCTGTGAAAAATGAACGAATTCGAAACTTGTGTTAGGGAAAGATTCTGAAAATGTTTACACGAGTCTATATGAAATTATTCCTTTTATAGAGGATGAAAAATCAGTAATCCACATGCTCACAACTCAGGAATGCATGTTTGTCAAATCCGTCATGCATGTAACATGTCCGGAACACGGAATATCATGTTGAAGGAATCTATTCAAATTACATATCTCTAGGGTAGAATTCGCTCCAAGAGGGTTTTTCTGGGATCAAAGTGTGATTCTTGAAACTGGTGATAGGAGAAGCAACGAAGTCCAAGGAACTATTTCAAAGTGCATAAGTAACTTGTTTGGTGGTTGAAACATCTGTCATGCGCATGTTCACAGCTCAGAAATGCATGTTTGAGGAATCCGTGATGCATGAAACATGTTCGAAATACGGAATGCCATGGTTATGTAAACAATGTAAATTACATGTGTATTGGTGAGAATTCGCTCAAAGAGTGTTTTCTACTGCCAAATGTCCGATTTTAGAACCTGGTGATACAAAAAACTTATGAAGTCAGAGTAAATATTTCAAAGTGTAATATATGCATTCTTTGGTGGATGAAAGTTCACTAATCCACATGCTCACAACTCAGAAATGCATGTTTCTCGAATCCGTCATGCATGTATCATGTACGGAACCCGGAATGCCATGTTGATGGAATTCATGTAAATTATATCTATTAGGTTGAATACACTCCAGAAGGATTCTTCGGTGAAAAATGAACGAATTCGAAACTTGTGTTAGAGAAAGTTTGTGAAAATGTGTACACGAGTCTATATGAAATTATTCCTTTTATAGAGGATGAAAAATCAGTAATCCACATGCTCTCAACTCAGGAATGCATGTTTGTCGAATCCGTCATGCATGTAACATGTACGGAACACGGAATATCATGTTGAAGGGGTCTATTCAGATTACATATCTCTAAGGTAGAATTCACTCCAAGAGGGTTTTTCTGGGATCAAAGTGTGATTCTTGAAACTGGTGGTAGGAGAAGCAACGAAGTCCAAGTAACTATTTCAAAGTGCATAAGTAACTTGTTTGGTGGTTGAAACATCTGTCATGCGCATGTTCACAGCTCAGAAATGCATGTTTGAGGAATCCGTGATGCATGAAACATGTTCGGAATACGGAATGCCATGGTTATGTAAACAATGTAAATTACATGTGTATTGGTGAGAATTCGCTCAAAGAGTGTTTTCTACTGCCAAATGTCCGATTTTAGAACCTGGTGATACAAAAAACTTATGAAGTCAGAGTAAATATTTCAAAGTGTAATATATGCCTTCTTTGGTGGATGAAAGTTCACTAATCCACATGCTCACAACTCAGAAACGCATGTTTCTCGAATCCGTCATGCATGTATCATGTACGGAACCCGGAATGCCATGTTGATGGAATTCATGTAAATTATATATCTATTAGGTTGAATACACTCCAGAAGTGTTCTTCTGTGAAAAATGAACGAATTCGAAACTTGTGTTAGGGAAAGCTTGTGAAAATGTGTACACGAGTCTATATGAAATTATTCCTTTTATAGAGGATGAAAAATCAGTAATCCACATGCTCACAACTCAGGAATGCATGTTTGTCGAATCCGTCATGCATGTAACATGTACGGAACACGGAATATCATGTTGAAGGAATCTATTCAAATTACATATCTCCAGGGTAGAATTCGCACCAAGAGGGTTTTTCTGGGATCAAAGTGTGATTCTTGAAACTGGTCATAGGAGAAGCAACGAAGTCCAAGGAACTATTTCAAAGTGCATAAATAACTTGTTTGGTGGTTGAAACATCTGTCATGCGCATGTTCACAGCTCAGAAATGCATGTTTGAGGAATCCGTGATGCATGAAACATGTTCGGAATACGGAATGCCATGGTGATGTAAACAATGTAAATTACATGTGTATTGGTGAGAATTCGCTCAAAGAGTGTTTTCTACTGCCAAATGTCCGATTTTAGAACCTGGTGATACAAAAAAATTATGAAGTCAGAGTAAATATTTCAAAGTGTAATATATGCATTCTTTGGTGGATGAAAGTTCACTAATCCACATGCTCACAACTCAGAAATGCATGTTTCTCGAATCCGTCATGCATGTATCATGTACGGAACCCGGAATGCCATGTTGATGGAATTCATGTAAATTATATATCTATTAGGTTGAATACACTCCAGAAGTATTCTTCTGTGAAAAATGAACGAATTCGAAACTTGTGTTAGGGAAAGCTTGTGAAAATGTGTACACGAGTCTATATGAAATTATTCCTTTTATAGAGGATGAAAAATCAGTAATAGACATGGTCACAACTCAGGAATGCATGTATGTCGAATCCGTCATGCATGTTACATGTACGGAACACGGAATATCATGTTGAAGGAATCTATTCAAATTACAAATCTCTAGGGTAGAATTCGCTCCAAGAGGGTTTTTCTGGGATCAAAGTGTGATTCTTGAAACTGGTGATAGGAGAAGCAACGAAGTCCAAGGAACTATTTCAAAGTGCATAAGTAACATGTTTGGTGGTTGAAACATCTGTCATGCGCATGTTCACAGCTCAGAAATGCATGTTTGAGGAATCCGTGATGCATGAAACATGTTCGGAATACGGAATGCCATGGTGATGTAAACAATGTAAATTACATGTGTATTCGTGAGAATTCGCTCAAAGAGTGTTTTCTACTGCCAAATGTCCGATTTTAGAACCTGGTGATACAAAAAACTTATGAAGTCAGAGTAAATATTTCAAAGTGTAATATATGCCTTCTTTGGTGGATGAAAGTTCACTAATCCACATGCTCACAACTCAGAAATGCATGTTTCTCGAATCCGTCATGCATGGATCATGTACGGAACCCGGAATGCCATGTTGATGGAATTCATGCAAATTATATATCTATTAGGTTGAATACACTCCAGAAGTATTCTTCTGTGAAAAATGAACGAATTCGAAACTTGTGTTAGGGAAAGCTTGTGGAAATGTGTACACGAGTCTATATGAAATTATTCCTTTTATACAGGATGAAAAATCAGTAATCCACATGCTCACAACTCAGGAATGCATGTTTGTCGAATCCGTCATGCATGTAACATGTACGGAACACGGAATATCATTTTGAAGGAATCTATTCAAATTACATATCTCTAGGGTAGAATTCGCTCCAAGAGGGTTTTTCTGGGATCAAAGTGTGATTCTTGAAACTGGTGGTAGGAGAAGCAACGAAGTCCAAGGAACTATTTCAAAGTGCATAAGTAACTTGTTTGGTGGTTGAAACATCTGTCATGCGCATGTTCACAGCTCAGAAATGCATGTTTGAGGAATCCGTGATGCATGAAACATGTTCGGAATACGGAATGCCATGGTGATGTAAACAATGTAAATTACATGTGTATTGGTGAGAATTCGCTCAAAGAGTGTTTTCTACTGCCAAATGTCCGATTTTAGAACCTGGTGATACAAAAAACTTACGAAGTCAGAGTAAATATATCAAAGTGTAATATATGACTTCTTTGGTGGATGAAAGTTCACTAATCCACATGCTCACAACTCAGAAACGCATGTTTCTCGAATCCGTCATGCATGTATCATTTACGGAACCCGGAATGCCATGTTGATGGAATTCATGTAAATTATATATCTATTAGGTTGAATACACTCCAGAAGTATTCTTCTGTGAAAAATGAACGAATTCGAAACTTGTGTTAGGGAAAGCTTGTGAAAATGTGTACACGAGTCTATGTGAAATTATTCCTTTTATAGAGGATGAAAAATCAGTAATCCACATGCTCACAACTCAGGAATGCATGTATGTCGAATCCGTCATGCATGTAACATGTACGGAACACGGAATATCATGTTGAAGGAAACTATTCAAATTACACATCTCTAGGGTAGAATTCGCTCCTAGAGGGTTTTTCTGGGATCAAAGTGTGATTCTTGAAACTGGTGATAGGAGAAGCAACGAAGTCCAAGGAACTATTTCAAAGTGCATAAGTAACTTCTTTGGTGGTTGAAACATCTGTCATGCGCATGTTCACAGCTCAGAAATGCATGTTTGAGAATCCGTGATGCATGAAACATGTTCGGAATACGGAATGCCATGGTGATGTAAACAATGTAAATTACATGTGTATTGGTGAGAATTCGCTCAAAGAGTGTTTTCTACTGCCAAATGTCCGATTTTAGAACCTGGTGATACAAAAAACTTCTGAAGTCAGAGTAAATATTTCAAAGTGTAATGTATGCCTTCTTTGGTGGATGAAAGTTCACTAATCCACATGCTCACAACTCAGAAACGCATGTTTCTCGAATCCGTCATGCATGTATCATGTACGGAACCGGAATGCCATGGTGATGGAATTCATGTAAATTATATATCTATTAGGTTGAATACACTCCAGAAGTATTCTTCTGTGAAAAATGAACGAAATCGAAACTTGTGTTAGGGAAAGCTTGTGAAAATGTGTACACGAGTCTATATGAAATTATTCCTTTTATAGAGGGTGAAAAATCAGTAATCCACATGCTCACAACTCAGGAATGCATGTTTGTGGAAACCGTCATGCATGTAACATGTACGGAACACGGAATATCATGTTGAAGGAATCTATTCAAATTACATATCTCTAGGGTAGAATTCGCTCCAAGAGGGTTTTTCTGGGATCAAAGTGTGATTCTTGAAACTGGTGATAGGAGAAGCAACGAAGTCCAAGGAACTATTTCAAAGTGATTAAGTAACTTGTTTGGTGGTTGAAACATCTGTCATGCGCATGTTCACAGCTCAGAAATGCATGTTTGAGGAATCCGTGATGCATGAATCATGTTCGGAATACGGAATGCCATGGTTATGTAAACAATGTAAATTACATGTGTATTGGTGAGAATTCACTCAAAGAGTGTTTTCTACTGCCAAATGTCCGATTTTAGAACCTGGTGATACAAAAAACTTATGAAGTCAGAGTAAATATTTCAAAGTGTAATATATGCCTTCTTTGGTGGATGAAAGTTCACTAATCCACATGCTCACAACTCAGAAACGCACGTTTCTCGAATCCGTCATGCATGTATCATGTACGGAACCCGGAATGCCATGTTGATGGAATTCATGTAAATTATATATCTATTAGGTTGAATACACTCCAGAAGTATTCTTCTGTGAAAAATGAACGAATTCGAAACTTGTGTTAGGGAAAGCTTGTGAAAATGTGTACACGAGTCTATATGAAATTATTCCTTTTATAGAGGGTGAAAAATCAGTAATCGACATGCTCACAACTCAGGAATGCATGTTTGTGGAAACCGTCATGCATGTAACATGTACGGAACACGGAATATCATGTTGAAGGAATCTATTCAAATTACATATCTCTAGGGTAGAATTCGCTCCAAGAGGCTTTTTCTGGGATCAAAGTGTGATTCTTGAAACTGGTGATAGGAGAAGCAACGAAGTCCAAGGAACTATTTCAAAGTGCATAAGTAACTTGTTTGGTGGTTGAAACATCTGTCATGCGCATGTTCACAGCTCAGAAATGCATGTTTGAGGAATCCGTGATGCATGAAACATGTTCGGAATACGGAATGCCATGGTTATGTAAACAATGTAAATTACATGTGTATTGGTGAGAATTCGCTCAAAGAGTGTTTTCTACTGCCAAATGTCCGATTTTAGAACCTGGTGATACAAAAAACTATGAAGTCAGAGTAAATATTTCAAAGTGTAATATATGCCTTCTTTGGTGGATGAAAGTTCACTAATCCACATGCTCACAACTCAGAAACGCATGTTTCTCGAATCCGTCATGCATGGATCATGTACGGAACCCAGAATTCCTTGTTGATGGAATTCATGTAAATTATATATCTATTAGGTTGAATACACTCCAGAAGAATTCTTCTGTGAAAACTGAACGAATTCGAAACTTGTGTTAGGGAAAGGTTGTGAAAAAGTGTACACGAGTCTATATGAAATTATTCCTTTTATAGAGAATGAAAAATCAGTAATCCACATGCTCACAACTCAGGAATGCATGTTTGTCGAATCCGTCATGCATGTAACATGTACGGAACACGGAATATCATGTTGAAGGAATCTATTCAAATTACATATCTCTAGGGTAGAATTCGCTCCAAGAGGGTTTTTCTGGGATCAAAGTGTGATTCTTGAAACTGTTGATAGGAGAAGCAACGAAGTCCAAGGAACTATTTCAAAGTGCATAAGTAACTTGTTTGGTGGTTGAAACATCTGTCATGTGCATGTTCACAGCTCAGAAATGCATGTTTGAGGAATCCGTGATGCATGAAACATGTTCGAAATACGGAATGCCATGGTTATGTAAACAATGTAAATTACATGTGTATTGGTAAGAATTCGCTCAAAGAGTGTTTTCTACTGCCAAATGTCCGATTTTAGAACCTGGTGATACAAAAAACTTATGAAGTCAGAGTAAATATTTCAAAGTGTAATATATGCCTTCTTTGGTGGATGAAAGTTCACTAATCCACATGATCACAACTCAGAAACGCATGTTTCTCGAAACCGTCATGCATGTATCATGTACGGAACCCGAAATGCCATGTTGATAGAATTCATGAAAATTAAATATCTATTAGGTTGAATACACTCCAGAAGTTTCTTCTGTGAAAAATGAACGAATTCGAAACTTGTGTTAGGGAAAGCTTGTGAAAATGTGTACACGAGTCTATATGAAATTATTCCTTTTATAGAGGATGAAAAATCAGTAATCCACATGCTCACAACTCAGGAATGCATGTTTGTCGAATCCGTCATGCATGTAACATGTACGGAACACGGAATAACATGTTGAAGGAATCTATTCAAATTACATATCTCTAGGGTAGAATTCGCTCCAAGAGGGTTTTCCAGTGATCAAAGTGTGATTCTTGAAACTGGTGATAGGAGAAGCAACGAAGTACAAGGAAGAATTTCAAATTGCATAAGTAACTTGTTTGGTGGTTGAAACATCTGTCATGCGCATGTTCACAGCTCAGAAATGCATGTTTGAGAAATCCGTGATGCATGAAACATGTTCGGAATACGGAATGCCATACTTATGTAAACAATGTAAATTACATTTGTATTGGTGAGAATTCGCTCAAAGAGTGTTTTCTACTGCCAAATGTCCGATTTTAGAACCTGGTGATACAAAAAAATTATGAAGTCTGTGTAAATATTTCAAAGTGTAATATATGCCTTCTTTGGTGGATGAAAGTTCACTAATCCACATGCTCACAACTCAGAAACGCATGTTTCTCGAATCCGTCATGCATGGATCATGTACGGAACCCGGAATGCCATGTTGATGGAATTCATGTAAATTAAATATCTATTAGGTTGAATACACTCCAGAAGTATTCTTCTGTGAAAAATGAACGAATTCGAAACTTGTGTTAGGGAAAGATTGTGAAAATGTGTACACGAGTCTATATGAAATTATTCCTTTTATAGAGGATGAAAAATCAGTAATCCACATGCTCACAACTCAGGAATGCATGTTTGTCGAATCCGTCATGCATGTAACATGTACGGAACACGGAATATCATGTTGAAGGAATCTATTCAAATTACATATCTCTAGGGTAGAATTCGCTCCAAGAGGGTTTTTCTGGGATCAAAGTGTGATTCTTGAAAATGGTGGTAGGAGAAGCAACGAAGTCCAAGGAACTATTTCAAAGTGCATAAGTAACTTGTTTGGTGGTTGAAACATCTGTCATGCGCATGTTCACAGCTCAGAAATGCATGTTTGAGGAATCCGTGATGCATGAAACATGTTCGGAATACGGAATGCCATGGTTATGTAAACAATGTAAATTACATGTGTATTGGTGAGAATTCGCTCAAAGAGTGTTTTCTACTGCCAAATGTCCGATTTTAGAACCTGGTGATACAAAAAACTTATGAAGTCAGAGTAAATATTTCAAAGTGTAATATATGCCTTCTTTGGTGGATGAAAGTTCACTAATCCACATGCTCACAACTCAGAAACGCATGTTTCTCGAATCCGTCATGCATGTATCATGTACGGAACCCGGAATGCCATGTTGATGGAATTCATGTAAATTATATATCTATTAGGTTGAATACACTCCAGAAGTGTTCTTCTGTGAAAAATGAACGAATTCGAAACTTGTGTTAGGGAAAGATTCTGAAAATGTTTACACGAGTCTATATGAAATTATTCCTTTTATAGAGGATGAAAAATCAGTAATCCACATGCTCACAACTCAGGAATGCATGTTTGTCAAATCCGTCATGCATGTAACATGTCCGGAACACGGAATATCATGTTGAAGGAATCTATTCAAATTACATATCTCTAGGGTAGAATTCGCTCCAAGAGGGTTTTTCTGGGATCAAAGTGTGATTCTTGAAACTGGTGATAGGAGAAGCAACGAAGTCCAAGGAACTATTTCAAAGTGCATAAGTAACTTGTTTGGTGGTTGAAACATCTGTCATGCGCATGTTCACAGCTCAGAAATGCATGTTTGAGGAATCCGTGATGCATGAAACATGTTCGAAATACGGAATGCCATGGTTATGTAAACAATGTAAATTACATGTGTATTGGTGAGAATTCGCTCAAAGAGTGTTTTCTACTGCCAAATGTCCGATTTTAGAACCTGGTGATACAAAAAACTTATGAAGTCAGAGTAAATATTTCAAAGTGTAATATATGCATTCTTTGGTGGATGAAAGTTCACTAATCCACATGCTCACAACTCAGAAATGCATGTTTCTCGAATCCGTCATGCATGTATCATGTACGGAACCCGGAATGCCATGTTGATGGAATTCATGTAAATTATATCTATTAGGTTGAATACACTCCAGAAGGATTCTTCGGTGAAAAATGAACGAATTCGAAACTTGTGTTAGAGAAAGTTTGTGAAAATGTGTACACGAGTCTATATGAAATTATTCCTTTTATAGAGGATGAAAAATCAGTAATCCACATGCTCTCAACTCAGGAATGCATGTTTGTCGAATCCGTCATGCATGTAACATGTACGGAACACGGAATATCATGTTGAAGGGGTCTATTCAGATTACATATCTCTAAGGTAGAATTCACTCCAAGAGGGTTTTTCTGGGATCAAAGTGTGATTCTTGAAACTGGTGGTAGGAGAAGCAACGAAGTCCAAGTAACTATTTCAAAGTGCATAAGTAACTTGTTTGGTGGTTGAAACATCTGTCATGCGCATGTTCACAGCTCAGAAATGCATGTTTGAGGAATCCGTGATGCATGAAACATGTTCGGAATACGGAATGCCATGGTTATGTAAACAATGTAAATTACATGTGTATTGGTGAGAATTCGCTCAAAGAGTGTTTTCTACTGCCAAATGTCCGATTTTAGAACCTGGTGATACAAAAAACTTATGAAGTCAGAGTAAATATTTCAAAGTGTAATATATGCCTTCTTTGGTGGATGAAAGTTCACTAATCCACATGCTCACAACTCAGAAACGCATGTTTCTCGAATCCGTCATGCATGTATCATGTACGGAACCCGGAATGCCATGTTGATGGAATTCATGTAAATTATATATCTATTAGGTTGAATACACTCCAGAAGTGTTCTTCTGTGAAAAATGAACGAATTCGAAACTTGTGTTAGGGAAAGCTTGTGAAAATGTGTACACGAGTCTATATGAAATTATTCCTTTTATAGAGGATGAAAAATCAGTAATCCACATGCTCACAACTCAGGAATGCATGTTTGTCGAATCCGTCATGCATGTAACATGTACGGAACACGGAATATCATGTTGAAGGAATCTATTCAAATTACATATCTCCAGGGTAGAATTCGCACCAAGAGGGTTTTTCTGGGATCAAAGTGTGATTCTTGAAACTGGTCATAGGAGAAGCAACGAAGTCCAAGGAACTATTTCAAAGTGCATAAATAACTTGTTTGGTGGTTGAAACATCTGTCATGCGCATGTTCACAGCTCAGAAATGCATGTTTGAGGAATCCGTGATGCATGAAACATGTTCGGAATACGGAATGCCATGGTGATGTAAACAATGTAAATTACATGTGTATTGGTGAGAATTCGCTCAAAGAGTGTTTTCTACTGCCAAATGTCCGATTTTAGAACCTGGTGATACAAAAAAATTATGAAGTCAGAGTAAATATTTCAAAGTGTAATATATGCATTCTTTGGTGGATGAAAGTTCACTAATCCACATGCTCACAACTCAGAAATGCATGTTTCTCGAATCCGTCATGCATGTATCATGTACGGAACCCGGAATGCCATGTTGATGGAATTCATGTAAATTATATATCTATTAGGTTGAATACACTCCAGAAGTATTCTTCTGTGAAAAATGAACGAATTCGAAACTTGTGTTAGGGAAAGCTTGTGAAAATGTGTACACGAGTCTATATGAAATTATTCCTTTTATAGAGGATGAAAAATCAGTAATAGACATGGTCACAACTCAGGAATGCATGTATGTCGAATCCGTCATGCATGTTACATGTACGGAACACGGAATATCATGTTGAAGGAATCTATTCAAATTACAAATCTCTAGGGTAGAATTCGCTCCAAGAGGGTTTTTCTGGGATCAAAGTGTGATTCTTGAAACTGGTGATAGGAGAAGCAACGAAGTCCAAGGAACTATTTCAAAGTGCATAAGTAACATGTTTGGTGGTTGAAACATCTGTCATGCGCATGTTCACAGCTCAGAAATGCATGTTTGAGGAATCCGTGATGCATGAAACATGTTCGGAATACGGAATGCCATGGTGATGTAAACAATGTAAATTACATGTGTATTCGTGAGAATTCGCTCAAAGAGTGTTTTCTACTGCCAAATGTCCGATTTTAGAACCTGGTGATACAAAAAACTTATGAAGTCAGAGTAAATATTTCAAAGTGTAATATATGCCTTCTTTGGTGGATGAAAGTTCACTAATCCACATGCTCACAACTCAGAAACGCATGTTTCTCGAATCCGTCATGCATGGATCATGTACGGAACCCGGAATGCCATGGTGATGGAATTCATGTAAATTATATATCTATTAGGTTGAATACACTCCAGAAGTATTCTTCTGTGAAAAATGAACGAATTCGAAACTTGTGTTAGGGAAAGCTTGTGAAAATGTGTACACGATTCTATATGAAATTATTCCTTTTATAGAGGATGAAAAATCGGTAATCCACATGCTCACAACTCAGGAATGCATGTTTGTCGAATCCGTCATGCATGTAACATGTACGGAACACGGAATATCATGTTGAAGGAATCTATTCAAATTACATATCTCTAGGGTAGAATTCGCACCAAGAGGGTTTTTCTGGGATCAAAGTGTGATTCTTGAAACTGGTGATAGGAGAAGCAACGAAGTCCAAGGAACTATTTCAAAGTGCATAAGTAACTTGTTTGGTGGTTGAAACATCTGTCATGCGCATGTTCACAGCTCAGAAATGCATGTTTGAGGAATCCGTGATGCATGAAACATGTTCGAAATACGGAATGCCATGGTTATGTAAACAAAGTAAATTACATGTGTATTGGTGAGAATTCGCTCAAAGAGTGTTTTCTACTGCCAAATGTCCGATTTTAGAACCTGGTGATACAAAAAACTTATGAAGTCAGAGTAAATATTTCAAAGTGTAATATATGCCTTCTTTGGTGGATGAAAGTTCACTAATCCACATGCTCACAACTCAGAAATGCATGTTTCTCGAATCCGTCATGCATGTATCATGTACGGAACCCGGAATGCCATGTTGATGGAATTCATGTAAATTATATCTATTAGGTTGAATACACTCCAGAAGGATTCTTCGGTGAAAAATGAACGAATTCGAAACTTGTGTTAGGGAAAGATTGTGAAAATGTGTACACGAGTCTATATGAAATTATTCCTTTTATAGAGGATGAAAAATCAGTAATCCACATGCTCTCAACTCAGGAATGCATGTTTGTCGAATCCGTCATGCATGTAACATGTACGGAACACGGAATATCATGTTGAAGGAGTCTATTCAGATTACATATCTCTAAGGTAGAATTCGCTCCAAGAGGGTTTTTCTGGGATCAAAGTGTGATTCTTGAAACTGGTGGTAGGAGAAGCAACGAAGTCCAAGTAACTATTTCAAAGTGCATAAGTAACTTGTTTGGTGGTTGAAACATCTGTCATGCGCATGTTCACAGCTCAGAAATGCATGTTTGAGGAATCCGTGATGCATGAAACATGTTCGGAATACGGAATGCCATGGTGATGTAAACAATGTAAATTACATGTGTATTGGTGAGAATTCACTCAAAGAGTGTTTTCCACTGCCAAATGTCCGATTTTAGAACCTGGTGATACAAAAAACTTATGAAGTCAGAATAAATATTTCAAAGTGTAATATATGCCTTCTTTGGTGGATGAAAGTTCACTAATCCACATGCTCACAACTCAGAAACGCATGTTTCTCGAATCCGTCATGCATGTATCATGTACGGAACCCGGAATGCCATGTTGATGGAATTCATGTAAATTATATATCTATTAGGTTGAATACACTCCAGAAGTATTCTTCTGTGAAAAATGAACGAATTCGAAACTTGTGTTAGGGAAAGCTTGTGAAAATGTGTACACGAGTCTATATGAAATTATTCCTTTTATATAGGATGAAAAATCAGTAATAGACATGGTTACAACTCAGGAATGCATGTATGTCGAATCCGTCATGCATGTTACATGTACGGAACACGGAATATCATGTTGAAGGAATCTATTCAAATTACAAATCTCTAGGGTAGAATTCGCTCCAAGAGGGTTTTTCTGGGATCAAAGTGTGATTCTTGAAACTGGTGATAGGAGAAGCAACGAAGCCCAAGGAACTATTTCAAAGTGCATAAGTAACATGTTTGGTGGTTGAAACATCTGTCATGCGCATGTTCACAGCTCAGAAATGCATGTTTGAGGAATCCGTGATGCATGAAACATGTTCGGAGTACGGAATGCCATGGTGATGTAAACAATGTAAATTACATGTGTATTGGTGAGAATTCGCTCAAAGAGTGTTTTCTACTGCCAAATGTCCGATTTTAGAACCTGGTGATACAAAAAACTTATGAAGTCAGAGTAAATATTTCAAAGTGTAATATATGCCTTCTTTGGTGGATGAAAGTTCACTAATCCACATGCTCACAACTCAGAAACGCATGTTTCTCGAATCCGTCATGCATGTATCATGTACAGAACCCGGAATGCCATGGTGATGGAATTCATGTAAATTATATATCTATTAGGTTGAATACACTCCAGAAGTATTCTTCTGTGAAAAATGAACGAATTCAAAACTTGTGTTAGGGAAAGCTTGTGAAAATGTGTACACGAGTCTATATGAAATTATTCCTTTTATAGAGGATGAAAAATCTGTAATCCACATGCTCACAACTCAGGAATGCATGTATGTCGAATCCGTCATGCATGTAACATGTACGGAACACGGAATATCATGTTGAAGGAATCTATTCAAATTACATATCTCTAGGGTTGAATTCGCTCCAAGAGGGTTTTTCTGGGATCAAAGTGTGATTCTTGAAACTGGTGATAGGAGAAGCAACGAAGTCCAAGGAACTATTTCAAAGTGCATAAGTAACATGTTTGGTGGTTGAAACATCTGTCATGCGCATGTTCACAGCTCAGAAATGCATGTTTGAGGAATCCGTGATGCATGAAACATGTTCGGAATACGGAATGCCATGGTGATGTAAACAATGTAAATTACATGTGTATTAGTGAGAATTCGCTCAAAGAGTGTTTTCTACTGCCAAATGTCCGATTTTAGAACCTGGTGATACAAAAAACTTATGAAGTCAGAGTAAATATTTCAAAGTGTAATATATGCCTTCTTTGGTGGATGAAAGATCACTAATCCACATGCTCACAACTCAGAAACGCATGTTTCTCGAATCCGTCATGCATGTATCATGTACGGAACCCGGAATGCCATGTTGATGGAATTCATGTAAATTATATATCTATTAGGTTGAATACACTCCAGAAGTATTCTTCTGTGAAAAATGAACGAATTCGAAACTTGTGTTAGGGAAAGCTTGTGAAAATGTGTACACGAGTCTATATGAAATTATTCCTTTTATAGAGGATGAAAAATCTGTAATCCACATGCTCACAACTCAGGAATGCATGTTTGTCCAAACCGTCATGCATGTAACATGTACGGAACACGGAATATCATGTTGAAGGAATCTATTCAAATTACACATCTCTAGGGTAGAATTCGCTCCAAGAGGGTTTTTCTGGGATCAAAGTGTGATTCTTGAAACTGGTGATAGGAGAAGCAACGAAGTCCATGGAACTATTTCAAAGTGCATAAGGAAATTGTTTGGTGGTTGAAACATCTGTCATGCGCATGTTCACAGCTCAGAAATGCATGTTTGAGGAATCCGTGATGCATGAAACATGTTCGGAATACGGAATGCCATGGTGATGTAAACAATGTAAATTACATGTGTATTCGTGAGAATTCGCTCAAAGAGTGTTTTCTACTGCCAAATGTCCGATTTTAGAACCTGGTGATACAAAAAACTTATGAAGTCAGAGTAAATATTTCAAAGTGTAATATATGCCTTCTTTGGTGGATGAAAGTTCACTAATCCACATGCTCACAACTCAGAAACGCATGTTTCTCGAATCCGTCATGCATGTATCATGTACGGAACCCGGAATGCCATGGTGATGGAATTCATGTAAATTATATATCTATTAGGTTGAATACACTCCAGAAGTATTCTTCTGTGAAAAATGAACGAATTCAAAACTTGTGTTAGGGAAAGCTTGTGAAAATGTGTACACGAGTCTATATGAAATTATTCCTTTTATAGAGGATGAAAAATCTGTAATCCACATGCTCACAACTCAGGAATGCATGTATGTCGAATCCGTCATGCATGTAACATGTACGGAACACGGAATATCATGTTGAAGGAATCTATTCAAATTACATATCTCTAGGGTTGAATTCGCTCCAAGAGGGTTTTTCTGGGATCAAAGTGTGATTCTTGAAACTGGTGATAGGAGAAGCAACGAAGTCCAACGAACTATTTCAAAGTGCATAAGTAACATGTTTGGTGGTTGAAACATCTGTCATGCGCATGTTCACAGCTCAGAAATGCATGTTTGAGGAATCCGTGATGCATGAAACATGTTCGGAATACGGAATGCCATGGTGATGTAAACAATGTAAATTACATGTGTATTGGTGAGAATTCGCTCAAAGAGTGTTTTCTACTGCCAAATGTCCGATTTTAGAACCTGGTGATACAAAAAACTTATGAAGTCAGAGTAAATATTTCAAAGTGTAATATATGCCTTCTTTGGTGGATGAAAGATCACTAATCCACATGCTCACAACTCAGAAACGCATGTTTCTCGAATCCGTCATGCATGTATCATGTACGGAACCCGGAATGCCATGGTGATGGAATTCATGTAAATTATATATCTATTAGGTTGAATACACTCCAGAAGTATTCTTCTGTGAAAAATGAACGAATTCGAAACTTGTGTTAGGGAAAGCTTGTGAAAATGTGTACACGAGTCTATATGAAATTATTCCTTTTATAGAGGATGAAAAATCTGTAATCCACATGCTCACAACTCAGGAATGCATGTTTGTCCAAACCGTCATGCATGTAACATGTACGGAACACGGAATATCATGTTGAAGGAATCTATTCAAATTACACATCTCTAGGGTAGAATTCGCTCCAAGAGGGTTTTTCTGGGATCAAAGTGTGATTCTTGAAACTGGTGATAGGAGAAGCAACGAAGTCCATGGAACTATTTCAAAGTGCATAAGGAAATTGTTTGGTGGTTGAAACATCTGTCATGCGCATGTTCACAGCTCAGAAATGCATGTTTGAGGAATCCGTGATGCATGAAACATGTTCGGAATACGGAATGCCATGGTGATGTAAACAATGTAAATTACATGTGTATTGGTGAGAATTCGCTCAAAGAGTGTTTTCTACTGCCAAATGTCCGATTTTAGAACCTGGTGATACAAAAAACTTATGAAGTCAGAGTAAATATTTCAAAGTGTAATATATGCCTTCTTTGGTGGATGAAAGTTCACTAATCCACATGCTCACAACTCAGAAACGCATGTTTCTCGAATCCGTCATGCATGTATCATGTACGGAACCCGGAATGCCATGTTGATGGAATTCATGTAAATTATATATCTATTAGGTTGAATACACTCCAGAAGTATTCTTCTGTGAAAAATGAACGAATTCGAAACTTGTGTTAGGGAAAGCTTGTGAAAATGTGTACACGGGTCTATATGAAATTATTCCTTTTATTGAGGATGAAAAATCTGTAATCCACATGCTCACAACTCAGGAATGCATGTATGTCCAAACCGTCATGCATGTAACATGTACGGAACACGGAATATCATGTTGAAGGAATCTATTCAAATTACACATCTCTAGGGTAGAATTCGCGCCAAGAGGGTTTTTCTGGGATCAAAGTGTGATTCTTGAAACTGGTGATAGGAGAAGCAACGAAGTCCATGGAACTATTTCAAAGTGCATAAGGAACTTCTTTGGTGGTTGAAACATCTGTCATGCGCATGTTCACAGCTCAGAAATGCATGTTTAAGGAATCCGTGATGCATGAAACATGTTCGGAATACGGAATGCCATGGTGATGTAAACAATGTAAATTACATGTGTATTGGTGAGAATTCGCTCAAAGAGGGTTTTCTACTGCCAAATGTCCGATTTTAGAACCTGGTGATACAAAAAACTTATGAAGTCAGAGTAAATATTTCAAAGTGTAATATATGCCTTCTTTGGTGGATGAAAGTTCACTAATCCACATGCTCACAACTCAGAAACTCATGTTTCTCAAATCCGTCATGCATGTAACATGTACGGAACCCGGAATGCCACGGTGATTGAATTCATGTAAATTATATATCTATTAGGTTAAATACACTCCTGAAGTATTCTTCTGTGAAAAATGAACGAATTCGAAACTTGTGTTAGGTAAACCTTGTGAAAATGTGTACACGAGTCTACATGAAATTATTCCTTTTATAGAGGATGAAAAATCAGTAATAGACATGGTCACAACTCAGGAATGCATGTATGTCGAATCCGTCATGCATGTTACATGTACAGAACACGGAATATCATGTTGAAGGAATGTATTCAAATTACATATCTCTAGGGTAGAATTCGCTCCAAGAGGGTTTTTCTGGGATCAAAGTGTGATTCTTGAAACTGGTGATAGGAGAAGCAACGAAGTCCAAGGATCTATTTCAAAGTGCATAAGTAACATGTTTGGTGGTTGAAACATCTGTCATGCGCATGTTCACAGCTCAGAAATGCATGTTTGAGGAATCCGTGATGCATGAAACATGTTCGGAATACGGAATGCCATGGTGATGTAAACAATGTAAATTACATGTGTATTGGTGAGAATTCGCTCAAAGAGTGTTTTCCACTGCCAAATGTTCGATTTTAGAACCTGGTGATACAAAAAACTTATGAAGTCAGAGTAAATATTTCAAAGTGTAATATATGCCTTCTTTGGTGGATGAAAGTTCACTAATCCACATGCTCACAACTCAGAAACGCATGTTTCTCGAATCCGTCATGCATGGATCATGTACGGAACCCGGAATGCCATGTTGATGGAATTCATGTAAATTATATATCTATTAGGTTGAATACACTCCAGAAGTATTCTTCTGTGAAAAATGAACGAATTCGAAACTTGTGTTAGGGAAAGCTTGTGAAAATGTGTACACGAGTCTATATGAAATTATTCCTTTTATAGAGGATGAAAAATCTGTAATCCACATGCTCACAACTCAGGAATGCATGTATGTCGAATCCGTCATGCATGTAACATGTACGGAACACGGAATATCATGTTGAAGGAATCTATTCAAATTACATATCTCTTGGGTAGAATTCGCTCCAAGAGGGTTTTTCTGGGATCAAAGTGTGATTCTTGAAACTGGTGATAGGAGAAGCAACGAAGTCCAAGGAACTATTTCAAAGTGCATAAGTAACTTGTTTGGTGGTTGAAACATCTGTCATGCGCATGTTCACAGCTCAGAAATGCATGTTTGAGGAATCCGTGATGCATGAAACATGTTCGGAATACGGAATGCCATGGTGATGTAAACAATGTAAATTACATGTGTATTGGTGAGAATTCGCTCAAAGAGGGTTTTCTACTGCCAAATGTCCGATTTTAGAACCTGGTGATACAAAAAACTTATGAAGTCAGAGTAAATATTTCAAAGTGTAATATATGCCTTCTTTGGTGGATGAAAGTTCACTAATCCACATGCTCACAACTCAGAAACTCATGTTTCTCAAATCCGTCATGCATGTAACATGTACGGAACCCGGAATGCCACGGTGATTGAATTCATGTAAATTATATATCTATTAGGTTATATACACTCCTGAAGTATTCTTCTGTGAAAAATGAACGAATTCGAAACTTGTGTTAGGTAAACCTTGTGAAAATGTGTACACGAGTCTATATGAAATTATTCCTTTTATAGAGGATGAAAAATCAGTAATAGACATGGTCACAACTCAGGAATGCATGTATGTCGAATCCGTCATGCATGTTACATGTACAGAACACGGAATATCATGTTGAAGGAATGTATTCAAATTACATATCTCTAGGGTAGAATTCGCTCCAAGAGGGTTTTTCTGGGATCAAAGTGTGATTCTTGAAACTGGTGATAGGAGAAGCAACGAAGTCCAAGGATCTATTTCAAAGTGCATGAGTAACATGTTTGGTGGTTGAAACAGCTGTCATGCGCATGTTCACAGCTCAGAAATGCATGTTTGAGGAATCCGTGATGCATGAAACATGTTCGGAATACGGAATGCCATGGTGATGTAAACAATGTAAATTACATGTGTATTGGTGAGAATTCGCTCAAAGAGTGTTTTCTACTGCCAAATGTCCGATTTTAGAACCTGGTGATACAAAAAACTTAAGAAGTCAGAGTAAATATTTCAAAGTGTAATATATGCCCTCTTTGGTGGATGAAAGTTCACTAATCCACATGCTCACAACTCAGAAACGCATGTTTCTCGAATCCGTCATGCATGTATCATGTACGGAACCCGGAATGCCATGTTGATGGAATTCATGTAAATTATATATCTATTAGGTTGAATACACTCCAGAAGTATTCTTCTGTGAAAAATGAACGAATTCGAAACTTGTGTTAGGGAAAGCTTGTGAAAATGTGTACACGAGTCTATATGAAATTATTCCTTTTATAGAGGATGAAAAATCAGTAATCCGCATGCTCACAACTCAGGAATGCATGTTTGTCGAAACCGTCATGCATGTAACATGTACGGAACACGGAATATCATGTTGAAGGAATCTATTCAAATTACACATCTCTAGGGTAGAATTCGCTCCAAGAGGGTTTTTCTGGGATCAAAGAGTGATTCTTGAAACTGGTGATAGGAGAAGCAACGAAGTCCAAGGAACTATTTCAAAGTGCATAAGTAACTTGTTTGGTGGTTGAAACATCTGTCATGCGCATGATCACAGCTCAGAAATGCATGTTTGAGGAATCCGTGATGCATGAAACATGTTCGGAATACGGAATGCCATGGTGATGTAAACAATGTAAATTACATGTGTATTGGTGAGAATTCGCTCAAAGAGTGTTTTCCACTGCCAAATGTCCGATTTTAGAACCTGGTGATACAAAAAACTTATGAAGTCAGAGTAAATATTTCAAAGTGTAATATATGCCTTCTTTGGTGGATGAAAGTTCACTAATCCACATGCTCACAACTCAGAAACGCATGTTTCTCGAATCCGTCATGCATGGATCATGTACGGAACCCGGAATGCCATGTTGATGGAATTCATGTAAATTATATATCTATTAGGTTGAATACACTCCAGAAGTATTCTTCTGTGAAAAATGAACGAATTCGAAACTTGTGTTAGGGAAAGCTTGTGAAAATGTGTACACGAGTCTATATGAAAGTATTCCTTTTATACAGGATGAAAAATCAGTAATCCGCATGCTCACAACTCAGGAATGCATGTTTGTCCAAACCGTCATGCATGTAACATGTACGGAACACGGAATATCATGTTGAAGGAATCTATTCAAATTACACATCTCTAGGGTAGAATTCGCTCCAAGAGGGTTTTTCTGGGATCAAAGTGTGATTCTTGAAACTGGTGATAGGAGAAGCAACGAAGTCCATGGAACTATTTCAAAGTGCATAAGGAAATTGTTTGGTGGTTGAAACATCTGTCATGCGCATGTTCACAGCTCAGAAATGCATGTTTGAGGAATCCGTGATGCATGAAACATGTTCGGAATACGGAATGCCATGGTGATGTAAACAATGTAAATTACATGTGTATTGGTGAGAATTCGCTCAAAGAGTGTTTTCCACTGCCAAATGTCCGATTTTAGAACCTGGTGATACAAAAAACTTATGAAGTCAGAGTAAATATTTCAAAGTGTAATATATGCCTTCTTTGGTGGATGAAAGTTCACTAATCCACATGCTCACAACTCAGAAACGCATGTTTCTCGAATCCGTCATGCATGGATCATGTACGGAACCCGGAATGCCATGTTGATGGAATTCATGTAAATTATATATCTACTAGGTTGAATACACTCCAGAAGTATTCTTCTGTGAAAAATGAACGAATTCGAAACTTGTGTTAGGGAAAGCTTGTGAAAATGTGTACACGAGTCTATATGAAATTATTTCTTTTATTGAGGATGAAAAATCTGTAATCCACATGCTCACAACTCAGGAATGCATGTATGTCGAATCCGTCATGCATGTAACATGTACGGAACACGGAATATCATGTTGAAGGAATCTATTCAAATTACATATCTCTAGGGTAGAATTCGCTCCAAGAGGGTTTTTCTGGGATCAAAGTGTGATTCTTGAAACTGGTGATAGGAGAAGCAACGAAGTCCAAGGAACTATTTCAAAGTGCATAAGTAACTTGTTTGGTGGTTGAAACATCTGTCATGCGCATGTTCACAGCTCAGAAATGCATGTTTGAGGAATCCGTGATGCATGAAACATGTTCGGAATACGGAATGCCATGGTTATGTAAACAATGTAAATTATATGTGTATTGGTGAGAATTCGCTCAAAGAGTGATTTCTACTGCCAAATGTCCGATTTTAGAACCTGGTGATACAAAAAAATTATGAAGTCAGAGTAAATATTTCAAAGTGTAATATATGCCTTCTTTGGTGGATGAAAGTTCACTAATCCACATGCTCACAACTCAGAAACGCATGTTTCTCGAATCCGTCATGCATGGATCATGTACGGAACCCGGAATGTCATGGTGATGGAATTCATGTAAATTATATATCTATTAGGTTGAATACACTCCTGAAGTATTCTTCTGTGAAAAATGAACGAATTCGAAACTTGTGTTAGGGAAAGCTTGTGAAAATGTGTACACGAGTCTATATGAAATTATTCCTTTTATACAGGATGAAAAATCAGTAATCCGCATGCTCACAACTCAGGAATGCATGTTTGTCCAAACCGTCATGCATGTAACATGTACGGAACACGGAATATCATGTTGAAGGAATCTATTCAAATTACATATCTCTAGGGTAGAATTCGCTCCAAGAGGGTTTTCCTGGGATCAAAGTGTGATTCTTGAAACTGGTGATAGGAGAAGCAATGAAGTCCAAGGAACTATTTCAAAGTGCATAAGTAACATGTTTGGTGGTTGAAAAATCTGTCATGCGCATGTTCACAGCTCAGAAATGCATGTTTGAGGAATCCGTGATGCATGAAACATGTTCGGAATACGGAATGCCATGGTGATGTAAACAATGTAAATTACATGTGTATTGGTGAGAATTCGCTCAAAGAGTGTTTTCCACTGCCAAATGTCCGATTTTAGAACCTGGTGATACAAAAAACTTATGAAGTCAGAATAAATATTTCAAAGTGTAATATATGCCTTCTTTGGTGGATGAAAGTTCACTAATCCACATGCTCACAACTCAGAAACGCATGTTTCTCGAATCCGTCATGCATGTAGCATGTACGGAACCCGGAATGTCATGGTGATGGAATTCATGTAAATTATATATCTATTAGGTTGAATACACTCCTGAAGTATTCTTCTGTGAAAAATGAACGAATTCGAAACTTGTGTTAGGGAAAGCTTGTGAAAATGTGTACACGAGTCTATATGAAAGTATTCCTTTTATACAGGATGAAAAATCAGTAATCCGCATGCTCACAACTCAGGAATGCATGTTTGTCCAAACCGTCATGCATGTAACATGTACGGAACACGGAATATCATGTTGAAGGAATCTATTCAAATTACACATCTCTAGGGTAGAATTCGCTCCAAGAGGGTTTTTCTGGGATCAAAGTGTGATTCTTGAAACTGGTGATAGGAGAAGCAACGAAGTCCATGGAACTATTTCAAAGTGCATAAGGAAATTGTTTGGTGCTTGAAACATCTGTCATGCGCATGTTCACAGCTCAGAAATGCATGTTTGAGGAATCCGTGATGCATGAAACATGTTCGGAATACGGAATGCCATGGTGATGTAAACAATGTAAATTACATGTGTATTCGTGAGAATTCGCTCAAAGAGTGTTTTCTACTGCCAAATGTCCGATTTTAGAACCTGGTGATACAAAAAACTTATGAAGTCAGAGTAAATATTTCAAAGTGTAATATATGCCTTCTTTGGTGGATGAAAGTTCACTAATCCACATGCTCACAACTCAGAAACGCATGTTTCTCGAATCCGTCATGCATGTATCATGTACGGAACCCGGAATGCCATGTTGATGGAATTCATGTAAATTATATATCTATTAGGTTGAATACACTCCAGAAGTATTCTTCTGTGAAAAATGAACGAATTCGAAACTTGTGTTAGGGAAAGCTTGTGAAAATGTGTACACGAGTCTATATGAAATTATTCCTTTTATTGAGGATGAAAAATCTTTAATCCACATGCTCACAACTCAGGAATGCATGTATGTCGAATCCGTCATGCATGTAACATGTACGGAACACGGAATATCATGTTGAAGGAATCTATTCAAATTACATATCTCTAGGGTAGAATTCGCTCCAAGAGGGTTTTTCTGGGATCAAAGTGTGATTCTTGAAACTGGTGATAGGAGAAGCAACGAAGTCCAAGGAACTATTTCAAAGTGCATAAGTAACTTGTTTGGTGGTTGAAACATCTGTCATGCGCATGTTCACAGCTCAGAAATGCATGTTTGAGGAATCCGTGATGCATGAAACATGTTCGGAATACGGAATGCCATGGTGATGTAAACAATGTAAATTACATGTGTATTCGTGAGAATTCGCTCAAAGAGTGTTTTCTACTGCCAAATGTCCGATTTTAGAACCTGGTGATACAAAAAACTTATGAAGTCAGAGTAAATATTTCAAAGTGTAATATATGCCTTCTTTGGTGGATGAAAGTTCACTAATCCACATGCTCACAACTCAGAAACGCATGTTTCTCGAATCCGTCATGCATGTAGCATGTACGGAACCCGGAATATCATGGTGATGGAATTCATGTAAATTATATATCTATTAGGTTGAATACACTCCTGAAGTATTCTTCTGTGAAAAATGAACGAATTCGAAACTTGTGTTAGGGAAAGCTTGTGAAAATGTGTACACGAGTCTATATGAAAGTATTCCTTTTATACAGGATGAAAAATCAGTAATCCGCATGCTCACAACTCAGGAATGCATGTTTGTCCAAACCGTCATGCATGTAACATGTACGGAACACGGAATATCATGTTGAAGGAATCTATTCAAATTACACATCTCTAGGGTAGAATTCGCTCCAAGAGGGTTTTTCTGGGATCAAAGTGTGATTCTTGAAACTGGTGAAAGGAGAAGCAACGAAGTCCATGGAACTATTTCAAAGTGCATAAGGAAATTGTTTGGTGCTTGAAACATCTGTCATGCGCATGTTCACAGCTCAGAAATGCATGTTTGAGGAATCCGTGATGCATGAAACATGTTCGGAATACGGAATGCCATGGTGATGTAAACAATGTAAATTACATGTGTATTCGTGAGAATTCGCTCAAAGAGTGTTTTCTACTGCCAAATGTCCGATTTTAGAACCTGGTGATACAAAAAACTTATGAAGTCAGAGTAAATATTTCAAAGTGTAATATATGCCTTCTTTGGTGGATGAAAGTTCACTAATCCACATGCGCACAACTCAGAAACGCATGTTTCTCGAATCCGTCATGCATGTATCATGTACGGAACCCGGAATGCCATGTTGATGGAATTCATGTAAATTATATATCTATTAGGTTGAATACACTCCAGAAGTATTCTTCTGTGAAAAATGAACGAATTCGAAACTTGTGTTAGGGAAAGCTTGTGAAAATGTGTACACGAGTCTATATGAAATTATTCCTTTTATTGAGGATGAAAAATCTTTAATCCACATGCTCACAACTCAGGAATGCATGTATGTCGAATCCGTCATGCATGTAACATGTACGGAACACGGAATATCATGTTGAAGGAATCTATTCAAATTACATATCTCTAGGGTAGAATTCGCTCCAAGAGGGTTTTTCTGGGATCAAAGTGTGATTCTTGAAACTGGTGATAGGAGAAGCAACGAAGTCCAAGGAACTATTTCAAAGTGCATAAGTAACTTGTTTGGTGGTTGAAACATCTGTCATGCGCATGTTCACAGCTCAGAAATGCATGTTTGAGGAATCCGTGATGCATGAAACATGTTCGGAATACGGAATGCCATGGTTATGTAAACAATGTAAATTATATGTGTATTGGTGAGAATTCGCTCAAAGAGTGATTTCTACTGCCAAATGTCCGATTTTAGAACCTGGTGATACAAAAAACTTATGAAGTCAGAGTAAATATTTCAAAGTGTAATATATGCCTTCTTTGGTGGATGAAAGTTCACTAATCCACATGCTCACAACTCAGAAACGCATGTTTCTCGAATCCGTCATGCATGGATCATGTACGGAACCCGGAATGTCATGGTGATGGAATTCATGTAAATTATATATCTATTATTTTGAATACACTCCTGAAGTATTCTTCTGTGAAAAATGAACGAATTCGAAACTTGTGTTAGGGAAAGCTTGTGAAAATGTGTACACGAGTCTATATGAAATTATTCCTTTTATAGAGGATGAAAAATCAGTAATCCGCATGCTCACAACTCAGGAATGCATGTTTGTCCAAACCGTCATGCATGTAACATGTACGGAACACGGAATATCATGTTGAAGGAATCTATTCAAATTACATATCTCTAGGGTAGAATTCGCTCCAAGAGGGTTTTCCTGGGATCAAAGTGTGATTCTTGAAACTGGTGATAGGAGAAGCAACGAAGTCCAAGGAACTATTTCAAAGTGCATAAGTAACATGTTTGGTGGTTGAAAAATCTGTCATGCGCATGTTCACAGCTTAGAAATGCATGTTTGAGGAATCCGTGATGCATGAAACATGTTCGGAATACGGAATGCCATGGTGATGTAAACAATGTAAATTACATGTGTATTGGTGAGAATTCGCTCAAAGAGTGTTTTCCACTGCCAAATGTCCGATTTTAGAACCTGGTGATACAAAAAACTTATGAAGTCAGAATAAATATTTCAAAGTGTAATATATGCCTTCTTTGGTGGATGAAAGTTCACTAATCCACATGCTCACAACTCAGAAACGCATGTTTCTCGAATCCGTCATGCATGTATCATGTACGGAACCCGGAATGCCATGTTGATGGAATTCATGTAAATTATATATCTATTAGGTTGAATACACTCCAGAAGTATTCTTCTGTGAAAAATGAACGAATTCGAAACTTGTGTTAGGGAAAGCTTGTGAAAATGTGTACACGAGTCTATATGAAATTATTCCTTTTATAGAGGATGAAAAATCAGTAATAGACATGGTCACAACTCAGGAATGCATGTATGTCGAATCCGTCATGCATGTTACATGTACGGAACACGGAATATCATGTTGAAGGAATCTATTCAAATTACATATCTCTAGGGTAGAATTCGCTCCAAGAGGGTTTTTCTGGGATCAAAGTGTGATTCTTGAAACTGGTGATAGGAGAAGCAACGAAGTCCAAGGAACTATTTCAAAGTGCATAAGTAACATGTTTGGTGGTTGAAACATCTGTCATGCGCATGTTCACAGCTCAGAAATGCATGTTTGAGGAATCCGTGATGCATGAAACATGTTCGGAATACGGAATGCCATGGTGATGTAAACAATGTAAATTACATGTGTATTCGTGAGAATTCGCTCAAAGAGTGTTTTCTACTGCCAAATGTCCGATTTTAGAACCTGGTGATACAAAAAACTTATGAAGTCAGAGTAAATATTTCAAAGTGTAATATATGCCTTCTTTGGTGGATGAAAGTTCACTAATCCACATGCTCACAACTCAGAAACGCATGTTTCTCGAATCCGTCATGCATGTATCATGTACGGAACCCGGAATGCCATGGTGATGGAATTCATGTAAATTATATATCTATTAGGTTGAATACACTCCAGAAGTATTCTTCTGTGAAAAATGAACGAATTCGAAACTTGTGTTAGGGAAAGCTTGTGAAAATGTGTACACGAGTCTATATGAAATTATTCCTTTTATAGAGGATGAAAAATCAGTAATCCACATGCTCTCAACTCAGGAATGCATGTTTGTCGAATCCGTCATGCATGTAACATGTACGGAACACGGAATATCATGTTGAAGGAATCTATTCAAATTACATATCTCTAAGTTAGAATTCGCTCCAAGAGGGTTTTTCTGGGATCAAAGTGTGATTCTTGAAACTGGTGATAGGAGAAGCAACGAAGTCCAAGGAACTATTTCAAAGTGCATAAGTAACTTGTTTGGTGGTTGAAACATCTGTCATGCGCATGTTCACAGCTCACAAATGCATGTTTGAGGAATCCATGATGCATGAAACATGTTCGGAATACGGAATGCCATGGTTATGTGAACAATGTAAATTACATGTGTATTGGTGAGAATTCGCTCAAAGAGTGTTTTCTACTGCCAAATGTCCGATTTTAGAACCTGGTGATACAAAAAACTTATGAAGTCAGAGTAAATATTTCAAAGTGTAATATATGCCTTCTTTGGTGGATGAAAGTTCACTAATCCACATGCTCACAACTCAGAAACGCATGTTTCTCGAATCCGTCATGCATGTATCATGTACGGAACCCGGAATGCCATGTTGATGGAATTCATGTAAATTATATATCTATTAGGTTGAATACACTCCAGAAGTATTCTTCTGTGAAAAATGAACGAATTCGAAACTTGTGTAACGGAAAGCTTGTGAAAATGTGTACAGGAGTCTATATGAAATTATTCCTTTTATAGAGGATGAAAAATCAGTAAAACATGCTCACAACTCAGGAATGCATGTTTGTCGAATCCGTCATGCATGTAACATGTACGGAACACGGAATATCATGTTGAAGGAATCTATTCAAATTACATATCTCTAGGGTAGAATTCGCTCCAAGAGGGTTTTTCTGGGATCAAAGTGTGATTCTTGAAACTGGTGGTAGGAGAAGCAACGAAGTCCAAGGAACTATTTCAAAGTGCATAAGTAACTTGTTTGGTGGTTGAAACATCTGTCATGCGCATGTTCACAGCTCAGAAATGCATGTTTGAGGAATCTGTGATGCATGAAACATGTTCGGAATACGGAATGCTATGGTTATGAAAACAATGTAAATTACATGTGTATTGGTGAGAATTCGCTCAAAGAGTGTTTTCTACTGCCAAATGTCCGATTTTAGAACCTGGTGATACAAAAAACTTATGAAGTCAGAGTAAATATTTCAAAGTGTAATATATGCCTTCTTTGGTGGATGAAAGTTCACTAATCCACATGCTCACAACTCAGAAATGCATGTTTCTCGAATCCGTCATGCATGTATCATGTACGGAACCCGGAATGCCATGGTGATGGAATTCATGTAAATTAAATATCTATTAGGTTGAATACACTCCAGAAGTATTCTTCTGTGAAAAATGAACGAATTCGAAACTTGTGTTAGGGAAAGCTTGTGGAAATGTGTACACGAGTCTATATGAAATTATTCCTTTTATACAGGATGAAAAATCAGTAATCCACATGCTCTCAACTCAGGAATGCATGTTTGTCGAATCCGTCATGCATGTAACATGTACGGAACACGGAATATCATTTTGAAGGAATCTATTCAAATTACATATCTCTAGGGTAGAATTCGCTCCAAGAGGGTTTTTCTGGGATCAAAGTGTGATTCTGGAAACTGGTGGTAGGAGAAGCAACGAAGTCCAAGGAACTATTTCAAAGTGCATAAGTAACTTGTTTGGTGGTTGAAACATCTGTCATGCGCATGTTCACAGCTCAGAAATGCATGTTTGAGAATCCGTGATGCATGAAACATGTTCGGAATACGGAATGCCATGGTGATGTAAACAATGTAAATTACATGTGTATTGGTGAGAATTCGCTCAAAGAGTGTTTTCTACTGCCAAATGTCCGATTTTAGAACCTGGTGATACAAAAAACTTCTGAAGTCAGAGTAAATATTTCAAAGTGTAATATATGCCTTCTTTGGTGGATGAAAGTTCACTAATCCACATGCTCACAACTCAGAAACGCATGTTTCTCGAATCCGTCATGCATGTATCATGTACGGAACCGGAATGCCATGGTGATGGAATTCATGTAAATTATATATCTATTAGGTTGAATACACTCCAGAAGTATTCTTCTGTGAAAAATGAACGAATTCGAAACTTGTGTTAGGGAAAGCTTGTGAAAATGTGTACAAGAGTCTATATGAAATTATTCCTTTTATAGAGGGTGAAAAATCAGTAATCCACATGCTCACAACTCAGGAATGCATGTATGTCGAATCCGTCATGCATGTAACATGTACGGAACACGGAATATCATATTGAAGGAATCTATTCAAATTACATATCTCTAGGGTAGAATTCGCTCCAAGAGGGTTTTTCTGGGATCAAAGTGTGATTCTTGAAACTGGTGATAGGAGAAGCAACGAAGTCCAAGGAACTATTTCAAAGTGCATAAGTAACATGTTTGGTGGTTGAAACATCTGTCATGCGCATGTTCACAGCTCAGAAATGCATGTTTGAGGAATCCGTGATGCATGAAACATGTTCGGAATACGGAATGCCATGGTGATGTAAACAATGTAAATTACATGTGTATTCGTGAGAATTCGCTCAAAGAGTGTTTTCTACTGCCAAATGTCCGATTTTAGAACCTGGTGATACAAAAAACTTATGAAGTCAGAGTAAATATTTCAAAGTGTAATATATGCCTTCTTTGGTGGATGAAAGATCACTAATCCACATGCTCACAACTCAGAAACGCATGTTTCTCGAATCTGTCATGCATGTATCATGTACGGAACCCGGAATGCCATGGTGATGGAATTCATGTAAATTATATATCTATTAGGTTGAATACACTCCAGAAGTATTCTTCTGTGAAAAATGAACGTATTCGAAACTTGTTTAGGGAAAGCTTGTGAAAATGTGTACACGAGTCTATATGAAATTATTCCTTTTATAGAGGATGAAAAATCTGTAATCCACATGCTCACAACTCAGGAATGCATGTTTGTCCAAACCGTCATGCATGTAACATGTACGGAACACGGAATATCATGTTGAAGGAATCTATTCAAATTACACATCTCTAGGGTAGAATTCGCTCCAAGAGGGTTTTTCTGGGATCAAAGTGTGATTCTTGAAACTGGTGATAGGAGAAGCAACGAAGTCCATGGAACTATTTCAAAGTGCATAAGTAACTTGTTTGGTGGTTGAAACATCTGTCATGCGCATGTTCACAGCTCAGAAATGCATGTTTGAGGAATCCGTGATGCATGAAACATGTTCGGAATACGGAATGCCATGGTGATGTAAACAATGTAAATTACATGTGTATTCGTGAGAATTCGCTCAAAGAGTGTTTTCTACTGCCAAATGTCCGATTTTAGAACCTGGTGATACAAAAAACTTATGAAGTCAGAGTAAATATTTCAAAGTGTAATATATGCCTTCTTTGGTGGATGAAAGTTCACTAATCCACATGCTCACAACTCAGAAACGCATGTTTCTCGAATCCGTCATGCATGTATCATGTACGGAACCCGGAATGCCATGTTGATGGAATTCATGTAAATTATATATCTATTAGGTTGAATACACTCCAGAAGTATTCTTCTGTGAAAAATGAACGAATTCGAAACTTGTGTTAGGGAAAGCTTGTGAAAATGTGTACACGAGTCTATATGAAATTATTCCTTTTATTGAGGATGAAAAATCTTTAATCCACATGCTCACAACTCAGGAATGCATGTATGTCGAATCCGTCATGCATGTAACATGTACGGAACACGGAATATCATGTTGAAGGAATCTATTCAAATTACATATCTCTAGGGTAGAATTCGCTCCAAGAGGGTTTTTCTGGGATCAAAGTGTGATTCTTGAAACTGGTGATAGGAGAAGCAACGAAGTCCAAGGAACTATTTCAAAGTGCATAAGTAACTTGTTTGGTGGTTGAAACATCTGTCATGCGCATGTTCACAGCTCAGAAATGCATGTTTGAGGAATCCGTGATGCATGAAACATGTTCGGAATACGGAATGCCATGGTGATGTAAACAATGTAAATTACATGTGTATTCGTGAGAATTCGCTCAAAGAGTGTTTTCTACTGCCAAATGTCCGATTTTAGAACCTGGTGATACAAAAAACTTATGAAGTCAGAGTAAATATTTCAAAGTGTAATATATGCCTTCTTTGGTGGATGAAAGTTCACTAATCCACATGCTCACAACTCAGAAACGCATGTTTCTCGAATCCGTCATGCATGTAGCATGTACGGAACCCGGAATATCATGGTGATGGAATTCATGTAAATTATATATCTATTAGGTTGAATACACTCCTGAAGTATTCTTCTGTGAAAAATGAACGAATTCGAAACTTGTGTTAGGGAAAGCTTGTGAAAATGTGTACACGAGTCTATATGAAAGTATTCCTTTTATACAGGATGAAAAATCAGTAATCCGCATGCTCACAACTCAGGAATGCATGTTTGTCCAAACCGTCATGCATGTAACATGTACGGAACACGGAATATCATGTTGAAGGAATCTATTCAAATTACACATCTCTAGGGTAGAATTCGCTCCAAGAGGGTTTTTCTGGGATCAAAGTGTGATTCTTGAAACTGGTGAAAGGAGAAGCAACGAAGTCCATGGAACTATTTCAAAGTGCATAAGGAAATTGTTTGGTGCTTGAAACATCTGTCATGCGCATGTTCACAGCTCAGAAATGCATGTTTGAGGAATCCGTGATGCATGAAACATGTTCGGAATACGGAATGCCATGGTGATGTAAACAATGTAAATTACATGTGTATTCGTGAGAATTCGCTCAAAGAGTGTTTTCTACTGCCAAATGTCCGATTTTAGAACCTGGTGATACAAAAAACTTCTGAAGTCAGAGTAAATATTTCAAAGTGTAATATATGCCTTCTTTGGTGGATGAAAGTTCACTAATCCACATGCTCACAACTCAGAAACGCATGTTTCTCGAATCCGTCATGCATGTATCATGTACGGAACCGGAATGCCATGGTGATGGAATTCATGTAAATTATATATCTATTAGGTTGAATACACTCCAGAAGTATTCTTCTGTGAAAAATGAACGAATTCGAAACTTGTGTTAGGGAAAGCTTGTGAAAATGTGTACAAGAGTCTATATGAAATTATTCCTTTTATAGAGGGTGAAAAATCAGTAATCCACATGCTCACAACTCAGGAATGCATGTATGTCGAATCCGTCATGCATGTAACATGTACGGAACACGGAATATCATGTTGAAGGAATCTATTCAAATTACATATCTCTAGGGTAGAATTCGCTCCAAGAGGGTTTTTCTGGGATCAAAGTGTGATTCTTGAAACTGGTGATAGGAGAAGCAACGAAGTCCAAGGAACTATTTCAAAGTGCATAAGTAACATGTTTGGTGGTTGAAACATCTGTCATGCGCATGTTCACAGCTCAGAAATGCATGTTTGAGGAATCCGTGATGCATGAAACATGTTCGGAATACGGAATGCCATGGTGATGTAAACAATGTAAATTACATGTGTATTCGTGAGAATTCGCTCAAAGAGTGTTTTCTACTGCCAAATGTCCGATTTTAGAACCTGGTGATACAAAAAACTTATGAAGTCAGAGTAAATATTTCAAAGTGTAATATATGCCTTCTTTGGTGGATGAAAGATCACTAATCCACATGCTCACAACTCAGAAACGCATGTTTCTCGAATCTGTCATGCATGTATCATGTACGGAACCCGGAATGCCATGGTGATGGAATTCATGTAAATTATATATCTATTAGGTTGAATACACTCCAGAAGTATTCTTCTGTGAAAAATGAACGTATTCGAAACTTGTTTAGGGAAAGCTTGTGAAAATGTGTACACGAGTCTATATGAAATTATTCCTTTTATAGAGGATGAAAAATCTGTAATCCACATGCTCACAACTCAGGAATGCATGTTTGTCCAAACCGTCATGCATGTAACATGTACGGAACACGGAATATCATGTTGAAGGAATCTATTCAAATTACATATCTCTAGGGTAGAATTCGCTCCAAGAGGGTTTTTCTGGGATCAAAGTGTGATTCTTGAAACTGGTGATAGGAGAAGCAACGAAGTCCATGGAACTATTTCAAAGTGCATAAGGAAATTGTTTGGTGGTTGAAACATCTGTCATGCGCATGTTCACAGCTCAGAAATGCATGTTTGAGGAATCCGTGATGCATGAAACATGTTCGGAATACGGAATGCCATGGTGATGTAAACAATGTAAATTACATGTGTATTCGTGAGAATTCGCTCAAAGAGTGTTTTCTACTGCCAAATGTCCGATTTTAGAACCTGGTGATACAAAAAACTTATGAAGTCAGAGTAAATATTTCAAAGTGTAATATATGCCTTCTTTGGTGGATGAAAGTTCACTAATCCACATGCTCACAACTCAGAAACGCATGTTTCTCGAATCCGTCATGCATGTATCATGTACGGAACCCGGAATGCCATGTTGATGGAATTCATGTAAATTATATATCTATTAGGTTGAATACACTCCAGAAGTATTCTTCTGTGAAAAATGAACGAATTCGAAACTTGTGTTAGGGAAAGCTTGTGAAAATGTGTACACGAGTCTATATGAAATTATTCCTTTTATTGAGGATGAAAAATCTTTAATCCACATGCTCACAACTCAGGAATGCATGTATGTCGAATCCGTCATGCATGTAACATGTACGGAACACGGAATATCATGTTGAAGGAATCTATTCAAATTACATATCTCTAGGGTAGAATTCGCTCCAAGAGGGTTTTTCTGGGATCAAAGTGTGATTCTTGAAACTGGTGATAGGAGAAGCAACGAAGTCCAAGGAACTATTTCAAAGTGCATAAGTAACTTGTTTGGTGGTTGAAACATCTGTCATGCGCATGTTCACAGCTCAGAAATGCATGTTTGAGGAATCCGTGATGCATGAAACATGTTCGGAATACGGAATGCCATGGTGATGTAAACAATGTAAATTACATGTGTATTCGTGAGAATTCGCTCAAAGAGTGTTTTCTACTGCCAAATGTCCGATTTTAGAACCTGGTGATACAAAAAACTTATGAAGTCAGAGTAAATATTTCAAAGTGTAATATATGCCTTCTTTGGTGGATGAAAGTTCACTAATCCACATGCTCACAACTCAGAAACGCATGTTTCTCGAATCCGTCATGCATGTAGCATGTACGGAACCCGGAATATCATGGTGATGGAATTCATGTAAATTATATATCTATTAGGTTGAATACACTCCTGAAGTATTCTTCTGTGAAAAATGAACGAATTCGAAACTTGTGTTAGGGAAAGCTTGTGAAAATGTGTACACGAGTCTATATGAAAGTATTCCTTTTATACAGGATGAAAAATCAGTAATCCGCATGCTCACAACTCAGGAATGCATGTTTGTCCAAACCGTCATGCATGTAACATGTACGGAACACGGAATATCATGTTGAAGGAATCTATTCAAATTACACATCTCTAGGGTAGAATTCGCTCCAAGAGGGTTTTTCTGGGATCAAAGTGTGATTCTTGAAACTGGTGAAAGGAGAAGCAACGAAGTCCATGGAACTATTTCAAAGTGCATAAGGAAATTGTTTGGTGCTTGAAACATCTGTCATGCGCATGTTCACAGCTCAGAAATGCATGTTTGAGGAATCCGTGATGCATGAAACATGTTCGGAATACGGAATGCCATGGTGATGTAAACAATGTAAATTACATGTGTATTCGTGAGAATTCGCTCAAAGAGTGTTTTCTACTGCCAAATGTCCGATTTTAGAACCTGGTGATACAAAAAACTTATGAAGTCAGAGTAAATATTTCAAAGTGTAATATATGCCTTCTTTGGTGGATGAAAGTTCACTAATCCACATGCGCACAACTCAGAAACGCATGTTTCTCGAATCCGTCATGCATGTATCATGTACGGAACCCGGAATGCCATGTTGATGGAATTCATGTAAATTATATATCTATTAGGTTGAATACACTCCAGAAGTATTCTTCTGTGAAAAATGAACGAATTCGAAACTTGTGTTAGGGAAAGCTTGTGAAAATGTGTACACGAGTCTATATGAAATTATTCCTTTTATTGAGGATGAAAAATCTTTAATCCACATGCTCACAACTCAGGAATGCATGTATGTCGAATCCGTCATGCATGTAACATGTACGGAACACGGAATATCATGTTGAAGGAATCTATTCAAATTACATATCTCTAGGGTAGAATTCGCTCCAAGAGGGTTTTTCTGGGATCAAAGTGTGATTCTTGAAACTGGTGATAGGAGAAGCAACGAAGTCCAAGGAACTATTTCAAAGTGCATAAGTAACTTGTTTGGTGGTTGAAACATCTGTCATGCGCATGTTCACAGCTCAGAAATGCATGTTTGAGGAATCCGTGATGCATGAAACATGTTCGGAATACGGAATGCCATGGTTATGTAAACAATGTAAATTATATGTGTATTGGTGAGAATTCGCTCAAAGAGTGATTTCTACTGCCAAATGTCCGATTTTAGAACCTGGTGATACAAAAAACTTATGAAGTCAGAGTAAATATTTCAAAGTGTAATATATGCCTTCTTTGGTGGATGAAAGTTCACTAATCCACATGCTCACAACTCAGAAACGCATGTTTCTCGAATCCGTCATGCATGGATCATGTACGGAACCCGGAATGTCATGGTGATGGAATTCATGTAAATTATATATCTATTATTTTGAATACACTCCTGAAGTATTCTTCTGTGAAAAATGAACGAATTCGAAACTTGTGTTAGGGAAAGCTTGTGAAAATGTGTACACGAGTCTATATGAAATTATTCCTTTTATAGAGGATGAAAAATCAGTAATCCGCATGCTCACAACTCAGGAATGCATGTTTGTCCAAACCGTCATGCATGTAACATGTACGGAACACGGAATATCATGTTGAAGGAATCTATTCAAATTACATATCTCTAGGGTAGAATTCGCTCCAAGAGGGTTTTCCTGGGATCAAAGTGTGATTCTTGAAACTGGTGATAGGAGAAGCAACGAAGTCCAAGGAACTATTTCAAAGTGCATAAGTAACATGTTTGGTGGTTGAAAAATCTGTCATGCGCATGTTCACAGCTTAGAAATGCATGTTTGAGGAATCCGTGATGCATGAAACATGTTCGGAATACGGAATGCCATGGTGATGTAAACAATGTAAATTACATGTGTATTGGTGAGAATTCGCTCAAAGAGTGTTTTCCACTGCCAAATGTCCGATTTTAGAACCTGGTGATACAAAAAACTTATGAAGTCAGAATAAATATTTCAAAGTGTAATATATGCCTTCTTTGGTGGATGAAAGTTCACTAATCCACATGCTCACAACTCAGAAACGCATGTTTCTCGAATCCGTCATGCATGTATCATGTACGGAACCCGGAATGCCATGTTGATGGAATTCATGTAAATTATATATCTATTAGGTTGAATACACTCCAGAAGTATTCTTCTGTGAAAAATGAACGAATTCGAAACTTGTGTTAGGGAAAGCTTGTGAAAATGTGTACACGAGTCTATATGAAATTATTCCTTTTATAGAGGATGAAAAATCAGTAATAGACATGGTCACAACTCAGGAATGCATGTATGTCGAATCCGTCATGCATGTTACATGTACGGAACACGGAATATCATGTTGAAGGAATCTATTCAAATTACATATCTCTAGGGTAGAATTCGCTCCAAGAGGGTTTTTCTGGGATCAAAGTGTGATTCTTGAAACTGGTGATAGGAGAAGCAACGAAGTCCAAGGAACTATTTCAAAGTGCATAAGTGACATGTTTGGTGGTTGAAACATCTGTCATGCGCATGTTCACAGCTCAGAAATGCATGTTTGAGGAATCCGTGATGCATGAAACATGTTCGGAATACGGAATGCCATGGTGATGTAAACAATGTAAATTACATGTGTATTCGTGAGAATTCGCTCAAAGAGTGTTTTCTACTGCCAAATGTCCGATTTTAGAACCTGGTGATACAAAAAACTTATGAAGTCAGAGTAAATATTTCAAAGTGTAATATATGCCTTCTTTGGTGGATGAAAGTTCACTAATCCACATGCTCACAACTCAGAAACGCATGTTTCTCGAATCCGTCATGCATGTATCATGTACGGAACCCGGAATGCCATGTTGATGGAATTCATGTAAATTATATATCTATTAGGTTGAATACACTCCAGAAGTATTCTTCTGTGAAAAATGAACGAATTCGAAACTTGTGTTAGGGAAAGCTTGTGAAAATGTGTACACGAGTCTATATGAAATTATTCCTTTTATTGAGGATGAAAAATCTTTAATCCACATGCTCACAACTCAGGAATGCATGTATGTCGAATCCGTCATGCATGTAACATGTACGGAACACGGAATATCATGTTGAAGGAATCTATTCAAATTACATATCTCTAGGGTAGAATTCGCTCCAAGAGGGTTTTTCTGGGATCAAAGTGTGATTCTTGAAACTGGTGATAGGAGAAGCAACGAAGTCCAAGGAACTATTTCAAAGTGCATAAGTAACTTGTTTGGTGGTTGAAACATCTGTCATGCGCATGTTCACAGCTCAGAAATGCATGTTTGAGGAATCCGTGATGCATGAAACATGTTCGGAATACGGAATGCCATGGTGATGTAAACAATGTAAATTACATGTGTATTCGTGAGAATTCGCTCAAAGAGTGTTTTCTACTGCCAAATGTCCGATTTTAGAACCTGGTGATACAAAAAACTTATGAAGTCAGAGTAAATATTTCAAAGTGTAATATATGCCTTCTTTGGTGGATGAAAGTTCACTAATCCACATGCTCACAACTCAGAAACGCATGTTTCTCGAATCCGTCATGCATGTAGCATGTACGGAACCCGGAATATCATGGTGATGGAATTCATGTAAATTATATATCTATTAGGTTGAATACACTCCTGAAGTATTCTTCTGTGAAAAATGAACGAATTCGAAACTTGTGTTAGGGAAAGCTTGTGAAAATGTGTACACGAGTCTATATGAAAGTATTCCTTTTATACAGGATGAAAAATCAGTAATCCGCATGCTCACAACTCAGGAATGCATGTTTGTCCAAACCGTCATGCATGTAACATGTACGGAACACGGAATATCATGTTGAAGGAATCTATTCAAATTACACATCTCTAGGGTAGAATTCGCTCCAAGAGGGTTTTTCTGGGATCAAAGTGTGATTCTTGAAACTGGTGAAAGGAGAAGCAACGAAGTCCATGGAACTATTTCAAAGTGCATAAGGAAATTGTTTGGTGCTTGAAACATCTGTCATGCGCATGTTCACAGCTCAGAAATGCATGTTTGAGGAATCCGTGATGCATGAAACATGTTCGGAATACGGAATGCCATGGTGATGTAAACAATGTAAATTACATGTGTATTCGTGAGAATTCGCTCAAAGAGTGTTTTCTACTGCCAAATGTCCGATTTTAGAACCTGGTGATACAAAAAACTTCTGAAGTCAGAGTAAATATTTCAAAGTGTAATATATGCCTTCTTTGGTGGATGAAAGTTCACTAATCCACATGCTCACAACTCAGAAACGCATGTTTCTCGAATCCGTCATGCATGTATCATGTACGGAACCGGAATGCCATGGTGATGGAATTCATGTAAATTATATATCTATTAGGTTGAATACACTCCAGAAGTATTCTTCTGTGAAAAATGAACGAATTCGAAACTTGTGTTAGGGAAAGCTTGTGAAAATGTGTACAAGAGTCTATATGAAATTATTCCTTTTATAGAGGGTGAAAAATCAGTAATCCACATGCTCACAACTCAGGAATGCATGTATGTCGAATCCGTCATGCATGTAACATGTACGGAACACGGAATATCATGTTGAAGGAATCTATTCAAATTACATATCTCTAGGGTAGAATTCGCTCCAAGAGGGTTTTTCTGGGATCAAAGTGTGATTCTTGAAACTGGTGATAGGAGAAGCAACGAAGTCCAAGGAACTATTTCAAAGTGCATAAGTAACATGTTTGGTGGTTGAAACATCTGTCATGCGCATGTTCACAGCTCAGAAATGCATGTTTGAGGAATCCGTGATGCATGAAACATGTTCGGAATACGGAATGCCATGGTGATGTAAACAATGTAAATTACATGTGTATTCGTGAGAATTCGCTCAAAGAGTGTTTTCTACTGCCAAATGTCCGATTTTAGAACCTGGTGATACAAAAAACTTATGAAGTCAGAGTAAATATTTCAAAGTGTAATATATGCCTTCTTTGGTGGATGAAAGATCACTAATCCACATGCTCACAACTCAGAAACGCATGTTTCTCGAATCTGTCATGCATGTATCATGTACGGAACCCGGAATGCCATGGTGATGGAATTCATGTAAATTATATATCTATTAGGTTGAATACACTCCAGAAGTATTCTTCTGTGAAAAATGAACGTATTCGAAACTTGTTTAGGGAAAGCTTGTGAAAATGTGTACACGAGTCTATATGAAATTATTCCTTTTATAGAGGATGAAAAATCTGTAATCCACATGCTCACAACTCAGGAATGCATGTTTGTCCAAACCGTCATGCATGTAACATGTACGGAACACGGAATATCATGTTGAAGGAATCTATTCAAATTACATATCTCTAGGGTAGAATTCGCTCCAAGAGGGTTTTTCTGGGATCAAAGTGTGATTCTTGAAACTGGTGATAGGAGAAGCAACGAAGTCCATGGAACTATTTCAAAGTGCATAAGGAAATTGTTTGGTGGTTGAAACATCTGTCATGCGCATGTTCACAGCTCAGAAATGCATGTTTGAGGAATCCGTGATGCATGAAACATGTTCGGAATACGGAATGCCATGGTGATGTAAACAATGTAAATTACATGTGTATTCGTGAGAATTCGCTCAAAGAGTGTTTTCTACTGCCAAATGTCCGATTTTAGAACCTGGTGATACAAAAAACTTATGAAGTCAGAGTAAATATTTCAAAGTGTAATATATGCCTTCTTTGGTGGATGAAAGTTCACTAATCCACATGCTCACAACTCAGAAACGCATGTTTCTCGAATCCGTCATGCATGTATCATGTACGGAACCCGGAATGCCATGTTGATGGAATTCATGTAAATTATATATCTATTAGGTTGAATACACTCCAGAAGTATTCTTCTGTGAAAAATGAACGAATTCGAAACTTGTGTTAGGGAAAGCTTGTGAAAATGTGTACACGAGTCTATATGAAATTATTCCTTTTATTGAGGATGAAAAATCTTTAATCCACATGCTCACAACTCAGGAATGCATGTATGTCGAATCCGTCATGCATGTAACATGTACGGAACACGGAATATCATGTTGAAGGAATCTATTCAAATTACATATCTCTAGGGTAGAATTCGCTCCAAGAGGGTTTTTCTGGGATCAAAGTGTGATTCTTGAAACTGGTGATAGGAGAAGCAACGAAGTCCAAGGAACTATTTCAAAGTGCATAAGTAACTTGTTTGGTGGTTGAAACATCTGTCATGCGCATGTTCACAGCTCAGAAATGCATGTTTGAGGAATCCGTGATGCATGAAACATGTTCGGAATACGGAATGCCATGGTGATGTAAACAATGTAAATTACATGTGTATTCGTGAGAATTCGCTCAAAGAGTGTTTTCTACTGCCAAATGTCCGATTTTAGAACCTGGTGATACAAAAAACTTATGAAGTCAGAGTAAATATTTCAAAGTGTAATATATGCCTTCTTTGGTGGATGAAAGTTCACTAATCCACATGCTCACAACTCAGAAACGCATGTTTCTCGAATCCGTCATGCATGTAGCATGTACGGAACCCGGAATATCATGGTGATGGAATTCATGTAAATTATATATCTATTAGGTTGAATACACTCCTGAAGTATTCTTCTGTGAAAAATGAACGAATTCGAAACTTGTGTTAGGGAAAGCTTGTGAAAATGTGTACACGAGTCTATATGAAAGTATTCCTTTTATACAGGATGAAAAATCAGTAATCCGCATGCTCACAACTCAGGAATGCATGTTTGTCCAAACCGTCATGCATGTAACATGTACGGAACACGGAATATCATGTTGAAGGAATCTATTCAAATTACACATCTCTAGGGTAGAATTCGCTCCAAGAGGGTTTTTCTGGGATCAAAGTGTGATTCTTGAAACTGGTGAAAGGAGAAGCAACGAAGTCCATGGAACTATTTCAAAGTGCATAAGGAAATTGTTTGGTGCTTGAAACATCTGTCATGCGCATGTTCACAGCTCAGAAATGCATGTTTGAGGAATCCGTGATGCATGAAACATGTTCGGAATACGGAATGCCATGGTGATGTAAACAATGTAAATTACATGTGTATTCGTGAGAATTCGCTCAAAGAGTGTTTTCTACTGCCAAATGTCCGATTTTAGAACCTGGTGATACAAAAAACTTATGAAGTCAGAGTAAATATTTCAAAGTGTAATATATGCCTTCTTTGGTGGATGAAAGTTCACTAATCCACATGCGCACAACTCAGAAACGCATGTTTCTCGAATCCGTCATGCATGTATCATGTACGGAACCCGGAATGCCATGTTGATGGAATTCATGTAAATTATATATCTATTAGGTTGAATACACTCCAGAAGTATTCTTCTGTGAAAAATGAACGAATTCGAAACTTGTGTTAGGGAAAGCTTGTGAAAATGTGTACACGAGTCTATATGAAATTATTCCTTTTATTGAGGATGAAAAATCTTTAATCCACATGCTCACAACTCAGGAATGCATGTATGTCGAATCCGTCATGCATGTAACATGTACGGAACACGGAATATCATGTTGAAGGAATCTATTCAAATTACATATCTCTAGGGTAGAATTCGCTCCAAGAGGGTTTTTCTGGGATCAAAGTGTGATTCTTGAAACTGGTGATAGGAGAAGCAACGAAGTCCAAGGAACTATTTCAAAGTGCATAAGTAACTTGTTTGGTGGTTGAAACATCTGTCATGCGCATGTTCACAGCTCAGAAATGCATGTTTGAGGAATCCGTGATGCATGAAACATGTTCGGAATACGGAATGCCATGGTTATGTAAACAATGTAAATTATATGTGTATTGGTGAGAATTCGCTCAAAGAGTGATTTCTACTGCCAAATGTCCGATTTTAGAACCTGGTGATACAAAAAACTTATGAAGTCAGAGTAAATATTTCAAAGTGTAATATATGCCTTCTTTGGTGGATGAAAGTTCACTAATCCACATGCTCACAACTCAGAAACGCATGTTTCTCGAATCCGTCATGCATGGATCATGTACGGAACCCGGAATGTCATGGTGATGGAATTCATGTAAATTATATATCTATTATTTTGAATACACTCCTGAAGTATTCTTCTGTGAAAAATGAACGAATTCGAAACTTGTGTTAGGGAAAGCTTGTGAAAATGTGTACACGAGTCTATATGAAATTATTCCTTTTATAGAGGATGAAAAATCAGTAATCCGCATGCTCACAACTCAGGAATGCATGTTTGTCCAAACCGTCATGCATGTAACATGTACGGAACACGGAATATCATGTTGAAGGAATCTATTCAAATTACATATCTCTAGGGTAGAATTCGCTCCAAGAGGGTTTTCCTGGGATCAAAGTGTGATTCTTGAAACTGGTGATAGGAGAAGCAACGAAGTCCAAGGAACTATTTCAAAGTGCATAAGTAACATGTTTGGTGGTTGAAAAATCTGTCATGCGCATGTTCACAGCTTAGAAATGCATGTTTGAGGAATCCGTGATGCATGAAACATGTTCGGAATACGGAATGCCATGGTGATGTAAACAATGTAAATTACATGTGTATTGGTGAGAATTCGCTCAAAGAGTGTTTTCCACTGCCAAATGTCCGATTTTAGAACCTGGTGATACAAAAAACTTATGAAGTCAGAATAAATATTTCAAAGTGTAATATATGCCTTCTTTGGTGGATGAAAGTTCACTAATCCACATGCTCACAACTCAGAAACGCATGTTTCTCGAATCCGTCATGCATGTATCATGTACGGAACCCGGAATGCCATGTTGATGGAATTCATGTAAATTATATATCTATTAGGTTGAATACACTCCAGAAGTATTCTTCTGTGAAAAATGAACGAATTCGAAACTTGTGTTAGGGAAAGCTTGTGAAAATGTGTACACGAGTCTATATGAAATTATTCCTTTTATAGAGGATGAAAAATCAGTAATAGACATGGTCACAACTCAGGAATGCATGTATGTCGAATCCGTCATGCATGTTACATGTACGGAACACGGAATATCATGTTGAAGGAATCTATTCAAATTACATATCTCTAGGGTAGAATTCGCTCCAAGAGGGTTTTTCTGGGATCAAAGTGTGATTCTTGAAACTGGTGATAGGAGAAGCAACGAAGTCCAAGGAACTATTTCAAAGTGCATAAGTAACATGTTTGGTGGTTGAAATATCTGTCATGCGCATGTTCACAGCTCAGAAATGCATGTTTGAGGAATCCGTGATGCATGAAACATGTTCGGAATACGGAATGCCATGGTGATGTAAACAATGTAAATTACATGTGTATTCGTGAGAATTCGCTCAAAGAGTGTTTTCTACTGCCAAATGTCCGATTTTAGAACCTGGTGATACAAAAAACTTATGAAGTCAGAGTAAATATTTCAAAGTGTAATATATGCCTTCTTTGGTGGATGAAAGTTCACTAATCCACATGCTCACAACTCAGAAACGCATGTTTCTCGAATCCGTCATGCATGTATCATGTACGGAACCCGGAATGCCATGGTGATGGAATTCATGTAAATTATATATCTATTAGGTTGAATACACTCCAGAAGTATTCTTCTGTGAAAAATGAACGAATTCGAAACTTGTGTTAGGGAAAGCTTGTGAAAATGTGTACACGAGTCTATATGAAATTATTCCTTTTATAGAGGATGAAAAATCAGTAATCCACATGCTCTCAACTCAGGAATTCATGTTTGTCGAATCCGTCATGCATGTAACATGTACGGAACACGGAATATCATGTTGAAGGAGTCTATTCAAATTACATATCTCTAAGTTAGAATTCGCTCCAAGAGGGTTTTTCTGGGATCAAAGTGTGATTCTTGAAACTGGTGATAGGAGAAGCAACGAAGTCCAAGGAACTATTTCAAAGTGCATAAGTAACTTGTTTGGTGGTTGAAACATCTGTCATGCGCATGTTCACAGCTCACAAATGCATGTTTTAGGAATCCATGATGCATGAAACATGTTCGGAATACGGAATGCCATGGTTATGTGAACAATGTAAATTACATGTGTATTGGTGAGAATTCGCTCAAAGAGTGTTTTCTACTGCCAAATGTCCGATTTTAGAACCTGGTGATACAAAAAACTTATGAAGTCAGAGTAAATATTTCAAAGTGTAATATATGCCTTCTTTGGTGGATGAAAGTTCACTAATCCACATGCTCACAACTCAGAAACGCATGTTTCTCGAATCCGTCATGCATGTATCATGTACGGAACCCGGAATGCCATGTTGATGGAATTCATGTAAATTATATATCTATTAGGTTGAATACACTCCAGAAGTATTCTTCTGTGAAAAATGAACGAATTCGAAACTTGTGTAACGGAAAGCTTGTGAAAATGTGTACAGGAGTCTATATGAAATTATTCCTTTTATAGAGGATGAAAAATCAGTAAAACATGCTCACAACTCAGGAATGCATGTTTGTCGAATCCGTCATGCATGTAACATGTACGGAACACGGAATATCATGTTGAAGGAATCTATTCAAATTACATATCTCTAGGGTAGAATTCGCTCCAAGAGGGTTTTTCTGGGATCAAAGTGTGATTCTTGAAACTGGTGGTAGGAGAAGCAACGAAGTCCAAGGAACTATTTCAAAGTGCATAAGTAACTTGTTTGGTGGTTGAAACATCTGTCATGCGCATGTTCACAGCTCAGAAATGCATGTTTGAGGAATCTGTGATGCATGAAACATGTTCGGAATACGGAATGCTATGGTTATGAAAACAATGTAAATTACATGTGTATTGGTGAGAATTCGCTCAAAGAGTGTTTTCTACTGCCAAATGTCCGATTTTAGAACCTGGTGATACAAAAAACTTATGAAGTCAGAGTAAATATTTCAAAGTGTAATATATGCCTTCTTTGGTGGATGAAAGTTCACTAATCCACATGCTCACAACTCAGAAATGCATGTTTCTCGAATCCGTCATGCATGTATCATGTACGGAACCCGGAATGCCATGGTGATGGAATTCATGTAAATTAAATATCTATTAGGTTGAATACACTCCAGAAGTATTCTTCTGTGAAAAATGAACGAATTCGAAACTTGTGTTAGGGAAAGCTTGTGGAAATGTGTACACGAGTCTATATGAAATTATTCCTTTTATACAGGATGAAAAATCAGTAATCCACATGCTCTCAACTCAGGAATGCATGTTTGTCGAATCCGTCATGCATGTAACATGTACGGAACACGGAATATCATTTTGAAGGAATCTATTCAAATTACATATCTCTAGGGTAGAATTCGCTCCAAGAGGGTTTTTCTGGGATCAAAGTGTGATTCTGGAAACTGGTGGTTGGAGAAGCAACGAAGTCCAAGGAACTATTTCAAAGTGCATAAGTAACTTGTTTGGTGGTTGAAACATCTGTCATGCGCATGTTCACAGCTCAGAAATGCATGTTTGAGGAATCCGTGATGCATGAAACATGTTCGGAATACGGAATGCCATGGTGATGTAAACAATGTAAATTACATGTGTATTGGTGAGAATTCGCTCAAAGAGTGTTTTCTACTGCCAAATGTCCGATTTTAGAACCTGGTGATACAAAAAACTTACGAAGTCAGAGTAAATATTTCAAAGTGTAATATATGCCTTCTTTGGTGGATGAAAGTTCACTAATCCACATGCTCACAACTCAGAAACGCATGTTTCTCGAATCCGTCATGCATGTATCATTTACGGAACCCGGAATGCCATGTTGATGGAATTCATGTAAATTATATATCTATTAGGATGAATACACTCCAGAAGTATTCTTCTGTGAAAAATGAACGAATTCGAAACTTGTGTTAGGGAAAGCTTGTGAAAATGTGTACACGAGTCTATGTGAAATTATTCCTTTTATAGAGGATGAAAAATCAGTAATCCGCATGCTCACAACTCAGGGATGCATGTATGTCGAATCCGTCATGCATGTAACATGTAAGGAACACGGAATATCATGTTGAAGGAAACTATTCAAATTACACATCTCTAGGGTAGAATTCGCTCCAAGAGGGTTTTTCTGGGATCAAAGTGTGATTCTTGAAACTGGTGATAGGAGAAGCAACGAAGTCCAAGGAACTATTTCAAAGTGCATAAGTAACTTGTTTGGTGGTTGAAACATCTGTCATGCGCATGTTCACAGCTCAGAAATGCATGTTTGAGAATCCGTGATGCATGAAACATGTTCGGAATACGGAATGCCATGGTGATGTAAACAATGTAAATTACATGTGTATTGGTGAGAATTCGCTCAAAGAGTGTTTTCTACTGCCAAATGTCCGATTTTAGAACCTGGTGATACAAAAAACTTCTGAAGTCAGAGTAAATATTTCAAAGTGTAATATATGCCTTCTTTGGTGGATGAAAGTTCACTAATCCACATGCTCACAACTCAGAAACGCATGTTTCTCGAATCCGTCATGCATGTATCATGTACGGAACCGGAATGCCATGGTGATGGAATTCATGTAAATTATATATCTATTAGGTTGAATACACTCCAGAAGTATTCTTCTGTGAAAAATGAACGAATTCGAAACTTGTGTTAGGGAAAGCTTGTGAAAATGTGTACAAGAGTCTATATGAAATTATTCCTTTTATAGAGGGTGAAAAATCAGTAATCCACATGCTCACAACTCAGGAATGCATGTATGTCGAATCCGTCATGCATGTAACATGTACGGAACACGGAATATCATGTTGAAGGAATCTATTCAAATTACATATCTCTAGGGTAGAATTCGCTCCAAGAGGGTTTTTCTGGGATCAAAGTGTGATTCTTGAAACTGGTGATAGGAGAAGCAACGAAGTCCAAGGAACTATTTCAAAGTGCATAAGTAACATGTTTGGTGGTTGAAACATCTGTCATGCGCATGTTCACAGCTCAGAAATGCATGTTTGAGGAATCCGTGATGCATGAAACATGTTCGGAATACGGAATGCCATGGTGATGTAAACAATGTAAATTACATGTGTATTCGTGAGAATTCGCTCAAAGAGTGTTTTCTACTGCCAAATGTCCGATTTTAGAACCTGGTGATACAAAAAACTTATGAAGTCAGAGTAAATATTTCAAAGTGTAATATATGCCTTCTTTGGTGGATGAAAGATCACTAATCCACATGCTCACAACTCAGAAACGCATGTTTCTCGAATCTGTCATGCATGTATCATGTACGGAACCCGGAATGCCATGGTGATGGAATTCATGTAAATTATATATCTATTAGGTTGAATACACTCCAGAAGTATTCTTCTGTGAAAAATGAACGTATTCGAAACTTGTTTAGGGAAAGCTTGTGAAAATGTGTACACGAGTCTATATGAAATTATTCCTTTTATAGAGGATGAAAAATCTGTAATCCACATGCTCACAACTCAGGAATGCATGTTTGTCCAAACCGTCATGCATGTAACATGTACGGAACACGGAATATCATGTTGAAGGAATCTATTCAAATTACACATCTCTAGGGTAGAATTCGCTCCAAGAGGGTTTTTCTGGGATCAAAGTGTGATTCTTGAAACTGGTGATAGGAGAAGCAACGAAGTCCATGGAACTATTTCAAAGTGCATAAGGAAATTGTTTGGTGGTTGAAACATCTGTCATGCGCATGTTCACAGCTCAGAAATGCATGTTTGAGGAATCCGTGATGCATGAAACATGTTCGGAATACGGAATGCCATGGTGATGTAAACAATGTAAATTACATGTGTATTCGTGAGAATTCGCTCAAAGAGTGTTTTCTACTGCCAAATGTCCGATTTTAGAACCTGGTGATACAAAAAACTTATGAAGTCAGAGTAAATATTTCAAAGTGTAATATATGCCTTCTTTGGTGGATGAAAGTTCACTAATCCACATGCTCACAACTCAGAAACGCATGTTTCTCGAATCCGTCATGCATGGATCATGTACGGAACCCGGAATGCCATGTTGATGGAATTCATGTAAATTATATATCTATTAGGTTGAATACACTCCAGAAGTATTCTTCTGTGAAAAATGAACGAATTCGAAACTTGTGTTAGGGAAAGCTTGTGAAAATGTGTACACGAGTCTATATGAAATTATTCCTTTTATTGAGGATGAAAAATCTGTAATCCACATGCTCACAACTCAGGAATGCATGTATGTCGAATCCGTCATGCATGTAACATGTACGGAACACGGAATATCATGTTGAAGGAATCTATTCAAATTACATATCTCTAGGGTAGAATTCGCTCCAAGAGGGTTTTTCTGGGATCAAAGTGTGATTCTTGAAACTGGTGATAGGAGAAGCAACGAAGTCCAAGGAACTATTTCAAAGTGCATAAGTAACTTGTTTGGTGGTTGAAACATCTGTCATGCGCATGTTCACAGCTCAGAAATGCATGTTTGAGGAATCCGTGATGCATGAAACATGTTCGGAATACGGAATGCCATGGTGATGTAAACAATGTAAATTACATGTGTATTGGTGAGAATTCGCTCAAAGAGTGTTTTCCACTGCCAAATGTCCGATTTTAGAACCTGGTGATACAAAAAACTTATGAAGTCAGAGTAAATATTTCAAAGTGTAATATATGCCTTCTTTGGTGGATGAAAGTTCACTAATCCACATGCTCACAACTCAGAAACGCATGTTTCTCGAATCCGTCATGCATGGATCATGTACGGAACCCGGAATGCCATGTTGATGGAATTCATGTAAATTATATATCTATTAGGTTGAATACACTCCTGAAGTATTCTTCTGTGAAAAATGAACGAATTCGAAACTTGTGTTAGGGAAACCTTGTGAAAATGTGTACACGAGTCTATATGAAATTATTCCTTTTATAGAGGATGAAAAATCTGTAATCCACATGCTCACAACTCAGGAATGCATGTATGTCGAATCCGTCATGCATGTAACATGTACGGAACACGGAATATCATGTTGAAGGAATCTATTCAAATTACATATCTCTAGGGTAGAATTCGCTCCAAGAGGGTTTTTCTTGGATCAAAGTGTGATTCTTGAAACTGGTGATAGGAGAAGCAACGAAGTCCAAGGATCTAGTTCAAAGTGCATGAGTAACATGTTTGGTGGTTGAAACATCTGTCATGCGCATGTTCACAGCTCAGAAATGCATGTTTGAGGAATCCGTGATGCATGAAACATGTTCGGAATACGGAATGCCATGGTGATGTAAACAATGTAAATTACATGTGTATTGGTGAGAATTCGCTCAAAGAGTGTTTTCTACTGCCAAATGTCCGATTTTAGAACCTGGTGATACAAAAAACTTATGAAGTCAGAGTAAATATTTCAAAGTGTAATATATGCCCTCTTGGTGGATGAAAGTTCACTAATCCACATGCTCACAACTCAGAAACGCATGTTTCTCGAATCCGTCATGCATGTATCATGTACGGAACCCGGAATGCCATGTTGATGGAATTCATGTAAATTATATATCTATTAGGTTGAATACACTCCAGAAGTATTCTTCTGTGAAAAATGAACGAATTCGAAACTTGTGTTAGGGAAAGCTTGTGAAAATGTGTACACGAGTCTATATGAAATTATTCCTTTTATAGAGGATGAAAAATCAGTAATCCGCATGCTCACAACTCAGGAATGCATGTTTGTCGAAACCGTCATGCATGTAACATGTACGGAACACGGAATATCATGTTGAAGGAATCTATTCTAATTACACATCTCTAGGGTAGAATTCGCTCCAAGAGGGTTTTTCTGGGATCAAAGAGTGATTCTTGAAACTGGTGATAGGAGAAGCAACGAAGTCCAAGGAACTATTTCAAAGTGCATAAGTAACTTGTTTGGTGGTTGAAACATCTCTCATGCGCATGATCACAGCTCAGAAATGCATGTTTGAGGAATCCGTGATGCATGAAACATGTTCGGAATACGGAATGCCATGGTGATGTAAACAATGTAAATTACATGTGTATTGGTGAGAATTCGCTCAAAGAGTGTTTTCCACTGCCAAATGTCCGATTTTAGAACCTGGTGATACAAAAAACTTATGAAGTCAGAGTAAATATTTCAAAGTGTAATATATGCCTTCTTTGGTGGATGAAAGTTCACTAATCCACATGCTCACAACTCAGAAACGCATGTTTCTCGAATCCGTCATGCATGGATCATGTACGGAACCCGGAATGCCATGTTGATGGAATTCATGTAAATTATATATCTATTAGGTTGAATACACTCCAGAAGTATTCTTCTGTGAAAAATGAACGAATTCGAAACTTGTGTTAGGGAAAGCTTGTGAAAATGTGTACACGAGTCTATATGAAATTATTCCTTTTATAGAGGATGAAAAATCTGTAATCCACATGCTCACAACTCAGGAATGCATGTATGTCGAATCCGTCATGCATGTAACATGTACGGAACACGGAATATCATGTTGAAGGAATCTATTCAAATTACATATCTCTTGGGTAGAATTCGCTCCAAGAGGGTTTTTCTGGGATCAAAGTGTGATTCTTGAAACTGGTGATAGGAGAAGCAACGAAGTCCAAGGAACTATTTCAAAGTGCATAAGTAACTTGTTTGGTGGTTGAAACATCTGTCATGCGCATGTTCACAGCTCAGAAATGCATGTTTGAGGAATCCGTGATGCATGAAACATGTTCGGAATACGGAATGCCATGGTTATGTAAACAATGTAAATTACATGTGTATTGGTGAGAATTCGCTCAAAGAGGGTTTTCTACTGCCAAATGTCCGATTTTAGAACCTGGTGATACAAAAAACTTATGAAGCCAGAGTAAATATTTCAAAGTGTAATATATGCCTTCTTTGGTGGATGAAAGTTCACTAATCCACATGCTCACAACTCAGAAACTCATGTTTCTCAAATCCGTCATGCATGTAACATGTACGGAACCCGGAATGCCACGGTGATTGAATTCATGTAAATTATATATCTATTAGGTTAAATACACTCCTGAAGTATTCTTCTGTGAAAAATGAACGAATTCGAAACTTGTGTTAGGTAAACCTTGTGAAAATGTGTACACGAGTCTACATGAAATTATTCCTTTTATAGAGGATGAAAAATAAGTAATAGACATGGTCACAACTCAGGAATGCATGTATGTCGAATCCGTCATGCATGTTACATGTACAGAACACGGAATATCATGTTGAAGGAATGTATTCAAATTACATATCTCTAGGGTAGAATTCGCTCCAAGAGGGTTTTTCTGGGATCAAAGTGTGATTCTTGAAACTGGTGATAGGAGAAGCAACGAAGTCCAAGGATCTATTTCAAAGTGCATAAGTAACATGATTGGTGGTTGAAACATCTGTCATGCGCATGTTCACAGCTCAGAAATGCATGTTTGAGGAATCCGTGATGCATGAAACATGTTCGGAATACGGAATGCCATGGTGATGTAAACAATGTAAATTACATGTGTATTGGTGAGAATTCGCTCAAAGAGTGTTTTCCACTGCCAAATGTCCGATTTTAGAACCTGGTGATACAAAAAACTTATGAAGTCAGAGTAAATATTTCAAAGTGTAATATATGCCTTCTTTGGTGGATGAAAGTTCACTAATCCACATGCTCACAACTCAGAAACGCATGTTTCTCGAATCCGTCATGCATGGATCATGTACGGAACCCGGAATGCCATGTTGATGGAATTCATGTAAATTATATATCTATTAGGTTGAATACACTCCTGAAGTATTCTTCTGTGAAAAATGAACGAATTCGAAACTTGTGTTAGGGAAAGCTTGTGAAAATGTGTACACGAGTCTATATGAAATTATTCCTTTTATAGAGGATGAAAAATCTGTAATCCACATGCTCACAACTCAGGAATGCATGTATGTCGAATCCGTCATGCATGTAACATGTACGGAACACGGAATATCATGTTGAAGGAATCTATTCAAATTACATATCTCTTGGGTAGAATTCGCTCCAAGAGGGTTTTTCTGGGATCAAAGTGTGATTCTTGAAACTGGTGATAGGAGAAGCAACGAAGTCCAAGGAACTATTTCAAAGTGCATAAGTAACTTGTTTGGTGGTTGAAACATCTGTCATGCGCATGTTCACAGCTCAGAAATGCATGTTTGAGGAATCCGTGATGCATGAAACATGTTCGGAATACGGAATGCCATGGTTATGTAAACAATGTAAATTACATGTGTATTGGTGAGAATTCGCTCAAAGAGGGTTTTCTACTGCCAAATGTCCGATTTTAGAACCTGGTGATACAAAAAACTTATGAAGCCAGAGTAAATATTTCAAAGTGTAATATATGCCTTCTTTGGTGGATGAAAGTTCACTAATCCACATGCTCACAACTCAGAAACTCATGTTTCTCAAATCCGTCATGCATGTAACATGTACGGAACCCGGAATGCCACGGTGATTGAATTCATGTAAATTATATATCTATTAGGTTAAATACACTCCTGAAGTATTCTTCTGTGAAAAATGAACGAATTCGAAACTTGTGTTAGGTAAACCTTGTGAAAATGTGTACACGAGTCTACATGAAATTATTCCTTTTATAGAGGATGAAAAATAAGTAATAGACATGGTCACAACTCAGGAATGCATGTATGTCGAATCCGTCATGCATGTTACATGTACAGAACACGGAATATCATGTTGAAGGAATGTATTCAAATTACATATCTCTAGGGTAGAATTCGCTCCAAGAGGGTTTTTCTGGGATCAAAGTGTGATTCTTGAAACTGGTGATAGGAGAAGCAACGAAGTCCAAGGATCTATTTCAAAGTGCATAAGTAACATGATTGGTGGTTGAAACATCTGTCATGCGCATGTTCACAGCTCAGAAATGCATGTTTGAGGAATCCGTGATGCATGAAACATGTTCGGAATACGGAATGCCATGGTGATGTAAACAATGTAAATTACATGTGTATTGGTGAGAATTCGCTCAAAGAGTGTTTTCCACTGCCAAATGTCCGATTTTAGAACCTGGTGATACAAAAAACTTATGAAGTCAGAGTAAATATTTCAAAGTGTAATATATGCCTTCTTTGGTGGATGAAAGTTCACTAATCCACATGCTCACAACTCAGAAACGCATGTTTCTCGAATCCGTCATGCATGGATCATGTACGGAACCCGGAATGCCATGTTGATGGAATTCATGTAAATTATATATCTATTAGGTTGAATACACTCCTGAAGTATTCTTCTGTGAAAAATGAACGAATTCGAAACTTGTGTTAGGGAAAGCTTGTGAAAATGTGTACACGAGTCTATATGAAATTATTCCTTTTATAGAGGATGAAAAATCAGTAATCCACATGCTCACAACTCAGGAATGCATGTATGTCGAATCCGTCATGCATGTTACATGTACAGAACACGGAATATCATGTTGAATGAATGTATTCAAATTACATATCTCTAGGGTAGAATTCGCTCCAAGAGGGTTTTTCTGGGATCAAAGTGTGATTCTTGAAACTGGTGATAGGAGAAGCAACGAAGTCCAAGGATCTATTTCAAAGTGCATAAGTAACATGTTTGGTGGTTGAAACATCTGTCATGCGCATGTTCACAGCTCAGAAATTCATGTTTGAGGAATCCGTGATGCATGAAACATGTTCGGAATACGGAATGCCATGGTGATGTAAACAATGTAAATTACATGTGTATTGGTGAGAATTCGCTCAAAGAGTGTTTTCTACTGCCAAATGTCCGATTTTAGAACCTGGTGATACAAAAAACTTATGAAGTCAGAGTAAATATTTCAAAGTGTAATATATGCCCTCTTTGGTGGATGAAAGTTCACTAATCCACATGCTCACAACTCAGAAACGCATGTTTCTCGAATCCGTCATGCATGGATCATGTACGGAACCCGGAATGTCATGGTGATGGAATTCATGTAAATTACATATCTATTAGGTTGAATACACTCCAGAAGTATTCTTCTGTGAAAAATGAACGAATTCGAAACTTGTGTTAGGGAAAGCTTGTGAAAATGTGTACACGAGTCTATATGAAATTATTCCTTTTATAGAGGATGAAAAATCAGTAATCCGCATGCTCACAACTCAGGAATGCATGTTTGTCGAAACCGTCATGCATGTAACATGTACGGAACACGGAATATCATGTTGAAGGAATCTATTCTAATTACACATCTCTAGGGTAGAATTCGCTCCAAGAGGGTTTTTCTGGGATCAAAGAGTGATTCTTGAAACTGGTGATAGGAGAAGCAACGAAGTCCAAGGAACTATTTCAAAGTGCATAAGTAACTTGTTTGGTGGTTGAAACATCTCTCATGCGCATGATCACAGCTCAGAAATGCATGTTTGAGGAATCCGTGATGCATGAAACATGTTCGGAATACGGAATGCCATGGTGATGTAAACAATGTAAATTACATGTGTATTGGTGAGAATTCGCTCAAAGAGTGTTTTCCACTGCCAAATGTCCGATTTTAGAACCTGGTGATACAAAAAACTTATGAAGTCAGAGTAAATATTTCAAAGTGTAATATATGCCTTCTTTGGTGGATGAAAGTTCACTAATCCACATGCTCACAACTCAGAAACGCATGTTTCTCGAATCCGTCATGCATGGATCATGTACGGAACCCGGAATGCCATGTTGATGGAATTCATGTAAATTATATATCTATTAGGTTGAATACACTCCAGAAGTATTCTTCTGTGAAAAATGAACGAATTCGAAACTTGTGTTAGGGAAAGCTTGTGAAAATGTGTACACGAGTCTATATGAAATTATTCCTTTTATAGAGGATGAAAAATCTGTAATCCACATGCTCACAACTCAGGAATGCATGTATGTCGAATCCGTCATGCATGTAACATGTACGGAACACGGAATATCATGTTGAAGGAATCTATTCAAATTACATATCTCTTGGGTAGAATTCGCTCCAAGAGGGTTTTTCTGGGATCAAAGTGTGATTCTTGAAACTGGTGATAGGAGAAGCAACGAAGTCCAAGGAACTATTTCAAAGTGCATAAGTAACTTGTTTGGTGGTTGAAACATCTGTCATGCGCATGTTCACAGCTCAGAAATGCATGTTTGAGGAATCCGTGATGCATGAAACATGTTCGGAATACGGAATGCCATGGTTATGTAAACAATGTAAATTACATGTGTATTGGTGAGAATTCGCTCAAAGAGGGTTTTCTACTGCCAAATGTCCGATTTTAGAACCTGGTGATACAAAAAACTTATGAAGCCAGAGTAAATATTTCAAAGTGTAATATATGCCTTCTTTGGTGGATGAAAGTTCACTAATCCACATGCTCACAACTCAGAAACTCATGTTTCTCAAATCCGTCATGCATGTAACATGTACGGAACCCGGAATGCCACGGTGATTGAATTCATGTAAATTATATATCTATTAGGTTAAATACACTCCTGAAGTATTCTTCTGTGAAAAATGAACGAATTCGAAACTTGTGTTAGGTAAACCTTGTGAAAATGTGTACACGAGTCTACATGAAATTATTCCTTTTATAGAGGATGAAAAATAAGTAATAGACATGGTCACAACTCAGGAATGCATGTATGTCGAATCCGTCATGCATGTTACATGTACAGAACACGGAATATCATGTTGAAGGAATGTATTCAAATTACATATCTCTAGGGTAGAATTCGCTCCAAGAGGGTTTTTCTGGGATCAAAGTGTGATTCTTGAAACTGGTGATAGGAGAAGCAACGAAGTCCAAGGATCTATTTCAAAGTGCATAAGTAACATGATTGGTGGTTGAAACATCTGTCATGCGCATGTTCACAGCTCAGAAATGCATGTTTGAGGAATCCGTGATGCATGAAACATGTTCGGAATACGGAATGCCATGGTGATGTAAACAATGTAAATTACATGTGTATTGGTGAGAATTCGCTCAAAGAGTGTTTTCCACTGCCAAATGTCCGATTTTAGAACCTGGTGATACAAAAAACTTATGAAGTCAGAGTAAATATTTCAAAGTGTAATATATGCCTTCTTTGGTGGATGAAAGTTCACTAATCCACATGCTCACAACTCAGAAACGCATGTTTCTCGAATCCGTCATGCATGGATCATGTACGGAACCCGGAATGCCATGTTGATGGAATTCATGTAAATTATATATCTATTAGGTTGAATACACTCCTGAAGTATTCTTCTGTGAAAAATGAACGAATTCGAAACTTGTGTTAGGGAAAGCTTGTGAAAATGTGTACACGAGTCTATATGAAATTATTCCTTTTATAGAGGATGAAAAATCTGTAATCCACATGCTCACAACTCAGGAATGCATGTATGTCGAATCCGTCATGCATGTAACATGTACGGAACACGGAATATCATGTTGAAGGAATCTATTCAAATTACATATCTCTTGGGTAGAATTCGCTCCAAGAGGGTTTTTCTGGGATCAAAGTGTGATTCTTGAAACTGGTGATAGGAGAAGCAACGAAGTCCAAGGAACTATTTCAAAGTGCATAAGTAACTTGTTTGGTGGTTGAAACATCTGTCATGCGCATGTTCACAGCTCAGAAATGCATGTTTGAGGAATCCGTGATGCATGAAACATGTTCGGAATACGGAATGCCATGGTTATGTAAACAATGTAAATTACATGTGTATTGGTGAGAATTCGCTCAAAGAGGGTTTTCTACTGCCAAATGTCCGATTTTAGAACCTGGTGATACAAAAAACTTATGAAGCCAGAGTAAATATTTCAAAGTGTAATATATGCCTTCTTTGGTGGATGAAAGTTCACTAATCCACATGCTCACAACTCAGAAACTCATGTTTCTCAAATCCGTCATGCATGTAACATGTACGGAACCCGGAATGCCACGGTGATTGAATTCATGTAAATTATATATCTATTAGGTTAAATACACTCCTGAAGTATTCTTCTGTGAAAAATGAACGAATTCGAAACTTGTGTTAGGTAAACCTTGTGAAAATGTGTACACGAGTCTACATGAAATTATTCCTTTTATAGAGGATGAAAAATAAGTAATAGACATGGTCACAACTCAGGAATGCATGTATGTCGAATCCGTCATGCATGTTACATGTACAGAACACGGAATATCATGTTGAAGGAATGTATTCAAATTACATATCTCTAGGGTAGAATTCGCTCCAAGAGGGTTTTTCTGGGATCAAAGTGTGATTCTTGAAACTGGTGATAGGAGAAGCAACGAAGTCCAAGGATCTATTTCAAAGTGCATAAGTAACATGATTGGTGGTTGAAACATCTGTCATGCGCATGTTCACAGCTCAGAAATGCATGTTTGAGGAATCCGTGATGCATGAAACATGTTCGGAATACGGAATGCCATGGTGATGTAAACAATGTAAATTACATGTGTATTGGTGAGAATTCGCTCAAAGAGTGTTTTCCACTGCCAAATGTCCGATTTTAGAACCTGGTGATACAAAAAACTTATGAAGTCAGAGTAAATATTTCAAAGTGTAATATATGCCTTCTTTGGTGGATGAAAGTTCACTAATCCACATGCTCACAACTCAGAAACGCATGTTTCTCGAATCCGTCATGCATGGATCATGTACGGAACCCGGAATGCCATGTTGATGGAATTCATGTAAATTATATATCTATTAGGTTGAATACACTCCTGAAGTATTCTTCTGTGAAAAATGAACGAATTCGAAACTTGTGTTAGGGAAAGCTTGTGAAAATGTGTACACGAGTCTATATGAAATTATTCCTTTTATAGAGGATGAAAAATCAGTAATCCACATGCTCACAACTCAGGAATGCATGTATGTCGAATCCGTCATGCATGTTACATGTACAGAACACGGAATATCATGTTGAATGAATGTATTCAAATTACATATCTCTAGGGTAGAATTCGCTCCAAGAGGGTTTTTCTGGGATCAAAGTGTGATTCTTGAAACTGGTGATAGGAGAAGCAACGAAGTCCAAGGATCTATTTCAAAGTGCATAAGTAACATGTTTGGTGGTTGAAACATCTGTCATGCGCATGTTCACAGCTCAGAAATTCATGTTTGAGGAATCCGTGATGCATGAAACATGTTCGGAATACGGAATGCCATGGTGATGTAAACAATGTAAATTACATGTGTATTGGTGAGAATTCGCTCAAAGAGTGTTTTCTACTGCCAAATGTCCGATTTTAGAACCTGGTGATACAAAAAACTTATGAAGTCAGAGTAAATATTTCAAAGTGTAATATATGCCCTCTTTGGTGGATGAAAGTTCACTAATCCACATGCTCACAACTCAGAAACGCATGTTTCTCGAATCCGTCATGCATGGATCATGTACGGAACCCGGAATGTCATGGTGATGGAATTCATGTAAATTACATATCTATTAGGTTGAATACACTCCAGAAGTATTCTTCTGTGAAAAATGAACGAATTCGAAACTTGTGTTAGGGAAAGTTTGTGAAAATGTGTACACGAGTCTATATGAAATTATTCCTTTTATAGAGGATGAAAAATCAGTAATAGACATGGTCACAACTCAGGAATGCATGTATGTCGAATCCGTCATGCATGTTACATGTACGGATCACGGAATATCATGTTGAAGGAATCTATTCAAATTACATATCTCTAGGGTAGAATTCGCTCCAAGAGGGTTTTTCTGGGATCAAAGTGTGATTCTTGAAACTGGTGATAGGAGAAGCAACGAAGTCCAAGGAACTATTTCAAAGTGCATAAGTAACATGTTTGGTGGTTGAAACATCTGTCATGCGCATGTTCACAGCTCAGAAATGCATGTTTGAGGAATCCGTGATGCATGAAACATGTTCGGAATACGGAATGCCATGGTGATGTAAACAATGTAAATTACATGTGTATTCGTGAGAATTCGCTCAAAGAGTGTTTTCTACTGCCAAATGTCCGATTTTAGAACCTGGTGATACAAAAAACTTATGAAGTCAGAGTAAATATTTCAAAGTGTAATATATGCCTTCTTTGGTGGATGAAAGTTCACTAATCCACATGCTCACAACTCAGAAACGCATGTTTCTCGAATCCGTCATGCATGTATCATGTACGGAACCCGGAATGCCATGGTGATGGAATTCATGTAAATTATATATCTATTAGGTTGAATACACTCCAGAAGTATTCTTCTGTGAGAAATGAACGAATTCGAAACTTGTGTTAGGGAAAGATTGTGAAAATGTGTACACGAGTCTATATGAAATTATTCCTTTTATAGAGGATGAAAAATGTTTAATCCACATGCTCACAACTCAGGAATGCATGTATGTCGAATCCGTCATGCATGTAACATGTACGGAACACGGAATATCATGTTGAAGGAATCTATTCAAATTACATATCTCTAGGGTAGAATTCGCTCCAAGAGGGTTTTTCTGGGATCAAAGTGTGATTCTTGAAACTGGTGATAGGAGAAGCAACGAAGTCCAAGGAACTATTTCAAAGTGCATAAGTAACTTGTTTGGTGGTTGAAACATCTGTCATGCGCATGTTCACAGCTCAGAAATGCATGTTTGAGGAATCCGTGATGCATGAAACATGTTCGGAATACGGAATGCCATGGTGATGTAAACAATGTAAATTACATGTGTATTGGTGAGAATTCGCTCAAAGAGTGTTTTCCACTGCCAAATGTCCGATTTTAGAACCTGGTGATACAAAAAACTTCTGAAGTCAGTGTATATATTTCAAAGTGTAATATAAGCCTTCTTTGGTGGATGAAAGTTCACTAATCCACATGCTCACAACTCAGAAACGCATGTTTCTCGAATCCGTCATGCATGGATCATGTACGGAACCCGGAATGCCATGTTGATGGAATTCATGGAAATTATATATCTATTAGGTTGAATACACTCCAGAAGTATTCTTCTGTGAAAAATGAACGAATTCGAAACTTGTGTTAGGGAAAGCTTGTGAAAATGTGTACACGAGTCTATATGAAATTATTCCTTTTATAGAGGATGAAAAATCTGTAATCCACATGCTCACAACTCAGGAATGCATGTATGTCGAATCCGTCATGCATGTAACATGTACGGAACACGGAATATCATGTTGAAGGAATCTATTCAAATTACATATATCTTGGGTAGAATTCGCTCCAAGAGGGTTTTTCTGGGATCAAAGTGTGATTCTTGAAACTGGTGATAGGAGAAGCAACGAAGTCCAAGGAACTATTTCAAAGTGCATAAGTAACTTGTTTGGTGGTTGAAACATCTGTCATGCGCATGTTCACAGCTCAGAAATGCATGTTTGAGGAATCCGTGATGCATGAAACATGTTCGGAATACGGAATGCCATGGTTATGTAAACAATGTAAATTACATGTGTATTGGTGAGAATTCGCTCAAAGAGTGTTTTCCACTGCCAAATGTCCGATTTTAGAACCTGGTGATACAAAAACTTATGAAGTCAGAGTAAATATTTCAAAGTGTAATATATGCCTTCTTTGGTGGATGAAAGTTCACTAATCCACATGCTCACAACTCAGAAACGCATGTTTCTCGTATCCGTCATGCATGGATCATGTACGGAACCCGGAATGCCATGTTGATGGAATTCATGTAAATTATATATCTATTAGGTTGTATACACTCCAGAAGTATTCTTCTGTGAAAAATGAACGAATTCGAAACTTGTGTTAGGGAAAGCTTGTGAAAATGTGTACACGAGTCTATATGAAATTATTCCTTTTATAGAGGATGAAAAATCAGTAATCCACATGCTCACAACTCAGGAATGCATGTATGTCGAATCCGTCATGCATGTTACATGTACAGAACACGGAATATCATGTTGAATGAATGTATTCAAATTACATATCTCTAGGGTAGAATTCGCTCCAAGAGGGTTTTTCTGGGATCAAAGTGTGATTCTTGAAACTGGTGATAGGAGAAGCAACGAAGTCCAAGGATCTATTTCAAAGTGCATAAGTAACATGTTTGGTGGTTGAAACATCTGTCATGCGCATGTTCACAGCTCAGAAATGCATGTTTGAGGAATCCGTGATGCATGAAACATGTTCGGAATACGGAATGCCATGGTGATGTAAACAATGTAAATTACATGTGTATTGGTGAGAATTCGCTCAAAGAGTGTTTTCCACTGCCAAATGTCCGATTTTAGAACCTGGTGATACAAAAAACTTATGAAGTCAGAGTAAATATTTCAAAGTGTAATATATGCCCTCTTTGGTGGATGAAAGTTCACTAATCCACATGCTCACAACTCAGAAACGCATGTTTCTCGGATCCGTCATGCATGGATCATGTACGGAACCCGGAATGTCATGGTGATGGAATTCATGTAAATTATATATCTATTAGGTTGAATACACTCCAGAAGTATTCTTCTGTGAAAAATGAACGAATTCGAAACTTGTGTTAGGGAAAGTTTGTGAAAATGTGTACACGAGTCTATATGAAATTATTCCTTTTATAGAGGATGAAAAATCAGTAATAGACATGGTCACAACTCAGGAATGCATGTATGTCGAATCCGTCATGCATGTTACATGTACGGATCACGGAATATCATGTTGAAGGAATCTATTCAAATTACATATCTCTAGGGTAGAATTCGCTCCAAGAGGGTTTTTCTGGGATCAAAGTGTGATTCTTGAAACTGGTGATAGGAGAAGCAACGAAGTCCAAGGAACTATTTCAAAGTGCATAAGTAACATGTTTGGTGGTTGAAACATCTGTCATGCGCATGTTCACAGCTCAGAAATGCATGTTTGAGGAATCCGTGATGCATGAAACATGTTCGGAATACGGAATGCCATGGTGATGTAAACAATGTAAATTACATGTGTATTCGTGAGAATTCGCTCAAAGAGTGTTTTCTACTGCCAAATGTCCGATTTTAGAACCTGGTGATACAAAAAACTTATGAAGTCAGAGTAAATATTTCAAAGTGTAATATATGCCTTCTTTGGTGGATGAAAGATCACTAATCCACATGCTCACAACTCAGAAACGCATGTTTCTCGAATCCGTCATGCATGTATCATGTACGGAACCCGGAATGCCATGGTGATGGAATTCATGTAAATTATATATCTATTAGGTTGAATACACTCCAGAAGTATTCTTCTGTGAAAAATGAACGAATTCGAAACTTGTGTTAGGGAAAGCTTGTGAAAATGTGTACACGAGTCTATATGAAATTATTCCTTTTATAGAGGATGAAAAATCTGTAATCCACATGCTCACAACTCAGGAATGCATGTATGTCGAATCCGTCATGCATGTAACATGTACGGAACACGGAATATCATGTTGAAGGAATCTATTCAAATTACATATCTCTAGGGTAGAATTCGCTCCAAGAGGGTTTTTCTGGGATCAAAGTGTGATTCTTGAAACTGGTGATAGGAGAAGCAACGAAGTCCAAGGAACTATTTCAAAGTGCATAAGTAACATGTTTGGTGGTTGAAACATCTGTCATGCGCATGTTCACAGCTCAGAAATGCATGTTTGAGGAATCCGTGATGCATGAAACATGTTCGGAATACGGAATGCCATGGTGATGTAAACAATGTAAATTACATGTGTATTCGTGAGAATTCGCTCAAAGAGTGTTTTCTACTGCCAAATGTCCGATTTTAGAACCTGGTGATACAAAAAACTTATGAAGTCAGAGTAAATATTTCAAAGTGTAATATATGCCTTCTTTGGTGGATGAAAGATCACTAATCCACATGCTCACAACTCAGAAACGCATGTTTCTCGAATCCGTCATGCATGTATCATGTACGGAACCCGGAATGCCATGGTGATGGAATTCATGTAAATTATATATCTATTAGGTTGAATACACTCCAGAAGTATTCTTCTGTGAAAAATGAACGAATTCGAAACTTGTGTTAGGGAAAGCTTGTGAAAATGTGTACACGAGTCTATATGAAATTATTCCTTTTATAGAGGATGAAAAATCTGTAATCCACATGCTCACAACTCAGGAATGCATGTATGTCGAATCCGTCATGCATGTAACATGTACGGAACACGGAATATCATGTTGAAGGAATCTATTCAAATTACATATCTCTAGGGTAGAATTCGCTCCAAGAGGGTTTTTCTGGGATCAAAGTGTGATTCTTGAAACTGGTGATAGGAGAAGCAACGAAGTCCAAGGAACTATTTCAAAGTGCATAAGTAACTTGTTTGGTGGTTGAAACATCTGTCATGCGCATGTTCACAGCTCAGAAATGCATGTTTGAGGAATCCGTGATGCATGAAACATGTTCGGAATACGGAATGCCATGGTGATGTAAACAATGTAAATTACATGTGTATTGGTGAGAATTCGCTCAAAGAGTGTTTTCTACTGCCAAATGTCCGATTTTAGAACCTGGTGATACAAAAAAATTATGAAGTCAGAGTAAATATTTCAAAGTGTAATATATGCCTTCTTTGGTGGATGAAAGTTCACTAATCCACATGCTCACAACTCAGAAACTCATGTTTCTCAAATCCGTCATGCATGTAACATGTACGGAACCCGGAATGCCACGGTGATTGAATTCATGTAAATTATATATCTATTAGGTTAAATACACTCCTGAAGTATTCTTCTGTGAAAAATGAACGAATTCGAAACTTGTGTTAGGTAAACCTTGTGAAAATGTGTACACGAGTCTACATGAAATTATTCCTTTTATAGAGGATGAAAAATAAGTAATAGACATGGTCACAACTCAGGAATGCATGTATGTCGAATCCGTCATGCATGTTACATGTACAGAACACGGAATATCATGTTGAAGGAATGTATTCAAATTACATATCTCTAGGGTAGAATTCGCTCCAAGAGGGTTTTTCTGGGATCAAAGTGTGATTCTTGAAACTGGTGATAGGAGAAGCAACGAAGTCCAAGGATCTATTTCAAAGTGCATAAGTAACATGATTGGTGGTTGAAACATCTGTCATGCGCATGTTCACAGCTCAGAAATGCATGTTTGAGGAATCCGTGATGCATGAAACATGTTCGGAATACGGAATGCCATGGTGATGTAAACAATGTAAATTACATGTGTATTGGTGAGAATTCGCTCAAAGAGTGTTTTCCACTGCCAAATGTCCGATTTTAGAACCTGGTGATACAAAAAACTTATGAAGTCAGAGTAAATATTTCAAAGTGTAATATATGCCTTCTTTGGTGGATGAAAGTTCACTAATCCACATGCTCACAACTCAGAAACGCATGTTTCTCGAATCCGTCATGCATGGATCATGTACGGAACCCGGAATGCCATGTTGATGGAATTCATGTAAATTATATATCTATTAGGTTGAATACACTCCTGAAGTATTCTTCTGTGAAAAATGAACGAATTCGAAACTTGTGTTAGGGAAAGCTTGTGAAAATGTGTACACGAGTCTATATGAAATTATTCCTTTTATAGAGGATGAAAAATCAGTAATCCACATGCTCACAACTCAGGAATGCATGTATGTCGAATCCGTCATGCATGTTACATGTACAGAACACGGAATATCATGTTGAATGAATGTATTCAAATTACATATCTCTAGGGTAGAATTCGCTCCAAGAGGGTTTTTCTGGGATCAAAGTGTGATTCTTGAAACTGGTGATAGGAGAAGCAACGAAGTCCAAGGATCTATTTCAAAGTGCATAAGTAACATGTTTGGTGGTTGAAACATCTGTCATGCGCATGTTCACAGCTCAGAAATTCATGTTTGAGGAATCCGTGATGCATGAAACATGTTCGGAATACGGAATGCCATGGTGATGTAAACAATGTAAATTACATGTGTATTGGTGAGAATTCGCTCAAAGAGTGTTTTCTACTGCCAAATATCCGATTTTAGAACCTGGTGATACAAAAAACTTATGAAGTCAGAGTAAATATTTCAAAGTGTAATATATGCCCTCTTTGGTGGATGAAAGTTCACTAATCCACATGCTCACAACTCAGAAACGCATGTTTCTCGAATCCGTCATGCATGGATCATGTACGGAACCCGGAATGTCATGGTGATGGAATTCATGTAAATTACATATCTATTAGGTTGAATACACTCCAGAAGTATTCTTCTGTGAAAAATGAACGAATTCGAAACTTGTGTTAGGGAAAGTTTGTGAAAATGTGTACACGAGTCTATATGAAATTATTCCTTTTATAGAGGATGAAAAATCAGTAATAGACATGGTCACAACTCAGGAATGCATGTATGTCGAATCCGTCATGCATGTTACATGTACGGATCACGGAATATCATGTTGAAGGAATCTATTCAAATTACATATCTCTAGGGTAGAATTCGCTCCAAGAGGGTTTTTCTGGGATCAAAGTGTGATTCTTGAAACTGGTGATAGGAGAAGCAACGAAGTCCAAGGAACTATTTCAAAGTGCATAAGTAACATGTTTGGTGGTTGAAACATCTGTCATGCGCATGTTCACAGCTCAGAAATGCATGTTTGAGGAATCCGTGATGCATGAAACATGTTCGGAATACGGAATGCCATGGTGATGTAAACAATGTAAATTACATGTGTATTCGTGAGAATTCGCTCAAAGAGTGTTTTCTACTGCCAAATGTCCGATTTTAGAACCTGGTGATACAAAAAACTTATGAAGTCAGAGTAAATATTTCAAAGTGTAATATATGCCTTCTTTGGTGGATGAAAGTTCACTAATCCACATGCTCACAACTCAGAAACGCATGTTTCTCGAATCCGTCATGCATGTATCATGTACGGAACCCGGAATGCCATGGTGATGGAATTCATGTAAATTATATATCTATTAGGTTGAATACACTCCAGAAGTATTCTTCTGTGAGAAATGAACGAATTCGAAACTTGTGTTAGGGAAAGATTGTGAAAATGTGTACACGAGTCTATATGAAATTATTCCTTTTATAGAGGATGAAAAATGTTTAATCCACATGCTCACAACTCAGGAATGCATGTATGTCGAATCCGTCATGCATGTAACATGTACGGAACACGGAATATCATGTTGAAGGAATCTATTCAAATTACATATCTCTAGGGTAGAATTCGCTCCAAGAGGGTTTTTCTGGGATCAAAGTGTGATTCTTGAAACTGGTGATAGGAGAAGCAACGAAGTCCAAGGAACTATTTCAAAGTGCATAAGTAACTTGTTTGGTGGTTGAAACATCTGTCATGCGCATGTTCACAGCTCAGAAATGCATGTTTGAGGAATCCGTGATGCATGAAACATGTTCGGAATACGGAATGCCATGGTGATGTAAACAATGTAAATTACATGTGTATTGGTGAGAATTCGCTCAAAGAGTGTTTTCCACTGCCAAATGTCCGATTTTAGAACCTGGTGATACAAAAAACTTCTGAAGTCAGTGTATATATTTCAAAGTGTAATATAAGCCTTCTTTGGTGGATGAAAGTTCACTAATCCACATGCTCACAACTCAGAAACGCATGTTTCTCGAATCCGTCATGCATGGATCATGTACGGAACCCGGAATGCCATGTTGATGGAATTCATGGAAATTATATATCTATTAGGTTGAATACACTCCAGAAGTATTCTTCTGTGAAAAATGAACGAATTCGAAACTTGTGTTAGGGAAAGCTTGTGAAAATGTGTACACGAGTCTATATGAAATTATTCCTTTTATAGAGGATGAAAAATCTGTAATCCACATGCTCACAACTCAGGAATGCATGTATGTCGAATCCGTCATGCATGTAACATGTACGGAACACGGAATATCATGTTGAAGGAATCTATTCAAATTACATATATCTTGGGTAGAATTCGCTCCAAGAGGGTTTTTCTGGGATCAAAGTGTGATTCTTGAAACTGGTGATAGGAGAAGCAACGAAGTCCAAGGAACTATTTCAAAGTGCATAAGTAACTTGTTTGGTGGTTGAAACATCTGTCATGCGCATGTTCACAGCTCAGAAATGCATGTTTGAGGAATCCGTGATGCATGAAACATGTTCGGAATACGGAATGCCATGGTTATGTAAACAATGTAAATTACATGTGTATTGGTGAGAATTCGCTCAAAGAGTGTTTTCCACTGCCAAATGTCCGATTTTAGAACCTGGTGATACAAAAACTTATGAAGTCAGAGTAAATATTTCAAAGTGTAATATATGCCTTCTTTGGTGGATGAAAGTTCACTAATCCACATGCTCACAACTCAGAAACGCATGTTTCTCGTATCCGTCATGCATGGATCATGTACGGAACCCGGAATGCCATGTTGATGGAATTCATGTAAATTATATATCTATTAGGTTGTATACACTCCAGAAGTATTCTTCTGTGAAAAATGAACGAATTCGAAACTTGTGTTAGGGAAAGCTTGTGAAAATGTGTACACGAGTCTATATGAAATTATTCCTTTTATAGAGGATGAAAAATCAGTAATCCACATGCTCACAACTCAGGAATGCATGTATGTCGAATCCGTCATGCATGTTACATGTACAGAACACGGAATATCATGTTGAATGAATGTATTCAAATTACATATCTCTAGGGTAGAATTCGCTCCAAGAGGGTTTTTCTGGGATCAAAGTGTGATTCTTGAAACTGGTGATAGGAGAAGCAACGAAGTCCAAGGATCTATTTCAAAGTGCATAAGTAACATGTTTGGTGGTTGAAACATCTGTCATGCGCATGTTCACAGCTCAGAAATGCATGTTTGAGGAATCCGTGATGCATGAAACATGTTCGGAATACGGAATGCCATGGTGATGTAAACAATGTAAATTACATGTGTATTGGTGAGAATTCGCTCAAAGAGTGTTTTCCACTGCCAAATGTCCGATTTTAGAACCTGGTGATACAAAAAACTTATGAAGTCAGAGTAAATATTTCAAAGTGTAATATATGCCCTCTTTGGTGGATGAAAGTTCACTAATCCACATGCTCACAACTCAGAAACGCATGTTTCTCGGATCCGTCATGCATGGATCATGTACGGAACCCGGAATGTCATGGTGATGGAATTCATGTAAATTATATATCTATTAGGTTGAATACACTCCAGAAGTATTCTTCTGTGAAAAATGAACGAATTCGAAACTTGTGTTAGGGAAAGTTTGTGAAAATGTGTACACGAGTCTATATGAAATTATTCCTTTTATAGAGGATGAAAAATCAGTAATAGACATGGTCACAACTCAGGAATGCATGTATGTCGAATCCGTCATGCATGTTACATGTACGGATCACGGAATATCATGTTGAAGGAATCTATTCAAATTACATATCTCTAGTGTAGAATTCGCTCCAAGAGGGTTTTTCTGGGATCAAAGTGTGATTCTTGAAACTGGTGATAGGAGAAGCAACGAAGTCCAAGGAACTATTTCAAAGTGCATAAGTAACATGTTTGGTGGTTGAAACATCTGTCATGCGCATGTTCACAGCTCAGAAATGCATGTTTGAGGAATCCGTGATGCATGAAACATGTTCGGAATACGGAATGCCATGGTGATGTAAACAATGTAAATTACATGTGTATTCGTGAGAATTCGCTCAAAGAGTGTTTTCTACTGCCAAATGTCCGATTTTAGAACCTGGTGATACAAAAAACTTATGAAGTCAGAGTAAATATTTCAAAGTGTAATATATGCCTTCTTTGGTGGATGAAAGATCACTAATCCACATGCTCACAACTCAGAAACGCATGTTTCTCGAATCCGTCATGCATGTATCATGTACGGAACCCGGAATGCCATGGTGATGGAATTCATGTAAATTATATATCTATTAGGTTGAATACACTCCAGAAGTATTCTTCTGTGAAAAATGAACGAATTCGAAACTTGTGTTAGGGAAAGCTTGTGAAAATGTGTACACGAGTCTATATGAAATTATTCCTTTTATAGAGGATGAAAAATCTGTAATCCACATGCTCACAACTCAGGAATGCATGTATGTCGAATCCGTCATGCATGTAACATGTACGGAACACGGAATATCATGTTGAAGGAATCTATTCAAATTACATATCTCTAGGGTAGAATTCGCTCCAAGAGGGTTTTTCTGGGATCAAAGTGTGATTCTTGAAACTGGTGATAGGAGAAGCAACGAAGTCCAAGGAACTATTTCAAAGTGCATAAGTAACATGTTTGGTGGTTGAAACATCTGTCATGCGCATGTTCACAGCTCAGAAATGCATGTTTGAGGAATCCGTGATGCATGAAACATGTTCGGAATACGGAATGCCATGGTGATGTAAACAATGTAAATTACATGTGTATTCGTGAGAATTCGCTCAAAGAGTGTTTTCTACTGCCAAATGTCCGATTTTAGAACCTGGTGATACAAAAAACTTATGAAGTCAGAGTAAATATTTCAAAGTGTAATATATGCCTTCTTTGGTGGATGAAAGATCACTAATCCACATGCTCACAACTCAGAAACGCATGTTTCTCGAATCCGTCATGCATGTATCATGTACGGAACCCGGAATGCCATGGTGATGGAATTCATGTAAATTATATATCTATTAGGTTGAATACACTCCAGAAGTATTCTTCTGTGAAAAATGAACGAATTCGAAACTTGTGTTAGGGAAAGCTTGTGAAAATGTGTACACGAGTCTATATGAAATTATTCCTTTTATAGAGGATGAAAAATCTGTAATCCACATGGTCACAACTCAGGAATGCATGTATGTCGAATCCGTCATGCATGTAACATGTACGGAACACGGAATATCATGTTGAAGGAATCTATTCAAATTACATATCTCTAGGGTAGAATTCGCTCCAAGAGGGTTTTTCTGGGATCAAAGTGTGATTCTTGAAACTGGTGATAGGAGAAGCAACGAAGTCCAAGGAACTATTTCAAAGTGCATAAGTAACTTGTTTGGTGGTTGAAACATCTGTCATGCGCATGTTCACAGCTCAGAAATGCATGTTTGAGGAATCCGTCATGCATGAAACATGTTCGGAATACGGAATGCCATGGTGATGTAAACAATGTAAATTACATGTGTATTGGTGAGAATTCGCTCAAAGAGTGTTTTCTACTGCCAAATGTCCGATTTTAGAACCTGGTGATACAAAAAAATTATGAAGTCAGAGTAAATATTTCAAAGTGTAATATATGCCTTCTTTGGTGGATGAAAGTTCACTAATCCACATGCTCACAACTTAGAAACGCATGTTTCTCGAATCCGTCATGCATGTAGCATGTACGGAACCCGGAATGTCATGGTGATGGAATTCATGTAAATTATATATCTATTAGGTTGAATACACTCCTGAAGTATTCTTCTGTGAAAAATGAACGAATTCGAAACTTGTGTTAGGGAAAGCTTGTGAAAATGTGTACACGAGTCTATATGAAATTATTCCTTTTATAGAGGATGAAAAATCTGTAATAGACATGGTCACAACTCAGGAATGCATGTATGTCGAATCCGTCATGCATGTTACATGTACGGAACACGGAATATCATGTTGAAGGAATCTATTCAAATTACATATCTCTAGGGTAGAATTCGCTCCAAGAGGGTTTTTCTGGGATCAAAGTGTGATTCTTGAAACTGGTGATAGGAGAAGCAACGAAGTCCAAGGAACTATTTCAAAGTGCATAAGTAACATGTTTGGTGGTTGAAACATCTGTCATGCGCATGTTCACAGCTCAGAAATGCATGTTTGAGGAATCCGTGATGCATGAAACATGTTCGGAATACGGAATGCCATGGTGATTTAAACAATGTAAATTACATGTGTATTCGTGAGAATTCGCTCAAAGAGTGTTTTCTACTGCCAAATGTCCGATTTTAGAACCTGGTGATACAAAAAACTTATGAAGTCAGAGTAAATATTTCAAAGTGTAATATATGCCTTCTTTGGTGGATGAAAGTTCACTAATCCACATGCTCACAACTCAGAAACGCATGTTTCTCGAATCCGTCATGCATGGATCATGTACGGAACCCGGAATGCCATGGTGATGGAATTCATGTAAATTATATATCTATTAGGTTGAATACACTCCAGAAGTATTCTTCTGTGAAAAATGAACGAATTCGAAACTTGTGTTAGGGAAAGCTTGTGAAAATGTGTACACGAGTCTATATGAAATTATTCCTTTTATAGAGGATGAAAAATCTGTAATCCACTTGCTCACAACTCAGGAATGCATGTATGTCGAATTCGTCATGCATGTAACATGTACGGAACACGGAATATCATGTTGAAGGAATCTATTCAAATTACATATCTCTAGGCTAGAATTCGCTCCAAGAGGGTTTTTCTGGGATCAAAGTGTGATTCTTGAAACTGGTGATAGGAGAAGCAACGAAGTCCAAGGAAGTATTTCAAAGTGCATAAGTAACATGTTTGGTGGTTGAAACATCTGTCATGCGCATGTTCACAGCTCAGAAATGCATGTTTGAGGAATCCGTGATGCATGAAACATGTTCGGAATACGGAATGCCATGGTGATGTAAACAATGTAAATTACATGTGTATTCGTGAGAATTCGCTCAAAGAGTGTTTTCTACTGCCAAATGTCCGATTTTAGAACCTGGTGATACAAAAAACTTATGAAGTCAGAGTAAATATTTCAAAGTGTAATATATGCCTTCTTTGGTGGATGAAAGATCACTAATCCACATGCTCACAACTCAGAAACGCATGTTTCTCGAATCTGTCATGCATGTATCATGTACGGAACCCGGAATGCCATGGTGATGGAATTCATGTAAATTATATATCTATTAGGTTGAATACACTCCAGAAGTATTCTTCTGTGAAAAATGAACGTATTCGAAACTTGTTTAGGGAAAGCTTGTGAAAATGTGTACACGAGTCTATATGAAATTATTCCTTTTATAGAGGATGAAAAATCTGTAATCCACATGCTCACAACTCAGGAATGCATGTATGTCGAATCCATCATGCATGTAACATGTACGGAACACGGAATATCATGTTGAAGGAATCTATTCAAATTACATATCTCTAGGGTAGAATTCGCTCCAAGAGGGTTTTTCTGGGATCAAAGTGTGATTCTTGAAACTGGTGATAGGAGAAGCAACGAAGTCCAAGGAACTATTTCAAAGTGCATAAGTAAGTTGTTTGGTGGTTGAAACATCTGTCATGCGCATGTTCACAGCTCAGAAATGCATGTTTGAGGAATCCGTGATGCATGAAACATGTTCGGAATACGGAATGCCATGGTGATGTAAACAATGTAAATTACATGTGTATTGGTGAGAATTCGCTCAAAGAGTGTTTTCTACTGCCAAATGTCCGATTTTAGAACCTGGTGATACAAAAAACTTATGAAGTCAGAGTAAATATTTCAAAGTGTAATATATGCCCTCTTTGGTGGATGAAAGTTCACTAATCCACATGCTCACAACTCAGAAATGCATGTTTCTCGAATCCGTCATGCATGTATCATGTACGGAACCCGGAATGCCATGTTGATGGAATTCATGTAAATTATATATCTATTAGGTTGAATACACTCCAGAAGTATTCTTCTGTGAAAAATGAACGAATTCGAAACTTGTGTTAGGGAAAGCTTGTGAAAATGTGTACACGAGTCTATATGAAATTATTCCTTTTATAGAGGATGAAAAATCAGTAATCCGCATGCTCACAACTCAGGAATGCATGTTTGTCGAAACCGTCATGCATGTAACATGTACGGAACACGGAATATCATGTTGAAGGAATCTATTCAAATTACACATCTCTAGGGTAGAATTCGCTCCAAGAGGGTTTTTCTGGGATCAAAGAGTGATTCTTGAAACTGGTGATAGGAGAAGCAACGAAGTCCAAGGAACTATTTCAAAGTGCATAAGTAACTTGTTTGGTGGTTGAAACATCTCTCATGCGCATGATCACAGCTCAGAAATGCATGTTTGAGGAATCCGTGATGCATGAAACATGTTCGGAATACGGAATGCCATGGTGATGTAAACAATGTAAATTACATGTGTATTGGTGAGAATTCGCTCAAAGAGTGTTTTCCACTGCCAAATGTCCGATTTTAGAACCTGGTGATACAAAAACTTATGAAGTCAGAGTAAATATTTCAAAGTGTTATATATGCCTTCTTTGGTGGATGAAAGTTCACTAATCCACATGCTCACAACTCAGAAACGCATGTTTCTCGAATCCGTCATGCATGGATCATGTACGGAACCCGGAATGCCATGTTGATGGAATTCATGTAAATTATATATCTATTAGGTTGTATACACTCCAGAAGTATTCTTCTGTGAAAAATGAACGAATTCGAAACTTGTGTTAGGGAAAGCTTGTGAAAATGTGTACACGAGTCTATATGAAATTATTCCTTTTATAGAGGATGAAAAATCAGTAATCCACATGCTCACAACTCAGGAATGCATGTATGTCGAATCCGTCATGCATGTTACATGTACAGAACACGGAATATCATGTTGAATGAATGTATTCAAATTACATATCTCTAGGGTAGAATTCGCTCCAAGAGGGTTTTTCTGGGATCAAAGTGTGATTCTTGAAACTGGTGATAGGAGAAGCAACGAAGTCCAAGGATCTATTTCAAAGTGCATAAGTAATATGTTTGGTGGTTGAAACATCTGTCATGCGCATGTTCACAGCTCAGAAATGCATGTTTGAGGAATCCGTGATGCATGAAACATGTTCGGAATACGGAATGCCATGGTGATGTAAACAATGTAAATTACATGTGTATTGGTGAGAATTCGCTCAAAGAGTGTTTTCTACTGCCAAATGTCCGATTTTAGAACCTGGTGATACAAAAAACTTATGAAGTCAGAGTAAATATTTCAAAGTGTAATATATGCCCTCTTTGGTGGATGAAAGTTCACTAATCCACATGCTCACAACTCAGAAACGCATGTTTCTCGAATCCGTCATGCATGGATCATGTACGGAACCCGGAATGTCATGGTGATGGAATTCATGTAAATTATATATCTATTAGGTTGAATACACTCCAGAAGTATTCTTCTGTGAAAAATGAACGAATTCGAAACTTGTGTTAGGGAAAGTTTGTGAAAATGTGTACACGAGTCTATATGAAATTATTCCTTTTATAGAGGATGAAAAATCAGTAATAGACATGGTCACAACTCAGGAATGCATGTATGTCGAATCCGTCATGCATGTTACATGTACGGATCACGGAATATCATGTTGAAGGAATCTATTCAAATTACATATCTCTAGGGTAGAATTCGCTCCAAGAGGGTTTTTCTGGGATCAAAGTGTGATTCTTGAAACTGGTGATAGGAGAAGCAACAAAGTCCAAGGAAGTATTTCAAAGTGCATAAGTAACATGTTTGGTGGTTGAAACATCTGTCATGCGCATGTTCACAGCTCAGAAATGCATGTTTGAGGAATCCGTGATGCATGAAACATGTTCGGAATACGGAATGCCATGGTGATGTAAACAATGTAAATTACATGTGTATTCGTGAGAATTCGCTCAAAGAGTGTTTTCTACTGCCAAATGTCCGATTTTAGAACCTGGTGATACAAAAAACTTATGAAGTCAGAGTAAATATTTCAAAGTGTAATATATGCCTTCTTTGGTGGATGAAAGTTCACTAATCCACATGCTCACAACTCAGAAACGCATGTTTCTCGAATCCGTCATGCATGTAGCATGTACGGAACCCGGAATGTCATGGTGATGGAATTCATGTAAATTATATATCTATTAGGTTGAATACACTCCTGAAGTATTCTTCTGTGAAAAATGAACGAATTCGAAACTTGTGTTAGGGAAAGCTTGTGAAAATGTGTACACGAGTCTATATGAAATTATTCCTTTTATAGAGGATAAAAAATCTGTAATAGACATGGTCACAACTCAGGAATGCATGTATGTCGAATCCGTCATGCATGTTACATGTACGGAACACGGAATATCATGTTGAAGGAATCTATTCAAATTACATATCTCTAGGGTAGAATTCGCTCCAAGAGGGTTTTTCTGGGATCAAAGTGTGATTCTTGAAACTGGTGATAGGAGAAGCAACGAAGTCCAAGGAACTATTTCAAAGTGCATAAGTAACATGTTTGGTGGTTGAAACATCTGTCATGCGCATGTTCACAGCTCAGAAATGCATGTTTGAGGAATCCGTGATGCATGAAACATGTTCGGAATACGGAATGCCATGGTGATGTAAACAATGTAAATTACATGTGTATTCGTGAGAATTCGCTCAAAGAGTGTTTTCTACTGCCAAATGTCCGGTTTTAGAACCTGGTGATACAAAAAACTTATGAAGTCAGAGTAAATATTTCAAAGTGTAATATATGCCTTCTTTGGTGGATGAAAGTTCACTAATCCACATGCTCACAACTCAGAAACGCATGTTTCTCGAATCCGTCATGCATGGATCATGTACGGAACCCGGAATGCCATGTTGATGGAATTCATGTAAATTATATATCTATTAGGTTGTATACACTCCAGAAGTATTCTTCTGTGAAAAATGAACGAATTCGAAACTTGTGTTAGGGAAAGCTTGTGAAAATGTGTACACGAGTCTATATGAAATTATTCCTTTTATAGAGGATGAAAAATCAGTAATCCACATGCTCACAACTCAGGAATGCATGTATGTCGAATCCGTCATGCATGTTACATGTACAGAACACGGAATATCATGTTGAATGAATGTATTCAAATTACATATCTCTAGGGTAGAATTCGCTCCAAGAGGGTTTTTCTGGGATCAAAGTGTGATTCTTGAAACTGGTGATAGGAGAAGCAACGAAGTCCAAGGATCTATTTCAAAGTGCATAAGTAATATGTTTGGTGGTTGAAACATCTGTCATGCGCATGTTCACAGCTCAGAAATGCATGTTTGAGGAATCCGTGATGCATGAAACATGTTCGGAATACGGAATGCCATGGTGATGTAAACAATGTAAATTACATGTGTATTGGTGAGAATTCGCTCAAAGAGTGTTTTCTACTGCCAAATGTCCGATTTTAGAACCTGGTGATACAAAAAACTTATGAAGTCAGAGTAAATATTTCAAAGTGTAATATATGCCCTCTTTGGTGGATGAAAGTTCACTAATCCACATGCTCACAAATCAGAAACGCATGTTTCTCGAATCCGTCATGCATGGATGATGTACGGAACCCGGAATGTCATGGTGATGGAATTCATGTAAATTATATATCTATTAGGTTGAATACACTCCAGAAGTATTCTTCTGTGAAAAATGAACGAATTCGAAACTTGTGTTAGGGAAAGTTTGTGAAAATGTGTACACGAGTCTATATGAAATTATTCCTTTTATAGAGGATGAAAAATCAGTAATAGACATGGTCACAACTCAGGAATGCATGTATGTCGAATCCGTCATGCATGTTACATGTACGGATCACGGAATATCATGTTGAAGGAATCTATTCAAATTACATATCTCTAGGGTAGAATTCGCTCCAAGAGGGTTTTTCTGGGATCAAAGTGTGATTCTTGAAACTGGTGATAGGAGAAGCAACAAAGTCCAAGGAAGTATTTCAAAGTGCATAAGTAACATGTTTGGTGGTTGAAACATCTGTCATGCGCATGTTCACAGCTCAGAAATGCATGTTTGAGGAATCCGTGATGCATGAAACATGTTCGGAATACGGAATGCCATGGTGATGTAAACAATGTAAATTACATGTGTATTCGTGAGAATTCGCTCAAAGAGTGTTTTCTACTGCCAAATGTCCGATTTTAGAACCTGGTGATACAAAAAACTTATGAAGTCAGAGTAAATATTTCAAAGTGTAATATATGCCTTCTTTGGTGGATGAAAGTTCACTAATCCACATGCTCACAACTCCGAAACGCATGTTTCTCGAATCCGTCATGCATGTATCATGTACGGAACCCGGAATGCCATGGTGATGGAATTCATGTAAATTATATATCTATTAGGTTGAATACACTCCAGAAGTATTCTTCTGTGAAAAATGAACGAATTCGAAACTTGTGTTAGGGAAAGCTTGTGAAAATGTGTACACGAGTCTATATGAAATTATTCCTTTTATAGAGGATGAAAAATCTTTAATCCACATGCTCACAACTCAGGAATGCATGTATGTCGAATCCGTCATGCATGTAACATGTACGGAACACGGAATATCATGTTGAAGGAATCTATTCAAATTACATATCTCTAGGGTAGAATTCGCTCCAAGAGGGTTTTTCTGGGATCAAAGTGTGATTCTTGAAACTGGTGTTAGGAGAAGCAACGAAGTCCAAGGAACTATTTCAAAGTGCATAAGTAACTTGTTTGGTGGTTGAAACATCTGTCATGCGCATGTTCACAGCTCAGAAATGCATGTTTGAGGAATCCGTGATGCATGAAACATGTTCGGAATACGGAATGCCATGGTGATGTAAACAATGTAAATTACATGTGTATTCGTGAGAATTCGCTCAAAGAGTGTTTTCTACTGCCAAATGTCCGATTTTAGAACCTGGTGATACAAAAAACTTATGAAGTCAGAGTAAATATTTCAAAGTGTAATATATGCCTTCTTTGGTGGATGAAAGTTCACTAATCCACATGCTCACAACTCAGAAACGCATGTTTCTCGAATCCGTCATGCATGTAGCATGTACGGAACCCGGAATGTCATGGTGATGGAATTCATGTAAATTATATATCTATTAGGTTGAATACACTCCTGAAGTATTCTTCTGTGAAAAATGAACGAATTCGAAACTTGTGTTAGGGAAAGCTTGTGAAAATGTGTACACGAGTCTATATGAAATTATTCCTTTTATAGAGGATAAAAAATCTGTAATAGACATGGTCACAACTCAGGAATGCATGTATGTCGAATCCGTCATGCATGTTACATGTACGGAACACGGAATATCATGTTGAAGGAATCTATTCAAATTACATATCTCTAGGGTAGAATTCGCTCCAAGAGGGTTTTTCTGGGATCAAAGTGTGATTCTTGAAACTGGTGATAGGAGAAGCAACGAAGTCCAAGGAACTATTTCAAAGTGCATAAGTAACATGTTTGGTGGTTGAAACATCTGTCATGCGCATGTTCACAGCTCAGAAATGCATGTTTGAGGAATCCGTGATGCATGAAACATGTTCGGAATACGGAATGCCATGGTGATGTAAACAATGTAAATTACATGTGTATTCGTGAGAATTCGCTCAAAGAGTGTTTTCTACTGCCAAATGTCCGGTTTTAGAACCTGGTGATACAAAAAACTTATGAAGTCAGAGTAAATATTTCAAAGTGTAATATATGCCTTCTTTGGTGGATGAAAGTTCACTAATCCACATGCTCACAACTCAGAAACGCATGTTTCTCGAATCCGTCATGCATGGATCATGTACGGAACCCGGAATGCCATGTTGATGGAATTCATGTAAATTATATATCTATTAGGTTGTATACACTCCAGAAGTATTCTTCTGTGAAAAATGAACGAATTCGAAACTTGTGTTAGGGAAAGCTTGTGAAAATGTGTACACGAGTCTATATGAAATTATTCCTTTTATAGAGGATGAAAAATCAGTAATCCACATGCTCACAACTCAGGAATGCATGTATGTCGAATCCGTCATGCATGTTACATGTACAGAACACGGAATATCATGTTGAATGAATGTATTCAAATTACATATCTCTAGGGTAGAATTCGCTCCAAGAGGGTTTTTCTGGGATCAAAGTGTGATTCTTGAAACTGGTGATAGGAGAAGCAACGAAGTCCAAGGATCTATTTCAAAGTGCATAAGTAATATGTTTGGTGGTTGAAACATCTGTCATGCGCATGTTCACAGCTCAGAAATGCATGTTTGAGGAATCCGTGATGCATGAAACATGTTCGGAATACGGAATGCCATGGTGATGTAAACAATGTAAATTACATGTGTATTGGTGAGAATTCGCTCAAAGAGTGTTTTCTACTGCCAAATGTCCGATTTTAGAACCTGGTGATACAAAAAACTTATGAAGTCAGAGTAAATATTTCAAAGTGTAATATATGCCCTCTTTGGTGGATGAAAGTTCACTAATCCACATGCTCACAAATCAGAAACGCATGTTTCTCGAATCCGTCATGCATGGATCATGTACGGAACCCGGAATGTCATGGTGATGGAATTCATGTAAATTATATATCTATTAGGTTGAATACACTCCAGAAGTATTCTTCTGTGAAAAATGAACGAATTCGAAACTTGTGTTAGGGAAAGTTTGTGAAAATGTGTACACGAGTCTATATGAAATTATTCCTTTTATAGAGGATGAAAAATCAGTAATAGACATGGTCACAACTCAGGAATGCATGTATGTCGAATCCGTCATGCATGTTACATGTACGGATCACGGAATATCATGTTGAAGGAATCTATTCAAATTACATATCTCTAGGGTAGAATTCGCTCCAAGAGGGTTTTTCTGGGATCAAAGTGTGATTCTTGAAACTGGTGATAGGAGAAGCAACAAAGTCCAAGGAAGTATTTCAAAGTGCATAAGTAACATGTTTGGTGGTTGAAACATCTGTCATGCGCATGTTCACAGCTCAGAAATGCATGTTTGAGGAATCCGTGATGCATGAAACATGTTCGGAATACGGAATGCCATGGTGATGTAAACAATGTAAATTACATGTGTATTCGTGAGAATTCGCTCAAAGAGTGTTTTCTACTGCCAAATGTCCGATTTTAGAACCTGGTGATACAAAAAACTTATGAAGTCAGAGTAAATATTTCAAAGTGTAATCTATGCCTTCTTTGGTGGATGAAAGTTCACTAATCCACATGCTCACAACTCCGAAACGCATGTTTCTCGAATCCGTCATGCATGTATCATGTACGGAACCCGGAATGCCATGGTGATGGAATTCATGTAAATTATATATCTATTAGGTTGAATACACTCCAGAAGTATTCTTCTGTGAAAAATGAACGAATTCGAAACTTGTGTTAGGGAAAGCTTGTGAAAATGTGTACACGAGTCTATATGAAATTATTCCTTTTATACAGGATGAAAAATCTTTAATCCACATGCTCACAACTCAGGAATGCATGTATGTCGAATCCGTCATGCATGTAACATGTACGGAACACGGAATATCATGTTGAAGGAATCTATTCAAATTACATATCTCTAGGGTAGAATTCGATCCAAGAGGGTTTTCCTGGGATCAAAGTGTGATTCTTGAAACTGGTGATAGGAGAAGCAACGAAGTCCAAGGAACTATTTCAAAGTGCATAAGTAACATGTTTGGTGGTTGAAAAATCTGTCATGCGCATGTTCACAGCTCAGAAATGCATGTTTGAGGAATCCGTGATGCATGAAACATGTTCGGAATACGGAATGCCATGGTGATGTAAACAATGTAAATTACATGTGTATTGGTGAGAATTCGCTCAAAGAGTGTTTTCCACTGCCAAATGTCCGATTTTAGAACCTGGTGATACAAAAAACTTATGAAGTCAGAATAAATATTTCAAAGTGTAATATATGCCTTCTTTGGTGGATGAAAGTTCACTAATCCACATGCTCACAACTCAGAAACTCATGTTTCTCGAATCCGTCATGCATGTATCATGTACAGAACCCGGAATGCCATGTTGATGGAATTCATGTAAATTATATATCTATTAGGTTGAATACACTCCAGAAGTATTCTTCTGTGAAAAATGAACGAATTCGAAACTTGTGTTAGGGAAAGCTTGTGAAAATGTGTACACGAGTCTATATGAAATTATTCCTTTTATAGAGGATGAAAAATCAGTAATAGACATGGTCACAACTCAGGAATGCATGTATGTCGAATCCGTCATGCATGTTACATGTACGGAACACGGAATATCATGTTGAAGGAATCTATTCAAATTACATATCTCTAGGGTAGAATTCGCTCCAAGAGGGTTTTTCTGGGATCAAAGTGTGATTCTTGAAACTGGTGATAGGAGAAGCAACGAAGGCCAAGGAACTATTTCAAAGTGCATAAGTAACTTGTTTGGTGGTTGAAACATCTGTCATGCGCATGTTCACAGCTCAGAAATGCATGTTTGAGGAATCCGTGATGCATGAAACATGTTCGGAATACGGAATGCCATGGTGATGTAAACAATGTAAATTATATGTGTATTGGTGAGAATTCGCTCAAAGAGTGTTTTCTACTGCCAAATGTCCGATTTTAGAACCTGGTGATACAAAAAACTTATGAAGTCAGAGTAAGTATTTCAAAGTGTAATATATGCCTTCTTTGGTGGATGAAAGTTCACTGATCCACATGCTCACAACTCAGAAACGCATGTTTCTCGAATCCGTCATGCATGGATCATGTACGGAACCCGGAATGTCATGGTGATGGAATTCATGTAAATTATATATCTATTAGGTTGAATACACTCCTGAAGTATTCTTCTGTGAAAAATGAACGAATTCGAAACTTGTGTTAGGGAAAGCTTGTGAAAATGTGTACACGAGTCTATATGAAATTATTCCTTTTATAGAGGATGAAAAATCAGTAATCCGCATGCTCACAACTCAGGAATGCATGTTTGTCCAAACCGTCATGCATGTAACATATACGGAACACGGAATATCATGTTGAAGGAATCTATTCAAATTACACATCTCTAGGGTAGAATTCGCGCCAAGAGGGTTTTTCTGGGATCAAAGTGTGATTCTTGAAACTGGTGATAGGAGAAGCAACGAAGTCCATGGAACTATTTCAAAGTGCATAAGGAACTTGTTTGGTGGTTGAAACATCTGTCATGCGCATGTTCACAGCTCAGAAATGCATGTTTAAGGAATCCGTGATGCATGAAACATGTTCGGAATACGGAATGCCATGGTGATGTAAACAATGTAAATTACATGTGTATTGGTGAGAATTCGCTCAAAGAGGGTTTTCTACTGCCAAATGTCCGATTTTAGAACCTGGTGATACAAAAAACTTATGAAGTCAGAGTAAATACTTCAAAGTGTAATATATGCCTTCTTTGGTGGATGAAAGTTCACTAATCCACATGCTCACAACTCAGAATCTCATGTTTCTCAAATCCGTCATGCATGTAACATGTACGGAACCCGGAATGCCACGGTGATTGAATTCATGTAAATTATATATCTATTAGGTTAAATACACTCCTGAAGTATTCTTCTGTGAAAAATGAACGAATTCGAAACTTGTGTTAGGTAAACCTTGTGAAAATGTGTACACGAGTCTACATGAAATTATTCCTTTTATAGAGGATGAAAAATCAGTAATAGACATGGTCACAACTCAGGAATGCATGTATGTCGAATCCGTCATGCATGTTACATGTACAGAACACGGAATATCATGTTGAAGGAATGTATTCAAATTACATATCTCTAGGGTAGAATTCGCTCCAAGAGGGTTTTTCTGGGATCAAAGTGTGATTCTTGAAACTGGTGATAGGAGAAGCAACGAAGTCCAAGGATGTATTTCAAAGTGCATAAGAAACATGTTTGGTGGTTGAAACATCTGTCATGCGCATGTTCACAGCTCAGAAATGCATGTTTGAGGAATCCGTGATGCATGAAACATGTTCGGAATACGGAATGCCATGGTGATGTAAACAATGTAAATTACATGTGTATTGGTGAGAATTCGCTCAAAGAGTGTTTTCTACTGCCAAATGTCCGATTTTAGAACCTGGTGATACAAAAAACTTATGAAGTCAGAGTAAATATTTCAAAGTGTAATATATGCCCTCTTTGGTGGATGAAAGTTCACTAATCCACATGCTCACAACTCAGAAACGCATGTTTCTCGAATCCGTCATGCATGTATCATGTACGGAACCCGGAATGCCATGTTGATGGAATTCATGTAAATTATATATCTATTAGGTTGAATACACTCCAGAAGTATTCTTCTGTGAAAAATGAACGAATTCGAAACTTGTGTTAGGGAAAGCTTGTGAAAATGTGTACACGAGTCTATATGAAATTATTCCTTTTATAGAGGATGAAAAATCAGTAATCCGCATGCTCACAACTCAGGAATGCATGTTTGTCGAAACCGTCATGCATGTAACATGTACGGAACACGGAATATCATGTTGAAGGAATCTATTCAAATTACACATCTCTAGGGTAGAATTCGCTCCAAGAGGGTTTTTCTGGGATCAAAGAGTGATTCTTGAAACTGGTGATAGGAGAAGCAACGAAGTCCAAGGAACTATTTCAAAGTGCATAAGTAACTTGTTTGGTGGTTGAAACATCTGTCATGCGCATGTTCACAGCTCAGAAATGCATGTTTGAGGAATCCGTGATGCATGAAACATGTTCGGAATACGGAATGCCATGGTGATGTAAACAATGTAAATTACATGTGTATTGGTGAGAATTCGCTCAAAGAGTGTTTTCCACTGCCAAATGTCCGATTTTAGAACCTGGTGATACAAAAAACTTATGAAGTCAGAGTAAATATTTCAAAGTGTAATATATGCCTTCTTTGGTGGATGAAAGTTCACTAATCCACATGCTCACAACTCAGAAACGCATGTTTCTCGAATCCGTCATGCATGGATCATGTACGGAACCCGGAATGCCATGTTGATGGAATTCATATAAATTATATATCTATTAGGTTGAATACTCTCCAGAAGTATTCTTCTGTGAAAAATGAACGAATTCGAAACTTGTGTTAGGGAAAGCTTGTGAAAATGTGTACACGAGTCTATATGAAATTATTCCTTTTATAGAGGATGAAAAATCTGTAATCCACATGCTCACAACTCAGGAATGCATGTATGTCGAATCCGTCATGCATGTAACATGTACGGAACACGGAATATCATGTTGAAGGAATCTATTCAAATTACATATATCTTGGGTAGAATTCGCTCCAAGAGGGTTTTTCTGGGATCAAAGTGTGATTCTTGAAACTGGTGATAGAAGAAGCAACGAAGTCCAAGGAACTATTTCAAAGTGCATAAGTAACTTGTTTGGTGGTTGAAACATCTGTCATGCGCATGTTCACAGCTCAGAAATGCATGTTTGAGGAATCCGTGATGCATGAAACATGTTCGGAATACGGAATGCCATGGTTATGTAAACAATGTAAATTACATGTGTATTGGTGAGAATTCGCTCAAAGAGTGTTTTCCACTGCCAAATGTCCGATTTTAGAACCTGGTGATACAAAAAAATTATGAAGTCAGAGTAAATATTTCAAAGTGTAATATATGCCTTCTTTGGTGGATGAAAGTTCACTAATCCACATGCTCACAACTCAGAAACTCATGTTTCTCAAATCCGTCATGCATGTAACATGTACGGAACCCGGAATGCCACGGTGATTGAATTCATGTAAATTATATATCTATTAGGTTAAATACACTCCTGAAGTATTCTTCTGTGAAAAATGAACGAATTCGAAACTTGTGTTAGGTAAACCATGTGAAAATGTGTACACGAGTCTATATGAAATTATTCCTTTTATAGAGGATGAAAAATCAGTAATAGACATGGTCACAACTCAGGAATGCATGTATGTCGAATCCGTCATGCATGTTACATGTACAGAACACGGAATATCATGTTGAAGGAATGTATTCAAATTACATATCTCTAGGGTAGAATTCGCTCCAAGAGGGTTTTTCTGGGATCAAAGTGTGATTCTTGAAACTGGTGATAGGAGAAGCAACGAAGTCCAAGGATCTATTTCAAAGTGCATAAGTAACATGTTTGGTGGTTGAAACATCTGTCATGCGCATGTTCACAGCTCAGAAATGCATGTTTGAGGAATCCGTGATGCATGAAACATGTTCGGAATACGGAATGCCATGGTGATGTAAACAATGTAAATTACATGTGTATTGGTGAGAATTCGCTCAAAGAGTGTTTTCTACTGCCAAATGTCCGATTTTAGAACCTGGTGATACAAAAAACTTATGAAGTCAGAGTAAATATTTCAAAGTGTAATATATGCCCTTTTTGGTGGATGAAAGTTCACTAATCCACATGCTCACAACTCAGAAACGCATGTTTCTCGAATCCGTCATGCATGTATCATGTACGGAACCCGGAATGCCATGTTGAAGGAATTCATGTAAATTATATATCTATTAGGTTGAATACACTCCAGAAGTATTCTTCTGTGAAAAATGAACGAATTCGAAACTTGTGTTAGGGAAAGCTTGTGAAAATGTGTACACGAGTCTATATGAAATTATTCCTTTTATAGAGGATGAAAAATCAGTAATCCGCATGCTCACAACTCAGGAATGCATGTTTGTCGAAACCGTCATGCATGTAACATGTACGGAACACGGAATATCATGTTGAAGGAATCTATTCAAATTACACATCTCTAGGGTAGAATTCGCTCCAAGAGGGTTTTTCTGGGATCAAAGAGTGATTTTTGAAACTGGTGATAGGAGAAGCAACGAAGTCCAAGGAACTATTTCAAAGTGCATAAGTAACTTGTTTGGTGGTTGAAACATCTGTCATGCGCATGTTCACAGCTCAGAAATGCATGTTTGAGGAATCCGTGATGCATGAAACATGTTCGGAATACGGAATGCCATGGTGATGTAAACAATGTAAATTACATGTGTATTGGTGAGAATTCGCTCAAAGAGTGTTTTCCACTGCCAAATGTCCGATTTTAGAACCTGGTGATACAAAAAACTTATGAAGTCAGAGTAAATATTTCAAAGTGTAATATATGCCTTCTTTGGTGGATGAAAGTTCACTAATCCACATGCTCACAACTCAGAAACGCATGTTTCTCGAATCCGTCATGCATGGATCATGTACGGAACCCGGAATGCCATGTTGATGGAATTCATGTAAATTATATATCTATTAGGTTGAATACACTCCAGAAGTATTCTTCTGTGAAAAATGAACGAATTCGAAACTTGTGTTAGGGAAAGCTTGTGAAAATGTGTACACGAGTCTATATGAAATTATTCCTTTTATAGAGGATGAAAAATCAGTAATCCGCATGCTCACAACTCAGGAATGCATGTTTGTCCAAACCGTCATGCATGTAACATGTACGGAACACGGAATATCATGTTGAAGGAATCTATTCAAATTACACATCTCTAGGGTAGAATTCGCTCCAAGAGGGTTTTTCTGGGATCAAAGTGTGATTCTTGAAACTGGTGATAGGAGAAGCAATGAAGTCCATGGAACTATTTCAAATTGCATAAGGAAATTATTTGGTGGTTGAAACATCTGTCATGCGCATGTTCACAGCTCAGAAATGCATGTTTGAGGAATCCGTGATGCATGAAACATGTTCGGAATACGGAATGCCATGGTGATGTAAACAATGTAAATTACATGTGTATTCGTGAGAATTCGCTCAAAGAGTGTTTTCTACTGCCAAATGTCCGATTTTAGAACCTGGTGATACAAAAAACTTATGAAGTCAGAGTAAATATTTCAAAGTGTAATATATGCCTTCTTTGGTGGATGAAAGTTCACTAATCCACATGCTCACAACTCAGAAACGCATGTTTCTCGAATCCGTCATGCATGTATCATGTACGGAACCCGGAATGCCATGTTGATGGAATTCATGTAAATTATATATCTATTAGGTTGAATACACTCCAGAAGTATTCTTCTGTGAAAAATGAACGAATTCGAAACTTGTGTTAGGGAAAGCTTGTGAAAATGTGTACACGAGTCTATATGAAATTATTCCTTTTATTGAGGATGAAAAATCTGTAATCCACATGCTCACAACTCAGGAATGCATGTATGTCGAATCCGTCATGCATGTAACATGTACAGAACACGGAATATCATGTTGAAGGAATCTATTCAAATTACATATCTCTAGGGTAGAATTCGCTCCAAGAGGGTTTTTCTGGGACCAAAGTGTGATTCTTGAAACTGGTGATAGGAGAAGCAACGAAGTCCAAGGAACTATTTCAAAGTGCATAAGTAACTTGTTTGGTGGTTGAAACATCTGTCATGCGCATGTTCACAGCTCAGAAATGCATGTTTGAGGAATCCGTGATGCATGAAACATGTTCGGAATACGGAATGCCATGGTGATGTAAACAATGTAAATTACATGTGTATTGGTGAGAATTCGCTCAAAGAGTGTTTTCTACTGCCAAATGTCCGATTTTAGAACCTTGTGATACAAAAAACTTATGAAGTCAGAGTAAATATTTCAAAGTGTAATATATGCCTTCTTTGGTGGATGAAAGTTCACTAATCCACATGCTCACAACTCAGAAACGCATGTTTCTCGAATCCGTCATGCATGGATCATGTACGGAACCCGGAATGCCATGTTGATGGAATTCATGTAAATTATATATCTATTAGGTTGAATACTCTCCAGAAGTATTCTTCTGTGAAAAATGAACGAATTCGAAACTTGTGTTAGGGAAAGCTTGTGAAAATGTGTACACGAGTCTATATGAAATTATTCCTTTTATAGAGGATGAAAAATCTGTAATCCACATGCTCACAACTCAGGAATGCATGTATGTCGAATCCGTCATGCATGTAACATGTACGGAACACGGAATATCATGTTGAAGGAATCTATTCAAATTACATATATCTTGGGTAGAATTCGCTCCAAGAGGGTTTTTCTGGGATCAAAGTGTGATTCTTGAAACTGGTGATAGAAGAAGCAACGAAGTCCAAGGAACTATTTCAAAGTGCATAAGTAACTTGTTTGGTGGTTGAAACATCTGTCATGCGCATGTTCACAGCTCAGAAATGCATGTTTGAGGAATCCGTGATGCATGAAACATGTTCGGAATACGGAATGCCATGGTGATGTAAACAATGTAAATTACATGTGTATTGGTGAGAATTCGCTCAAAGAGTGTTTTCCACTGCCAAATGTCCGATTTTAGAACCTGGTGATACAAAAAACTTATGAAGTCAGAGTAAATATTTCAAAGTGTAATATATGCCCTTTTTGGTGGATGAAAGTTCACTAATCCACATGCTCACAACTCAGAAACGCATGTTTCTCAAATCCGTCATGCATGTATCATGTACGGAACCCGGAATGCCATGTTGAAGGAATTCATGTAAATTATATATCTATTAGGTTGAATACACTCCAGAAGTATTCTTCTGTGAAAAATGAACGAATTCGAAACTTGTGTTAGGGAAAGCTTGTGAAAATGTGTACACGAGTCTATATGAAATTATTCCTTTTATAGAGGATGAAAAATCAGTAATCCGCATGCTCACAACTCAGGAATGCATGTTTGTCGAAACCGTCATGCATGTAACATGTACGGAACACGGAATATCATGTTGAAGGAATCTATTCAAATTACACATCTCTAGGGTAGAATTCGCTCCAAGAGGGTTTTTCTGGGATCAAAGAGTGATTCTTGAAACTGGTGATAGGAGAAGCAACGAAGTCCAAGGAACTATTTCAAAGTGCATAAGTAACTTGTTTGGTGGTTGAAACATCTGTCATGCGCATGTTCACAGCTCAGAAATGCATGTTTGAGGAATCCGTGATGCATGAAACATGTTCGGAATACGGAATGCCATGGTGATGTAAACAATGTAAATTACATGTGTATTGGTGAGAATTCGCTCAAAGAGTGTTTTCCACTGCCAAATGTCCGATTTTAGAACCTGGTGATACAAAAAACATATGAAGTCAGAGTAAATACTTCAAAGTGTAATATATGCCTTCTTTGGTGGATGAAAGTTCACTAATCCACATGCTCACAACTCAGAAACGCATGTTTCTCGAATCCGTCATGCATGGATCATGTACGGAACCCGGAATGCCATGTTGATGGAATTCATGTAAATTATATATCTATTAGGTTGATTACACTCCAGAAGTATTCTTCTGTGAAAAATGAACGAATTCGAAACTTGTGTTAGGGAAAGCTTGTGAAAATGTGTACACGAGTCTATATGAAATTATTCCTTTTATAGAGGATGAAAAATCTGTAATCCACATGCTCACAACTCAGGAATGCATGTATGTCGAATCCGTCATGCATGTAACATGTACGGAACACGGAATATCATGTTGAAGGAATCTATTCAAATTACATATCTCTTGGGTAGAATTCGCGCCAAGAGGGTTTTTCTGGGATCAAAGTGTGATTCTTGAAACTGGTGATAGGAGAAGCAACGAAGTCCATGGAACTATTTCAAAGTGCATAAGGAACTTGTTTGGTGTTTGAAACATCTGTCATGCGCATGTTCACAGCTCAGAAATGCATGTTTAAGGAATCCGTGATGCATGAAACATGTTCGGAATACGGAATGCCATGGTGATGTAAAAAATGTAAATTACATGTGTATTGGTGAGAATTCGCTCAAAGAGGGTTTTCTACTGCCAAATGTCCGATTTTAGAACCTGGTGATACAAAAAACTTATGAAGTCAGAGTAAATATTTCAAAGTGTAATATATGCCTTCTTTGGTGGATGAAAGTTCACTAATCCACATGCTCACAACTCAGAAACTCATGTTTCTCAAATCCGTCATGCATGTAACATGTACGGAACCCGGAATGCCACGGTGATTGAATTCATGTAAATTATATATCTATTAGGTTAAATACACTCCTGAAGTATTCTTCTGTGAAAAATGAACGAATTCGAAACTTGTGTTAGGGAAAGCTTGTGAAAATGTGTACACGAGTCTATATGAAATTATTCCTTTTATAGAGGATGAAAAATCAGTAATAGACATGGTCACAACTCAGGAATGCATGTATGTCGAATCCGTCATGCATGTTACATGTACAGAACACGGAATATCATGTTGAAGGAATGTATTCAAATTACATATCTCTAGGGTAGAATTCGCTCCAAGAGGGTTTTTCTGGGATCAAAGTGTGATTCTTGAAACTGGTGATAGGAGAAGCAACGAAGTCCAAGGATCTATTTCAAAGTGCATAAGTAACATGTTTGGTGGTTGAAACATCTGTCATGCGCATGTTCACAGCTCAGAAATGCATGTTTGAGGAATCCGTGATGCATGAAACATGTTCGGAATACGGAATGCCATGGTGATGTAAACAATGTAAATTACATGTGTATTGGTGAGAATTCGCTCAAAGAGTGTTTTCTACTGCCAAATGTCCGATTTTAGAACCTGGTGATACAAAAAACTTATGAAGTCAGAGTAAATATTTCAAAGTGTAATATATGCCCTTTTTGGTGGATGAAAGTTCACTAATCCACATGCTCACAACTCAGAAATGCATGTTTCTCGAATCCGTCATGCATGTATCATGTACGGAACCCGGAATGCCATGTTGATGGAATTCATGTCAATTATATATCTATTAGGTTGAATACACTCCAGAAGTATTCTTCTGTGAAAAATGAACGAATTCGAAACTTGTGTTAGGGAAAGCTTGTGAAAATGTGTACACGAGTCTATATGAAATTATTCCTTTTATAGAGGATGAAAAATCAGTAATCCGCATGCTCACAACTCAGGAATGCATGTTTTTCGAAACCATCATGCATGTAACATGTACGGAACACGGAATATCATGTTGAAGGAATCTATTCAAATTACACATCTCTAGGGTAGAATTCGCTCCAAGAGGGTTTTTCTGGGATCAAAGAGTGATTCTTGAAACTGGTGATAGGAGAAGCAACGAAGTCCAAGGAACTATTTCAAAGTGCATAAGTAACTTGTTTGGTGGTTGAAACATCTCTCATACGCATGTTCACAGCTCAGAAATGCATGTTTGAGGAATCCGTGATGCATGAAACATGTTCGGAATACGGAATGCCATGGTGATGTAAACAATGTAAATTACATGTGTATTGGTGAGAATTCGCTCAAAGAGTGTTTTCCACTGCCAAATGTCCGATTTTAGAACCTGGTGATCCAAAAACTTATGAAGTCAGAGTAAATATTTCAAAGTGTAATATATGCCTTCTTTGGTGGATGAAAGTTCACTAATCCACATGCTCACAACTCAGAAACGCATGTTTCTCGAATCCGTCATGCATGGATCATGTACGGAACCCGGAATGCCATGTTGATGGAATTCATGTAAATTATATATCTATTAGGTTAAATACACTCCTGAAGTATTCTTCTGTGAAAAATGAACGAATTCGAAACTTGTGTTAGGTAAACCTTGTGAAAATGTGTACACGAGTCTACATGAAATTATTCCTTTTATAGAGGATGAAAAATCAGTAATAGACATGGTCACAACTCAGGAATGCATGTATGTCGAATCCGTCATGCATGTTACATGTACAGAACACGGAATATCATGTTGAAGGAATGTATTCAAATTACATATCTCTAGGGTAGAATTCGCTCCAAGAGGGTTTTTCTGGGATCAAAGTGTGATTCTTGAAACTGGTGATAGGAGAAGCAACGAAGTCCAAGGATGTATTTCAAAGTGCATAAGTAACATGTTTGGTGGTTGAAACATCTGTCATGCGCATGTTCACAGCTCAGAAATGCATGTTTGAGGAATCCGTGATGCATGAAACATGTTCGGAATACGGAATGCCATGGTGATGTAAACAATGTAAATTACATGTGTATTGGTGAGAATTCGCTCAAAGAGTGTTTTCTACTGCCAAATGTCCGATTTTAGAACCTGGTGATACAAAAAACTTATGAAGTCAGAGTAAATATTTCAAAGTGTAATATATGCCCTCTTTGGTGGATGAAAGTTCACTAATCCACATGCTCACAACTCAGAAACGCATGTTTCTCGAATCCGTCATGCATGTATCATGTACGGAACCCGGAATGCCATGTTGATGGAATTCATGTAAATTATATATCTATTAGGTTGAATACACTCCAGAAGTATTCTTCTGTGAAAAATGAACGAATTCGAAACTTGTGTTAGGGAAAGCTTGTGAAAATGTGTACACGAGTCTATATGAAATTATTCCTTTTATAGAGGATGAAAAATCAGTAATCCGCATGCTCACAACTCAGGAATGCATGTTTGTCGAAACCGTCATGCATGTAACATGTACGGAACACGGAATATCATGTTGAAGGAATCTATTCAAATTACACATCTCTAGGGTAGAATTCGCTCCAAGAGGGTTTTTCTGGGATCAAAGAGTGATTCTTGAAACTGGTGATAGGAGAAGCAACGAAGTCCAAGGAACTATTTCAAAGTGCATAAGTAACTTGTTTGGTGGTTGAAACATCTCTCATGCGCATGTTCACAGCTCAGAAATGCATGTTTGAGGAATCCGTGATGCATGAAACATGTTCGGAATACGGAATGCCATGGTGATGTAAACAATGTAAATTACATGTGTATTGGTGAGAATTCGCTCAAAGAGTGTTTTCTACTGCCAAATGTCCGATTTTAGAACTTTGTGATACAAAAAACTTATGAAGTCAGAGTAAATATTTCAAAGTGTAATATATGCCTTCTTTGGTGGATGAAAGTTCACTAATCCACATGCTCACAACTCAGAAACGCATGTTTCTCGAATCCGTCATGCATGGATCATGTACGGAACCCGGAATGCCATGTTGATGGAATTCATGTAAATTATATATCTATTAGGTTGAATACTCTCCAGAAGTATTCTTCTGTGAAAAATGAACGAATTCGAAACTTGTGTTAGGGAAAGCTTGTGAAAATGTGTACACGAGTCTATATGAAATTATTCCTTTTATAGAGGATGAAAAATCTGTAATCCACATGCTCACAACTCAGGAATGCATGTATGTCGAATCCGTCATGCATGTAACATGTACGGAACACGGAATATCATGTTGAAGGAATCTATTCAAATTACATATATCTTGGGTAGAATTCGCTCCAAGAGGGTTTTTCTGGGATCAAAGTGTGATTCTTGAAACTGGTGATAGAAGAAGCAACGAAGTCCAAGGAACTATTTCAAAGTGCATAAGTAACTTGTTTGGTGGTTGAAACATCTGTCATGCGCATGTTCACAGCTCAGAAATGCATGTTTGAGGAATCCGTGATGCATGAAACATGTTCGGAATACGGAATGCCATGGTGATGTAAACAATGTAAATTACATGTGTATTGGTGAGAATTCGCTCAAAGAGTGTTTTCCACTGCCAAATGTCCGATTTTAGAACCTGGTGATACAAAAAACTTATGAAGTCAGAGTAAATATTTCAAAGTGTAATATATGCCCTTTTTGGTGGATGAAAGTTCACTAATCCACATGCTCACAACTCAGAAACGCATGTTTCTCAAATCCGTCATGCATGTATCATGTACGGAACCCGGAATGCCATGTTGAAGGAATTCATGTAAATTATATATCTATTAGGTTGAATACACTCCAGAAGTATTCTTCTGTGAAAAATGAACGAATTCGAAACTTGTGTTAGGGAAAGCTTGTGAAAATATGTACACGAGTCTATATGAAATTATTCCTTTTATAGAGGATGAAAAATCAGTAATCCGCATGCTCACAACTCAGGAATGCATGTTTGTCGAAACCGTCATGCATGTAACATGTACGGAACACGGAATATCATGTTGAAGGAATCTATTCAAATTACACATCTCTAGGGTAGAATTCGCTCCAAGAGGGTTTTTCTGGGATCAAAGAGTGATTCTTGAAACTGGTGATAGGAGAAGCAACGAAGTCCAAGGAACTATTTCAAAGTGCATAAGTAACTTGTTTGGTGGTTGAAACATCTGTCATGCGCATGTTCACAGCTCAGAAATGCATGTTTGAGGAATCCGTGATGCATGAAACATGTTCGGAATACGGAATGCCATGGTGATGTAAACAATGTAAATTATATGTGTATTGGTGAGAATTCGCTCAAAGAGTGTTTTCCACTGCCAAATGTCCGATTTTAGAACCTGGTGATACAAAAAACATATGAAGTCAGAGTAAATATTTCAAAGTGTAATATATGCCTTCTTTGGTGGATGAAAGTTCACTAATCCACATGCTCACAACTCAGAAACGCATGTTTCTCGAATCCGTCATGCATGGATCATGTACGGAACCCGGAATGCCATGTTGATGGAATTCATGTAAATTATATATCTATTAGGTTGATTACACTCCAGAAGTATTCTTCTGTGAAAAATGAACGAATTCGAAACTTGTGTTAGGGAAAGCTTGTGAAAATGTGTACACGAGTCTATATGAAATTATTCCTTTTATAGAGGATGAAAAATCTGTAATCCACATGCTCACAACTCAGGAATGCATGTATGTCGAATCCGTCATGCATGTAACATGTACGGAACACGGAATATCATGTTGAAGGAATCTATTCAAATTACATATCTCTTGGGTAGAATTCGCGCCAAGAGGGTTTTTCTGGGATCAAAGTGTGATTCTTGAAACTGGTGATAGGAGAAGCAACGAAGTCCATGGAACTATTTCAAAGTGCATAAGGAACTTGTTTGGTGTTTGAAACATCTGTCATGCGCATGTTCACAGCTCAGAAATGCATGTTTAAGGAATCCGTGATGCATGAAACATGTTCGGAATACGGAATGCCATGGTGATGTAAAAAATGTAAATTACATGTGTATTGGTGAGAATTCGCTCAAAGAGGGTTTTCTACTGCCAAATGTCCGATTTTAGAACCTGGTGATACAAAAAACTTATGAAGTCAGAGTAAATATTTCAAAGTGTAATATATGCCTTCTTTGGTGGATGAAAGTTCACTAATCCACATGCTCACAACTCAGAAACTCATGTTTCTCAAATCCGTCATGCATGTAACATGTACGGAACCCGGAATGCCACGGTGATTGAATTCATGTAAATTATATATCTATTAGGTTAAATACACTCCTGAAGTATTCTTCTGTGAAAAATGAACGAATTCGAAACTTGTGTTAGGGAAAGCTTGTGAAAATGTGTACACGAGTCTATATGAAATTATTCCTTTTATAGAGGATGAAAAATCAGTAATAGACATGGTCACAACTCAGGAATGCATGTATGTCGAATCCGTCATGCATGTTACATGTACAGAACACGGAATATCATGTTGAAGGAATGTATTCAAATTACATATCTCTAGGGTAGAATTCGCTCCAAGAGGGTTTTTCAGGGATCAAAGTGTGATTCTTGAAACTGGTGATAGGAGAAGCAACGAAGTCCAAGGATCTATTTCAAAGTGCATAAGTAACATGTTTGGTGGTTGAAACATCTGTCATGCGCATGTTCACAGCTCAGAAATGCATGTTTGAGGAATCCGTGATGCATGAAACATGTTCGGAATACGGAATGCCATGGTGATGTAAACAATGTAAATTACATGTGTATTGGTGAGAATTCGCTCAAAGAGTGTTTTCTACTGCCAAATGTCCGATTTTAGAACCTGGTGATACAAAAAACTTATGAAGTCAGAGTAAATATTTCAAAGTGTAATATATGCCCTTTTTGGTGGATGAAAGTTCACTAATCCACATGCTCACAACTCAGAAATGCATGTTTCTCGAATCCGTCATGCATGGATCATGTACGGAACCCGGAATGCCATGTTGATGGAATTCATGTCAATTATATATCTATTAGGTTGAATACACTCCAGAAGTATTCTTCTGTGAAAAATGAACGAATTCGAAACTTGTGTTAGGGAAAGCTTGTGAAAATGTGTACACGAGTCTATATGAAATTATTCCTTTTATAGAGGATGAAAAATCAGTAATCCGCATGCTCACAACTCAGGAATGCATGTTTTTCGAAACCATCATGCATGTAACATGTACGGAACACGGAATATCATGTTGAAGGAATCTATTCAAATTACACATCTCTAGGGTAGAATTCGCTCCAAGAGGGTTTTTCTGGGATCAAAGAGTGATTCTTGAAACTGGTGATAGGAGAAGCAACGAAGTCCAAGGAACTATTTCAAAGTGCATAAGTAACTTGTTTGGTGGTTGAAACATCTCTCATACGCATGTTCACAGCTCAGAAATGCATGTTTGAGGAATCCGTGATGCATGAAACATGTTCGGAATACGGAATGCCATGGTGATGTAAACAATGTAAATTACATGTGTATTGGTGAGAATTCGCTCAAAGAGTGTTTTCCACTGCCAAATGTCCGATTTTAGAACCTGGTGATCCAAAAACTTATGAAGTCAGAGTAAATATTTCAAAGTGTAATATATGCCTTCTTTGGTGGATGAAAGTTCACTAATCCACATGCTCACAACTCAGAAACGCATGTTTCTCGAATCCGTCATGCATGGATCATGTACGGAACCCGGAATGCCATGTTGATGGAATTCATGTAAATTATATATCTATTAGGTTGTATACACTCCAGAAGTATTCTTCTGTGAAAAATGAACGAATTCGAAACTTGTGTTAGGGAAAGCTTGTGAAAATGTGTACACGAGTCTATATGAAATTATTCCTTTTATAGAGGATGAAAAATCAGTAATCCGCATGCTCACAACTCAGGAATGCATGTTTGTCGAAACCGTCATGCATGTAACATGTACGGAACACGGAATATCATGTTGAAGGAATCTATTCAAATTACACATCTCTAGGGTAGAATTCGCTCCAAGAGGGTTTTTCTGGGATCAAAGAGTGATTCTTGAAACTGGTGATAGGAGAAGCAACGAAGTCCAAGGAACTATTTCAAAGTGCATAAGTAACTTGTTTGGTGGTTGAAACATCTGTCATGCGCATGTTCACAGCTCAGAAATGCATGTTTGAGGAATCCGTGATGCATGAAACATGTTCGGAATACGGAATGCCATGGTGATGTAAACAATGTAAATTACATGTGTATTGGTGAGAATTCGCTCAAAGAGTGTTTTCCACTGCCAAATGTCCGATTTTAGAACCTGGTGATACAAAAAACTTATGAAGTCAGAGTAAATATTTCAAAGTGTAATATATGCCTTCTTTGGTGGATGAAAGTTCACTAATCCACATGCTCACAACTCAGAAACGCATGTTTCTCGAATCCGTCATGCATGGATCATGTACGGAACCCGGAATGCCATGTTGATGGAATTCATGTAAATTATATATCTATTAGGTTGAATACACTCCAGAAGTATTCTTCTGTGAAAAATGAACGAATTCGAAACTTGTGTTAGGGAAAGCTTGTGAAAATGTGTACACGAGTCTATATGAAATTATTCCTTTTATAGAGGATGAAAAATCAGTAATCCGCATGCTCACAACTCAGGAATGCATGTATGTCGAATCCGTCATGCATGTTACATGTACGGAACACGGAATATCTTGTTGAAGGAATCTATTCAAATTACATATCTCTTGGGTAGAATTCGCTCCAAGAGGGTTTTTCTGGGATCAAAGTGTGATTCTTGAAACTGGTGATAGGAGAAGCAACGAAGTCCAAGGAACTATTTCAAAGTGCATAAGTAACTTGTTTGGTGGTTGAAACATCTGTCATGCGCATGTTCACAGCTCAGAAATGCATGTTTGAGGAATCCGTGATGCATGAAACATGTTCGGAATACGGAATGCCATGGTTATGTAAACAATGTAAATTACATGTGTATTGGTGAGAATTCGCTCAAAGAGTGTTTTCCACTGCCAAATGTCCGATTTTAGAACCTGGTGCTACAAAAACTTATGAAGTCAGAGTAAATATTTCAAAGTGTAATATATGCCTTCTTTGGTGGATGAAAGTTCACTAATCCACATGCTCACAACTCAGAAACGCATGTTTCTCGAATCCGTCATGCATGGATCATGTACGGAACCCGGAATGCCATGTTGATGGAATTCATGTAAATTATATATCTATTAGGTTGTATACACTCCAGAAGTATTCTTCTGTGAAAAATGAACGAATTCGAAACTTGTGTTAGGGAAAGCTTGTGAAAATGTGTACACGAGTCTATATGAAATTATTCCTTTTATAGAGGATGAAAAATCAGTAATCCACATGCTCACAACTCAGGAATGCATGTTTGTCGAATCCGTCATGCATGTAACATGTACGGAACACGGAATATCATGTTGAAGGTATCTATTCAAATTACATATCTCTAGGGTAGAATTCGCTCCAAGAGGGTTTTTCTGGGATCAAAGTGTGATTCTTGAAACTGGTGATAGGAGAAGCAACGAAGTCCAAGGAACTATTTCAAAGTGCAAAAGTAACTTGTTTGGTGGTTGAAACATCTGTCATGCGCATGTTCACAGCTCAGAAATGCATGTTTGAGGAATCCGTGATGCATGAAACATGTTCGGAATACGGAATGCCATGGTGATGTAAACAATGTAATTTACATGTGTATTGGTGAGAATTCGCTCAAAGAGTGTTTTCCACTGCCAAATGTCCGATTTTAGAACCTGGTGATACAAAAAACTTATGAAGTCAGAGTAAATATTTCAAAGTGTAATATATGCCTTCTTTGGTGGATGAAAGTTCACTAATCCACATGCTCACAACTCAGAAACGCATGTTTCTCGAATCCGTCATGCATGGATCATGTACGGAACCCGGAATGCCATGTTGATGGAATTCATGTAAATTATATATCTATTAGGTTGAATACACTCCAGAAGAATTCTTCTGTGAAAAATGAACGAATTCGAAACTTGTGTTAGGGAAAGATTGTGAAAATGTGCACACGAGTCTTTATGAAATTATTCCTTTTACAGAGGATGAAAAATCAGTAATAGACATGGTCACAACTCAGGAATGCATGTATGTCGAATCCGTCATGCATGTTACATGTACGGAACACGGAATATCATGTTGAAGGAATCTATTCAAATTACATATCTCTAGGGTAGAATTCGCTCCAAGAGGGTTTTTCTGGGATCAAAGTGTGATTGTTGAAACTGGTGATAGGAGAAGCAACGAAGTCCAAGGAACTATTTCAAAGTGCATAAGTAACTTGTTTGGTGGTTGAAACATCTGTCATGCGCATGTTCACAGCTCAGAAATGCATGTTTGAGGAATCCGTGATGCATGAAACATGTTCGGAATACGGAATGCCATGGTGATGTAAACAATGTAAATTACATGTGTATTGGTGAGAATTCGCTCAAAGAGTGTTTTCCACTGCCAAATGTCCGATTTTAGAACCTGGTGATACAAAAAACTTATGAAGTCAGAGTAAATATTTCAAAGTGTAATATATGCCTTCTTTGGTGGATGAAAGTTCACTAATCCACATGCTCACAACTCAGAAACGCATGTTTCTCGAATCCGTCATGCATGTATCATGTACGGAACCCGGAATGCCATGTTAATGGAATTCATGTCAATTATATATCTATTAGGTTGAATACACTCCAGAAGTATTCTTCTGTGAAAAATGAACGAATTCGAAACTTGTGTTAGGGAAAGCTTGTGAAAATGTGCACACGAGTCTATATGAAATTATTCCTTTTACAGAGGATGAAAAATCAGTAATAGACATGGTCACAACTCAGGAATGCATGTATGTCGAATCCGTCATGCATGTTACATGTACGGAACACGGAATATCATGTTGAAGGAATCTATTCAAATTACATATCTCTAGGTTAGAATTCGCTCCAAGAGGGTTTTTCTGGGATCAAAGTGTGATTGTTGAAACTGGTGATAGGAGAAGCAACGAAGTCCAAGGAACTATTTCAAATTGCATAAGTAACATGTTTGGTGGTTGAAACATCTGTCATGCGCATGTTCACAGCTCAGAAATGCATGTTTGAGGAATCCGTGATGCATGAAACATGTTCGGAATACGGAAGGCCATGGTTATGTAAACAATGTAAATTACATGTGTATTGGTGAGAATTCGCTCAAAGAGTGTTTTCTACTGCCAAATGTCCGATTTTAGAACCTGGTGATACAAAAAACTTATGAAGTCAGAGTAAATATTTCAAAGTGTAATATATGCCTTCTTTGGTGGATGAAAGTTCACTAATCCACATGCTCACAACTCAGAAACGCATGTTTCTCGAATCCGTCATGCATGGATCATGTACGGAACCCGGAATGCCATGTTGATGGAATTCATGTAAATTATATATCTATTAGGTTGTATACACTCCAGAAGTATTCTTCTGTGAAAAATGAACGAATTCGAAACTTGTGTTAGGGAAAGCTTGTGAAAATGTGTACACGAGTCTATATGAAATTATTCCTTTTATAGAGGATGAAAAATCAGTTATCCACATGCTCACAACTCAGGAATGCATGTTTGTCGAATCCGTCATGCATGTAACATGTACGGAACACGGAATATCATGTTGAAGGAATCTATTCAAATTACATATCTCTAGGGTAGAATTCGCTCCAAGAGGGTTTTTCTGGGATCAAAGTGTGATTCTTGAAACTGGTGATAGGAGAAGCAACGAAGTCCAAGGAACTATTTCAAAGTGCATAAGTAACTTGTTTGGTGTTTGAAACATCTGTCATGCGCATGTTCACAGCTCAGAAATGCATGTTTGAGGAATCCGTGATGCATGAAACATGTTCGGAATACGGAATGCCATGGTGATGTAAACAATGTAATTTACATGTGTATTGGTGAGAATTCGCTCAAAGAGTGTTTTCCACTGCCAAATGTCCGATTTTAGAACCTGGTGATACAAAAAACTTATGAAGTCAGAGTAAATATTTCAAAGTGTAATATATGCCTTCTTTGGTGGATGAAAGTTCACTAATCCACATGCTCACAACTCAGAAACGCATGTTTCTCGAATCCGTCATGCATGGATCATGTACGGAACCCGGAATGCCATGTTGATGGAATTCATGTCAATTATATATCTATTAGGTTGAATACACTCCAGAAGAATTCTTCTGTGAAAAATGAACGAATTCGAAACTTGTGTTAGGGAAAGCTTGTGAAAATGTGCACACGAGTCTTTATGAAATTATTCCTTTTACAGAGGATGAAAAATCAGTAATAGACATGGTCACAACTCAGGAATGCATGTATGTCGAATCCGTCATGCATGTTACATGTACGGAACACGGAATATCATGTTGAAGGAATCTATTCAAATTACATATCTCTAGGGTAGAATTCGCTCCAAGAGGGTTTTTCTGGGATCAAAGTGTGATTCTTGAAACTGGTGATAGGAGAAGCAACGAAGTCCAACGAACTATTTCAAAGTGCATAAGTAACTTGTTTGGTGGTTGAAACATCTGTCATGCGCATGTTCACAGCTCAGAAATGCATGTTTGAGGAATCCATGATGCATGAAACATGTTCGGAATACGGAATGCCATGGTGATGTAAACAATGTAAATTACATGTGTATTGGTGAGAATTCGCTCAAAGAGTGTTTTCCACTGCCAAATGTCCGATTTTAGAACCTGGTGATACAAAAAACTTATGAAGTCAGAGTAAATATTTCAAAGTGTAATATATGCCTTCTTTGGTGGATGAAAGTTCACTAATCCACATGCTCACAACTCAGAAACGCATGTTTCTCGAATCCGTCATGCATGTATCATGTACGGAACCCGGAATGATATGTTGATGGAATTCATGTCAATTATATATCTATTAGGTTGAATACACTCCAGAAGTATTCTTCTGTGAAAAATGAACGAATTCGAAACTTGTGTTAGGGAAAGCTTGTGAAAATGTGCACACGAGTCTATATGAAATTATTCCTTTTACAGAGGATGAAAAATCAGTAATAGACATGGTCACAACTCAGGAATGCATGTATGTCGAATCCGTCATGCATGTTACATGTACGGAACACGGAATATCATGTTGAAGGAATCTATTCAAATTACATATCTCTAGGTTAGAATTCGCTCCAAGAGGGTTTTTCTGGGATCAAAGTGTGATTGTTGAAACTGGTGATAGGAGAAGCAACGAAGTCCAAGGAAGTATTTCAAAGTGCATAAGTAACATGTTTGGTGGTTGAAACATCTGTCATGCGCATGTTCACAGCTCAGAAATGCATGTTTGAGGAATCCGTGATGCATGAAACATGTTCGGAATACGGAATGCCATGGTTATGTAAACAATGTAATTTACATGTGTATTGGTGAGAATTCGCTCAAAGAGTGTTTTCCACTGCCAAATGTCCGATTTTAGAACCTGGTGATACAAAAAACTTATGAAGTCAGAGTAAATATTTCAAAGTGTAATATATGCCTTCTTTGGTGGATGAAAGTTCACTAATCCACATGCTCACAACTCAGAAACGCATGTTTCTCGAATCCGTCATGCATGGATCATGTACGGAACCCGGAATGCCATGTTGATGGAATTCATGTAAATTATATATCTATTAGGTTGAATACACTCCAGAAGAATTCTTCTGTGAAAAATGAACGAATTCGAAACTTGTGTTAGGGAAAGATTGTGAAAATGTGCACACGAGTCTTTATGAAATTATTCCTTTTACAGAGGATGAAAAATCAGTAATAGACATGGTCACAACTCAGGAATGCATGTATGTCGAATCCGTCATGCATGTTACATGTACGGAACACGGAATATCATGTTGAAGGAATCTATTCAAATTACATATCTCTAGGGTAGAATTCGCTCCAAGAGGGTTTTTCTGGGATCAAAGTGTGATTGTTGAAACTGGTGATAGGAGAAGCAACGAAGTCCAAGGAACTATTTCAAAGTGCATAAGTAACTTGTTTGGTGGCTGAAACATCTGTCATGCGCATGTTCACAGCTCAGAAATGCATGTTTGAGGAATCCGTGATGCATGAAACATGTTCGGAATACGGAATGCCATGGTGATGTAAACAATGTAAATTACATGTGTATTGGTGAGAATTCGCTCAAAGAGTGTTTTCCACTGCCAAATGTCCGATTTTAGAACCTGGTGATACAAAAAACTTATGAAGTCAGAGTAAATATTTCAAAGTGTAATATATGCCTTCTTTGGTGGATGAAAGTTCACTAATCCACATGCTCACAACTCAGAAACGCATGTTTCTCGAATCCGTCATGCATGTATCATGTACGGAACCCGGAATGCCATGTTAATGGAATTCATGTCAATTATATATCTATTAGGTTGAATACACTCCAGAAGTATTCTTCTGTGAAAAATGAACGAATTCGAAACTTGTGTTAGGGAAAGCTTGTGAAAATGTGCACACGAGTCTATATGAAATTATTCCTTTTACAGAGGATGAAAAATCAGTAATAGACATGGTCACAACTCAGGAATGCATGTATGTCGAATCCGTCATGCATGTTACATGTACGGAACACGGAATATCATGTTGAAGGAATCTATTCAAATTACATATCTCTAGGTTAGAATTCGCTCCAAGAGGGTTTTTCTGGGATCAAAGTGTGATTGTTGAAACTGGTGATAGGAGAAGCAACGAAGTCCAAGGAACTATTTCAAAGTGCATAAGTAACATGTTTGGTGGTTGAAACATCTGTCATGCGCATGTTCACAGCTCAGAAATGCATGTTTGAGGAATCCGTGATGCATGAAACATGTTCGGAATACGGAAGGCCATGGTTATGTAAACAATGTAAATTACATGTGTATTGGTGAGAATTCGCTCAAAGAGTGTTTTCTACTGCCAAATGTCCGATTTTAGAACCTGGTGATACAAAAAACTTATGAAGTCAGAGTAAATATTTCAAAGTGTAATATATGCCTTCTTTGGTGGATGAAAGTTCACTAATCCACATGCTCACAACTCAGAAACGCATGTTTCTCGAATCCGTCATGCATGGATCATGTACGGAACCCGGAATGCCATGTTGATGGAATTCATGTAAATTATATATCTATTAGGTTGTATACACTCCAGAAGTATTCTTCTGTGAAAAATGAACGAATTCGAAACTTGTGTTAGGGAAAGCTTGTGAAAATGTGCACACGAGTCTTTATGAAATTATTCCTTTTACAGAGGATGAAAAATCAGTAATAGACATGGTCACAACTCAGGAATGCATGTATGTCGAATCCGTCATGCATGTTACATGTACGGAACACGGAATATCATGTTGAAGGAATCTATTCAAATTACATATCTCTAGGGTAGAATTCGCTCCAAGAGGGTTTTTCTGGGATCAAAGTGTGATTCTTGAAACTGGTGATAGGAGAAGCAACGAAGTCCAACGAACTATTTCAAAGTGCATAAGTAACTTGTTTGGTGGTTGAAACATCTGTCATGCGCATGTTCACAGCTCAGAAATGCATGTTTGAGGAATCCATGATGCATGAAACATGTTCGGAATACGGAATGCCATGGTGATGTAAACAATGTAAATTACATGTGTATTGGTGAGAATTCGCTCAAAGAGTGTTTTCCACTGCCAAATGTCCGATTTTAGAACCTGGTGATACAAAAAACTTATGAAGTCAGAGTAAATATTTCAAAGTGTAATATATGCCTTCTTTGGTGGATGAAAGTTCACTAATCCACATGCTCACAACTCAGAAACGCATGTTTCTCGAATCCGTCATGCATGTATCATGTACGGAACCCGGAATGATATGTTGATGGAATTCATGTCAATTATATATCTATTAGGTTGAATACACTCCAGAAGTATTCTTCTGTGAAAAATGAACGAATTCGAAACTTGTGTTAGGGAAAGCTTGTGAAAATGTGCACACGAGTCTATATGAAATTATTCCTTTTACAGAGGATGAAAAATCAGTAATAGACATGGTCACAACTCAGGAATGCATGTATGTCGAATCCGTCATGCATGTTACATGTACGGAACACGGAATATCATGTTGAAGGAATCTATTCAAATTACATATCTCTAGGTTAGAATTCGCTCCAAGAGGGTTTTTCTGGGATCAAAGTGTGATTGTTGAAACTGGTGATAGGAGAAGCAACGAAGTCCAAGGAAGTATTTCAAAGTGCATAAGTAACATGTTTGGTGGTTGAAACATCTGTCATGCGCATGTTCACAGCTCAGAAATGCATGTTTGAGGAATCCGTGATGCATGAAACATGTTCGGAATACGGAATGCCATGGTGATGTAAACAATGTAATTTACATGTGTATTGGTGAGAATTCGCTCAAAGAGTGTTTTCCACTGCCAAATGTCCGATTTTAGAACCTGGTGATACAAAAAACTTATGAAGTCAGAGTAAATATTTCAAAGTGTAATATATGCCTTCTTTGGTGGATGAAAGTTCACTAATCCACATGCTCACAACTCAGAAACGCATGTTTCTCGAATCCGTCATGCATGGATCATGTACGGAACCCGGAATGCCATGTTGATGGAATTCATGTAAATTATATATCTATTAGGTTGAATACACTCCAGAAGAATTCTTCTGTGAAAAATGAACGAATTCGAAACTTGTGTTAGGGAAAGATTGTGAAAATGTGCACACGAGTCTTTATGAAATTATTCCTTTTACAGAGGATGAAAAATCAGTAATAGACATGGTCACAACTCAGGAATGCATGTATGTCGAATCCGTCATGCATGTTACATGTACGGAACACGGAATATCATGTTGAAGGAATCTATTCAAATTACATATCTCTAGGGTAGAATTCGCTCCAAGAGGGTTTTTCTGGGATCAAAGTGTGATTGTTGAAACTGGTGATAGGAGAAGCAACGAAGTCCAAGGAACTATTTCAAAGTGCATAAGTAACTTGTTTGGTGGTTGAAACATCTGTCATGCGCATGTTCACAGCTCAGAAATGCATGTTTGAGGAATCCGTGATGCATGAAACATGTTCGGAATACGGAATGCCATGGTGATGTAAACAATGTAAATTACATGTGTATTGGTGAGAATTCGCTCAAAGAGTGTTTTCCACTGCCAAATGTCCGATTTTAGAACCTGGTGATACAAAAAACTTATGAAGTCAGAGTAAATATTTCAAAGTGTAATATATGCCTTCTTTGGTGGATGAAAGTTCACTAATCCACATGCTCACAACTCAGAAACGCATGTTTCTCGAATCCGTCATGCATGTATCATGTACGGAACCCGGAATGCCATGTTAATGGAATTCATGTCAATTATATATCTATTAGGTTGAATACACTCCAGAAGTATTCTTCTGTGAAAAATGAACGAATTCGAAACTTGTGTTAGGGAAAGCTTGTGAAAATGTGCACACGAGTCTATATGAAATTATTCCTTTTACAGAGGATGAAAAATCAGTAATAGACATGGTCACAACTCAGGAATGCATGTATGTCGAATCCGTCATGCATGTTACATGTACGGAACACGGAATATCATGTTGAAGGAATCTATTCAAATTACATATCTCTAGGTTAGAATTCGCTCCAAGAGGGTTTTTCTGGGATCAAAGTGTGATTGTTGAAACTGGTGATAGGAGAAGCAACGAAGTCCAAGGAACTATTTCAAAGTGCATAAGTAACATGTTTGGTGGTTGAAACATCTGTCATGCGCATGTTCACAGCTCAGAAATGCATGTTTGAGGAATCCGTGATGCATGAAACATGTTCGGAATACGGAAGGCCATGGTTATGTAAACAATGTAAATTACATGTGTATTGGTGAGAATTCGCTCAAAGAGTGTTTTCTACTGCCAAATGTCCGATTTTAGAACCTGGTGATACAAAAAACTTATGAAGTCAGAGTAAATATTTCAAAGTGTAATATATGCCTTCTTTGGTGGATGAAAGTTCACTAATCCACATGCTCACAACTCAGAAACGCATGTTTCTCGAATCCGTCATGCATGGATCATGTACGGAACCCGGAATGCCATGTTGATGGAATTCATGTAAATTATATATCTATTAGGTTGTATACACTCCAGAAGTATTCTTCTGTGAAAAATGAACGAATTCGAAACTTGTGTTAGGGAAAGCTTGTGAAAATGTGTACACGAGTCTATATGAAATTATTCCTTTTATAGAGGATGAAAAATCAGTTATCCACATGCTCACAACTCAGGAATGCATGTTTGTCGAATCCGTCATGCATGTAACATGTACGGAACACGGAATATCATGTTGAAGGAATCTATTCAAATTACATATCTCTAGGGTAGAATTCGCTCCAAGAGGGTTTTTCTGGGATCAAAGTGTGATTCTTGAAACTGGTGATAGGAGAAGCAACGAAGTCCAAGGAACTATTTCAAAGTGCATAAGTAACTTGTTTGGTGTTTGAAACATCTGTCATGCGCATGTTCACAGCTCAGAAATGCATGTTTGAGGAATCCGTGATGCATGAAACATGTTCGGAATACGGAATGCCATGGTGATGTAAACAATGTAATTTACATGTGTATTGGTGAGAATTCGCTCAAAGAGTGTTTTCCACTGCCAAATGTCCGATTTTAGAACCTGGTGATACAAAAAACTTATGAAGTCAGAGTAAATATTTCAAAGTGTAATATATGCCTTCTTTGGTGGATGAAAGTTCACTAATCCACATGCTCACAACTCAGAAACGCATGTTTCTCGAATCCGTCATGCATGTATCATGTACGGAACCCGGAATGCCATGTTGATGGAATTCATGTCAATTATATATCTATTAGGTTGAATACACTCCAGAAGAATTCTTCTGTGAAAAATGAACGAATTCGAAACTTGTGTTAGGGAAAGCTTGTGAAAATGTGCACACGAGTCTTTATGAAATTATTCCTTTTACAGAGGATGAAAAATCAGTAATAGACATGGTCACAACTCAGGAATGCATGTATGTCGAATCCGTCATGCATGTTACATGTACGGAACACGGAATATCATGTTGAAGGAATCTATTCAAATTACATATCTCTAGGGTAGAATTCGCTCCAAGAGGGTTTTTCTGGGATCAAAGTGTGATTCTTGAAACTGGTGATAGGAGAAGCAACGAAGTCCAACGAACTATTTCAAAGTGCATAAGTAACTTGTTTGGTGGTTGAAACATCTGTCATGCGCATGTTCACAGCTCAGAAATGCATGTTTGAGGAATCCATGATGCATGAAACATGTTCGGAATACGGAATGCCATGGTGATGTAAACAATGTAAATTACATGTGTATTGGTGAGAATTCGCTCAAAGAGTGTTTTCCACTGCCAAATGTCCGATTTTAGAACCTGGTGATACAAAAAACTTATGAAGTCAGAGTAAATATTTCAAAGTGTAATATATGCCTTCTTTGGTGGATGAAAGTTCACTAATCCACATGCTCACAACTCAGAAACGCATGTTTCTCGAATCCGTCATGCATGTATCATGTACGGAACCCGGAATGATATGTTGATGGAATTCATGTCAATTATATATCTATTAGGTTGAATACACTCCAGAAGTATTCTTCTGTGAAAAATGAACGAATTCGAAACTTGTGTTAGGGAAAGCTTGTGAAAATGTGCACACGAGTCTATATGAAATTATTCCTTTTACAGAGGATGAAAAATCAGTAATAGACATGGTCACAACTCAGGAATGCATGTATGTCGAATCCGTCATGCATGTTACATGTACGGAACACGGAATATCATGTTGAAGGAATCTATTCAAATTACATATCTCTAGGTTAGAATTCGCTCCAAGAGGGTTTTTCTGGGATCAAAGTGTGATTGTTGAAACTGGTGATAGGAGAAGCAACGAAGTCCAAGGAAGTATTTCAAAGTGCATAAGTAACATGTTTGGTGGTTGAAACATCTGTCATGCGCATGTTCACAGCTCAGAAATGCATGTTTGAGGAATCCGTGATGCATGAAACATGTTCGGAATACGGAATGCCATGGTGATGTAAACAATGTAATTTACATGTGTATTGGTGAGAATTCGCTCAAAGAGTGTTTTCCACTGCCAAATGTCCGATTTTAGAACCTGGTGATACAAAAAACTTATGAAGTCAGAGTAAATATTTCAAAGTGTAATATATGCCTTCTTTGGTGGATGAAAGTTCACTAATCCACATGCTCACAACTCAGAAACGCATGTTTCTCGAATCCGTCATGCATGGATCATGTACGGAACCCGGAATGCCATGTTGATGGAATTCATGTAAATTATATATCTATTAGGTTGAATACACTCCAGAAGAATTCTTCTGTGAAAAATGAACGAATTCGAAACTTGTGTTAGGGAAAGATTGTGAAAATGTGCACACGAGTCTTTATGAAATTATTCCTTTTACAGAGGATGAAAAATCAGTAATAGACATGGTCACAACTCAGGAATGCATGTATGTCGAATCCGTCATGCATGTTACATGTACGGAACACGGAATATCATGTTGAAGGAATCTATTCAAATTACATATCTCTAGGGTAGAATTCGCTCCAAGAGGGTTTTTCTGGGATCAAAGTGTGATTGTTGAAACTGGTGATAGGAGAAGCAACGAAGTCCAAGGAACTATTTCAAAGTGCATAAGTAACTTGTTTGGTGGTTGAAACATCTGTCATGCGCATGTTCACAGCTCAGAAATGCATGTTTGAGGAATCCGTGATGCATGAAACATGTTCGGAATACGGAATGCCATGGTGATGTAAACAATGTAAATTACATGTGTATTGGTGAGAATTCGCTCAAAGAGTGTTTTCCACTGCCAAATGTCCGATTTTAGAACCTGGTGATACAAAAAACTTATGAAGTCAGAGTAAATATTTCAAAGTGTAATATATGCCTTCTTTGGTGGATGAAAGTTCACTAATCCACATGCTCACAACTCAGAAACGCATGTTTCTCGAATCCGTCATGCATGTATCATGTACGGAACCCGGAATGCCATGTTAATGGAATTCATGTCAATTATATATCTATTAGGTTGAATACACTCCAGAAGTATTCTTCTGTGAAAAATGAACGAATTCGAAACTTGTGTTAGGGAAAGCTTGTGAAAATGTGCACACGAGTCTATATGAAATTATTCCTTTTACAGAGGATGAAAAATCAGTAATAGACATGGTCACAACTCAGGAATGCATGTATGTCGAATCCGTCATGCATGTTACATGTACGGAACACGGAATATCATGTTGAAGGAATCTATTCAAATTACATATCTCTAGGTTAGAATTCGCTCCAAGAGGGTTTTTCTGGGATCAAAGTGTGATTGTTGAAACTGGTGATAGGAGAAGCAACGAAGTCCAAGGAACTATTTCAAAGTGCATAAGTAACATGTTTGGTGGTTGAAACATCTGTCATGCGCATGTTCACAGCTCAGAAATGCATGTTTGAGGAATCCGTGATGCATGAAACATGTTCGGAATACGGAAGGCCATGGTTATGTAAACAATGTAAATTACATGTGTATTGGTGAGAATTCGCTCAAAGAGTGTTTTCTACTGCCAAATGTCCGATTTTAGAACCTGGTGATACAAAAAACTTATGAAGTCAGAGTAAATATTTCAAAGTGTAATATATGCCTTCTTTGGTGGATGAAAGTTCACTAATCCACATGCTCACAACTCAGAAACGCATGTTTCTCGAATCCGTCATGCATGGATCATGTACGGAACCCGGAATGCCATGTTGATGGAATTCATGTAAATTATATATCTATTAGGTTGTATACACTCCAGAAGTATTCTTCTGTGAAAAATGAACGAATTCGAAACTTGTGTTAGGGAAAGCTTGTGAAAATGTGTACACGAGTCTATATGAAATTATTCCTTTTATAGAGGATGAAAAATCAGTTATCCACATGCTCACAACTCAGGAATGCATGTTTGTCGAATCCGTCATGCATGTAACATGTACGGAACACGGAATATCATGTTGAAGGAATCTATTCAAATTACATATCTCTAGGGTAGAATTCGCTCCAAGAGGGTTTTTCTGGGATCAAAGTGTGATTCTTGAAACTGGTGATAGGAGAAGCAACGAAGTCCAAGGAACTATTTCAAAGTGCATAAGTAACTTGTTTGGTGTTTGAAACATCTGTCATGCGCATGTTCACAGCTCAGAAATGCATGTTTGAGGAATCCGTGATGCATGAAACATGTTCGGAATACGGAATGCCATGGTGATGTAAACAATGTAATTTACATGTGTATTGGTGAGAATTCGCTCAAAGAGTGTTTTCCACTGCCAAATGTCCGATTTTAGAACCTGGTGATACAAAAAACTTATGAAGTCAGAGTAAATATTTCAAAGTGTAATATATGCCTTCTTTGGTGGATGAAAGTTCACTAATCCACATGCTCACAACTCAGAAACGCATGTTTCTCGAATCCGTCATGCATGTATCATGTACGGAACCCGGAATGCCATGTTGATGGAATTCATGTCAATTATATATCTATTAGGTTGAATACACTCCAGAAGAATTCTTCTGTGAAAAATGAACGAATTCGAAACTTGTGTTAGGGAAAGCTTGTGAAAATGTGCACACGAGTCTTTATGAAATTATTCCTTTTACAGAGGATGAAAAATCAGTAATAGACATGGTCACAACTCAGGAATGCATGTATGTCGAATCCGTCATGCATGTTACATGTACGGAACACGGAATATCATGTTGAAGGAATCTATTCAAATTACATATCTCTAGGGTAGAATTCGCTCCAAGAGGGTTTTTCTGGGATCAAAGTGTGATTCTTGAAACTGGTGATAGGAGAAGCAACGAAGTCCAACGAACTATTTCAAAGTGCATAAGTAACTTGTTTGGTGGTTGAAACATCTGTCATGCGCATGTTCACAGCTCAGAAATGCATGTTTGAGGAATCCATGATGCATGAAACATGTTCGGAATACGGAATGCCATGGTGATGTAAACAATGTAAATTACATGTGTATTGGTGAGAATTCGCTCAAAGAGTGTTTTCCACTGCCAAATGTCCGATTTTAGAACCTGGTGATACAAAAAACTTATGAAGTCAGAGTAAATATTTCAAAGTGTAATATATGCCTTCTTTGGTGGATGAAAGTTCACTAATCCACATGCTCACAACTCAGAAACGCATGTTTCTCGAATCCGTCATGCATGTATCATGTACGGAACCCGGAATGATATGTTGATGGAATTCATGTCAATTATATATCTATTAGGTTGAATACACTCCAGAAGTATTCTTCTGTGAAAAATGAACGAATTCGAAACTTGTGTTAGGGAAAGCTTGTGAAAATGTGCACACGAGTCTATATGAAATTATTCCTTTTACAGAGGATGAAAAATCAGTAATAGACATGGTCACAACTCAGGAATGCATGTATGTCGAATCCGTCATGCATGTTACATGTACGGAACACGGAATATCATGTTGAAGGAATCTATTCAAATTACATATCTCTAGGTTAGAATTCGCTCCAAGAGGGTTTTTCTGGGATCAAAGTGTGATTGTTGAAACTGGTGATAGGAGAAGCAACGAAGTCCAAGGAAGTATTTCAAAGTGCATAAGTAACATGTTTGGTGGTTGAAACATCTGTCATGCGCATGTTCACAGCTCAGAAATGCATGTTTGAGGAATCCGTGATGCATGAAACATGTTCGGAATACGGAATGCCATGGTTATGTAAACAATGTAAATTACATGTGTATTGGTGAGAATTCGCTCAAAGAGTGTTTTCCACTGCCAAATGTCCGATTTTAGAACCTGGTGATACAAAAAACTTATGAAGTCAGAGTAAATATTTCAAAGTGTAATATATGCCTTCTTTGGTGGATGAAAGTTCACTAATCCACATGCTCACAACTCAGAAACGCATGTTTCTCGAATCCGTCATGCATGGATCATGTACGGAACCCGGAATGCCATGTTGATGGAATTCATGTAAATTATATATCTATTAGGTTGTATACACTCCAGAAGTATTCTTCTGTGAAAAATGAACGAATTCGAAACTTGTGTTAGGGAAAGCTTGTGAAAATGTGTACACGAGTCTATATGAAATTATTCCTTTTATAGAGGATGAAAAATCAGTAATCCACATGCTCACAACTCAGGAATGCATGTTTGTCGAATCCGTCATGCATGTAACATGTACGGAACACGGAATATCATGTTGAAGGAATCTATTCAAATTACATATCTCTAGGGTAGAATTCGCTCCAAGAGGGTTTTTCTGGGATCAAAGTGTGATTCTTGAAACTGGTGATAGGAGAAGCAACGAAGTCCAAGGAACTATTTCAAAGTGCATAAGTAACTTGTTTGGTGGTTGAAACATCTGTCATGCGCATGTTCACAGCTCAGAAATGCATGTTTGAGGAATCCGTGATGCATGAAACATGTTCGGAATACGGAATGCCATGGTGATGTAAACAATGTAAATTACATGTGTATTGGTGAGAATTCGCTCAAAGAGTGTTTTCCACTGCCAAATGTCCGATTTTAGAACCTGGTGATACAAAAAACTTATGAAGTCAGAGTAAATATTTCAAAGTGTAATATATGCCTTCTTTGGTGGATGAAAGTTCACTAATCCACATGCTCACAACTCAGAAACGCATGTTTCTCGAATCCGTCATGCATGGATCATGTACGGAACCCGGAATGCCATGTTGATGGAATTCATGTCAATTATATATCTATTAGGTTGAATACACTCCAGAAGTATTCTTCTGTGAAAAATGAACGAATTCGAAACTTGTGTTAGGGAAAGCTTGTGAAAATGTGCACACGAGTCTATATGAAATTATTCCTTTTATAGAGGATGAAAAATCAGTAATCCACATGCTCACAACTCAGGAATGCATGTTTGTCGAATCCGTCATGCATGTAACATGTACGGAACACGGAATATCATGTTGAAGGTATCTATTCAAATTACATATCTCTAGGGTAGAATTCGCTCCAAGAGGGTTTTTCTGGGATCAAAGTGTGATTCTTGAAACTGGTGATAGGAGAAGCAACGAAGTCCAAGGAACTATTTCAAAGTGCATAAGTAACTTGTTTGGTGGTTGAAACATCTCTCATGCGCATGTTCACAGCTCAGAAATGCATGTTTGAGGAATCCGTGATGCATGAAACATGTTCGGAATACGGAATGCCATGGTTATGTAAACAATGTAAATTACATGTGTATTGGTGAGAATTCGCTCAAAGAGTGTTTTCCACTGCCAAATGTCCGATTTTAGAACCTGGTGATACAAAAACTTATGAAGTCAGAGTAAATATTTCAAAGTGTAATATATGCCTTCTTTGGTGGATGAAAGTTCACTAATCCACATGCTCACAACTCAGAAACGCATGTTTCTCGAATCCGTCATGCATGGATCATGTACGGAACCCGGAATGCCATGTTGATGGAATTCATGTAAATTATATATCTATTAGGTTGTATACACTCCAGAAGTATTCTTCTGTGAAAAATGAACGAATTCGAAACTTGTGTTAGGGAAAGCTTGTGAAAATGTGTACACGAGTCTATATGAAATTATTCATTTTATAGAGGATGAAAAATCAGTAATCCACATGCTCACAACTCAGGAATGCATGTATGTCGAATCCGTCATGCATGTTACATGTACAGAACACGGAATATCATGTTGAAGGAATGTATTCAAATTACATATCTCTAGGGTAGAATTCGCTCCAAGAGGGTTTTTCTGGGATCAAAGTGTGATTCTTGAAACTGGTGATAGGAGAAGCAACGAAGTCCAAGGATCTATTTCAAAGTGCATAAGTAACATGTTTGGTGGTTGAAACATCTGTCATGCGCATGTTCACAGCTCAGAAATGCATGTTTGAGGAATCCGTGATGCATGAAACATGTTCGGAATACGGAATGCCATGGTGATGTAAACAATGTAAATTACATGTGTATTGGTGAGAATTCGCTCAAAGAGTGTTTTCTACTGCCAAATGTCCGATTTTAGAACCTGGCGATACAAAAAACTTATGAAGTCAGAGTAAATATTTCAAAGTGTAATATATGCCCTCTTTGGTGGATGAAAGTTCACTAATCCACATGCTCACAACTCAGAAACGCATGTTTCTCGAATCCGTCATGCATGTATCATGTACGGAATCCAGAATGCCATGTTGATGGAATTCATGTAAATTATATATCTATTAGGTTGAATACACTCCAGAAGTATTCTTCTGTGAAAAATGAACGAATTCGAAACTTGTGTTAGGGAAAGCTTGTGAAAATGTGTACACGAGTCTATATGAAATTATTCCTTTTATAGAGGATGAAAAATCAGTAATCCGCATGCTCACAACTCAGGAATGCATGTTTGTCGAAACCGTCATGCATGTAACATGTACGGAACACGGAATATCATGTTGAAGGAATCTATTCAAATTACACATCTCTAGGGTAGAATTCGCTCCAAGAGGGTTTTTCTGGGATCAAAGAGTGATTCTTGAAACTGGTGATAGGAGAAGCAACGAAGTCCAAGGAACTATTTCAAAGTGCATAAGTAACTTGTTTGGTGGTTGAAACATCTGTCATGCGCATGTTCACAGCTCAGAAATGCATGTTTGAGGAATCCGTGATGCATGAAACATGTTCGGAATACGGAATGCCATGGTGATGTAAACAATGTAAATTACATGTGTATTGGTGAGAATTCGCTCAAAGAGTGTTTTCCACTGCCAAATGTCCGATTTTAGAACCTGGTGATACAAAAAACTTATGAAGTCAGAGTAAATATTTCAAAGTGTAATATATGCCTTCTTTGGTGGATGAAAGTTCACTAATCCACATGCTCACAACTCAGAAACGCATGTTTCTCGAATCCGTCATGCATGGATCATGTACGGAACCCGGAATGCCATGTTGATGGAATTCATGTAAATTATATATCTATTAGGTTGAATACACTCCAGAAGTATTCTTCTGTGAAAAATGAACGAATTCGAAACTTGTGTTAGGGAAAGCTTGTGAAAATGTGTACACGAGTCTATATGAAATTATTAATTTTATAGAGGATGAAAAATCTGTAATCCACATGCTCACAACTCAGGAATGCATGTATGTCGAATCCGTCATGCATGTAACATGTACGGAACACGGAATATCATGTTGAAGGAATCTATTCAAATTACATATCTCCAGGTAGAATTCGCTCCAAGAGGGTTTTTCTGGGATCAAAGTGTGATTCTTGAAACTGGTGATAGGAGAAGCAACGAAGTCCAAGGAACTATTTCAAAGTGCATAAGTAACTTGTTTGGTGGTTGAAACAACTGTCATGCGCATGTTCACAGCTCAGAAATGCATGTTTGAGGAATCCGTGATGCATGAAACATGTTCGGAATACGGAATGCCATGGTGATGTAAACAATGTAAATTACATGTGTATTGGTGAGAATTCGCTCAAAGAGTGTTTTCCACTGCCAAATGTCCGATTTTAGAACCTGGTGATACAAAAAACTTATGAAGTCAGAGTAAATATTTCAAAGTGTAATATATGCCTTCTTTGGTGGATGAAAGTTCACTAATCCACATGCTCACAACTCAGAAACGCATGTTTCTCGAATCCGTCATGCATGTATAATGTACGGAACCCGGAATGCCATGTTGATGGAATTCATGTCAATTATATATCTATTAGGTTGAATACACTCCAGAAGAATTCTTCTGTGAAAAATGAACGAATTCGAAACTTGTGTTAGGGAAAGCTTGTGAAAATGTGCACACGAGTCTTTATGAAATTATTCCTTTTACAGAGGATGAAAAATCAGTAATAGACTTGGTCACAACTCAGGAATGCATGTATGTCGAATCCGTCATGCATGTTACATGTACGGAACACGGAATATCATGTTGAAGGAATCTATTCAAATTACATATCTCTAGGGTAGAATTCGCTCCAAGAGGGTTTTTCTGGGATCAAAGTGTGATTCTTGAAACTGGTGATAGGAGAAGCAACGAAGTCCAAGGAACTATTTCAAAGTGCATAAGTAACTTGTTTGGTGGTTGAAACATCTGTCATGCGCATGTTCACAGCTCAGAAATGCATGTTTGAGGAATCCGTGATGCATGAAACATGTTCGGAATACGGAATGCCATGGTGATGTAAACAATGTAATTTACATGTGTATTGGTGAGAATTCGCTCAAAGAGTGTTTTCCACTGCCAAATGTCCGATTTTAGAACCTGGTGATACAAAAAACTTATGAAGTCAGAGTAAATATTTCAAAGTGTAATATATGCCTTCTTTGGTGGATGAAAGTTCACTAATCCACATGCTCACAACTCAGAAACGCATGTTTCTCGAATCCGTCATGCATGGATCATGTACGGAACCCGGAATGCCATGTTGATGGAATTCATGTCAATTATATATCTATTAGGTTGAATACACTCCAGAAGTATTCTTCTGTGAAAAATGAACGAATTCGAAACTTGTGTTAGGGAAAGCTTGTGAAAATGTGTACACGAGTCTATATGAAATTATTCCTTTTATAGAGGATGAAAAATCAGTAATCCACATGCTCACAACTCAGGAATGCATGTTTGTCGAATCCGTCATGCATGTAACATGTACGGAACACGGAATAACATGTTGAAGGTACCTATTCAAATTACATATCTCTAGGGTAGAATTCGCTCCAAGAGGGTTTTTCTGGGATCAAAGTGTGATTCTTGAAACTGGTGATAGGAGAAGCAACGAAGTCCAAGGAACTATTTCAAAGTGCATAAGTAACTTGTTTGGTGGTTGAAACATCTGTCATGCGCATGTTCACAGCTCAGAAATGCATGTTTGAGGAATCCGTGATGCATGAAACATGTTCGGAATACGGAATGCCATGGTTATGTAAACAATGTAAATTACATGTGTATTGGTGAGAATTCGCTCAAAGAGTGTTTTCCACTGCCAAATGTCCGATTTTAGAACCTGGTGATACAAAAACTTATGAAGTCAGAGTAAATATTTCAAAGTGTAATATATGCCTTCTTTGGTGGTTGAAAGTTCACTAATCCACATGCTCACAACTCAGAAACGCATGATTCTCGAATCCGTCATGCATGGATCATGTACGGAACCCGGAATGCCATGTTGATGGAATTCATGTAAATTATATATCTATTAGGTTGTATACACTCCAGAAGTATTCTTCTGTGAAAAATGAACGAATTCGAAACTTGTGTTAGGGAAAGCTTGTGAAAATGTGTACACGAGTCTATATGAAATTATTCCTTTTATAGAGGATGAAAAATCAGTAATCCACATGCTCACAACTCAGGAATGCATGTTTGTCGAATCCGTCATGCATGTAACATGTACGGAACACGGAATATCATGTTGAAGGTATCCATTCAAATTACATATCTCTAGGGTAGAATTCGCTCCAAGAGGGTTTTTCTGGGATCAAAGTGTGATTCTTGAAACTGGTGATAGGAGAAGCAACGAAGTCCAAGGAACTATTTCAAAGTGCATAAGTAACTTGTTTGGTGGTTGAAACATCTGTCATGCGCATGTTCACAGCTCAGAAATGCATGTTTGAGGAATCCGTGATGCATGAAACATGTTCGGAATACGGAATGCCATGGTGATGTAAACAATGTAATTTACATGTGTATTGGTGAGAATTCGCTCAAAGAGTGTTTTCCACTGCCAAATGTCCGATTTTAGAACCTGGTGATACAAAAAACTTATGAAGTCAGAGTAAATATTTCAAAGTGTAATATATGCCTTCTTTGGTGGATGAAAGTTCACTAATCCACATGCTCACAACTCAGAAACGCATGTTTCTCGAATCCGTCATGCATGGATCATGTACGGAACCCGGAATGCCATGTTGATGGAATTCATGTCAATTATATATCTATTAGGTTGAATACACTCCAGAAGTATTCTTCTGTGAAAAATGAACGAATTCGAAACTTGTGTTAGGGAAAGCTTGTGAAAATGTGCACATGAGTCTATATGAAATTATTCCTTTTACAGAGGATGAAAAATCAGTAATAGACATGGTCACAACTCAGGAATGCATGTATGTCGAATCCGTCATGCATGTTACATGTACGGAACACGGAATATCATGTTGAAGGAATCTATTCAAATTACATATCTCTAGGTTAGAATTCGCTCCAAGAGGGTTTTTCTGGGATCAAAGTGTGATTGTTGAAACTGGTGATAGGAGAAGCAACGAAGTCCAAGGAAGTATTTCAAAGTGCATAAGTAACATGTTTGGTGGTTGAAACATCTGTCATGCGCATGTTCACAGCTCAGAAATGCATGTTTGAGGAATCCGTGATGCATGAAACATGTTCGGAATACGGAATGCCATGGTTATGTAAACAATGTAAATTACATGTGTATTGGTGAGAATTCGCTCAAAGAGTGTTTTCCACTGCCAAATGTCCGATTTTAGAACCTGGTGATACAAAAAACTTATGAAGTCAGAGTAAATATTTCAAAGTGTAATATATGCCTTCTTTGGTGGATGAAAGTTCACTAATCCACATGCTCACAACTCAGAAAAGCATGTTTCTCGAATCCGTCATGCATGTATCATGTACGAAACCCGGAATGCCATGTTGATGGAATTCATGTAAATTATATAGCTATTAGGTTGAATACACTCCAGAAGTATTCTTCTGTGAAAAATGAACAAATTCGAAACTTGTGTTAGGGAAAGCTTGTGAAAATGTGCACACGAGTCTATATGAAATTATTCCTTTTACAGAGGATGAAAAATCAGTAATAGACATGGTCACAACTCAGGAATGCATGTATGTCGAATCCGTCATGCATGTTACATGTACGGAACACGGAATATCATGTTGAAGGAATCTATTCAAATTACATATCTCTAGGGTAGAATTCGCTCCAAGAGGGTTTTTCTGGGATCAAAGTGTGATTCTTGAAACTGGTGATAGGAGAAGCAACGAAGTCCAAGGAAGTATTTCAAAGTGCATAAGTAACATGTTTGGTGGTTGAAACATCTGTCATGCGCATGTTCACAGCTCAGAAATGCATGTTTGAGGAATCCGTGATGCATGAAACATGTTCGGAATACGGAATGCCATGGTTATGTAAACAATGTAAATTACATGTGTATTGGTGAGAATTCGCTCAAAGAGTGTTTTCCACTGCCAAATGTCCGATTTTAGAACCTGGTGATACAAAAAACTTATGAAGTCAGAGTAAATATTTCAAAGTGTAATATATGCCTTCTTTGGTGGATGAAAGTTCACTAATCCACATGCTCACAACTCAGAAACGCATGTTTCTCGAATCCGTCATGCATGGATCATGTACGGAACCCGGAATGCCATGTTGATGGAATTCATGTAAATTATATATCTATTAGGTTGTATACACTCCAGAAGTATTCTTCTGTGAAAAATGAACGAATTCGAAACTTGTGTTAGGGAAAGCTTGTGAAAATGTGTACACGAGTCTATATGAAATTATTCCTTTTATAGAGGATGAAAAATCAGTAATCCACATGCTCACAACTCAGGAATGCATGTTTGTAGAATCCGTCATGCATGTAACATGTACGGAACACGGAATATCATGTTGAAGGAATCTATTCAAATTACATATCTCTAGGGTAGAATTCGCTCCAAGAGGGTTTTTCTGGGATCAAAGTGTGATTCTTGAAACTGGTGATAGGAGAAGCAACGAAGTCCAAGGAACTATTTCAAAGTGCATAAGTAACTTGTTTGGTGGTTGAAACATCTGTCATGCGCATGTTCACAGCTCAGAAATGCATGTTTGAGGAATCCGTGATGCATGAAACATGTTCGGAATACGGAATGCCATGGTGATGTAAACAATGTAAATTACATGTGTATTGGTGAGAATTCGCTCAAAGAGTGTTTTCCACTGCCAAATGTCCGATTTTAGAACCTGGTGATACAAAAAACTTCTGAAGTCAGAGTAAATATTTCAAAGTGTAATATATGCCTTCTTTGGTGGATGAAAGTTCACTAATCCACATGCTCACAACTCAGAAACGCATGTTTCTCGAATCCGTCATGCATGGATCATGTACGGAACCCGGAATGCCATGTTGATGGAATTCATGTCAATTATATATCTATTAGGTTGAATACACTCCAGAAGTATTCTTCTGTGAAAAATGAACGAATTCGAAACTTCTGTTAGGGAAAGCTTGTGAAAATGTGCACACGAGTCTATATGAAATTATTCCTTTTATAGAGGATGAAAAATCAGTAATCCACATGCTCACAACTCAGGAATGCATGTTTGTCGAATCCGTCATGCATGTAACATGTACGGAACACGGAATATCATGTTGAAGGTATCTATTCAAATTACATATCTCTAGGGTAGAATTCGCTCCAAGAGGGTTTTTCTGGGATCAAAGTGTGATTCTTGAAACTGGTGATAGGAGAAGCAACGAAGTCCAAGGAACTATTTCAAAGTGCATAAGTAACTTGTTTGGTGGTTGAAACATCTCTCATGCGCATGTTCACAGCTCAGAAATGCATGTTTGAGGAATCCGTGATGCATGAAACATGTTCGGAATACGGAATGCCATGGTTATGTAAACAATGTAAATTACATGTGTATTGGTGAGAATTCGCTCAAAGAGTGTTTTCCACTGCCAAATGTCCGATTTTAGAACCTGGTGATACAAAAACTTATGAAGTCAGAGTAAATATTTCAAAGTGTAATATATGCCTTCTTTGGTGGATGAAAGTTCACTAATCCACATGCTCACAACTCAGAAACGCATGTTTCTCGAATCCGTCATGCATGGATCATATACGGAACCCGGAATGCCATGTTGATGGAATTCATGTAAATTATATATCTATTAGGTTGTATACACTCCAGAAGTATTCTTCTGTGAAAAATGAACGAATTCGAAACTTGTGTTAGGGAAAGCTTGTGAAAATGTGTACACGAGTCTATATGAAATTATTCCTTTTATAGAGGATGAAAAATCAGTAATCCGCATGCTCACAACTCAGGAATGCATGTTTGTCGAAACCGTCATGCATGTAACATGTACGGAACACGGAATATCATGTTGAAGGAATCTATTCAAATTACACATCTCTAGGGTAGAATTCGCTCCAAGAGGGTTTTTCTGGGATCAAAGAGTGATTCTTGAAACTGGTGATAGGAGAAGCAACGAAGTCCAAGGAACTATTTCAAAGTGCATAAGTAACTTGTTTGGTGGTTGAAACATCTGTCATGCGCATGTTCACAGCTCAGAAATGCATGTTTGAGGAATCCGTGATGCATGAAACATGTTCGGAATACGGAATGCCATGGTGATGTAAACAATGTAAATTACATGTGTATTGGTGAGAATTCGCTCAAAGAGTGTTTTCCACTGCCAAATGTCCGATTTTAGAACCTGGTGATACAAAAAACTTATGAAGTCAGAGTAAATATTTCAAAGTGTAATATATGCCTTCTTTGGTGGATGAAAGTTCACTAATCCACATGCTCACAACTCAGAAACGCATGTTTCTCGAATCCGTCATGCATGGATCATGTACGGAACCCGGAATGCCATGTTGATGGAATTCATGTAAATTATATATCTATTAGGTTGAATACACTCCAGAAGTATTCTTCTGTGAAAAATGAACGAATTCGAAACTTGTGTTAGGGAAAGCTTGTGAAAATGTGTACACGAGTCTATATGAAATTATTAATTTTATAGAGGATGAAAAATCTGTAATCCACATGCTCACAACTCAGGAATGCATGTATGTCGAATCCGTCATGCATGTAACATGTACGGAACACGGAATATCATGTTGAAGGAATCTATTCAAATTACATATCTCCAGGTAGAATTCGCTCCAAGAGGGTTTTTCTGGGATCAAAGTGTGATTCTTGAAACTGGTGATAGGAGAAGCAACGAAGTCCAAGGAACTATTTCAAAGTGCATAAGTAACTTGTTTGGTGGTTGAAACAACTGTCATGCGCATGTTCACAGCTCAGAAATGCATGTTTGAGGAATCCGTGATGCATGAAACATGTTCGGAATACGGAATGCCATGGTGATGTAAACAATGTAAATTACATGTGTATTGGTGAGAATTCGCTCAAAGAGTGTTTTCCACTGCCAAATGTCCGATTTTAGAACCTGGTGATACAAAAAACTTATGAAGTCAGAGTAAATATTTCAAAGTGTAATATATGCCTTCTTTGGTGGATGAAAGTTCACTAATCCACATGCTCACAACTCAGAAACGCATGTTTCTCGAATCCGTCATGCATGAATCATGTACGGAACCCGGAATGCCATGTTGATGGAATTCATGTCAATTATATATCTATTAGGTTGAATACACTCCAGAAGAATTCTTCTGTGAAAAATGAACGAATTCGAAACTTGTGTTAGGGAAAGCTTGTGAAAATGTGCACACGAGTCTTTATGAAATTATTCCTTTTACAGAGGATGAAAAATCAGTAATAGACATGGTCACAACTCAGGAATGCATGTATGTCGAATCCGTCATGCATGTTACATGTACGGAACACGGAATATCATGTTGAAGGAATCTATTCAAATTGCATATCTCTAGGGTAGAATTCGCTCCAAGAGGGTTTTTCTGGGATCAAAGTGTGATTCTTGAAACTGGTGATAGGAGAAGCAACGAAGTCCAAGGAAGTATTTCAAAGTGCATAAGTAACATGTTTGGTGGTTGAAACATCTGTCATGCGCATGTTCACAGCTCAGAAATGCATGTTTGAGGAATCCGTGATGCATGAAACATGTTCGGAATACGGAATGCCATGGTTATGTAAACAATGTAAATTACATGTGTATTGGTGAGAATTCGCTCAAAGAGTGTTTTCCACTGCCAAATGTCCGATTTTAGAACCTGGTGATACAAAAAACTTATGAAGTCAAAGTAAATATTTCAAAGTGTAATATATGCCTTCTTTGGTGGATGAAAGTTCACTAATCCACATGCTCACAACTCAGAAACGCATGTTTCTCGAATCCGTCATGCATGTATCATGTACGGAACCCGGAATGCCATGTTGATGGAATTCATGTAAATTATATATCTATTAGGTTGTATACACTCCAGAAGTATTCTTCTGTGAAAAATGAACGAATTCGAAACTTGTGTTAGGGAAAGCTTGTGAAAATGTGTACACGAGTCTAGATGAAATTATTCCTTTTATAGAGGATGAAAAATCAGTAATCCACATGCTCACAACTCAGGAATGCATGTTTGTAGAATCCGTCATGCATGTAACATGTACGGAACACGGAATATCATGTTGAAGGAATCTATTCAAATTACATATCTCTAGGGTAGAATTCGCTCCAAGAGGGTTTTTCTGGGATCAAAGTGTGATTCTTGAAACTGGTGATAGGAGAAGCAACGAAGTCCAAGGAACTATTTCAAAGTGCATAAGTAACTTGTTTGGTGTTTGAAACATCTGTCATGCGCATGTTCACAGCTCAGAAATGCATGTTTGAGGAATCCGTGATGCATGAAACATGTTCGGAATACGGAATGCCATGGTGATGTAAACAATGTAATTTACATGTCTATTGGTGAGAATTCGCTCAAAGAGTGTTTTCCACTGCCAAATGTCCGATTTTAGAACCTGGTGATACAAAAAACTTATGAAGTCAGAGTAAATATTTCAAAGTGTAATATATGCCTTCTTTGGTGGATGAAAGTTCACTAATCCACATGCTCACAACTCAGAAACGCATGTTTCTCAAATCCGTCATGCATGGATCATGTACGGAACCCGGAATGCCATGTTGATGGAATTCATGTAAATTATATAGCTATTAGGTTGAATACACTCCAGAAGAATTCTTCTGTGAAAAATGAACGAATTCGAAACTTGTGTTAGGGAAAGCTTGTGAAAATGTGCACACGAGTCTTTATGAAATTATTCCTTTTACAGAGGATGAAAAATCAGTAATAGACATGGTCACAACTCAGGAATGCATGTATGTCGAATCCGTCATGCATGTTACATGTACGGAACACGGAATATCATGTTGAAGGAATCTATTCAAATTGCATATCTCTAGGGTAGAATTCGCTCCAAGAGGGTTTTTCTGGGATCAAAGTGTGATTCTTGAAACTGGTGATAGGAGAAGCAACGAAGTCCAAGGAAGTATTTCAAAGTGCATAAGTAACATGTTTGGTGGTTGAAACATCTGTCATGCGCATGTTCACAGCTCAGAAATGCATGTTTGAGGAATCCGTGATGCATGAAACATGTTCGGAATACGGAATGCCATGGTTATGTAAACAATGTAAATTACATGTGTATTGGTGAGAATTCGCTCAAAGAGTGTTTTCCACTGCCAAATGTCCGATTTTAGAACCTGGTGATACAAAAAACTTATGAAGTCAAAGTAAATATTTCAAAGTGTAATATATGCCTTCTTTGGTGGATGAAAGTTCACTAATCCACATGCTCACAACTCAGAAACGCATGTTTCTCGAATCCGTCATGCATGTATCATGTACGGAACCCGGAATGCCATGTTGATGGAATTCATGTAAATTATATATCTATTAGGTTGTATACACTCCAGAAGTATTCTTCTGTGAAAAATGAACGAATTCGAAACTTGTGTTAGGGAAAGCTTGTGAAAATGTGTACACGAGTCTATATGAAATTATTCCTTTTATAGAGGATGAAAAATCAGTAATCCACATGCTCACAACTCAGGAATGCATGTTTGTAGAATCCGTCATGCATGTAACATGTACGGAACACGGAATATCATGTTGAAGGTATCTATTCAAATTACATATCTCTAGGGTAGAATTCGCTCCAAGAGGGTTTTTCTGGGATCAAAGTGTGATTCTTGAAACTGGTGATAGGAGAAGCAACGAAGTCCAAGGAACTATTTCAAAGTGCATAAGTAACTTGTTTGGTGGTTGAAACATCTGTCATGCGCATGTTCACAGCTCAGAAATGCATGTTTGAGGAATCCGTGATGCATGAAACATGTTCGGAATACGGAATGCCATGGTGATGTAAACAATGTAATTTACATGTGTATTGGTGAGAATTCGCTCAAAGAGTGTTTTCCACTGCCAAATGTCCGATTTTAGAACCTGGTGATACAAAAAACTTATGAAGTCAGAGTAAATATTTCAAAGTGTAATATATGCCTTCTTTGGTGGATGAAAGTTCACTAATCCACATGCTCACAACTCAGAAACGCATGTTTCTCGAATCCGTCATGCATGGATCATGTACGGAACCCGGAATGCCATGTTGATGGAATTCATGTCAATTATATATCTATTAGGTTGAATACACTCCAGAAGTATTCTTCTGTGAAAAATGAACGAATTCGAAACTTGTGTTAGGGAAAGCTTGTGAAAATGTGCACATGAGTCTATATGAAATTATTCCTTTTACAGAGGATGAAAAATCAGTAATAGACATGGTCACAACTCAGGAATGCATGTATGTCGAATCCGTCATGCATGTTACATGTACGGAACACGGAATATCATGTTGAAGGAATCTATTCAAATTACATATCTCTAGGGTAGAATTCGCTCCAAGAGGGTTTTTCTGGGATCAAAGTGTGATTGTTGAAACTGGTGATAGGAGAAGCAACGAAGTCCAAGGAAGTATTTCAAAGTGCATAAGTAACATGTTTGGTGGTTGAAACATCTGTCATGCGCATGTTCACAGCTCAGAAATGCATGTTTGAGGAATCCGTGATGCATGAAACATGTTCGGAATACGGAATGCCATGGTTATGTAAACAATGTAAATTACATGTGTATTGGTGAGAATTCGCTCAAAGAGTGTTTTCCACTGCCAAATGTCCGATTTTAGAACCTGGTGATACAAAAAACTTATGAAGTCAGAGTAAATATTTCAAAGTGTAATATATGCCTTCTTTGGTGGATGAAAGTTCACTAATCCACATGCTCACAACTCAGAAAAGCATGTTTCTCGAATCCGTCATGCATGTATCATGTACGAAACCCGGAATGCCATGTTGATGGAATTCATGTAAATTATATAGCTATTAGGTTGAATACACTCCAGAAGTATTCTTCTGTGAAAAATGAACAAATTCGAAACTTGTGTTAGGGAAAGCTTGTGAAAATGTGCACACGAGTCTATATGAAATTATTCCTTTTACAGAGGATGAAAAATCAGTAATAGACATGGTCACAACTCAGGAATGCATGTATGTCGAATCCGTCATGCATGTTACATGTACGGAACACGGAATATCATGTTGAAGGAATCTATTCAAATTACATATCTCTAGGGTAGAATTCGCTCCAAGAGGGTTTTTCTGGGATCAAAGTGTGATTCTTGAAACTGGTGATAGGAGAAGCAACGAAGTCCAAGGAAGTATTTCAAAGTGCATAAGTAACATGTTTGGTGGTTGAAACATCTGTCATGCGCATGTTCACAGCTCAGAAATGCATGTTTGAGGAATCCGTGATGCATGAAACATGTTCGGAATACGGAATGCCATGGTTATGTAAACAATGTAAATTACATGTGTATTGGTGAGAATTCGCTCAAAGAGTGTTTTCCACTGCCAAATGTCCGATTTTAGAACCTGGTGATACAAAAAACTTATGAAGTCAGAGTAAATATTTCAAAGTGTAATATATGCCTTCTTTGGTGGATGAAAGTTCACTAATCCACATGCTCACAACTCAGAAACGCATGTTTCTCGAATCCGTCATGCATGGATCATGTACGGAACCCGGAATGCCATGTTGATGGAATTCATGTAAATTATATATCTATTAGGTTGTATACACTCCAGAAGTATTCTTCTGTGAAAAATGAACGAATTCGAAACTTGTGTTAGGGAAAGCTTGTGAAAATGTGTACACGAGTCTATATGAAATTATTCCTTTTATAGAGGATGAAAAATCAGTAATCCACATGCTCACAACTCAGGAATGCATGTTTGTAGAATCCGTCATGCATGTAACATGTACGGAACACGGAATATCATGTTGAAGGAATCTATTCAAATTACATATCTCTAGGGTAGAATTCGCTCCAAGAGGGTTTTTCTGGGATCAAAGTGTGATTCTTGAAACTGGTGATAGGAGAAGCAACGAAGTCCAAGGAACTATTTCAAAGTGCATAAGTAACTTGTTTGGTGGTTGAAACATCTGTCATGCGCATGTTCACAGCTCAGAAATGCATGTTTGAGGAATCCGTGATGCATGAAACATGTTCGGAATACGGAATGCCATGGTGATGTAAACAATGTAAATTACATGTGTATTGGTGAGAATTCGCTCAAAGAGTGTTTTCCACTGCCAAATGTCCGATTTTAGAACCTGGTGATACAAAAAACTTCTGAAGTCAGAGTAAATATTTCAAAGTGTAATATATGCCTTCTTTGGTGGATGAAAGTTCACTAATCCACATGCTCACAACTCAGAAACGCATGTTTCTCGAATCCGTCATGCATGGATCATGTACGGAACCCGGAATGCCATGTTGATGGAATTCATGTCAATTATATATCTATTAGTTTGAATACACTCCAGAAGTATTCTTCTGTGAAAAATGAACGAATTCGAAACTTCTGTTAGGGAAAGCTTGTGAAAATGTGCACACGAGTCTATATGAAATTATTCCTTTTATAGAGGATGAAAAATCAGTAATCCACATGCTCACAACTCAGGAATGCATGTTTGTCGAATCCGTCATGCATGTAACATGTACGGAACACGGAATATCATGTTGAAGGTATCTATTCAAATTACATATCTCTAGGGTAGAATTCGCTCCAAGAGGGTTTTTCTGGGATCAAAGTGTGATTCTTGAAACTGGTGATAGGAGAAGCAACGAAGTCCAAGGAACTATTTCAAAGTGCATAAGTAACTTGTTTGGTGGTTGAAACATCTCTCATGCGCATGTTCACAGCTCAGAAATGCATGTTTGAGGAATCCGTGATGCATGAAACATGTTCGGAATACGGAATGCCATGGTTATGTAAACAATGTAAATTACATGTGTATTGGTGAGAATTCGCTCAAAGAGTGTTTTCCACTGCCAAATGTCCGATTTTAGAACCTGGTGATACAAAAACTTATGAAGTCAGAGTAAATATTTCAAAGTGTAATATATGCCTTCTTTGGTGGATGAAAGTTCACTAATCCACATGCTCACAACTCAGAAACGCATGTTTCTCGAATCCGTCATGCATGGATCATGTACGGAACCCGGAATGCCATGTTGATGGAATTCATGTAAATTATATATCTATTAGGTTGTATACACTCCAGAAGTATTCTTCTGTGAAAAATGAACGAATTCGAAACTTGTGTTAGGGAAAGCTTGTGAAAATGTGTACACGAGTCTATATGAAATTATTCATTTTATAGAGGATGAAAAATCAGTAATCCACATGCTCACAACTCAGGAATGCATGTATGTCGAATCCGTCATGCATGTTACATGTACAGAACACGGAATATCATGTTGAAGGAATGTATTCAAATTACATATCTCTAGGGTAGAATTCGCTCCAAGAGGGTTTTTCTGGGATCAAAGTGTGATTCTTGAAACTGGTGATAGGAGAAGCAACGAAGTCCAAGGATCTATTTCAAAGTGCATAAGTAACATGTTTGGTGGTTGAAACATCTGTCATGCGCATGTTCACAGCTCAGAAATGCATGTTTGAGGAATCCGTGATGCATGAAACATGTTCGGAATACGGAATGCCATGGTGATGTAAACAATGTAAATTACATGTGTATTGGTGAGAATTCGCTCAAAGAGTGTTTTCTACTGCCAAATGTCCGATTTTAGAACCTGGCGATACAAAAAACTTATGAAGTCAGAGTAAATATTTCAAAGTGTAATATATGCCCTCTTTGGTGGATGAAAGTTCACTAATCCACATGCTCACAACTCAGAAACGCATGTTTCTCGAATCCGTCATGCATGTATCATGTACGGAATCCAGAATGCCATGTTGATGGAATTCATGTAAATTATATATCTATTAGGTTGAATACACTCCAGAAGTATTCTTCTGTGAAAAATGAACGAATTCGAAACTTGTGTTAGGGAAAGCTTGTGAAAATGTGTACACGAGTCTATATGAAATTATTCCTTTTATAGAGGATGAAAAATCAGTAATCCGCATGCTCACAACTCAGGAATGCATGTTTGTCGAAACCGTCATGCATGTAACATGTACGGAACACGGAATATCATGTTGAAGGAATCTATTCAAATTACACATCTCTAGGGTAGAATTCCCTCCAAGAGGGTTTTTCTGGGATCAAAGAGTGATTCTTGAAACTGGTGATAGGAGAAGCAACGAAGTCCAAGGAACTATTTCAAAGTGCATAAGTAACTTGTTTGGTGGTTGAAACATCTGTCATGCGCATGTTCACAGCTCAGAAATGCATGTTTGAGGAATCCGTGATGCATGAAACATGTTCGGAATACGGAATGCCATGGTGATGTAAACAATGTAAATTACATGTGTATTGGTGAGAATTCGCTCAAAGAGTGTTTTCCACTGCCAAATGTCCGATTTTAGAACCTGGTGATACAAAAAACTTATGAAGTCAGAGTAAATATTTCAAAGTGTAATATATGCCTTCTTTGGTGGATGAAAGTTCACTAATCCACATGCTCACAACTCAGAAACGCATGTTTCTCGAATCCGTCATGCATGGATCATGTACGGAACCCGGAATGCCATGTTGATGGAATTCATGTCAATTATATATCTATTAGGTTGAATACACTCCAGAAGTATTCTTCTGTGAAAAATGAACGAATTCGAAACTTGTGTTAGGGAAAGCTTGTGAAAATGTGTACACGAGTCTATATGAAATTATTCCTTTTATAGAGGATGAAAAATCAGTAATCCACATGCTCACAACTCAGGAATGCATGTTTGTCGAATCCGTCATGCATGTAACATGTACGGAACACGGAATATCATGTTGAAGGTATCTATTTAAATTACATATCTCTAGGGTAGAATTCGCTCCAAGAGGGTTTTTCTGGGATCAAAGTGTGATTCTTGAAACTGGTGATAGGAGAAGCAACGAAGTCCAAGGAACTATTTCAAAGTGCATAAGTAACTTGTTTGGTGGTTGAAACATCTCTCATGCGCATGTTCACAGCTCAGAAATGCATGTTTGAGGAATCCGTGATGCATGAAACATGTTCGGAATACGGAATGCCATGGTGATGTAAACAATGTAAATTACATGTGTATTGGTGAGAATTCGCTCAAAGAGTGTTTTCCACTGCCAAATGTCCGATTTTAGAACCTGGTGATACAAAAAACTTATGAAGTCAGAGTAAATATTTCAAAGTGTAATATATGCCTTCTTTGGTGGATGAAAGTTCACTAATCCACATGCTCACAACTCAGAAACGCATGTTTCTCGAATCCGTCATGCATGTATCATGTACGGAACCCGGAATGCCATGTTGATGGAATTCATGTCAATTATATATCTATTAGGTTGAATACACTCCAGAAGTATTCTTCTGTGAAAAATGAACGAATTCGAAACTTGTGTTAGGGAAAGCTTGTGAAAATGTGCACACGAGTCTATATGAAATTATTCCTTTTACAGAGGATGAAAAATAAGTAATAGACATGGTCACAACTCAGGAATGCATGTATGTCGAATCCGTCATGCATGTTACATGTACGGAACACGGAATATCATGTTGAAGGAATCTATTCAAATTACATATCTCTAGGTTAGAATTCGCTCCAAGAGGGTTTTTCTGGGATCAAATTGTGATTGTTGAAACTGGTGATAGGAGAAGCAACGAAGTCCAAGGAACTATTTCAAAGTGCATAAGTAACTTGTTTGGTGGTTGAAACATCTGTCATGCGCATGTTCACAGCTCAGAAATGCATGTTTGAGGAATCCGTGATGCATGAAACATGTTCGGAATACGGAATGCCATGGTGATGTAAACAATGTAAATTACATGTGTATTGGTGAGAATTCGCTCAAAGAGTGTTTTCCACTGCCAAATGTCCGATTTTAGAACCTGGTGATACAAAAAACTTATGAAGTCAGAGTAAATATTTCAAAGTGTAATATATGCCTTCTTTGGTGGATGAAAGTTCACTAATCCACATGCTCACAACTCAGAAACGCATGTTTCTCGAATCCGTCATGCATGTATCATGTACGGAACCCGGAATGCCATGTTGATGGAATTCATGTCAATTATATATCTATTAGGTTGAATACACTCCAGAAGTATTCTTCTGTGAAAAATGAACGAATTCGAAACTTGTGTTAGGGAAAGCTTGTGAAAATGTGTACACGAGTCTATATGAAATTATTCCTTTTATAGAGGATGAAAAATCAGTAATCCACATGCTCACAACTCAGGAATGCATGTTTGTCGAATCCGTCATGCATGTAACATGTACGGAACACGGAATATCATGTTGAAGGTATCTATTTAAATTACATATCTCTAGGGTAGAATTCGCTCCAAGAGGGTTTTTCTGGGATCAAAGTGTGATTCTTGAAACTGGTGATAGGAGAAGCAACGAAGTCCAAGGAACTATTTCAAAGTGCATAAGTAACTTGTTTGGTGGTTGAAACATCTCTCATGCGCATGTTCACAGCTCAGAAATGCATGTTTGAGGAATCCGTGATGCATGAAACATGTTCGGAATACGGAATGCCATGGTTATGTAAACAATGTAAATTACATGTGTATTGGTGAGAATTCGCTCAAAGAGTGTTTTCCACTGCCAAATGTCCGATTTTAGAACCTGGTGATACAAAAACTTATGAAGTCAGAGTAAATATTTCAAAGTGTAATATATGCCTTCTTTGGTGGATGAAAGTTCACTAATCCACATGCTCACAACTCAGAAACGCATGTTTCTCGAATCCGTCATGCATGGATCATGTACGGAACCCGGAATGCCATGTTGATGGAATTCATGTCAATTATATATCTATTAGGTTGTATACACTCCAGAAGTATTCTTCTGTGAAAAATGAACGAATTCGAAACTTGTGTTAGGGAAAGCTTGTGAAAATGTGTACACGAGTCTATATGAAATTATTCCTTTTATAGAGGATGAAAAATCAGTAATCCACATTTTCACAACTCAGGAATGCATGTATGTCGAATCCGTCATGCATGTTACATGTACAGAACACGGAATATCATGTTGAAGGAATGTATTCAAATTACATATCTCTAGGGTAGAATTCGCTCCAAGAGGGTTTTTCTGGGATCAAAGTGTGATTCTTGAAACTGGTGATAGGAGAAGCAACGAAGTCCAAGGATCTATTTCAAAGTGCATAAGTAACATGTTTGGTGGTTGAAACATCTGTCATGCGCATGTTCACAGCTCAGAAATGCATGTTTGAGGAATCCGTGATGCATGAAACATGTTCGGAATACGGAATGCCATGGTGATGTAAACAATGTAAATTACATGTGTATTGGTGAGAATTCGCTCAAAGAGTGTTTTCTACTGCCAAATGTCCGATTTCAGAACCTGGTGATACAAAAAACTTATGAAGTCAGAGTAAATATTTCAAAGTGTAATATATGCCCTCTTTGGTGGATGAAAGTTCACTAATCCACATGCTCACAACTCAGAAACGCATGTTTCTCGAATCCGTCATGCATGTATCATGTACGGAACCCGGAATGCCATGTTGATGGAATTCATGTAAATTATATATCTATTAGGTTGAATACACTCCAGAAGTATTCTTCTGTGAAAAATGAACGAATTCGAAACTTGTGTTAGGGAAAGCTTGTGAAAATGTGTACACGAGTCTATATGAAATTATTCCTTTTATAGAGGATGAAAAATCAGTAATCCACATGCTCACAACTCAGGAATGCATGTTTGTCGAAACCGTCATGCATGTAACATGTACGGAACACGGAATATCATGTTGAAGGAATCTATTCAAATTACACATCTCTAGGGTAGAGTTCGCTCCAAGAGGGTTTTTCTGGGATCAAAGAGTGATTCTTGAAACTGGTGATAGGAGAAGCAACGAAGTCCAAGGAACTATTTCAAAGTGCATAAGTAACTTGTTTGGTGGTTGAAACATCTGTCATGCGCATGTTCAAAGCTCAGAAATGCATGTTTGAGGAATCCGTGATGCATGAAACATGTTCGGAATACGGAATGCCATGGTGATGTAAACAATGTAAATTACATGTGTATTGGTGAGAATTCGCTCAAAGAGTGTTTTCCACTGCCAAATGTCCGATTTTAGAACCTGGTGATACAAAAAACTTATGAAGTCAGAGTAAATATTTCAAAGTGTAATATATGCCTTCTTTGGTGGATGAAAGTTCACTAATCCACATGCTCACAACTCAGAAACGCATGTTTCTCGAATCCGTCATGCATGGATCATGTACGGAACCCGGAATGCCATGTTGATGGAATTCATGTAAATTATATATCTATTAGGTTGAATACACTCCAGAAGTATTCTTCTGTGAAAAATGAACGAATTCGAAACTTGTGTTAGGGAAAGCTTGTGAAAATGTGTACACGAGTCTATATGAAATTATTCCTTTTATAGAGGATGAAAAATCTGTAATCCACATGCTCACAACTCAGGAATGCATGTATGTCGAATCCGTCATGCATGTAACATGTACGGAACACGGAATATCATGTTGAAGGAATCTATTCAAATTACATATCTCTTGGGTAGAATTCGCTCCAAGAGTGTTTTTCTGGGATCAAAGTGTGATTCTTGAAACTGGTGATAGGAGAAGCAACGAAGTCCAAGGAACTATTTCAAAGTGCATAAGTAACTTGTTTGGTGGTTGAAACATCTGTCATGCGCATGTTCACAGCTCAGAAATGCATGTTTGAGGAATCCGTGATGCATGAAACATGTTCGGAATACGGAATGCCATGGTTATGTAAACAATGTAAATTACATGTGTATTGGTGAGAATTCGCTCAAAGAGTGTTTTCCACTGCCAAATGTCCGATTTTAGAACCTGGTGATACAAAAATTTATGAAGTCAGAGTAAATATTTCAAAGTGTAATATATGCCTTTTTGGTGGATGAAAGTTCACTAATCCACATGCTCACAACTCAGAAACGCATGTTTCTCGAATCCGTCATGCATGGATCATGTACGGAACCCGGAATGCCATGTTGATGGAATTCATGTAAATTATATATCTATTAGGTTGTATACACTCCAGAAGTATTCTTCTGTGAAAAATGAACGAATTCGAAACTTGTGTTAGGGAAAGCTTGTGAAAATGTGTACATGAGTCTATATGAAATTATTCCTTTTATAGAGGATGAAAAATCAGTAATCCACATGCTCACAACTCAGGAATGCATGTTTGTCGAATCCGTCATGCATGTAACATGTACGGAACACCGAATATCATGTTGAAGGTATCCATTCAAATTACATATCTCTAGGGTAGAATTCGCTCCAAGAGGGTTTTTCTGGGATCAAAGTGTGATTCTTGAAACTGGTGATAGGAGAAGCAACGAAGTCCAAGGAACTATTTCAAAGTGCATAAGTAACTTGTTTGGTGGTTGAAACATCTGTCATGCGCATGTTCACAGCTCAGAAATGCATGTTTGAGGAATCCGTGATGCATGAAACATGTTCAGAATACGGAATGCCATGGTGATGTAAACAATGTAATTTACATGTGTATTGGTGAGAATTCGCTCAAAGAGTGTTTTCCACTGCCAAATGTCCGATTTTAGAACCTGGTGATACAAAAAACTTATGAAGTCAGAGTAAATATTTCAAAGTGTAATATATGCCTTCTTTGGTGGATGAAAGTTCACTAATCCACATGCTCACAACTCAGAAACGCATGTTTCTCGAATCCGTCATGCATGGATCATGTACGGAACCCGGAATGCCATGTTGATGGAATTCATGTAAATTATATATCTATTAGGTTGAATACACTCCAGAAGAATTCTTCTGTGAAAAATGAACGAATTCGAAACTTGTGTTAGGGAAAGCTTGTGAAAATGTGCACACGAGTCTTTATGAAATTATTCCTTTTACAGAGGATGAAAAATCAGTAATAGACATGGTCACAACTCAGGAATGCATGTATGTCGAATCCGTCATGCATGTAACATGTACGGAACACGGAATATCATGTTGAAGGAATCTATTCAAATTACATATCTCTAGGGTAGAATTCGCTCCAAGAGGGTTTTTCTGGGATCAAAGTGTGATTCTTGAAACTGGTGATAGGAGAAGCAACGAAGTCCAAGGAACTATTTCAAAGTGCATAAGTAACTTGTTTGGTGGTTGAAACATCTGTCATGCGCATGTTCACAGCTCAGAAATGCATGTTTGAGGAATCCGTGATGCATGAAACATGTTCGGAATACGGAATGCCATGGTGATGTAAACAATGTAATTTACATGTGTATTGGTGAGAATTCGCTCAAAGAGTATTTTCCACTGCCAAATGTCCGATTTTAGAACCTGGTGATACAAAAAACTTATGAAGTCAGAGTAAATATTTCAAAGTGTAATATATGCCTTCTTTGGTGGATGAAAGTTCACTAATCCACATGCTCACAACTCAGAAACGCATGTTTCTCGAATCCGTCATGCATGTATCATGTACGGAACCCGGAATGCCATGTTGATGGAATTCATGTAAATTATATATCTATTAGGTTGAATACACTCCAGAAGTATTCTTCTGTGAAAAATGAACGAATTCGAAACTTGTGTTAGGGAAAGCTTGTGAAAATGTGCACACGAGTCTTTATGAAATTATTCCTTTTACAGAGGATGAAAAATCAGTAATAGACATGGTCACAACTCAGGAATGCATGTATGTCGAATCCGTCATGCATGTTACATGTACGGAACACGGAATATCATGTTGAAGGAATCTATTCAAATTACATATCTCTAGGGTAGAATTCGCTCCAAGAGGGTTTTTCTGGGATCAAAGTGTGATTCTTGAAACTGGTGATAGGAGAAGCAACGAAGTCCAAGGAACTATTTCAAAGTGCATAAGTAACTTGTTTGGTGGTTGAAACATCTGTCATGCGCATGTTCACAGCTCAGAAATGCATGTTTGAGGAATCCGTGATGCATGAAACATGTTCGGAATACGGAATGCCATGGTGATGTAAACAATGTAAATTACATGTGTATTGGTGAGAATTCGCTCAAAGAGTGTTTTCCACTGCCAAATGTCCGATTTTAGAACCTGGTGATACAAAAAACTTATGAAGTCAGAGTAAATATTTCAAAGTGTAATATATGCCTTCTTTGGTGGATGAAAGTTCACTAATCCACATGCTCACAACTCAGAAACGCATGTTTCTCGAATCCGTCATGCATGTATCATGTACGGAACCCGGAATGCCATGTTGATGGAATTCATGTCAATTATATATCTATTAGGTTGAATACACTCCAGAAGTATTCTTCTGTGAAAAATGAACGAATTCGAAACTTGTGTTAGGGAAAGCTTGTGAAAATGTGCACACGAGTCTATATGAAATTATTCCTTTTACAGAGGATGAAAAATAAGTAATAGACATGGTCACAACTCAGGAATGCATGTATGTCGAATCCGTCATGCATGTTACATGTACGGAACACGGAATATCATGTTGAAGGAATCTATTCAAATTACATATCTCTAGGTTAGAATTCGCTCCAAGAGGGTTTTTCTGGGATCAAATTGTGATTGTTGAAACTGGTGATAGGAGAAGCAACGAAGTCCAAGGAACTATTTCAAAGTGCATAAGTAACTTGTTTGGTGGTTGAAACATCTGTCATGCGCATGTTCACAGCTCAGAAATGCATGTTTGAGGAATCCGTGATGCATGAAACATGTTCGGAATACGGAATGCCATGGTGATGTAAACAATGTAAATTACATGTGTATTGGTGAGAATTCGCTCAAAGAGTGTTTTCCACTGCCAAATGTCCGATTTTAGAACCTGGTGATACAAAAAACTTATGAAGTCAGAGTAAATATTTCAAAGTGTAATATATGCCTTCTTTGGTGGATGAAAGTTCACTAATCCACATGCTCACAACTCAGAAACGCATGTTTCTCGAATCCGTCATGCATGTATCATGTACGGAACCCGGAATGCCATGTTGATGGAATTCATGTCAATTATATATCTATTAGGTTGAATACACTCCAGAAGTATTCTTCTGTGAAAAATGAACGAATTCGAAACTTGTGTTAGGGAAAGCTTGTGAAAATGTGTACACGAGTCTATATGAAATTATTCCTTTTATAGAGGATGAAAAATCAGTAATCCACATGCTCACAACTCAGGAATGCATGTTTGTCGAATCCGTCATGCATGTAACATGTACGGAACACGGAATATCATGTTGAAGGTATCTATTTAAATTACATATCTCTAGGGTAGAATTCGCTCCAAGAGGGTTTTTCTGGGATCAAAGTGTGATTCTTGAAACTGGTGATAGGAGAAGCAACGAAGTCCAAGGAACTATTTCAAAGTGCATAAGTAACTTGTTTGGTGGTTGAAACATCTCTCATGCGCATGTTCACAGCTCAGAAATGCATGTTTGAGGAATCCGTGATGCATGAAACATGTTCGGAATACGGAATGCCATGGTTATGTAAACAATGTAAATTACATGTGTATTGGTGAGAATTCGCTCAAAGAGTGTTTTCCACTGCCAAATGTCCGATTTTAGAACCTGGTGATACAAAAAACTTATGAAGTCAGAGTAAATATTTCAAAGTGTAATATATGCCTTCTTTGGTGGATGAAAGTTCACTAATCCACATGCTCACAACTCAGAAACGCATGTTTCTCGAATCCGTCATGCATGGATCATGTACGGAACCCGGAATGCCATGTTGATGGAATTCATGTAAATTATATATCTATTAGGTTGAATACACTCCAGAAGTATTCTTCTGTGAAAAATGAACGAATTCGAAACTTGTGTTAGGGAAAGCTTGTGAAAATGTGTACACGAGTCTATATGAAATTATTCCTTTTATAGAGGATGAAAAATCTGTAATCCACATGCTCACAACTCAGGAATGCATGTATGTCGAATCCGTCATGCATGTAACATGTACGGAACACGGAATATCATGTTGAAGGAATCTATTCAAATTACATATCTCTTGGGTAGAATTCGCTCCAAGAGGGTTTTTCTGGGATCAAAGTGTGATTCTTGAAACTGGTGATAGGAGAAGCAACGAAGTCCAAGGAACTATTTCAAAGTGCATAAGTAACTTGTTTGGTGGTTGAAACATCTGTCATGCGCATGTTCACAGCTCAGAAATGCATGTTTGAGGAATCCGTGATGCATGAAACATGTTCGGAATACGGAAGGCCATGGTTATGTAAACAATGTAAATTACATGTGTATTGGTGAGAATTCGCTCAAAGAGTGTTTTCCACTGCCAAATGTCCGATTTTAGAACCTGGTGATACAAAAACTTATGAAGTCAGAGTAAATATTTCAAAGTGTAATATATGCCTTCTTTGGTGGATGAAAGTTCACTAATCCACATGCTCACAACTCAGAAACGCATGTTTCTCGAATCCGTCATGCATGGATCATGTACGGAACCCGGAATGCCATGTTGATGGAATTCATGTAAATTATATATCTATTAGGTTGTATACACTCCAGAAGTATTCTTCTGTGAAAAATGAACGAATTCGAAACTTGTGTTAGGGAAAGCTTGTGAAAATGTGTACACGAGTCTATATGAAATTATTCCTTTTATAGAGGATGAAAAATCAGTAATCCACATGCTCACAACTCAGGAATGCATGTTTGTCGAATCCGTCATGCATGTAACATGTACGGAACACGGAATACCATGTTGAAGGTATCCATTCAAATTACATATCTCTAGGGTAGAATTCGCTCCAAGAGGGTTTTTCTGGGATCAAAGTGTGATTCTTGAAACTGGTGATAGGAGAAGCAACGAAGTCCAAGGAACTATTTCAAAGTGCATAAGTAACTTGTTTGGTGGTTGAAACATCTGTCATGCGCATGTTCACAGCTCAGAAATGCATGTTTGAGGAATCCGTGATGCATGAAACATGTTCGGAATACGGAATGCCATGGTGATGTAAACAATGTAATTTACATGTGTATTGGTGAGAATTCGCTCAAAGAGTGTTTTCCACTGCCAAATGTCCGATTTTAGAACCTGGTGATACAAAAAACTTATGAAGTCAGAGTAAATATTTCAAAGTGTAATATATGCCTTCTTTGGTGGATGAAAGTTCACTAATCCACATGCTCACAACTCAGAAACGCATGTTTCTCGAATCCGTCATGCATGGATCATGTACGGAACCCGGAATGCCATGTTGATGGAATTCATGTAAATTATATATCTATTAGGTTGAATACACTCCAGAAGAATTCTTCTGTGAAAAATGAACGAATTCGAAACTTGTGTTAGGGAAAGCTTGTGAAAATGTGCACACGAGTCTTTATGAAATTATTCCTTTTACAGAGGATGAAAAATCAGTAATAGACATGGTCACAACTCAGGAATGCATGTATGTCGAATCCGTCATGCATGTTACATGTACGGAACACGGAATATCATGTTGAAGGAATCTATTCAAATTACATATCTCCAGGTAGAATTCGCTCCAAGAGGGTTTTTCTGGGATCAAAGTGTGATTCTTGAAACTGGTGATAGGAGAAGCAACGAAGTCCAAGGAACTATTTCAAAGTGCATAAGTAACTTGTTTGGTGGTTGAAACAACTGTCATGCGCATGTTCACAGCTCAGAAATGCATGTTTGAGGAATCCGTGATGCATGAAACATGTTCGGAATACGGAATGCCATGGTGATGTAAACAATGTAAATTACATGTGTATTGGTGAGAATTCGCTCAAAGAGTGTTTTCCACTGCCAAATGTCCGATTTTAGAACCTGGTGATACAAAAAACTTATGAAGTCAGAGTAAATATTTCAAAGTGTAATATATGCCTTCTTTGGTGGATGAAAGTTCACTAATCCACATGCTCACAACTCAGAAACGCATGTTTCTCGAATCCGTCATGCATGTATCATGTACGGAACCCGGAATGCCATGTTGATGGAATTCATGTCAATTATATATCTATTAGGTTGAATACACTCCAGAAGAATTCTTCTGTGAAAAATGAACGAATTCGAAACTTGTGTTAGGGAAAGCTTGTGAAAATGTGCACACGAGTCTTTATGAAATTATTCCTTTTACAGAGGATGAAAAATCAGTAATAGACATGGTCACAACTCAGGAATGCATGTATGTCGAATCCGTCATGCATGTTACATGTACGGAACACGGAATATCATGTTGAAGGAATCTATTCAAATTACATATCTCTAGGGTAGAATTCGCTCCAAGAGGGTTTTTCTGGGATCAAAGTGTGATTCTTGAAACTGGTGATAGGAGAAGCAACGAAGTCCAAGGAACTATTTCAAAGTGCATAAGTAACTTGTTTGGTGGTTGAAACATCTGTCATGCGCATGTTCACAGCTCAGAAATGCATGTTTGAGGAATCCGTGATGCATGAAACATGTTCGGAATACGGAATGCCATGGTGATGTAAACAATGTAATTTACATGTGTATTGGTGAGAATTCTCTCAAAGAGTGTTTTCCACTGCCAAATGTCCGATTTTAGAACCTGGTGATACAAAAAACTTATGAAGTCAGAGTAAATATTTCAAAGTGTAATATATGCCTTCTTTGGTGGATGAAAGTTCACTAATCCACATGCTCACAACTCAGAAACGCATGTTTCTCGAATCCGTCATGCATGTATCATGTACGGAACCCGGAATGCCATGTTGATGGAATTCATGTAAATTATATATCTATTAGGTTGAATACACTCCAGAAGTATTCTTCTGTGAAAAATGAACGAATTCGAAACTTGTGTTAGGGAAAGCTTGTGAAAATGTGCACACGAGTCTTTATGAAATTATTCCTTTTACAGAGGATGAAAAATCAGTAATAGACATGGTCACAACTCAGGAATGCATGTATGTCGAATCCGTCATGCATGTTACATGTACGGAACACGGAATATCATGTTGAAGGAATCTATTCAAATTACATATCTCTAGGGTAGAATTCGCTCCAAGAGGGTTTTTCTGGGATCAAAGTGTGATTCTTGAAACTGGTGATAGGAGAAGCAACGAAGTCCAAGGAACTATTTCAAAGTGCATAAGTAACTTGTTTGGTGGTTGAAACATCTGTCATGCGCATGTTCACAGCTCAGATATGCATGTTTGAGGAATCCGTGATGCATGAAACATGTTCGGAATACGGAATGCCATGGTGATGTAAACAATGTAATTTACATGTGTATTGGTGAGAATTCGCTCAAAGAGTGTTTTCCACTGCCAAATGTCCGATTTTAGAACCTGGTGATACAAAAAACTTATGAAGTCAGAGTAAATATTTCAAAGTGTAATATATGCCTTCTTTGGTGGATGAAAGTTCACTAATCCACATGCTCACAACTCAGAAACGCATGTTTCTCGAATCCGTCATGCATGGATCATGTACGGAACCCGGAATGCCATGTTGATGGAATTCATGTAAATTATATAGCTATTAGGTTGAATACACTCCAGAAGAATTCTTCTGTGAAAAATGAACGAATTCGAAACTTGTGTTAGGGAAAGCTTGTGAAAATGTGCACAGGAGTCTTTATGAAATTATTCCTTTTACAGAGGATGAAAAATCAGTAATAGACATGGTCACAACTCAGGAATGCATGTATGTCGAATCCGTCATGCATGTTACATGTACGGAACACGGAATATCATGTTGAAGGAATCTATTCAAATTACATATCTCTAGGGTAGAATTCGCTCCAAGAGGGTTTTTCTGGGATCAAAGTGTGATTCTTGAAACTGGTGATAGGAGAAGCAACGAAGTCCAAGGAAGTATTTCAAAGTGCATAAGTAACATGTTTGGTGGTTGAAACATCTGTCATGCGCATGTTCACAGCTCAGAAATGCATGTTTGAGGAATCCGTGATGCATGAAACATGTTCGGAATACGGAATGCCATGGTTATGTAAACAATGTAAATTACATGTGTATTGGTGAGAATTCGCTCAAAGAGTGTTTTCCACTGCCAAATGTCCGATTTTAGAACCTGGTGATACAAAAAACTTATGAAGTCAGAGTAAATATTTCAAAGTGTAATATATGTATTCTTTGGTGGATGAAAGTTCACTAATCCACATGCTCACAACTCAGAAACGCATGTTTCTCGAATCCGTCATGCATGGATCATGTACGGAACCCGGAATGCCATGTTGATGGAATTCATGTAAATTATATATCTATTAGGTTGTATACACTCCAGAAGTTTTCTTCTGTGCAAAATGAACGAATTCGAAACTTGTGTTAGGGAAAGCTTGTGAAAATGTGTACACGAGTCTATTTGAAATTATTCCTTTAATAGAGGATGAAAAATCAGTAATCCACATGCTCACAACTCAGGAATGCATGTTTGTAGAATCCGTCATGCATGTAACATGTACGGAACACGGAATATCATGTTGAAGGAATCTATTCAAATTACATATCTCTAGGGTAGAATTCGCTCCAAGAGGGTTTTTCTGGGATCAAAGTGTGATTCTTGAAACTGGTGATAGGAGAAGCAACGAAGTCCAAGGAACTATTTCAAAGTGCATAAGTAACTTGTTTGGTGGTTGAAACATCTGTCATGCGCATGTTCACAGCTCAGAAATGCATGTTTGAGGAATCCGTGATGCATGAAACATGTTCGGAATACGGAATGCCATGGTGATGTAAACAATGTAAATTACATGTGTATTGGTGAGAATTCGCTCAAAGAGTGTTTTCCACTGCCAAATGTCCGATTTTAGAACCTGGTGATACAAAAAACTTATGAAGTCAGAGTAAATATTTCAAAGTGTAATATATGCCTTCTTTGGTGGATGAAAGTTCACTAATCCACATGCTCACAACTCAGAAACGCATGTTTCTCGAATCCGTCATGCATGTATCATGTACGGAACCCGGAATGCCATGTTGATGGAATTCATGTCAATTATATATCTATTAGGTTGAATACACTCCAGAAGTATTCTTCTGTGAAAAATGAACGAATTCGAAACTTGTGTTAGGGAAAGCTTGTGAAAATGTGCACACGAGTCTATATGAAATTATTCCTTTTACAGAGGATGAAAAATCAGTAATAGACATGGTCACAACTCAGGAATGCATGTATGTCGAATCCGTCATACATGTTACATGTACGGAACACGGAATATCATGTTGAAGGAATCTATTCAAATTACATATCTCTAGGTTAGAATTCGCTCCAAGAAGGTTTTTCTGGGATCAAAGTGTGATTGTTGAAACTGGTGATAGGAGAAGCAACGAAGTCCAAGGAACTATTTCAAAGTGCATAAGTAACATGTTTGGTGGTTGAAACATCTGTCATGCGCATGTTCACAGCTCAGAAATGCATGTTTGAGGAATCCGTGATGCATGAAACATGTTCGGAATACGGAATGCCATGGTTATGTAAACAATGTAAATTACATGTGTATTGGTGAGAATTCGCTCAAAGAGTGTTTTCCACTGCCAAATGTCCGATTTTAGAACCTGGTGATACAAAAAAATTATGAAGTCAGAGTAAATATTTCAAAGTGTAATATATGCCTTCTTTGGTGGATGAAAGTTCACTAATCCACATGCTCACAACTCAGAAACGCATGTTTCTCGAATCCGTCATGCATGGATCATGTACGGAACCCGGAATGCCATGTTGATGGAATTCATGTAAATTATATATCTATTAGGTTGAATACACTCCAGAAGTATTCTTCTGTGAAAAATGAACGAATTCGAAACTTGTGTTAGGGAAAGCTTGTGAAAATGTGTACACGAGTCTATATGAAATTATTCCTTTTATAGAGGATGAAAAATCAGTAATAGACATGCTCACAACTCAGGAATGCATGTTTGTCGAATCCGTCATGCATGTAACATGTACGGAACACGGAATATCATGTTGAAAGTATCTATTCAAATTACATATCTCTAGGGTAGAATTCGCTCCAAGAGGGTTTTTCTGGGATCAAAGTGTGATTCTTGAAACTGGTGATAGGAGAAGCAACGAAGTCCAAGGAACTATTTCAAAGTGCATAAGTAACTTGTTTGGTGGTTGAAACATCTGTCATGCGCATGTTCACAGCTCAGATATGCATGTTTGAGGAATCCGTGATGCATGAAACATGTTCGGAATACGGAATGCCATGGTGATGTAAACAATGTAAATTACATGTGTATTGGTGAGAATTCGCTCAAAGAGTGTTTTCCACTGCCAAATGTCCGATTTTAGAACCTGGTGATACAAAAACTTATGAAGTCAGAGTAAATATTTCAAAGTGTAATATATGCCTTCTTTGGTGGATGAAAGTTCACTAATCCACATGCTCACAACTCAGAAACGCATGTTTCTCGAATCCGTCATGCATGGATCATGTACGGAACCCGGAATGCCATGTTGATGGAATTCATGTAAATTATATATCTATTAGGTTGAATACACTCCAGAAGAATTCTTCTGTGAAAAATGAACGAATTCGAAACTTGTGTTAGGGAAAGCTTGTGAAAATGTGCACACGAGTCTTTATGAAATTATTCCTTTTACAGAGGATGAAAAATCAGTAATAGACATGGTCACAACTCAGGAATGCATGTATGTCGAATCCGTCATGCATGTTACATGTACGGAACACGGAATATCATGTTGAAGGAATCTATTCAAATTACATATCTCTAGGGTAGAATTCGCTCCAAGAGGGTTTTTCTGGGATCAAAGTGTGATTCTTGAAACTGGTGATAGGAGAAGCAACGAAGTCCAAGGAACTATTTCAAAGTGCATAAGTAACTTGTTTGGTGGTTGAAACATCTGTCATGCGCATGTTCACAGCTCAGAAATGCATGTTTGAGGAATCCGTGATGCATGAAACATGTTCGGAATACGGAATGCCATGGTGATGTAAACAATGTAAATTACATGTGTATTGGTGAGAATTCGCTCAAAGAGTGTTTTCCACTGCCAAATGTCCGATTTTAGAACCTGGTGATACAAAAAACTTATGAAGTCAGAGTAAATATTTCAAAGTGTAATATATGCCTTCTTTGGTGGATGAAAGTTCACTAATCCACATGCTCACAACTCAGAAACGCATGTTTCTCGAATCCGTCATGCATGTATCATGTACGGAACCCGGAATGCCATGTTGATGGAATTCATGTCAATTATATATCTATTAGGTTGAATACACTCCAGAAGTATTCTTCTGTGAAAAATGAACGAATTCGAAACTTGTGTTAGGGAAAGCTTGTGAAAATGTGCACACGAGTCTATATGAAATTATTCCTTTTACAGAGGATGAAAAATCAGTAATAGACATGGTCACAACTCAGGAATGCATGTATGTCGAATCCGTCATGCATGTTACATGTACGGAACACGGAATATCATGTTGAAGGAATCTATTCAAATTACATATCTCTAGGTTAGAATTCGCTCCAAGAGGGTTTTTCTGGGATCAAAGTGTGATTGTTGAAACTGGTGATAGGAGAAGCAACGAAGTCCAAGGAACTATTTCAAAGTGCATAAGTAACATGTTTGGTGGTTGAAACATCTGTCATGCGCATGTTCACAGCTCAGAAATGCATGTTTGAGGAATCCGTGATGCATGAAACATGTTCGGAATACGGAAGGCCATGGTTATGTAAACAATGTAAATTACATGTGTATTGGTGAGAATTCGCTCAAAGAGTGTTTTCTACTGCCAAATGTCCGATTTTAGAACCTGGTGATACAAAAAACTTATGAAGTCAGAGTAAATATTTCAAAGTGTAATATATGCCTTCTTTGGTGGATGAAAGTTCACTAATCCACATGCTCACAACTCAGAAACGCATGTTTCTCGAATCCGTCATGCATGGATCATGTACGGAACCCGGAATGCCATGTTGATGGAATTCATGTAAATTATATATCTATTAGGTTGTATACACTCCAGAAGTATTCTTCTGTGAAAAATGAACGAATTCGAAACTTGTGTTAGGGAAAGCTTGTGAAAATGTGTACACGAGTCTATATGAAATTATTCCTTTTATAGAGGATGAAAAATCAGTAATCCACATGCTCACAACTCAGGAATGCATGTTTGTCGAATCCGTCATGCATGTAACATGTACGGAACACGGAATATCATGTTGAAGGAATCTATTCAAATTACATATCTCTAGGGTAGAATTCGCTCCAAGAGGGTTTTTCTGGGATCAAAGTGTGATTCTTGAAACTGGTGATAGGAGAAGCAACGAAGTCCAAGGAACTATTTCAAAGTGCATAAGTAACTTGTTTGGTGTTTGAAACATCTGTCATGCGCATGTTCACAGCTCAGAAATGCATGTTTGAGGAATCCGTGATGCATGAAACATGTTCGGAATATGGAATGCCATGGTGATGTAAACAATGTAATTTACATGTGTATTGGTGAGAATTCGCTCAAAGAGTGTTTTCCACTGCCAAATGTCCGATTTTAGAACCTGGTGATACAAAAAACTTATGAAGTCAGAGTAAATATTTCAAAGTGTAATATATGCCTTCTTTGGTGGATGAAAGTTCACTAATCCACATGCTCACAACTCAGAAACGCATGTTTCTCGAATCCGTCATGCATGTATCATGTACGGAACCCGGAATGCCATGTTGATGGAATTCATGTAAATTATATATCTATTAGGTTGAATACACTCCAGAAGAATTCTTCTGTGAAAAATGAACGAATTCGAAACTTGTGTTAGGGAAAGCTTGTGAAAATGTGCACACGAGTCTTTATGAAATTATTCCTTTTACAGAGGATGAAAAATCAGTAATAGACATGGTCACAACTCAGGAATGCATGTATGTCGAATCCGTCATGCATGTTACATGTACGGAACACGGAATATCATGTTGAAGGTATCTATTCAAATTACATATCTCTAGGGTAGAATTCGCTCCAAGAGGGTTTTTCTGGGATCAAAGTGTGATTCTTGAAACTGGTGATAGGAGAAGCAACGAAGTCCAAGGAACTATTTCAAAGTGCATAAGTAACTTGTTTGGTGTTTGAAACATCTGTCATGCGCATGTTCACAGCTCAGAAATGCATGTTTGAGGAATCCGTGATGCATGAAACATGTTCGGAATACGGAATGCCATGGTGATGTAAACAATGTAATTTACATGTGTATTGGTGAGAATTCGCTCAAAGAGTGTTTTCCACTGCCAAATGTCCGATTTTAGAACCTGGTGATACAAAAAACTTATGAAGTCAGAGTAAATATTTCAAAGTGTAATATATGCCTTCTTTGGTGGATGAAAGTTCACTAATCCACATGCTCACAACTCAGAAACGCATGTTTCTCGAATCCGTCATGCATGTATCATGTACGGAACCCGGAATGCCATGTTGATGGAATTCATGTAAATTATATATCTATTAGGTTGAATACACTCCAGAAGAATTCTTCTGTGAAAAATGAACGAATTCGAAACTTGTGTTAGGGAAAGCTTGTGAAAATGTGCACACGAGTCTTTATGAAATTATTCCTTTTACAGAGGATGAAAAATCAGTAATAGACATGGTCACAACTCAGGAATGCATGTATGTCGAATCCGTCATGCATGTTACATGTACGGAACACGGAATATCATGTTGAAGGAATCTATTCAAATTACATATCTCTAGGGTAGAATTCGCTCCAAGAGGGTTTTTCTGGGATCAAAGTGTGATTCTTGAAACTGGTGATAGGAGAAGCAACGAAGTCCAAGGAACTATTTCAAAGTGCATAAGTAACTTGTTTGGTGGTTGAAACATCTGTCATGCGCATGTTCACAGCTCAGAAATGCATGTTTGAGGAATCCGTGATGCATGAAACATGTTCGGAATACGGAATGCCATGGTGATGTAAACAATGTAATTTACATGTGTATTGGTGAGAATTCGCTCAAAGAGTGTTTTCCACTGCCAAATGTCCGATTTTAGAACCTGGTGATACAAAAAACTTATGAAGTCAGAGTAAATATTTCAAAGTGTAATATATGCCTTCTTTGGTGGATGAAAGTTCACTAATCCACATGCTCACAACTCAGAAACGCATGTTTCTCGAATCCGTCATGCATGTATCATGTACGGAACCCGGAATGCCATGTTGATGGAATTCATGTAAATTAAATATCTATTAGGTTGAATACACTCCAGAAGAATTCTTCTGTGAAAAATGAACGAATTCGAAACTTGTGTTAGGGAAAGCTTGTGAAAATGTGCACACGAGTCTATATGAAATTATTCCTTTTACAGAGGATGAAAAATCAGTAATAGACATGGTCACAACTCAGGAATGCATGTATGTCGAATCCGTCATGCATGTTACATGTACGGAACACGGAATATCATGTTGAAGGAATCTATTCAAATTACATATCTCTAGGTTAGAATTCGCTCCAAGAAGGTTTTTCTGGGATCAAAGTGTGATTGTTGAAACTGGTGATAGGAGAAGCAACGAAGTACAAGGAACTATTTCAAAGTGCATAAGTAACATGTTTGGTGGTTGAAACATCTGTCATGCGCATGTTCACAGCTCAGAAATGCATGTTTGAGGAATCCGTGATGCATGAAACATGTTCGGAATACGGAAGGCCATGGTTATGTAAACAATGTAAATTACATGTGTATTGGTGAGAATTCGCTCAAAGAGTGTTTTCTACTGCCAAATGTCCGATTTTAGAACCTGGTGATACAAAAAACTTATGAAGTCAGAGTAAATATTTCAAAGTGTAATATATGCCTTCTTTGGTGGATGAAAGTTCACTAATCCACATGCTCACAACTCAGAAACGCATGTTTCTCGAATCCGTCATGCATGTATCATGTACGGAACCCGGAATGCCATGTTGATGGAATTCATGTAAATTATATATCTATTGGGTTGTATACACTCCAGAAGTATTCTTCTGTGAAAAATGAACGAATTCGAAACTTGTGTTAGGGAAAGCTTGTGAAAAAGTGTACACGAGTCTATATGAAATTATTCCTTTTATAGAGGATGAAAAATCAGTAATCCACATGCTCACAACTCAGGAATGCATGTTTGTCGAATCCGTCATGCATGTAACATGTACGGAACACGGAATATCATGTTGAAGGAATCTATTCAAATTACATATCTCTAGGGTAGAATTCGCTCCAAGAGGGTTTTTCTGGGATCAAAGTGTGATTCTTGAAACTGGTGATAGGAGAAGCAACGAAGTCCAAGGAACTATTTCAAAGTGCATAAGTAACTTGTTTGGTGGTTGAAACATCTGTCATGCGCATGTTCACAGCTCAGAAATGCATGTTTGAGGAATCCGTGATGCATGAAACATGTTCGGAATACGGAATGCCATGGTGATGTAAACAATGTAATTTACATGTGTATTGGTGAGAATTCGCTCAAAGAGTGTTTTCCACTGCCAAATGTCCGATTTTAGAACCTGGTGATACAAAAAACTTATGAAGTCAGAGTAAATATTTCAAAGTGTAATATATGCCTTCTTTGGTGGATGAAAGTTCACTAATCCACATGCTCACAACTCAGAAACGCATGTTTCTCGAATCCGTCATGCATGTATCATGTACGGAACCCGGAATGCCATGTTGATGGAATTCATGTAAATTAAATATCTATTAGGTTGAATACACTCCAGAAGAATTCTTCTGTGAAAAATGAACGAATTCGAAACTTGTGTTAGGGAAAGCTTGTGAAAATGTGCACACGAGTCTATATGAAATTATTCCTTTTACAGAGGATGAAAAATCAGTAATAGACATGGTCACAACTCAGGAATGCATGTATGTCGAATCCATCATGCATGTTACATGTACGGAACACGGAATATCATGTTGAAGGAATCTATTCAAATTACATATCTCTAGGTTAGAATTCGCTCCAAGAAGGTTTTTCTGGGATCAAAGTGTGATTGTTGAAACTGGTGATAGGAGAAGCAACGAAGTACAAGGAACTATTTCAAAGTACATAAGTAACATGTTTGGTGGTTGAAACATCTGTCATGCGCATGTTCACAGCTCAGAAATGCATGTTTGAGGAATCCGTGATGCATGAAACATGTTCGGAATACGGAAGGCCATGGTTATGTAAACAATGTAAATTACATGTGTATTGGTGAGAATTCGCTCAAAGAGTGTTTTCTACTGCCAAATGTCCGATTTTAGAACCTGGTGATACAAAAAACTTATGAAGTCAGAGTAAATATTTCAAAGTGTAATATATGCCTTCTTTGGTGGATGAAAGTTCACTAATCCACATGCTCACAACTCAGAAACGCATGTTTCTCGAATCCGTCATGCATGTATCATGTACGGAACCCGGAATGCCATGTTGATGGAATTCATGTAAATTATATATCTATTGGGTTGTATACACTCCAGAAGTATTCTTCTGTGAAAAAAGAACGAATTCGAAACTTGTGTTAGGGAAAGCTTGTGAAAAAGTGTACACGAGTCTATATGAAATTATTCCTTTTATAGAGGATGAAAAATCAGTAATCCACATGCTCACAACTCAGGAATGCATGTTTGTCGAATCCGTCATGCATGTAACATGTACGGAACACGGAATATCATGTTGAAGGAATCTATTCAAATTACATATCTCTAGGGTAGAATTCGCTCCAAGAGGGTTTTTCTGGGATCAAAGTGTGATTCTTGAAACTGGTGATAGGAGAAGCAACGAAGTCCAAGGAACTATTTCAAAGTGCATAAGTAACTTGTTTGGTGTTTGAAACATCTGTCATGCGCATGTTCACAGCTCAGAAATGCATGTTTGAGGAATCCGTGATGCATGAAACATGTTCGGAATACGGAATGCCATGGTGATGTAAACAATGTAATTTACATGTCTATTGGTGAGAATTCGCTCAAAGAGTGTTTTCCACTGCCAAATGTCCGATTTTAGAACCTGGTGATACAAAAAACTTATGAAGTCAGAGTAAATATTTCAAAGTGTAATATATGCCTTCTTTGGTGGATGAAAGTTCACTAATCCACATGCTCACAACTCAGAAACGCATGTTTCTCAAATCCGTCATGCATGGATCATGTACGGAACCCGGAATGCCATGTTGATGGAATTCATGTAAATTATATAGCTATTAGGTTGAATACACTCCAGAAGTATTCTTCTGTGAAAAATGAACGAATTCGAAACTTGTGTTAGGGAAAGCTTGTGAAAATGTGTACACGAGTCTAGATGAAATTATTCCTTTTATAGAGGATGAAAAATCAGTAATCCACATGCTCACAACTCAGGAATGCATGTTTGTAGAATCCGTCATGCATGTAACATGTACGGAACACGGAATATCATGTTGAAGGAATCTATTCAAATTACATATCTCTAGGGTAGAATTCGCTCCAAGAGGGTTTTTCTGGGATCAAAGTGTGATTCTTGAAACTGGTGATAGGAGAAGCAACGAAGTCCAAGGAACTATTTCAAAGTGCATAAGTAACTTGTTTGGTGGTTGAAACATCTGTCATGCGCATGTTCACAGCTCAGAAATGCATGTTTGAGGAATCCGTGATGCATGAAACATGTTCGGAATACGGAATGCCATGGTGATGTAAACAATGTAAATTACATGTGTATTGGTGAGAATTCGCTCAAAGAGTGTTTTCCACTGCCAAATGTCCGATTTTAGAACCTGGTGATACAAAAAACTTATGAAGTCAGAGTAAATATTTCAAAGTGTAATATATGCCTTCTTTGGTGGATGAAAGTTCACTAATCCACATGCTCACAACTCAGAAACGCATGTTTCTCGAATCCGTCATGCATGTATCATGTACGGAACCCGGAATGCCATGTTGATGGAATTCATGTCAATTATATATCTATTAGGTTGAATACACTCCAGAAGTATTCTTCTGTGAAAAATGAACGAATTCGAAACTTGTGTTAGGGAAAGCTTGTGAAAATGTGCACACGAGTCTATATGAAATTATTCCTTTTACAGAGGATGAAAAATCAGTAATAGACATGGTCACAACTCAGGAATGCATGTATGTCGAATCCGTCATGCATGTTACATGTACGGAACACGGAATATCATGTTGAAGGAATCTATTCAAATTACATATCTCTAGGGTAGAATTCGCTCCAAGAGGGTTTTTCTGGTATCAAAGTGTGATTCTTGAAACTGGTGATAGGAGAAGCAACGAAGTCCAAGGAACTATTTCAAAGTGCATAAGTAACATGTTTGGTGGTTGAAACATCTGTCATGCGCATGTTCACAGCTCAGAAATGCATGTTTGAGGAATCCGTGATGCATGAAACATGTTCGGAATACGGAATGCCATGGTTATGTAAACAATGTAAATTAGATGTGTATTGGTGAGAATTCGCTCAAAGAGTGTTTTCCACTGCCAAATGTCCGATTTTAGAACCTGGTGATACAAAAAACTTATGAAGTCAGAGTAAATATTTCAAAGTGTAATATATGCCTTCTTTGGTGGATGAAAGTTCACTAATCCACATGCTCACAACTCAGAAACGCATGTTTCTCGAATCCGTCATGCATGGATCATGTACGGAACCCGGAATGCCATGTTGATGGAATTCATGTCAATTATATATCTATTAGTTTGAATACACTCCAGAAGAATTCTTCTGTGAAAAATGAACGAATTCGAAACTTGTGTTAGGGAAAGCTTGTGAAAATGTGTACACGAGTCTATATGAAATTATTCCTTTTACAGAGGATGAAAAATCAGTAATAGACATGCTCACAACTCAGGAATGCATGTTTGTCGAATCCGTCATGCATGTAACATGTACGGAACACGGAATATCATGTTGAAAGAATCTATTCAAATTACATATCTCTAGGGTAGAATTCGCTCCAAGAGGGTTTTTCTGGGATCAAAGTGTGATTCTTGAAACTGGTGATAGGAGAAGCAACGAAGTCCAAGGAACTATTTCAAAGTGCATAAGTAACTTGTTTGGTGGTTGAAACATCTGTCATGCGCATGTTCACAGCTCAGAAATGCATGTTTGAGGAATCCGTGATGCATGAAACATGTTCGGAATACGGAAGGCCATGGTTATGTAAACAATGTAAATTACATGTGTATTGGTGAGAATTCGCTCAAAGAGTGTTTTCTACTGCCAAATGTCCGATTTTAGAACCTGGTGATACAAAAAACTTATGAAGTCAGAGTAAATATTTCAAAGTGTAATATATGCCTTCTTTGGTGGATGAAAGTTCACTAATCCACATGCTCACAACTCAGAAACGCATGTTTCTCGAATCCGTCATGCATGTATCATGTACGGAACCCGGAATGCCATGTTGATGGAATTCATGTAAATTATATATCTATTAGGTTGTATACACTCCAGAAGTATTCTTCTGTGAAAAATGAACGAATTCGAAACTTGTGTTAGGGAAAGCTTGTGAAAAAGTGTACACGAGTCTATATGAAATTATTCCTTTTATAGAGGATGAAAAATCAGTAATCCACATGCTCACAACTCAGGAATGCATGTTTGTCGAATCCGTCATGCATGTAACATGTACGGAACACGGAATATCATGTTGAAGGAATCTATTCAAATTACATATCTCTAGGGTAGAATTCGCTCCAAGAGGGTTTTTCTGGGATCAAAGTGTGATTCTTGAAACTGGTGATAGGAGAAGCAACGAAGTCCAAGGAACTATTTCAAAGTGCATAAGTAACTTGTTTGGTGTTTGAAACATCTGTCATGCGCATGTTCACAGCTCAGAAATGCATGTTTGAGGAATCCGTGATGCATGAAACATGTTCGGAATACGGAATGCCATGGTGATGTAAACAATGTAATTTACATGTCTATTGGTGAGAATTCGCTCAAAGAGTGTTTTCCACTGCCAAATGTCCGATTTTAGAACCTGGTGATACAAAAAACTTATGAAGTCAGAGTAAATATTTCAAAGTGTAATATATGCCTTCTTTGGTGGATGAAAGTTCACTAATCCACATGCTCACAACTCAGAAACGCATGTTTCTCAAATCCGTCATGCATGGATCATGTACGGAACCCGGAATGCCATGTTGATGGAATTCATGTAAATTATATAGCTATTAGGTTGAATACACTCCAGAAGAATTCTTCTGTGAAAAATGAACGAATTCGAAACTTGTGTTAGGGAAAGCTTGTGAAAATGTGCACACGAGTCTTTATGAAATTATTCCTTTTACAGAGGATGAAAAATCAGTAATAGACATGGTCACAACTCAGGAATGCATGTATGTCGAATCCGTCATGCATGTTACATGTACGGAACACGGAATATCATGTTGAAGGAATCTATTCAAATTGCATATCTCTAGGGTAGAATTCGCTCCAAGAGGGTTTTTCTGGGATCAAAGTGTGATTCTTGAAACTGGTGATAGGAGAAGCAACGAAGTCCAAGGAAGTATTTCAAAGTGCATAAGTAACATGTTTGGTGGTTGAAACATCTGTCATGCGCATGTTCACAGCTCAGAAATGCATGTTTGAGGAATCCGTGATGCATGAAACATGTTCGGAATACGGAATGCCATGGTTATGTAAACAATGTAAATTACATGTGTATTGGTGAGAATTCGCTCAAAGAGTGTTTTCCACTGCCAAATGTCCGATTTTAGAACCTGGTGATACAAAAAACTTATGAAGTCAAAGTAAATATTTCAAAGTGTAATATATGCCTTCTTTGGTGGATGAAAGTTCACTAATCCACATGCTCACAACTCAGAAACGCATGTTTCTCGAATCCGTCATGCATGTATCATGTACGGAACCCGGAATGCCATGTTGATGGAATTAATGTCAATTATATATCTATTAGGTTGAATACACTCCAGAAGTATTCTTCTGTGAAAAATGAACGAATTCGAAACTTGTGTTAGGGAAAGCTTGTGAAAATGTGCACACGAGTCTATATGAAATTATTCCTTTTACAGAGGATGAAAAATCAGTAATCCACATGCTCACAACTCAGGAATGCATGTATGTCGAATCCGTCATGCATGTTACATGTACGGAACACGGAATATCATGTTGAAGGAATCTATTCAAATTACATATCTCTAGGGTAGAATTCGCTCCAAGAGGGTTTTTCTGGTATCAAAGTGTGATTCTTGAAACTGGTGATAGGAGAAGCAACGAAGTCCAAGGAACTATTTCAAAGTGCATAAGTAACATGTTTGGTGGTTGAAACATCTGTCATGCGCATGTTCACAGCTCAGAAATGCATGTTTGAGGAATCCGTGATGCATGAAACATGTTCGGAATACGGAATGCCATGGTGATGTAAACAATGTAAATTAGATGTGTATTGGTGAGAATTCGCTCAAAGAGTGTTTTCCACTGCCAAATGTCCGATTTTAGAACCTGGTGATACAAAAAACTTATGAAGTCAGAGTAAATATTTCAAAGTGTAATATATGCCTTCTTTGGTGGATGAAAGTTCACTAATCCACATGCTCACAACTCAGAAACGCATGTTTCTCGAATCCGTCATGCATGTATCATGTACGGAACCCGGAATGCCATGTTGATGGAATTCATGTCAATTATATATCTATTAGGTTGAATACACTCCAGAAGAATTCTTCTGTGAAAAATGAACGAATTCGAAACTTGTGTTAGGGAAAGCTTGTGAAAATGTGCACACGAGTCTATATGAAATTATTCCTTTTACAGAGGATGAAAAATCAGTAATAGACATGGTCACAACTCAGGAATGCATGTATGTCGAATCCGTCATGCATGTTACATGTACGGAACACGGAATATCATGTTGAAGGAATCTATTCAAATTACATATCTCTAGGTTAGAATTCGCTCCAAGAAGGTTTTTCTGGGATCAAAGTGTGATTGTTGAAACTGGTGATAGGAGAAGCAACGAAGTACAAGGAACTATTTCAAAGTGCATAAGTAACATGTTTGGTGGTTGAAACATCTGTCATGCGCATGTTCACAGCTCAGAAATGCATGTTTGAGGAATCCGTGATGCATGAAACATGTTCGGAATACGGAATGCCATGGTGATGTAAACAATGTAAATTACATGTGTATTGGTGAGAATTCGCTCAAAGAGTGTTTTCCACTGCCAAATGTCCGATTTTAGAACCTGGTGATACAAAAAACTTCTGAAGTCAGAGTAAATATTTCAAAGTGTAATATATGCCTTCTTTGGTGGATGAAAGTTCACTAATCCACATGCTCACAACTCAGAAACGCATGTTTCTCGAATCCGTCATGCATGGATCATGTACGGAACCCGGAATGCCATGGTGATGGAATTCATGTAAATTATATATCTATTAGGTTGAATACACTCCAGAAGTATTCTTCTGTGAAAAATGAACGAATTCGAAACTTGTGTTAGGGAAAGCTTGTGAAAATGTGTACACGAGTCTATATGAAATTATTCCTTTTATAGAGGATGAAAAATCAGTAATCCACATGCTCACAACTCAGGAATGCATGTTTGTCGAATCCGTCATGCATGTAACATGTACGGAACACGGAATATCATGTTGAAGGAATCTATTCAAATTACATATCTCTAGGGTAGAATTCGCTCCAAGAGGGTTTTTCTGGGATCAAAGTGTGATTCTTGAAACTGGTGATAGGAGAAGCAACGAAGTCCAAGGAACTATTTCAAAGTGCATAAGTAACTTGTTTGGTGGTTGAAACATCTGTCATGCGCATGTTCACAGCTCAGAAATGCATGTTTGAGGAATCCGTGATGCATGAAACATGTTCGGAATACGGAATGCCATGGTTTTGTAAACAATGTAAATTACATGTGTATTGGTGAGAATTCGCTCAAAGAGTGTTTTCTACTGCCAAATGTCCGATTTTAGAACCTGGTGATACAATAAACTTATGAAGTCAGAGTAAATATTTCAAAGTGTAATATATGCCTTCTTTGGTGGATGAAAGTACACTAATCCACATGCTCACAACTCAGAAACGCATGTTTCTCGAATCCGTCATGCATGTATCATGTACGGAACCCGGAATGCCATGTTGATGGAATTCATGTAAATTATATATCTATTAGGTTGAATACACTCCAGAAGTATTCTTCTGTGAAAAATGAACGAATTCGTAACTTGTGTTAGGGAAAGCTTGTGAAAATGTGTACACGAGTCTATATGAAATTATTCCTTTTATAGAGGATGAAAAATCAGTAATAGACATGGTCACAACTCAGGAATGCATGTATGTCGAATCCGTCATGCATGTTACATGTACGGAACACGGAATATCATGTTGAAGGAATCTATTCAAATTACATATCTCTAGGGTAGAATTCGCTCCAAGAGGGTTTTTCTGGGATCAAAGTGTGATTCTTGAAACTGGTGATAGGAGAAGCAACGAAGTCCAAGGAACCATTTCAAAGTGCATAAGTAACTTGTTTGGTGGTTGAAACATCTGTCATGCGCATGTTCACAGCTCAGAAATGCATGTTTGAGGAATCCGTGATGCATGAAACATGTTCGGAATACGGAATGCCATGGTGATGTAAACAATGTAAATTACATGTGTATTGGTGAGAATTCGCTCAAAGAGTGTTTTCTACTGCCAAATGTCCGATTTTAGAACCTGGTGATACAAAAAGCTTCTGAAGTCAGAGTAAATATTTCAAAGTGTAATATATGCCTTCTTTGGTGGATGAAAGTTCACTAATCCACATGCTCACAACTCAGAAACGCATGTTTCTCGAATCTGTCATGCATGTATCATGTACGGAACCCGGAATGCCATGTTGATGGAATTCATGTAAATTATATATCTATTAGGTTGAATACACTCCAGAAGTATTCTTCTGTGAAAAATGAACGAATTCGAAACTTGTGTTAGGGAAAGCTTGTGAAAATGTGTACACGAGTCTATATGAAATTATTCCTTTTATAGAGGATGAAAAATCAGTAATAGACATGGTCACAACTCAGGAATGCATGTATGTCGAATCCGTCATGCATGTTACATGTACGGAACACGGAATATCATGTTGAAGGAATCTATTCAAATTACATATCTCTAGGGTAGAATTCGCTCCAAGAGGGTTTTTCTGGGATCAAAGTGTGATTCTTGAAACTGGTGATAGGAGAAGCAACGAAGTCCAAGGAACTATTTCAAAGTGCATAAGTAACATGTTTGGTGGTTGAAACATCTGTCATGCGCATGTTCACAGCTCAGAAATGCATGTTTGAGGAATCCGTGATGCATGAAACATGTTCGGAATACGGAATGCCATGGTGATGTAAACAATGTAAATTACATGTGTATTCGTGAGAATTCGCTCAAAGAGTGTTTTCTACTGCCAAATGTCCGATTTTAGAACCTGGTGATACAAAAAACTTATGAAGTCAGAGTAAATATTTCAAAGTGTAATATATGCCTTCTTTGGTGGATGAAAGATCACTAATCCACATGCTCACAACTCAGAAACGCATGTTTCTCGAATCCGTCATGCATGTATCATGTACGGAACCCGGAATGCCATGTTGATGGAATTCATGTAAATTATATATCTATTAGGTTGAATACACTCCAGAAGTATTCTTCTGTGAAAAATGAACGAATTCGAAACTTGTGTTAGGGAAAGCTTGTGAAAATGTGTACACGAGTCTATATGAAATTATTCCTTTTATAGAGGATGAAAAATCTGTAATCCACATGCTCACAACTCAGGAATGCATGTTTGTAGAATCCGTCATGCATGTAACATGTACGGAACACGGAATATCATGTTGAAGGAATCTATTCAAATTACATATCTCTAGGGTAGAATTCGCTCCAAGAGGGTTTTTCTGGGATCAAAGTGTGATTCTTGAAACTGGTGATAGGAGAAGCAACGAAGTCCAAGGAACTATTTCAAAGTGCATAAGTAACTTGTTTGGTGGTTGAAACATCTGTCATGCGCATGTTCACAGCTCAGAAATGCATGTTTGAGGAATCCGTGATGCATGAAACATGTTCGGAATACGGAATGCCATGGTGATGTAAACAATGTAAATTACATGTGTATTGGTGAGAATTCGCTCAAAGAGTGTTTTCCACTGCCAAATGTCCGATTTTAGAACCTGGTGATACAAAAAACTTATGAAGTCAGAGTAAATATTTCAAAGTGTAATATATGCCTTCTTTGGTGGATGAAAGTTCACTAATCCACATGCTCACAACTCAGAAACGCATGTTTCTCGAATCCGTCATGCATGTATCATGTACGGAACCCGGAATGCCATGTTGATGGAATTAATGTCAATTATATATCTATTAGGTTGAATACACTCCAGAAGTATTCTTCTGTGAAAAATGAACGAATTCGAAACTTGTGTTAGGGAAACCTTGTGAAAATGTGTACACGAGTCTATATGAAATTATTCCTTTTACAGAGGATGAAAAATCAGTAATAGACATGGTCACAACTCAGGAATGCATGTATGTCTAATCCGTCATGCATGTTACATGTACGGAACACGGAATATCATGTTGAAGGAATCTATTCAAATTACATATCTCTAGGGTAGAATTCGCTCCAAGAGGGTTTTTCTGGTATCAAAGTGTGATTCTTGAAACTGGTGATAGGAGAAGCAACGAAGTCCAAGGAACTATTTAAAAGTGCATAAGTAACATGTTTGGTGGTTGAAACATCTGTCATGCGCATGTTCACAGCTCAGAAATGCATGTTTGAGGAATCCGTGATGCATGAAACATGTTCGGAATACGGAATGCCATGGTTATGTAAACAATGTAAATTACATGTGTATTGGTGAGAATTCGCTCAAAGAGTGTTTTCCAATGCCAAATGTCCGATTTTAGAACCTGGTGATACAAAAAACTTATGAAGTCAGAGTAAATATTTCAAAGTGTAATATATGCCTTCTTTGGTGGATGAAAGTTCACTAATCCACATGCTCACAACTCAGAAACGCATGTTTCTCGAATCCGTCATGCATGGATCATGTACGGAACCCGGAATGCCATGTTGATGGAATTCATGTAAATTATATATCTATTAGTTTGAATACACTCCAGAAGTATTCTTCTGTGAAAAATGAACGAATTCGAAACTTGTGTTAGGGAAAGCTTGTGAAAATGTGTACACGAGTCTATATGAAATTATTCCTTTTATAGAGGATGAAAAATCAGTAATAGACATGCTCACAACTCAGGAATGCATGTTTGTCGAATCCGTCATGCATGTAACATGTACGGAACACGGAATATCATGTTGAAAGAATCTATTCAAATTACATATCTCTAGGGTAGAATTCGCTCCAAGAGGGTTTTTCTGGGATCAAAGTGTGATTCTTGAAACTGGTGATAGGAGAAGCAACGAAGTCCAAGGAACTATTTCAAAGTGCATAAGTAACTTGTTTGGTGGTTGAAAAATCTGTCATGCGCATGTTCACAGCTCAGAAATGCATGTTTGAGGAATCCGTGATGCATGAAACATGTTCGGAATACGGAATGCCATGGTGATGTAAACAATGTAAATTACATGTGTATTGGTGAGAATTCGATCAAAGAGTGTTTTCCACTGCCAAATGTCCGATTTTAGAACCTGGTGATACAAAAAACTTCTGAAGTCAGAGTAAATATTTCAAAGTGTAATATATGCCTTCTTTGGTGGATGAAAGTTCACTAATCCACATGCTCACAACTCAGAAACGCATGTTTCTCGAATCCGTCATGCATGGATCATGTACGGAACCCGGAATGCCATGGTGATGGAATTCATGTAAATTATATATCTATTAGGTTGAATACACTCCAGAAGTATTCTTCTGTGAAAAATGAACGAATTCGAAACTTGTGTTAGGGAAAGCTTGTGAAAATGTGTACACGAGTCTATATGAAATTATTCCTTTTATAGAGGATGAAAAATCAGTAATCCACATGCTCACAACTCAGGAATGCATGTTTGTCGAATCCGTCATGCATGTAACATGTACGGAACACGGAATATCATGTTGAAGGAATCTATTCAAATTACATATCTCTAGGGTAGAATTCGCTCCAAGAGGGTTTTTCTGGGATCAAAGTGTGATTCTTGAAACTGGTGATAGGAGAAGCAACGAAGTCCAAGGAACTATTTCAAAGTGCATAAGTAACTTGTTTGGTGGTTGAAACATCTGTCATGCGCATGTTCACAGCTCAGAAATGCATGTTTGAGGAATCCGTGATGCATGAAACATGTTCGGAATACGGAATGCCATGCTTTTGTAAACAATGTAAATTACATGTGTATTGGTGAGAATTCGCTCAAAGAGTGTTTTCTACTGCCAAATGTCCGATTTTAGAACCTGGTGATACAATAAACTTATGAAGTCAGAGTAAATATTTCAAAGTGTAATATATGCCTTCTTTGGTGGATGAAAGTACACTAATCCACATGCTCACAACTCAGAAACGCATGTTTCTCGAATCCGTCATGCATGTATCATGTACGGAACCCGGAATGCCATGTTGATGGAATTCATGTAAATTATATATCTATTAGGTTGAATACACTCCAGAAGTATTCTTCTGTGAAAAATGAACGAATTCGTAACTTGTGTTAGGGAAAGCTTGTGAAAATGTGTACACGAGTCTATATGAAATTATTCCTTTTATAGAGGATGAAAAATCAGTAATAGACATGGTCACAACTCAGGAATGCATGTATGTCGAATCCGTCATGCATGTTACATGTACGGAACACGGAATATCATGTTGAAGGAATCTATTCAAATTACATATCTCTAGGGTAGAATTCGCTCCAAGAGGGTTTTTCTGGGATCAAAGTGTGATTCTTGAAACTGGTGATAGGAGAAGCAACGAAGTCCAAGGAACCAATTCAAAGTGCATAAGTAACTTGTTTGGTGGTTGAAACATCTGTCATGCGCATGTTCACAGCTCAGAAATGCATGTTTGAGGAATCCGTGATGCATGAAACATGTTCGGAATACGGAATGCCATGGTGATGTAAACAATGTAAATTACATGTGTATTGGTGAGAATTCGCTCAAAGAGTGTTTTCTACTGCCAAATGTCCGATTTTAGAACCTGGTGATACAAAAAGCTTCTGAAGTCAGAGTAAATATTTCAAAGTGTAATATATGCCTTCTTTGGTGGATGAAAGTTCACTAATCCACATGCTCACAACTCAGAAACGCATGTTTCTCGAATCTGTCATGCATGTATCATGTACGGAACCCGGAATGCCATGTTGATGGAATTCATGTAAATTATATATCTATTAGGTTGAATACACTCCAGAAGTATTCTTCTGTGAAAAATGAACGAATTCGAAACTTGTGTTAGGGAAAGCTTGTGAAAATGTGTACACGAGTCTATATGAAATTATTCCTTTTATAGAGGATGAATAATCAGTAATAGACATGGTCACAACTCAGGAATGCATGTATGTCGAATCCGTCATGCATGTTACATGTACGGAACACGGAATATCATGTTGAAGGAATCTATTCAAATTACATATCTCTAGGGTAGAATTCGCTCCAAGAGGGTTTTTCTGGGATCAAAGTGTGATTCTTGAAACTGGTGATAGGAGAAGCAACGAAGTCCAAGGAACTATTTCAAAGTGCATAAGTAACATGTTTGGTGGTTGAAACATCTGTCATGCGCATGTTCACAGCTCAGAAATGCATGTTTGAGGAATCCGTGATGCATGAATCATGTTCGGAATACGGAATGCCATGGTGATGTAAACAATGTAAACTACATGTGTATTCGTGAGAATTCGCTCAAAGAGTGTTTTCTACTGCCAAATGTCCGATTTTAGAACCTGGTGATACAAAAAAATTATGAAGTCAGAGTAAATATTTCAAAGTGTAATATATGCCTTCTTTGGTGGATGAAAGATCACTAATCCACATGCTCACAACTCAGAAACGCATGTTTCTCGAATCCGTCATGCATGTATCATGTACGGAACCCGGAATGCCATGTTGATGGAATTCATGTAAATTATATATCTATTAGGTTGAATACACTCCAGAAGTATTCTTCTGTGAAAAATGAACGGATTCGAAACTTGTGTTAGGGAAAGCTTGTGAAAATGTGTACACGAGTCTATATGAAATTATTCCTTTTATAGAGGATGAAAAATCTGTAATCCACATGCTCACAACTCAGGAATGCATGTTTGTCGAATCCGTCATGCATGTAACATGTACGGAACACGGAATATCATGTTGAAGGAATCTATTCAAATTACATATCTCTAGGGTAGAATTCGCTCCAAGAGGGTTTTTCTGGGATCAAAGTGTGATTCTTGAAACTGGTGATAGGAGAAGCAACGAAGTCCAAGGAACTATTTCAAAGTGCATAAGTAACTTGTTTGGTGGTTGAAAAATCTGTCATGCGCATGTTCACAGCTCAGAAATGCATGTTTGAGGAATCCGTGATGCATGAAACATGTTCGGAATACGGAATGCCATGGTGATGTAAACAATGTAAATTACATGTGTATTGGTGAGAATTCGCTCAAAGAGTGTTTTCCACTGCCAAATGTCCGATTTTAGAACCTGGTGATACAAAAAACTTATGAAGTCAGAGTAAATATTTCAAAGTGTAATATATGCCTTCTTTGGTGAATGAAAGTTCACTAATCCACATGCTCACAACTCAGAAACTCATGTTTCTCGAATCCATCATGCATGGATCATGTACGGAACCCGGAATGCCATGTAGATGGAATTCATGTAAATTATATATCTATTAGGTTGAATACACTCCAGAAGTATTCTTCTGTGAAAAATGAACGAATTCGAAACTTGTGTTAGGGAAAGCTTGTGAAAATGTGTACACGAGTCTATATGAAATTATTCCTTTTATAGAGGATGAAAAATCTGTAATCCACATGCTCACAACTCAGGAATGCATGTATGTCGAATCCGTCATGCATGTAACATGTACGGAACACGGAATATCATGTTGAAGGAATCTATTCAAATTACATATCTCTAGGGTAGAATTCGCTCCAAGAGGGTTTTTCTGAGATCAAAGTGTGATTCTTGAAACTGGTGATAGGAGAAGCAACGAAGACCAAGGAACTATTTCAAAGTGCATAAGAAACATGTTTGGTGGTTGAAACATCTGTCATGCGCATGTTCACAGCTCAGAAATGCATGTTTGAGGAATCCGTGATGCATGAAACATGTTCGGAATACGGAATGCCATGGTGATGTAAACAATGTAAATTACATGTTTATTCGTGAGAATTCGCTCAAAGAGTGTTTTCTACTGCCAAATGTCCGATTTTAGAACCTGGTGATACAAAAAACTTATTAAGTCAGAGTAAATATTTCAAAGTGTAATATATGCCTTCTTTGGTGGATGAAAGATCACTAATCCACATGCTCACAACTCAGAAACGCATGTTTCTCGAATCCGTCATGCATGTATCATGTACGGAACCCGGAATGCCATGGTGATGGAATTCATGTAAATTATATATCTATTAGGTTGAATACACTCCAGAAGTATTCTTCTGTGAAAAATGAACGAATTCGAAACTTGTGTTAGGGAAAGCTTGTGAAAATGTGTACACGAGTCTATATGAAATTATTCCTTTTATAGAGTATGAAAAATCTGTAATCCACATGCTCACAACTCAGGAATGCATGTATGTCGAATCCGTCATGCATGTAACATGTACGGAACACGGAATATCATGTTGAAGGAATCTATTCAAATTACATATCTCTAGGGTAGAATTCGCTCCAAGAGGGTTTTTCTGGGATCAAAGTGTGATTCTTGAAACTGGTGATAGGAGAAGCAACGAAGTCCAAGGAACTCTTTCAAAGTGCATAAGTAACTTGTTTGGTGGTTGAAACATCTGTCATGCGCATGTTCACAGCTCAGAAATGCATGTTTGAGGAATCCGTGATGCATGAAACATGTTCGGAATACGGAATGCCATGGTGATGTAAACAATGTAAATTACATGTGTATTCGTGAGAATTCGTTCAAAGAGTGTTTTCTACTGCCAAATGTCCGATTTTAGAACCTGGTGATACAAAAAACTTATGAAGTCAGAGTAAATATTTCAAAGTGTAATATATGCCTTCTTTGGTGGATGAAAGATCACTAATCCACATGCTCACAACTCAGAAACGCATGTTTCTCGAATCCGTCATGCATGTATCATGTACGGAACCCGGAATGCCATGGTGATGGAATTCATGTAAATTATATATCTATTAGGTTGAATACACTCCAGAAGTATTCTTCTGTGAAAAATGAACGAATTCGAAACTTGTGTTAGGGAAAGCTTGTGAAAATGTGTACACGAGTCTATATGAAATTATTCCTTTTATAGAGGATGAAAAATCTGTAATCCACATGCTCACAACTCAGGAATGCATGTATGTCGAATCCGTCATTTATGTAACATGTACGGAACACGGAATATCATGTTGAAGGAATCTATTCAAATTACATATCTCTAGGGTAGAATTCGCTCCAAGAGGGTTTTTCTGGGATCAAAGTGTGATTCTTGAAACTGGTGATAGGAGAAGCAACGAAGTCCAAGGAACTCTTTCAAAGTGCATAAGTAACTTGTTTGGTGGTTGAAACATCTGTCATGCGCATGTTCACAGCTCAGAAATGCATGTTTGAGGAATCCGTGATGCATGAAACATGTTCGGAATACGGAATGCCATGGTGATGTAAACAATGTAAATTACATGTGTATTCGTGAGAATTCGCTCAAAGAGGGTTTTCTACTGCCAAATGTCCGATTTTAGAACCTGGTGATACAAAAAACTTATGAAGTCAGAGTAAATATTTCAAAGTGTAATATATGCCTTCTTTGGTGGATGAAAGATCACTAATCCACATGCTCACAACTCAGAAACGCATGTTTCTCGAATCCGTCATGCATGTATCATGTACGGAACCCGGAATGCCATGGTGATGGAATTCATGTAAATTATATATCTATTAGGTTGAATACACTCCAGAAGTATTCTTCTGTGAAAAATGAACGAATTCGAAACTTGTGTTAGGGAAAGCTTGTGAAAATGTGTACACGAGTCTATATGAAATTATTCCTTTTATAGAGGATGAAAAATATGTAATCCACATGCTCACAACTCAGGAATGCATGTTTGTCGAATCCGTCATGCATGTAACATGTACGGAACACGGAATATCATGTTGAAGGAATCTATTCAAATTACATATCTCTAGGGTAGAATTCGCTCCAAGAGGGTTTTTCTGGGATCAAAGTGTGATTCTTGAAACTGGTGATAGGAGAAGCAACGAAGTCCAAGGAAGTATTTCAAAGTGCATAAGTAACTTGTTTGGTGGTTGAAAAATCTGTCATGCGCATGTTCACAGCTCAGAAATGCATGTTTGAGGAATCCGTGATGCATGAAACATGTTCGGAATACGGAATGCCATGGTGATGTAAACAATGTAAATTACATGTGTATTGGTGAGAATTCGCTCAAAGAGTGTTTTCCACTGCCAAATGTCCGATTTTAGAACCTGGTGATACAAAAAACTTATGAAGTCAGAGTAAATATTTCAAAGTGTAATATATGCCTTCTTTGCTGAATGAAAGTTCACTAATCCACATGCTCACAACTCAGAAACTCATGTTTCTCGAATCCGTCATGCATTGATCATGTACGGAACCCGGAATGCCATGTAGATGGAATTCATTTAAATTATATATCTATTAGGTTGAATACACTCCAGAAGTATTCTTCTGTGAAAAATGAACGAATTCGAAACTTGTGTTACGGAAAGTTTGTGAAAATGTGTACACGAGTCTATATGAAATTATTCCTTTTATAGAGGATGAAAAATCAGTAATAGACATGGTCACAACTCAGGAATGCATGTATGTCGAATCCGTCATGCATGTTACATGTACGGAACACGGAATATCATGTTGAAGGAATCTATTCAAATTACATATCTCTAGGGTAGAATTCGCTCCAAGAGGGTTTTTCTGGGATCAAAGTGTGATTCTTGAAACTGGTGATAGGAGAAGCAACGAAGTCCAACGAACTATTTCAAAGTGCATAAGTAACTTGTTTGGTGGTTGAAACATCTGTCATGCGCATGTTCACAGCTCAGAAATGCATGTTTGAGGAATCCGTGATGCATGAAACATGTTCGGAATACGGAATGCCATGGTTATGTAAACAATGTAAATTACATGTGTATTGGTGAGAATTCGCTCAAAGAGTGTTTTCCACTGCCAAATGTCCGATTATAGAACCTGGTGATACAAAAACTTATGAAGTCAGAGTAAATATTTCAAAGTGTAATATATGCATTCTTTGGTGGATGAAAGTTCACTAATCCACATGCTCACAACTCAGAAACGCATGTTTCTCGAATCCGTCATGCATGGATCATGTACGGAACCCGGAATGCCATGTTGATGGAATTCATGTCAATTATATATCTATTAGGTTGAATACACTCCAGAAGTATTCTTCTGTGAAAAATGAACGAATTCGAAACTTGTGTTAGGGAAAGCTTGTGAAAATGTGTACACGAGTCTATATGAAATTATTCCTTTTATAGAGGATGAAAAATCTGTAATTCACATGCCCACAACTCAGGAATGCATGTATGTCGAATCCGTCATGCATGTAACATGTACGGAACACGGAATATCATGTTGAAGGAATCTATTCAAATTACATATCTCTAGGGTAGAATTCGCTCCAAGAGGGTTTTCCTGGGATCAAAGTGTGATTCTTGAAACTGGTGATAGGAGAAGCAACGAAGTCCAAGGAACTATTTCAAAGTGCATAAGTAACTTGTTTGGTGGTTGAAACATCTGTCATGCGCATGTTCACAGCTCAGAAATGCATGTTTGAGGAATCCGTGATACATGAAACATGTTCGGAATACGGAATGCCATGGTTATGTAAACAATGTAAATTACATGTGTATTGGTGAGAATTCGCTCAAAGAGTGTTTTCCACTGCCAAATGTCCGATTTTAGAACCTGGTGATACAAAAAACTTATGAAGTCAGTGTAAATATTTCAAAGTGTAATATATGCCTTCTTTGGTGGATGAAAGTTCACTAATCCACATGCTCACAACTCAGAAACGCATGTTTCTCGAATCCGTCATGCATGTATCATGTACTGAACCCGCAATGCCATGTTGATGGAATTCATGTAAATTATATATCTATTAGGTTGAATACACTCCAGAAGTATTCTTCTGTGAAAAATGAACGAATTCGAAACTTGTGTTACGGAAAGTTTGTGAAAATGTGTACACGAGTCTATATGAAATTATTCCTTTTATAGAGGATGAAAAATCAGTAATAGACATGGTCACAACTCAGGAATGCATGTATGTCGAATCCGTCATGCATGTAACATGTACGGAACACGGAATATCATGTTGAAGGAATCTATTCAAATTACATATCTCTAGGGTAGAATTCGCTCCAAGAGGGTTTTTCTGGGATCAAAGTGTGATTCTTGAAACTGGTGATAGGAGAAGCAACGAAGTCCAACGAACTATTTCAAAGTGCATAAGTAACTAGTTTGGTGGTTGAAACATCTGTCATGCGCATGTTCACAGCTCAGAAATGCATGTTTGAGGAATCCGTGATGCATGAAACATGTTCAGAATACGGAATGCCATGGTTATGTAAACAATGTAAATTACATGTGTATTGGTAAGAATTCGCTCAAAGAGTGTTTTCTACTGCCAAATGTCCGATTTTAGAACCTGGTGATACAAAAAACTTATGAAGTCAGAGTAAATAGTTCAAAGTGTAATATATGCCTTCTTTGGTGGATGAAAGTTCACTAATCCACATGCTCACAACTCAGAAACGCATGTTTCTCGAATCCGTCATGCATGTATCATGTACGGAACCCGGAATGCCATGTTGATAGAATTCATGTAAATTATATATCTATTAGGTTGAATACACTCCAGAAGTATTCTTCTGTGAAAAATGAACGAATTCGAAACTTGTGTTATGAAAAGCTGGTGAAAATGTGTACACGAGTCTATATTAAATTATTCCTTTTACAGAGGACGAAAAATCAGTAATCCACATGCTCACAACTCAGGAATGCATGTATGTCGAATCCGTCATGCATGTAACATGTACGGAACACGGAATATCATGTTGAAGGAATCTATTCAAATTACATATCTCTAGGGTAGAATTCGCTCCAAGAGGGTTTTTCTGGGATCAAAGTGTGATTCTTGAAACTGGTGATAGGAGAAGCAACGAAGTCCAAGGAACTATTTCAAAGTGCATAAGTAACTTGTTTGGTGGTTGAAAAATCTGTCATGTGCATGTTCACAGCTCAGAAATGCATGTTTGAGGAATCCGTGATGCATGAAACATGTTCGGAATACGGAATGCCATGGTTATGTAAACAATGTAAATTACATGTGTATTGGTGAGAATTCGCTCAAAGAGTGTTTTCCACTGCCAAATGTCCGATTTTAGAACCTGGTGATACAAAAAACTTATGAAGTCAGTGTAAATATTTCAAAGTGTAATATATGCCTCCTTTGGTGGATGAAAGTTCACTAATCCACATGCTCACAACTCAGAAACGCATGTTTCTCGAATCCATCATGCATGTATCATGTACGGAACCCGGAATGCCATGTTGATGGAATTCATGTAAATTATATATCTATTAGGTTGTATACACTCCAGAAGTATTCTTCTGTGAAAAATGAACGAATTCGAAACTTGTGTTAGGGAAAGCTTGTGAAAATGTGTACACGAGTCTATATGAAATTATTCCTTTTATAGAGGATGAAAAATCAGTAATCCACATGCTCACAACTCAGGAATGCATGTTTGTCGAATCCGTCATGCATGTAACATGTACAGAACACGGAATATAATGTTGAAGGAATCTACTCAAATTACATATCTCTAGGGTAGAATTCGCTCCAAGAGGGTTTTTCTGGGATCAAAGTGTGATTCTTGAAACTGGTGATAGGAGAAGCAACGAAGTCCAAGGAACTATTTCAAAGTGCATAAGTAACTTGTTTGGTGGTTGAAACATCTGTCATGCGCATGTTCACAGCTCAGAAATGCATGTTTGAGGAATCCGTGATACATGAAACATGTTCGGAATACGGAATGCCATGGTTATGTAAACAATGTAAATTACATGTGTATTGGTGAGAATTCGCTCAAAGAGTGTTTTCCACTGCCAAATGTCCGATTTTAGAACCTGGTGATACAAAAAACTTATGAAGTCAGTGTAAATATTTCAAAGTGTAATATATGCCTTCTTTGGTGGATGAAAGTTCACTAATCCACATGCTCACAACTCAGAAACGCATGTTTCTCGAATCCGTCATGCATGTATCATGTACTGAACCCGCAATGCCATGTTGATGGAATTCATGTAAATTATATATCTATTAGGTTGAATACACTCCAGAAGTATTCTTCTGTGAAAAATGAACGAATTCGAAACTTGTGTTAGGGAAAGCTGGTGAAAATGTGCACACGAGTCTATATTAAATTATTCCTTTTACAGAGGATGAAAAATCAGTAATCCACATGCTCACAACTCAGGAATGCATGTATGTCGAATCCGTCATGCATGTAACATGTACGGAACACGGAATATCATGTTGAAGGAATGTATTCAAATTACATATCTCTAGGGAAGAATTCTCTCCAAGAGGGTTTTTCTGGGATCAAAGTGTGATTCTTGAAACTGGTGATAGGAGAAGCAACGAAGTCCAAGGAACTATTTCAAAGTGCATAAGTAACTTGTTTGGTGGTTGAAACATCTGTCATACGCATGTTAACAGCTCAGAAATGCATGTTTGAATAATCCGTGATGCATGAAACATGTTCGGAATACGGAATGCCATGGTTACGTAAACAATGTAAATTACATGTGTATTGGTGAGAATTCGCTCAAAGAGTGTTTTCTACTGCCAAATGTCCGATTTTAGAACCTGGTGATACAAAAAACTTATGAAGTCAGAGTAAATATTTCAAAGTGTAATATATGCCTTCTTTGGTGGATGAAAGTTCACTAATCCACATGCTCACAACTCAGAAACGCATGTTTCTCGAATCCGTCATGCATGGATCATATACGGAACCCGGAATGCCATGTTGATGGAATTCATGTAAATTATATATCTATTAGGTTGAATACACTCCAGAAATATTCTTCTGTGAAAAATGAACGAATTCGAAACTTGTGTTACGGAAAGTTTGTGAAAATGTGTACACGAGTCTATATGAAATTATTCCTTTTATAGAGGATGAAAAATCTGTAATTCACATGCCCACAACTCAGGAATGCATGTATGTCGAATCCGTCATGCATGTTACATGTACGGAACACGGAATATCATGTTGAAGGAATCTATTCAAATTACATATCTGTAGGGTAGAATTCGCTCCAAGAGGGTTTTTCTGGGATCAAAGTGTGATTCTTGAAACTGGTGATAGGAGAAGCAACGAAGTCCAACGAACTATTTCAAAGTGCATAAGTAACTTGTTTGGTGGTTGAAACATCTGTCATGCGCATGTTCACAGCTCAGAAATGCATGTTTGAGGAATCCGTGATGCATGAAACATGTTCAGAATACGGAATGCCATGGTTATGTAAACAATGTAAATTACATGTGTATTGGTAAGAATTCGCTCAAAGAGTGTTTTCTACTGCCAAATGTCCGATTTTAGAACCTGGTGATACAAAAAACTTATGAAGTCAGAGTAAATAGTTCAAAGTGTAATATATGCCTTCTTTGGTGGATGAAAGTTCACTAATCCACATGCTCACAACTCAGAAACGCATGTTTCTCGAATCCGTCACGCATGTATCATGTACGGAACCCGGAATGCCATGTTGATGGAATTCATGTAAATTATATATCTATTAGGTTGAATACACTCCAGAAGTATTCTTCTGTGAAAAATGAACGAATTCGAAACTTGTGTTATGAAAAGCTGGTGAAAATGTGTACACGAGTCTATATTAAATTACTCCTTTTACAGAGGACGAAAAATCAGTAATCCACATGCTCACAACTCAGGAATGCATGTATGTCGAATCCGTCATGCATGTAACATGTACGGAACACGGAATATCATGTTGAAGGAATCTATTCAAATTACATATCTCTAGGGTAGAATTCGCTCCAAGAGGGTTTTTCTGGGATCAAAGTGTGATTCTTGAAACTGGTGATAGGAGAAGCAACGAAGTCCAAGGAACTATTTCAAAGTGCATAAGTAACTTGTTTGGTGGTTGAAAAATCTGTCATGCGCATGTTCACAGCTCAGAAATGCATGTTTGAGGAATCCGTGATGCATGAAACATGTTCGGAATACGGAATGCCATGGTTATGTAGACAATGTAAATTACATGTGTATTGGTGAGAATTCGCTCAAAGAGTGTTTTCCACTGCCAAATGTCCGATTTTAGAACCTGGTGATACAAAAAACTTATGAAGTCAGTGTAAATATTTCAAAGTGTAATATATGCCTCCTTTGGTGGATGAAAGTTCACTAATCCACATGCTCACAACTCAGAAACGCATGTTTCTCGAATCCATCATGCATGTATCATGTACGGAACCCGGAATGCCATGTTGATGGAATTCATGTAAATTATATATCTATTAGGTTGAATACACTCCAGAAGTATTCTTCTGTGAAAAATGAACGAATTCGAAACTTGTGTTATGAAAAGCTGGTGAAAATGTGTACACGAGTCTATATTAAATTATTCCTTTTACAGAGGACGAAAAATCAGTAATCCACATGCTCACAACTCAGGAATGCATGTATGTCGAATCCGTCATGCATGTAACATGTACGGAACACGGAATATCATGTTGAAGGAATGTATTCAAATTACATATCTCTAGGGTAGAATTCGCTCCAAGAGGGTTTTTCTGGGATCAAAGTGTGATTCTTGAAACTGGTGATAGGAGAAGCAACGAAGTCCAAGGAACTATTTCAAAGTGCATAAGTAACTTGTTTGGTGGTTGACAAATCTGTCATGCGCATGTTCACAGCTCAGAAATGCATGTTTGAGGAATCCGTGATGCATGAAACATGTTCGGAATACGGAATGACATGGTTATGTAAACAATGTAAATTACATGTGTATTGGTGAGAATTCGCTCAAAGAGTGTTTTCCACTGCCAAATGTCCGATTTTAGAACCTGGTGATACAAAAAACTTATGAAGTCAGTGTAAATATTTCAAAGTGTAATATATGCCTTCTTTGGTGGATGAAAGTTCACTAATCCAAATGCTCACAACTCAGAAACGCATGTTTCTCGAATCCGTCATGCATGTATCATGTACGGAACCCGGAATGCCATGTTGATGGAATTCATGTAAATTATATATCTATTAGGTTGAATACACTCCAGAAGTATTCTTCTGTGAAAAATAAACGAATTCGAATCTTGTGTTAGGGAAAGCTTGTGAAAATGTGTACACGAGTCTATATGAAATTATTCCTTTTATAGAGGATGAAAAATCTGTAATCCACATGCTCACAACTCAGGAATGCATGTATGTCGAATCTGTCATGCATGTAACATGTACGGAACACGGAATATCATGTTGAAGGAATCTATTCAAATTACATATCTCTAGGGTAGAATTCCCTCCAAGGGGGTTTTCCTGGGATCAAAGTGTGATTCTTGAAACTGGTGATAGGAGAAGCAACGAAGTCCAAGGAACTATTTCAAAGTGCATAAGTAACTTGTTTGGTGGTTGAAACATCTGTCATGCGCATGTTCACAGCTCAGAAATGCATGTTTGAGGAATCCGTGATGCATGAAACATGTTCGGAATACGGAATGCCATGGTTACGTAAACAATGTAAATTACATGTGTATTGGTGAGAATTCGCTCAAAGAGTGTTTTCTACTGCCAAATGTCCGATTTTAGAACCTGGTGATACAAAAAACTTATGAAGTCAGAGTAAATATTTCAAAGTGTAATATATGCCTTCTTTGGTGGATGAAAGTTCACTAATCCACATGCTCACAACTCAGAAACGCATGTTTCTCGAATCCGTCATGCATGGATCATGTACGGAACCCGGAATGCCATGTTGATGGAATTCATGTAAATTATATATCTATTAGGTTGAATACACTCCAGAAATATTCTTCTGTGAAAAATGAACGAATTCGAAACTTGTGTTACGGAAAGTTTGTGAAAATGTGTACACGAGTCTATATGAAATTATTCCTTTTATAGAGGATGAAAAATCTGTAATCCACATGCTCACAACTCAGGAATGCATGTATGTCGAATCCGTCATGCATGTAACATGTACAGAACACGGAATATCATGTTGAAGGAATCTATTCAAATTACATATCTCTAGGGTAGAATTCACTCCAAGAGGGTTTTCCTGGGATCAAAGTGTGATTCTTGAAACTGGTGATAGGAGAAGCAACGAAGTCCAAGGAACTATTTCAAAGTGCATAAGTAACTTGTTTGGTGGTTGAAAAATCTGTCATGCGCATGTTCACAGCTCAGAAATGCATGTTTGAGGAATCCGTGATGCATGAAACATGTTCGGAATACGGAATGCCATGATTATGTAAACAATGTAAATTAAATGTGTATTGGTGAGAATTCGCTCAAAGAGTGTTTTCCACTGCCAAATGTCCGATTTTAGAACCTGGTGATACAAAAAACTTATGAAGTCAGAGTAAATATTTCAAAGTGTAATATACGCCTTCTTTGGTGGATGAAAGTTCACTAATCCACATGCTCACAACTCAGAAACGCATGTTTCTCGAATCCGTCATGCATGTATCATGTACGGAACCCGGAATGCCATGGTGATGGAATTCATATAAATTATATATCTATTAGGTTGAATACACTCCAGAAGTATTCTTCTGTGAAAAATAAACGAATTCGAATCTTGTGTTAGGGAAAGCTTGTGAAAATGTGTACACGAGTCTATATGAAATTATTCCTTTTATAGAGGATGAAAAATCTGTAATCCACATGCCCACAACTCAGGAATGCATGTATGTCGAATCCGTCATGCATGTAACATGTACGGAACACGGAATATCATGTTGAAGGAATCTATTCAAATTACATATCTCTAGGGTAGAATTCGCTCCAAGAGGGTTTTCCTGGGATCAAAGTGTGATTCTTGAAACTGGTGATAGGAGAAGCAACGAAGTCCAAGGAACTATTTCAAAGTGCATAAGTAACTTGTTTGGTGGTTGAAAAATCTGTCATGCGCATGTTCACAGCTCAGAAATGCATGTTTGAGGAATCCGTGATACATGAAACATGTTCGGAATACGGAATGCCATGGTTATGTAAACAATGTAAATTACATGTGTATTGGTGAGAATTCGCTCAAAGAGTGTTTTCCACTGCCAAATGTCCGATTTTAGAACCTGGTGATACAAAAAATTTATGAAGTCAGTGTAAATATTTCAAAGTGTAATATATGCCTTCTTTGGTGGATGAAAGTTCACTAATCCACATGCTCACAACTCAGAAACGCATGTTTCTCGAATCCGTCATGCATGTATCATGTACGGAACCCGGAATGCCATGTTGATGGAATTCATGTAAATTATATATCTATTAGGTTGAATACACTCCAGAAGTATTCTTCTGTGAAAAATGAACGAATTCGAAACTTGTGTTAGGGAAAGCTGGTGAAAATGTGCACACGAGTCTATATTAAATTATTCCTTTTACAGAGGATGAAAAATCAGTAATCCACATGCTCACAACTCAGGAATGCATGTATGTCGAATCCGTCATGCATGTAACATGTACGGAACACGGAATATCATGTTGAAGGAATGTATTCAAATTACATATCTCTAGGGTAGAATTCGCTCCAAGAGGGTTTTTCTGGGATCAAAGTGTGATTCTTGAAACTGGTGATAGGAGAAGCAACGAAGTCCAAGGAACTATTTCAAAGTGCATAAGTAACTTGTTTGGTGGTTGAAACATCTGTCATACGCATGTTAACAGCTCAGAAATGCATGTTTGAGGAATCCGTGATGCATGAAACATGTTCGGAATACGGAATGCCATGGTTACGTAAACAATGTAAATTACATGTGTATTGGTGAGAATTCGCTCAAAGAGTGTTTTCTACTGCCAAATGTCCGATTTTAGAACCTGGTGATACAAAAAACTTATGAAGTCAGAGTAAATATTTCAAAGTGTAATATATGCCTTCTTTGGTGGATGAAAGTTCACTAATCCACATGCTCACAACTCAGAAACGCATGTTTCTCGAATCCGTCATGCATGGATCATATACGGAACCCGGAATGCCATGTTGATGGAATTCATGTAAATTATATATCTATTAGGTTGAATACACTCCAGAAATATTCTTCTGTGAAAAATGAACGAATTCGAAACTTGTGTTACGGAAAGTTTGTGAAAATGTGTACACGAGTCTATATGAAATTATTCCTTTTATACAGGATGAAAAATCAGTAATAGACATGGACAAATCTCAGGAATGCATGTATGTCGAATCCGTCATGCATGTTACATGTACGGAACACGGAATATCATGTTGAAGGAATCTATTCAAATAACATATCTCTAGGGTAGAATTCGCTCCAAGAGGGTTTTTCTGGGATCAAAGTGTGATTCTTGAAACTGGTGATAGGAGAAGCAACGAAGTCCAACGAACTATTTCAAAGTGCATAAGTAACTTGTTTGGTGGTTGAAACATCTGTCATGCGCATGTTCACAGCTCAGAAATGCATGTTTGAGGAATCCGTGATGCATGAAACATGTTCAGAATACGGAATGCCATGGTTATGTAAACAATGTAAATTACATGTGTATTGGTAAGAATTCGCTCAAAGAGTGTTTTCTACTGCCAAATGTCCGATTTTAGAACCTGGTGATACAAAAAACTTATGAAGTCAGAGTAAATATTTCAAAGTGTAATATATGCCTTCTTTGGTGGATGAAAGATCACTAATCCACATGCTCACAACTCAGAAACGCATGTTTCTCGAATCCGTCATGCATGTATCATGTACGGAACCCGGAATGCCATGGTGATGGAATTCATGTAAATTATATATCTATTAGGTTGAATACACTCCAGAAGTATTCTTCTGTGAAAAATGAACGAATTCGAAACTTGTGTTAGGGAAAGCTTGTGAAAATGTGTACACGAGTCTATATGAAATTATTCCTTTTATAGAGGATGAAAAATCTGTAATCCACATGCTCACAACTCAGGAATGCATGTATGTCGAAACCGTCATGCATGTAACATGTACGGAACACGGAATATCATGTTGAAGGAATCTATTCAAATTACATATCTCTAGGGTAGAATTCGCTCCAAGAGGGTTTTCCTGGGATCAAAGTGTGATTCTTGAAACTGGTGATAGGAGAAGCAACGAAGTCCAAGGAACTATTTCAAAGTGCATAAGTAACTTGTTTGGTGGTTGAAACATCTGTCATGCGCATGTTCACAGCTCAGAAATGCATGTTTGAGGAATCCGTGATGCATGAAACATGTTCGGAATACGGAATGCCATGGTTATGTAAACAATGTAAATTACATGTGTATTGGTGAGAATTCGCTCAAAGAGTGTTTTCCACTGCCAAATGTCCGATTTTAGAACCTGGTGATACAAAAACTTATGAAGTCAGAGTAAATATTTCAAAGTGTAATATATGCATTCTTTGGTGGATGAAAGTTCACTAATCCACATGCTCACAACTCAGAAACGCATGTTTCTCGAATCCGTCATGCATGGATCATGTACGGAACCCGGAATGCCATGTTGATGGAATTCATGTCAATTATATATCTATTAGGTTGAATACACTCCAGAAGTATTCTTCTGTGAAAAATGAACGAATTCGAAACTTGTGTTAGGGAAAGCTTGTGAAAATGTGTACACGAGTCTATATGAAATTATTCCTTTTATAGAGGATGAAAAATCTGTAATTCACATGCCCACAACTCAGGAATGCATGTATGTCGAATCCGTCATGCATGTAACATGTACGGAACACGGAATATCATGTTGAAGGAATCTATTCAAATTACATATCTCTAGGGTAGAATTCGCTCCAAGAGGGTTTTCCTGGGATCAAAGTGTGATTCTTGAAACTGGTGATAGGAGAAGCAACGAAGTCCAAGGAACTATTTCAAAGTGCATAAGTAACTTGTTTGGTGGTTGAAACATCTGTCATGCGCATGTTCACAGCTCAGAAATGCATGTTTGAGGAATCCGTGATACATGAAACATGTTCGGAATACGGAATGCCATGGTTATGTAAACAATGTAAATTACATGTGTATTGGTGAGAATTCGCTCAAAGAGTGTTTTCCACTGCCAAATGTCCGATTTTAGAACCTGGTGATACAAAAAACTTATGAAGTCAGTGTAAATATTTCAAAGTGTAATATATGCCTTCTTTGGTGGATGAAAGTTCACTAATCCACATGCTCACAACTCAGAAACGCATGTTTCTCGAATCCGTCATGCATGTATCATGTACTGAACCCGCAATGCCATGTTGATGGAATTCATGTAAATTATATATCTATTAGGTTGAATACACTCCAGAAGTATTCTTCTGTGAAAAATGAACGAATTCGAAACTTGTGTTACGGAAAGTTTGTGAAAATGTGTACACGAGTCTATATGAAATTATTCCTTTTATAGAGGATGAAAAATCAGTAATAGACATGGTCACAACTCAGGAATGCATGTATGTCGAATCCGTCATGCATGTAACATGTACGGAACACGGAATATCATGTTGAAGGAATCTATTCAAATTACATATCTCTAGGGTAGAATTCGCTCCAAGAGGGTTTTTCTGGGATCAAAGTGTGATTCTTGAAACTGGTGATAGGAGAAGCAACGAAGTCCAACGAACTATTTCAAAGTGCATAAGTAACTAGTTTGGTGGTTGAAACATCTGTCATGCGCATGTTCACAGCTCAGAAATGCATGTTTGAGGAATCCGTGATGCATGAAACATGTTCAGAATACGGAATGCCATGGTTATGTAAACAATGTAAATTACATGTGTATTGGTAAGAATTCGCTCAAAGAGTGTTTTCTACTGCCAAATGTCCGATTTTAGAACCTGGTGATACAAAAAACTTATGAAGTCAGAGTAAATAGTTCAAAGTGTAATATATGCCTTCTTTGGTGGATGAAAGTTCACTAATCCACATGCTCACAACTCAGAAACGCATGTTTCTCGAATCCGTCATGCATGTATCATGTACGGAACCCGGAATGCCATGTTGATAGAATTCATGTAAATTATATATCTATTAGGTTGAATACACTCCAGAAGTATTCTTCTGTGAAAAATGAACGAATTCGAAACTTGTGTTATGAAAAGCTGGTGAAAATGTGTACACGAGTCTATATTAAATTATTCCATTTACAGAGGACGAAAAATCAGTAATCCACATGCTCACAACTCAGGAATGCATGTATGTCGAATCCGTCATGCATGTAACATGTACGGAACACGGAATATCATGTTGAAGGAATCTATTCAAATTACATATCTCTAGGGTAGAATTCGCTCCAAGAGGGTTTTTCTGGGATCAAAGTGTGATTCTTGAAACTGGTGATAGGAGAAGCAACGAAGTCCAAGGAACTATTTCAAAGTGCATAAGTAACTTGTTTGGTGGTTGAAAAATCTGTCATGCGCATGTTCACAGCTCAGAAATGCATGTTTGAGGAATCCGTGATGCATGAAACATGTTCGGAATACGGAATGCCATGGTTATGTAAACAATGTAAATTACATGTGTATTGGTGAGAATTCGCTCAAAGAGTGTTTTCCACTGCCAAATGTCCGATTTTAGAACCTGGTGATACAAAAAACTTATGAAGTCAGTGTAAATATTTCAAAGTGTAATATATGCCTCCTTTGGTGGATGAAAGTTCACTAATCCACATGCTCACAACTCAGAAACGCATGTTTCTCGAATCCATCATGCATGTATCATGTACGGAACCCGGAATGCCATGTTGATGGAATTCATGTAAATTATATATCTATTAGGTTGTATACACTCCAGAAGTATTCTTCTGTGAAAAATGAACGAATTCGAAACTTGTGTTAGGGAAAGCTTGTGAAAATGTGTACACGAGTCTATATGAAATTATTCCTTTTATAGAGGATGAAAAATCAGTAATCCACATGCTCACAACTCAGGAATGCATGTTTGTCGAATCCGTCATGCATGTAACATGTACAGAACACGGAATATAATGTTGAAGGAATCTACTCAAATTACATATCTCTAGGGTAGAATTCGCTCCAAGAGGGTTTTTCTGGGATCAAAGTGTGATTCTTGAAACTGGTGATAGGAGAAGCAACGAAGTCCAAGGAACTATTTCAAAGTGCATTAGTAACTTGTTTGGTGGTTGAAACATCTGTCATGCGCATGTTCACAGCTCAGAAATGCATGTTTGAGGAATCCGTGATACATGAAACATGTTCGGAATACGGAATGCCATGGTTATGTAAACAATGTAAATTACATGTGTATTGGTGAGAATTCGCTCAAAGAGTGTTTTCCACTGCCAAATGTCCGATTTTAGAACCTGGTGATACAAAAAACTTATGAAGTCAGTGTAAATATTTCAAAGTGTAATATATGCCTTCTTTGGTGGATGAAAGTTCACTAATCCACATGCTCACAACTCAGAAACGCATGTTTCTCGAATCCGTCATGCATGTATCATGTACTGAACCCGCAATGCCATGTTGATGGAATTCATGTAAATTATATATCTATTAGGTTGAATACACTCCAGAAGTATTCTTCTGTGAAAAATGAACGAATTCGAAACTTGTGTTAGGGAAAGCTGGTGAAAATGTGCACACGAGTCTATATTAAATTATTCCTTTTACAGAGGATGAAAAATCAGTAATCCACATGCTCACAACTCAGGAATGCATGTATGTCGAATCCGTCATGCATGTAACATGTACGGAACACGGAATATCATGTTGAAGGAATGTATTCAAATTACATATCTCTAGGGTAGAATTCTCTCCAAGAGGGTTTTTCTGGGATCAAAGTGTGATTCTTGAAACTGGTGATAGGAGAAGCAACGAAGTCCAAGGAACTATTTCAAAGTGCATAAGTAACTTGTTTGGTGGTTGAAACATCTGTCATACGCATGTTAACAGCTCAGAAATGCATGTTTGAGGAATCCGTGATGCATGAAACATGTTCGGAATACGGAATGCCATGGTTACGTAAACAATGTAAATTACATGTGTATTGGTGAGAATTCGCTCAAAGAGTGTTTTCTACTGTCAAATGTCCGATTTTAGAACCTGGTGATACAAAAAACTTATGAAGTCAGAGTAAATATTTCAAAGTGTAATATATGCCTTCTTTGGTGGATGAAAGTTCACTAATCCACATGCTCACAACTCAGAAACGCATGTTTCTCGAATCCGTCATGCATGGATCATATACGGAACCCGGAATGCCATGTTGATGGAATTCATGTAAATTATATATCTATTAGGTTGAATACACTCCAGAAATATTCTTCTGTGAAAAATGAACGAATTCGAAACTTGTGTTACGGAAAGTTTGTGAAAATGTGTACACGAGTCTATATGAAATTATTCCTTTTATAGAGGATGAAAAATCTGTAATTCACATGCCCACAACTCAGGAATGCATGTATGTCGAATCCGTCATGCATGTTACATGTACGGAACACGGAATATCATGTTGAAGGAATCTATTCAAATTACATATCTGTAGGGTAGAATTCGCTCCAAGAGGGTTTTTCTGGGATCAAAGTGTGATTCTTGAAACTGGTGATAGGAGAAGCAACGAAGTCCAACGAACTATTTCAAAGTGCATAAGTAACTTGTTTGGTGGTTGAAACATCTGTCATGCGCATGTTCACAGCTCAGAAATGCATGTTTGAGGAATCCGTGATGCATGAAACATGTTCAGAATACGGAATGCCATGGTTATGTAAACAATGTAAATTACATGTGTATTGGTAAGAATTCGCTCAAAGAGTGTTTTCTACTGCCAAATGTCCGATTTTAGAACCTGGTGATACAAAAAACTTATGAAGTCAGAATAAATAGTTCAAAGTGTAATATATGCCTTCTTTGGTGGATGAAAGTTCACTAATCCACATGCTCACAACTCAGAAACGCATGTTTCTCGAATCCGTCACGCATGTATCATGTACGGAACCCGGAATGCCATGTTGATGGAATTCATGTAAATTATATATCTATTAGGTTGAATACACTCCAGAAGTATTCTTCTGTGAAAAATGAACGAATTCGAAACTTGTGTTATGAAAAGCTGGTGAAAATGTGTACACGAGTCTATATTAAATTACTCCTTTTACAGAGGACGAAAAATCAGTAATCCACATGCTCACAACTCAGGAATGCATGTATGTCGAATCCGTCATGCATGTAACATGTACGGAACACGGAATATCATGTTGAAGGAATCTATTCAAATTACATATCTCTAGGGTAGAATTCGCTCCAAGAGGGTTTTTCTGGGATCAAAGTGTGATTCTTGAAACTGGTGATAGGAGAAGCAACGAAGTCCAAGGAACTATTTCAAAGTGCATAAGTAACTTGTTTGGTGGTTGAAAAATCTGTCATGCGCATGTTCACAGCTCAGAAATGCATGTTTGAGGAATCCGTGATGCATGAAACATGTTCGGAATACGGAATGCCATGGTTATGTAGACAATGTAAATTACATGTGTATTGGTGAGAATTCGCTCAAAGAGTGTTTTCCACTGCCAAATGTCCGATTTTAGAACCTGGTGATACAAAAAACTTATGAAGTCAGTGTAAATATTTCAAAGTGTAATATATGCCTCCTTTGGTGGATGAAAGTTCACTAATCCACATGCTCACAACTCAGAAACGCATGTTTCTCGAATCCATCATGCATGTATCATGTACGGAACCCGGAATGCCATGTTGATGGAATTCATGTAAATTATATATCTATTAGGTTGAATACACTCCAGAAGTATTCTTCTGTGAAAAATGAACGAATTCGAAACTTGTGTTATGAAAAGCTGGTGAAAATGTGTACACGAGTCTATATTAAATTATTCCTTTTACAGAGGACGAAAAATCAGTAATCCACATGCTCACAACTCAGGAATGCATGTATGTCGAATCCGTCATGCATGTAACATGTACGGAACACGGAATATCATGTTGAAGGAATGTATTCAAATTACATATCTCTAGGGTAGAATTCGCTCCAAGAGGGTTTTTCTGGGATCAAAGTGTGATTCTTGAAACTGGTGATAGGAGAAGCAACGAAGTCCAAGGAACTATTTCAAAGTGCATAAGTAACTTGTTTGGTGGTTGACAAATCTGTCATGCGCATGTTCACAGCTCAGAAATGCATGTTTGAGGAATCCGTGATGCATGAAACATGTTCGGAATACGGAATGACATGGTTATGTAAACAATGTAAATTACATGTGTATTGGTGAGAATTCGCTCAAAGAGTGTTTTCCACTGCCAAATGTCCGATTTTAGAACCTGGTGATACAAAAAACTTATGAAGTCAGTGTAAATATTTCAAAGTGTAATATATGCCTTCTTTGGTGGATGAAAGTTCACTAATCCAAATGCTCACAACTCAGAAACGCATGTTTCTCGAATCCGTCATGCATGTATCATGTACGGAACCCGGAATGCCATGTTGATGGAATTCATGTAAATTATATATCTATTAGGTTGAATACACTCCAGAAGTATTCTTCTGTGAAAAATAAACGAATTCGAATCTTGTGTTAGGGAAAGCTTGTGAAAATGTGTACACGAGTCTATATGAAATTATTCCTTTTATAGAGGATGAAAAATCTGTAATCCACATGCTCACAACTCAGGAATGCATGTATGTCGAATCTGTCATGCATGTAACATGTACGGAACACGGAATATCATGTTGAAGGAATCTATTCAAATTACATATCTCTAGGGTAGAATTCCCTCCAAGGGGGTTTTCCTGGGATCAAAGTGTGATTCTTGAAACTGGTGATAGGAGAAGCAACGAAGTCCAAGGAACTATTTCAAAGTGCATAAGTAACTTGTTTGGTGGTTGAAACATCTGTCATGCGCATGTTCACAGCTCAGAAATGCATGTTTGAGGAATCCGTGATGCATGAAACATGTTCGGAATACGGAATGCCATGGTTACGTAAACAATGTAAATTACATGTGTATTGGTGAGAATTCGCTCAAAGAGTGTTTTCTACTGCCAAATGTCCGATTTTAGAACCTGGTGATACAAAAAACTTATGAAGTCAGAGTAAATATTTCAAAGTGTAATATAAGCCTTCTTTGGTGGATGAAAGTTCACTAATCCACATGCTCACAACTCAGAAACGCATGTTTCTCGAATCCGTCATGCATGGATCATGTACGGAACCCGGAATGCCATGTTGATGGAATTCATGTAAATTATATATCTATTAGGTTGAATACACTCCAGAAATATTCTTCTGTGAAAAATGAACGAATTCGAAACTTGTGTTACGGAAAGTTTGTGAAAATGTGTACACGAGTCTATATGAAATTATTCCTTTTATAGAGGATGAAAAATCTGTAATCCACATGCTCACAACTCAGGAATGCATGTATGTCGAATCCGTCATGCATGTAACATGTACAGAACACGGAATATCATGTTGAAGGAATCTATTCAAATTACATATCTCTAGGGTAGAATTCACTCCAAGAGGGTTTTCCTGGGATCAAAGTGTGATTCTTGAAACTGGTGATAGGAGAAGCAACGAAGTCCAAGGAACTATTTCAAAGTGCATAAGTAACTTGTTTGGTGGTTGAAAAATCTGTCATGCGCATGTTCACAGCTCAGAAATGCATGTTTGAGGAATCCGTGATGCATGAAACATGTTCGGAATACGGAATGCCATGATTATGTAAACAATGTAAATTAAATGTGTATTGGTGAGAATTCGCTCAAAGAGTGTTTTCCACTGCCAAATGTCCGATTTTAGAACCTGGTGATACAAAAAACTTATGAAGTCAGAGTAAATATTTCAAAGTGTAATATACGCCTTCTTTGGTGGATGAAAGTTCACTAATCCACATGCTCACAACTCAGAAACGCATGTTTCTCGAATCCGTCATGCATGTATCATGTACGGAACCCGGAATGCCATGGTGATGGAATTCATATAAATTATATATCTATTAGGTTGAATACACTCCAGAAGTATTCTTCTGTGAAAAATAAACGAATTCGAATCTTGTGTTAGGGAAAGCTTGTGAAAATGTGTACACGAGTCTATATGAAATTATTCCTTTTATAGAGGATGAAAAATCTGTAATCCACATGCCCACAACTCAGGAATGCATGTATGTCGAATCCGTCATGCATGTAACATGTACGGAACACGGAATATCATGTTGAAGGAATCTATTCAAATTACATATCTCTAGGGTAGAATTCGCTCCAAGAGGGTTTTCCTGGGATCAAAGTGTGATTCTTGAAACTGGTGATAGGAGAAGCAACGAAGTCCAAGGAACTATTTCAAAGTGCATAAGTAACTTGTTTGGTGGTTGAAAAATCTGTCATGCGCATGTTCACAGCTCAGAAATGCATGTTTGAGGAATCCGTGATACATGAAACATGTTCGGAATACGGAATGCCATGGTTATGTAAACAATGTAAATTACATGTGTATTGGTGAGAATTCGCTCAAAGAGTGTTTTCCACTGCCAAATGTCCGATTTTAGAACCTGGTGATACAAAAAATTTATGAAGACAGTGTAAATATTTCAAAGTGTAATATATGCCTTCTTTGGTGGATGAAAGTTCACTAATCCACATGCTCACAACTCAGAAACGCATGTTTCTCGAATCCGTCATGCATGTATCATGTACGGAACCCGGAATGCCATGTTGATGGAATTCATGTAAATTATATATCTATTAGGTTGAATACACTCCAGAAGTATTCTTCTGTGAAAAATGAACGAATTCGAAACTTGTGTTAGGGAAAGCTGGTGAAAATGTGCACACGAGTCTATATTAAATTATTCCTTTTACAGAGGATGAAAAATCAGTAATCCACATGCTCACAACTCAGGAATGCATGTATGTCGAATCCGTCATGCATGTAACATGTACGGAACACGGAATATCATGTTGAAGGAATGTATTCAAATTACATATCTCTAGGGTAGAATTCGCTCCAAGAGGGTTTTTCTGGGATCAAATTGTGATTCTTGAAACTGGTGATAGGAGAAGCAACGAAGTCCAAGGAACTATTTCAAAGTGCATAAGTAACTTGTTTGGTGGTTGAAACATCTGTCATGCGCATGTTCACAGCTCAGAAATGCATGTTTGAGGAATCCGTGATGCATGAAACATGTTCGGAATACGGAATGCCATGGTTTTGTAAACAATGTAAATTACATGTGTATTGGTGAGAATTCGCTCAAAGAGTGTTTTCTACTGCCAAATGTCCGATTTTAGAACCTGGTGATACAAAAAACTTATGAAGTCAGAGTAAATATTTCAAAGTGTAATATATGCCTTCTTTGGTGGATGAAAGTTCACTAATCCACATGCTCACAACTCAGAAACGCATGTTTCTCGAATCCGTCATGCATGGATCATGTACGGAACCCGGAATGCCATGTTGATGGAATTCATGTAAATTATATATCTATTAGGTTGAATACACTCCAGAAATATTCTTCTGTGAAAAATGAACGAATTCGAAACTTGTGTTACGGAAAGTTTGTGAAAATGTTTACACGAGTCTATATGAAATTATTCCTTTTATAGAGGATGAAAAATCTGTAATCCACATGCTCACAACTCAGGAATGCATGTATGTCGAATCCGTCATGCATGTAACATGTACGGAACACGGAATATCATGTTGAAGGAATCTATTCAAATTACATATCTCTAGGGTAGAATTCACTCCAAGAGGGTTTTCCTGGGATCAAAGTGTGATTCTTGAAACTGGTGATAGGAGAAGCAACGAAGTCCAAGGATCTATTTCAAAGTGCATAAGTAACTTGTTTGGTGGTTGAAAAATCTGTCATGCGCATGTTCACAGCTCAGAAATGCATGTTTGAGGAATCCGTGATGCATGAAACATGTTCGGAATACGGAATGCCATGATTATGTAAACAATGTAAATTACATGTGTATTGGTGAGAATTCGCTCAAAGAGTGTTTTCCACTGCCAAATGTCCGATTTTAGAACCTGGTGATACAAAAAAATTATGAAGTCAGTGTAAATATTTCAATGTGTAATATATGCCTTCTTTGGTGGATGAAAGTTCACTAATCCACATGCTCACAACTCAGAAACGCATGTTTCTCGAATCCATCATGCATGTATCATGTACGGAACCCGGAATGCCATGTTGATGGAATTCATGTAAATTATATATCTATTAGGTTGAATACACTCCAGAAGTATTCTTCTGTGAAAAATGAACGAATTCGAAACTTGTGTTATGAAAAGCTGGTGAAAATGTGTACACGAGTCTATATTAAATTATTCTTTTTACAGAGGATGAAAAATCAGTAATCCACATGCTCACAACTCAGGAATGCATGTATGTCGAATCCGTCATGCATGTAACTTGTACGGAACACGGAATATCATGTTGAAGGAATGTATTCAAATTACATATCTCTAGGGTAGAATTCGCTCCAAGAGGGTTTTTCTGGGATCAAAGTGTGATTCTTGAAACTGGTGATAGGAGAAGCAACGAAGTCCAAGGAACTATTTCAAAGTGCATAAGTAACTTGTTTGGTGGTTGAAAAATCTGTCATGCGCATGTTCACAGCTCAGAAATGCATGTTTGAGGAATCCGTGATGCATGAAACATGTTCGGAATACGGAATGCCATGATTATGTAAACAATGTAAATTACATGTGTATTGGTGAGAATTCGCTCAAAGAGTGTTTTCCACTGCCAAATGTCCGATTTTAGAACCTGGTGATACAAAAAACTTATGAAGTCAGTGTAAATATTTCAAAGTGTAATATATGCCTTCTTTGGTGGATGAAAGTTCACTAATCCACATGCTCACAACTCAGAAACGCATGTTTCTCGAATCCGTCATGCATGTATCATGTACGGAACCCGGAATGCCATGTTGATGGAATTCATGTAAATTATATATCTATTAGGTTGAATACACTCCAGAAGTATTCTTCTGTGAAAAATGAACGAATTCGAAACTTGTGTTATGAAAAGCTGGTGAAAATGTGTACACGAGTCTATATTAAATTATTCCTTTTACAGAGGACGAAAAATCAGTAATCCACATGCTCACAACTCAGGAATGCATGTATGTCGAATCCGTCATGCATGTAACTTGTACGGAACACGGAATATCATGTTGAAGGAATGTATTCAAATTACATATCTCTAGGGTAGAATTCGCTCCAAGAGGGTTTTTCTGGGATCAAAGTGTGATTCTTGAAACTGGTGATAGGAGAAGCAACGAAGTCCAAGGAACTATTTCAAAGTGCATAAGTAACTTGTTTGGTGGTTGAAACATCTGTCATGCGCATGTTCACTGCTCAGAAATGCATGTTTGAGGAATCCGCGATGCATGAAACATGTTCGGAATACGGAATGCCATGGTTATGTAAACAATGTAAATTACATGTGTATTGGTGAGAATTCGCTCAAAGAGTGTTTTCTACTGCCAAATGTCCGGTTTTAGAACCTGGTGATACAAAAAACTTATGAAGTCAATGTAAATATTTCAAAGTGTAATATATGCCTTCTTTGGTGGATGAAAGTTCACTAATCCACATGCTCACAACTCAGAAACGCATGTTTCTCGAATCCGTCATGCATGTATCATGTACGGAACCCGGAATGCCATGTTGATGGAATTCATGTAAATTATATATCTATTAGGTTGAATACACTCCAGAAGTATTCTTCTGTGAAAATAAACGAATTCGAATCTTGTGTTAGGGAAAGCTTGTGAAAATGTGTACACGAGTCTATATGAAATTATTCCTTTTATAGAGGATGAAAAATCTGTAATCCACATGCTCACAACTCAGGAATGCATGTATGTTGAATCCGTCATGCATGTAACATGTACGGAACACGGAATATCATGTTGAAGGAATCTATTCAAATTACATATCTCTAGGGTAGAATTCGCTCCAAGAGGGTTTTCCTGGGATCAAAGTGTGATTCTTGAAACTGGTGATAGGAGAAGCAACGAAGTCCAAGGAACTATTTCAAAGTGCATAAGTAACTTGTTTGGTGGTTGAAAAATCTGTCATGCGCATGTTCACAGCTCAGAAATGCATGTTTGAGGAATCCGTGATACATGAAACATGTTCGGAATACGGAATGCCATGGTTATGTAAACAATGTAAATTACATGTGTATTGGTGAGAATTCGCTCAAAGAGTGTTTTCCACTGCCAAATGTCCGATTTTAGAACCTGGTGATACAAAAAATTTATGAAGTCAGTGTAAATATTTCAAAGTGTAATATATGCCTTCTTTGGTGGATGAAAGTTCACTAATCCACATGCTCACAACTCAGAAACGCATGTTTCTCGAATCCGTCATGCATGTATCATGTACGGAACCCGGAATGCCATGTTGATGGAATTCATGTAAATTATATATCTATTAGGTTGAATACACTCCAGAAGTATTCTTCTGTGAAAAATGAACGAATTCGAAACTTGTGTTAGGGAAAGCTGGTGAAAATGTGCACACGAGTCTATATTAAAATATTCCTTTTACAGAGGATGAAAAATCAGTAATCCACATGCTCACAACTCAGGAATGCATGTATGTCGAATCCGTCATGCATGTAACATGTACGGAACACGGAATATCATGTTGAAGGAATGTATTCAAATTACATATCTCTAGGGTAGAATTCGCTCCAAGAGGGTTTTTCTGGGATCAAATTGTGATTCTTGAAACTGGTGATAGGAGAAGCAACGAAGTCCAAGGAAATATTTCAAAGTGCATAAGTAACTTGTTTGGTGGTTGAAACATCTGCCATGCGCATGTTCACAGCTCAGAAATGCATGTTTGAGGAATCCGTGATGCATGAAACATGTTCGGAATACGGAATGCCATGGTTTTGTAAACAATGTAAATTACATGTGTATTGGTGAGAATTCGCTCAAAGAGTGTTTTCTACTGCCAAATGTCCGATTTTAGAACCTGGTGATACAAAAAACTTATGAAGTCAGAGTAAATATTTCAAAGTGTAATATATGCCTTCTTTGGTGGATGAAAGTTCACTAATCCACATGCTCACAACTCAGAAACGCATGTTTCTCGAATCCGTCATGCATGGATCATGTACGGAACCCGGAATGCCATGTTGATGGAATTCATGTAAATTATATATCTATTAGGTTGAATACACTCCAGAAATATTCTTCTGTGAAAAATGAACGAATTCGAAACTTGTGTTACGGAAAGTTTGTGAAAATGTTTACACGAGTCTATATGAAATTATTCCTTTTATAGAGGATGAAAAATCTGTAATCCACATGCTCACAACTCAGGAATGCATGTATGTCGAATCCGTCATGCATGTAACATGTACGGAACACGGAATATCATGTTGAAGGAATCTATTCAAATTACATATCTCTAGGGTAGAATTCACTCCAAGAGGGTTTTCCTGGGATCAAAGTGTGATTCTTGAAACTGGTGATAGGAGAAGCAACGAAGTCCAAGGAACTATTTCAAAGTGCATAAGTAACTTGTTTGGTGGTTGAAAAATCTGTCATGCGCATGTTCACAGCTCAGAAATGCATGTTTGAGGAATCCGTGATGCATGAAACATGTTCGGAATACGGAATGCCATGATTATGTAAACAATGTAAATTACATGTGTATTGGTGAGAATTCGCTCAAAGAGTGTTTTCTACTGCCAAATGTCCGATTTTAGAACCTGGTGATACAAAAAACTTATGAAGTCAGTGTAAATATTTCAATGTGTAATATATGCCTTCTTTGGTGGATGAAAGTTCACTAATCCACATGCTCACAACTCAGAAACGCATGTTTCTCGAATCCATCATGCATGTATCATGTACGGAACCCGGAATGCCATGTTGATGGAATTCATGTAAATTATATATCTATTAGGTTGAATACACTCCAGAAGTATTCTTCTGTGAAAAATGAACGAATTCGAAACTTGTGTTATGAAAAGCTGGTGAAAATGTGTACACGAGTCTATATTAAATTATTCTTTTTACAGAGGATGAAAAATCAGTAATCCACATGCTCACAACTCAGGAATGCATGTATGTCGAATCCGTCATGCATGTAACTTGTACGGAACACGGAATATCATGTTGAAGGAATGTATTCAAATTACATATCTCTAGGGTAGAATTCGCTCCAAGAGGGTTTTTCTGGGATCAAAGTGTGATTCTTGAAACTGGTGATAGGAGAAGCAACGAAGTCCAAGGAACTATTTCAAAGTGCATAAGTAACTTGTTTGGTGGTTGAAAAATCTGTCATGCGCATGTTCACAGCTCAGAAATGCATGTTTGAGGAATCCGTGATGCATGAAACATGTTCGGAATACGGAATGCCATGATTATGTAAACAATGTAAATTACATGTGTATTGGTGAGAATTCGCTCAAAGAGTGTTTTCTACTGCCAAATGTCCGGTTTTAGAACCTGGTGATACAAAAAACTTATGAAGTCAGTGTAAATATTTCAAAGTGTAATATATGCCTTCTTTGGTGGATGAAAGTTCACTAATCCACATGCTCACAACTCAGAAACGCATGTTTCTCGAATCCGTCATGCATGTATCATGTACGGAACCCGGAATGCCATGTTGATGGAATTCATGTAAATTATATATCTATTAGGTTGAATGCACTCCAGAAGTATTCTTCTGTGAAAATAAACGAATTCGAATCTTGTGTTAGGGAAAGCTTGTGAAAATGTGTACACGAGTCTATATGAAATTATTCCTTTTATAGAGGATGAAAAATCTGTAATCCACATGCTCACAACTCAGGAATGCATGTATGTTGAATCCGTCATGCATGTAACATGTACGGAACACGGAATATCATGTTGAAGGAATCTATTCAAATTACATATCTCTAGGGTAGAATTCGCTCCAAGAGGGTTTTCCTGGGATCAAAGTGTGATTCTTGAAACTGGTGATAGGAGAAGCAACGAAGTCCAAGGAACTATTTCAAAGTGCATAAGTAACTTGTTTGGTGGTTGAAAAATCTGTCATGCGCATGTTCACAGCTCAGAAATGCATGTTTGAAGAATCCGTGATGTATGAAACATGTTCGGAATACGGAATGCCATGGTTATGTAAACAATGTAAATTACATGTGTATTGGTGAGAATTCGCTCAAAGAGTGTTTTCCACTGCCAAATGTCCGATTTTAGAACCTGGTGATACAAAAAACTTATGAAGTCAGTGTAAATAATTCAAAGTGTAATATATGCCTTCTTTGGTGGATGAAAGTTCACTAATCCACATGCTCACAACTCAGAAACGCATGTTTCTCGAATCCGTCATGCATGTATCATGTACGGAACCCGGAATGCCATGTTGATGGAATTCATGTAAATTATATATCTATTAGGTTGAATACACTCCAGAAGTATTCTTCTGTGAAAAATGAACGAATTCGAAACTTGTGTTATGGAAAGCTGGTGAAAATGTGCACACGAGTCTATATTAAATTATTCCTTTTACAGAGGATGAAAAATCAGTAATCCACATGCTCACAACTCAGGAATGCATGTATGTCGAATCCGTCATGCATGTAACATGTACGGAACACGGAATATCATGTTGAAGGAATGTATTCAAATTACAAATCTCTAGGGTAGAATTCGCTCCAAGAGGGTTTTTCTGGGATCAAAGTGTGATTCTTGAAACTGGTGATAGGAGAAGCAACGAAGTCCAAGGAACTATTTCAAAGTGCATAAGTAACTTGTTTGGTGGTTGAAACATCTGTCATGCGCATGTTCACAGCTCAGAAATGCATGTTTGAGGAATCCATGATGCATGAAACATGTTCAGAATACGGAATGCCATGGTTATGTAAACAATGTAAATTACATGTGTATTGGTGAGAATTCGCTCAAACAGTGTTTTCTACTGCCAAATGTCCGATTTTAGAACCTGGTGATACAAAAAACTTATGAAGTCAGAGTAAATATTTCAAAGTGTAATATACACCTTCTTTGGTGGATGAAAGTTCACTAATCCACTTGCTCACAACTCAGAAACGCATGTTTCTCGAATCCGTCATGCATGTATCATGTACGGAACCCGGAATGCCATGGTGATGGAATTCATGTAAATTATATATCTATTAGGTTGAATACACTCCAGAAGTATTCTTCTGTGAAAAATAAACGAATTCGAATCTTGTGTTAGGGAAAGCTTGTGAAAATGTGTACACGAGTCTATATGAAATTATTCCTTTTATAGAGGATGAAAAATCTGTAATCCACATGCCCACAACTCAGGAATGCATGTATGTCGAATCCGTCATGCATGTAACATGTACGGATCACGGAATATCATGTTGAAGGAATCTATTCAAATTACATATCTCTAGGGTAGAATTCGCTCCAAGAGGGTTTTCCTGGGATCAAAGTGTGATTCTTGAAACTGGTGATAGGAGAAGCAACGAAGTCCAAGGAACTATTTCAAAGTGCATAAGTAACTTGTTTGGTGGTTGAAACATCTGTCATACGCATGTTAACAGCTCAGAAATGCATGTTTGAGGAATCCGTGATGCATGAAACATGTTCGGAATACGGAATGCCATGGTTACGTAAACAATGTAAATTACATGTGTATTGGTGAGAATTCGCTCAAAGAGTGTTTTCTACTGTCAAATGTCCGATTTTAGAACCTGGTGATACAAAAAACTTATGAAGTCAGAGTAAATATTTCAAAGTGTAATATATGCCTTCTTTGGTGGATGAAAGTTCACTAATCCACATGCTCACAACTCAGAAACGCATGTTTCTCGAATCCGTCATGCATGGATCATATACGGAACCCGGAATGCCATGTTGATGGAATTCATGTAAATTATATATCTATTAGGTTGAATACACTCCAGAAATATTCTTCTGTGAAAAATGAACGAATTCGAAACTTGTGTTACGGAAAGTTTGTGAAAATGTGTACACGAGTCTATATGAAATTATTCCTTTTATAGAGGATGAAAAATCTGTAATTCACATGCCCACAACTCAGGAATGCATGTATGTCGAATCCGTCATGCATGTTACATGTACGGAACACGGAATATCATGTTGAAGGAATCTATTCAAATTACATATCTGTAGGGTAGAATTCGCTCCAAGAGGGTTTTTCTGGGATCAAAGTGTGATTCTTGAAACTGGTGATAGGAGAAGCAACGAAGTCCAACGAACTATTTCAAAGTGCATAAGTAACTTGTTTGGTGGTTGAAACATCTGTCATGCGCATGTTCACAGCTCAGAAATGCATGTTTGAGGAATCCGTGATGCATGAAACATGTTCAGAATACGGAATGCCATGGTTATGTAAACAATGTAAATTACATGTGTATTGGTAAGAATTCGCTCAAAGAGTGTTTTCTACTGCCAAATGTCCGATTTTAGAACCTGGTGATACAAAAAACTTATGAAGTCAGAATAAATAGTTCAAAGTGTAATATATGCCTTCTTTGGTGGATGAAAGTTCACTAATCCACATGCTCACAACTCAGAAACGCATGTTTCTCGAATCCGTCACGCATGTATCATGTACGGAACCCGGAATGCCATGTTGATGGAATTCATGTAAATTATATATCTATTAGGTTGAATACACTCCAGAAGTATTCTTCTGTGAAAAATGAACGAATTCGAAACTTGTGTTATGAAAAGCTGGTGAAAATGTGTACACGAGTCTATATTAAATTACTCCTTTTACAGAGGACGAAAAATCAGTAATCCACATGCTCACAACTCAGGAATGCATGTATGTCGAATCCGTCATGCATGTAACATGTACGGAACACGGAATATCATGTTGAAGGAATCTATTCAAATTACATATCTCTAGGGTAGAATTCGCTCCAAGAGGGTTTTTCTGGGATCAAAGTGTGATTCTTGAAACTGGTGATAGGAGAAGCAACGAAGTCCAAGGAACTATTTCAAAGTGCATAAGTAACTTGTTTGGTGGTTGAAAAATCTGTCATGCGCATGTTCACAGCTCAGAAATGCATGTTTGAGGAATCCGTGATGCATGAAACATGTTCGGAATACGGAATGCCATGGTTATGTAGACAATGTAAATTACATGTGTATTGGTGAGAATTCGCTCAAAGAGTGTTTTCCACTGCCAAATGTCCGATTTTAGAACCTGGTGATACAAAAAACTTATGAAGTCAGTGTAAATATTTCAAAGTGTAATATATGCCTCCTTTGGTGGATGAAAGTTCACTAATCCACATGCTCACAACTCAGAAACGCATGTTTCTCGAATCCATCATGCATGTATCATGTACGGAACCCGGAATGCCATGTTGATGGAATTCATGTAAATTATATATCTATTAGGTTGAATACACTCCAGAAGTATTCTTCTGTGAAAAATGAACGAATTCGAAACTTGTGTTATGAAAAGCTGGTGAAAATGTGTACACGAGTCTATATTAAATTATTCCTTTTACAGAGGACGAAAAATCAGTAATCCACATGCTCACAACTCAGGAATGCATGTATGTCGAATCCGTCATGCATGTAACATGTACGGAACACGGAATATCATGTTGAAGGAATGTATTCAAATTACATATCTCTAGGGTAGAATTCGCTCCAAGAGGGTTTTTCTGGGATCAAAGTGTGATTCTTGAAACTGGTGATAGGAGAAGCAACGAAGTCCAAGGAACTATTTCAAAGTGCATAAGTAACTTGTTTGGTGGTTGACAAATCTGTCATGCGCATGTTCACAGCTCAGAAATGCATGTTTGAGGAATCCGTGATGCATGAAACATGTTCGGAATACGGAATGACATGGTTATGTAAACAATGTAAATTACATGTGTATTGGTGAGAATTCGCTCAAAGAGTGTTTTCCACTGCCAAATGTCCGATTTTAGAACCTGGTGATACAAAAAACTTATGAAGTCAGTGTAAATATTTCAAAGTGTAATATATGCCTTCTTTGGTGGATGAAAGTTCACTAATCCAAATGCTCACAACTCAGAAACGCATGTTTCTCGAATCCGTCATGCATGTATCATGTACGGAACCCGGAATGCCATGTTGATGGAATTCATGTAAATTATATATCTATTAGGTTGAATACACTCCAGAAGTATTCTTCTGTGAAAAATAAACGAATTCGAATCTTGTGTTAGGGAAAGCTTGTGAAAATGTGTACACGAGTCTATATGAAATTATTCCTTTTATAGAGGATGAAAAATCTGTAATCCACATGCTCACAACTCAGGAATGCATGTATGTCGAATCTGTCATGCATGTAACATGTACGGAACACGGAATATCATGTTGAAGGAATCTATTCAAATTACATATCTCTAGGGTAGAATTCCCTCCAAGGGGGTTTTCCTGGGATCAAAGTGTGATTCTTGAAACTGGTGATAGGAGAAGCAACGAAGTCCAAGGAACTATTTCAAAGTGCATAAGTAACTTGTTTGGTGGTTGAAACATCTGTCATGCGCATGTTCACAGCTCAGAAATGCATGTTTGAGGAATCCGTGATGCATGAAACATGTTCGGAATACGGAATGCCATGGTTACGTAAACAATGTAAATTACATGTGTATTGGTGAGAATTCGCTCAAAGAGTGTTTTCTACTGCCAAATGTCCGATTTTAGAACCTGGTGATACAAAAAACTTATGAAGTCAGAGTAAATATTTCAAAGTGTAATATATGCCTTCTTTGGTGGATGAAAGTTCACTAATCCACATGCTCACAACTCAGAAACGCATGTTTCTCGAATCCGTCATGCATGGATCATGTACGGAACCCGGAATGCCATGTTGATGGAATTCATGTAAATTATATATCTATTAGGTTGAATACACTCCAGAAATATTCTTCTGTGAAAAATGAACGAATTCGAAACTTGTGTTACGGAAAGTTTGTGAAAATGTGTACACGAGTCTATATGAAATTATTCCTTTTATAGAGGATGAAAAATCTGTAATCCACATGCTCACAACTCAGGAATGCATGTATGTCGAATCCGTCATGCATGTAACATGTACAGAACACGGAATATCATGTTGAAGGAATCTATTCAAATTACATATCTCTAGGGTAGAATTCACTCCAAGAGGGTTTTCCTGGGATCAAAGTGTGATTCTTGAAACTGGTGATAGGAGAAGCAACGAAGTCCAAGGAACTATTTCAAAGTGCATAAGTAACTTGTTTGGTGGTTGAAAAATCTGTCATGCGCATGTTCACAGCTCAGAAATGCATGTTTGAGGAATCCGTGATGCATGAAACATGTTCGGAATACGGAATGCCATGATTATGTAAACAATGTAAATTAAATGTGTATTGGTGAGAATTCGCTCAAAGAGTGTTTTCCACTGCCAAATGTCCGATTTTAGAACCTGGTGATACAAAAAACTTATGAAGACAGAGTAAATATTTCAAAGTGTAATATACGCCTTCTTTGGTGGATGAAAGTTCACTAATCCACATGCTCACAACTCAGAAACGCATGTTTCTCGAATCCGTCATGCATGTATCATGTACGGAACCCGGAATGCCATGGTGATGGAATTCATATAAATTATATATCTATTAGGTTGAATACACTCCAGAAGTATTCTTCTGTGAAAAATAAACGAATTCGAATCTTGTGTTAGGGAAAGCTTGTGAAAATGTGTACACGAGTCTATATGAAATTATTCCTTTTATAGAGGATGAAAAATCTGTAATCCACATGCCCACAACTCAGGAATGCATGTATGTCGAATCCGTCATGCATGTAACATGTACGGAACACGGAATATCATGTTGAAGGAATCTATTCAAATTACATATCTCTAGGGTAGAATTCGCTCCAAGAGGGTTTTCCTGGGATCAAAGTGTGATTCTTGAAACTGGTGATAGGAGAAGCAACGAAGTCCAAGGAACTATTTCAAAGTGCATAAGTAACTTGTTTGGTGGTTGAAAAATCTGTCATGCGCATGTTCACAGCTCAGAAATGCATGTTTGAGGAATCCGTGATACATGAAACATGTTCGGAATACGGAATGCCATGGTTATGTAAACAATGTAAATTACATGTGTATTGGTGAGAATTCGCTCAAAGAGTGTTTTCCACTGCCAAATGTCCGATTTTAGAACCTGGTGATACAAAAAATTTATGAAGACAGTGTAAATATTTCAAAGTGTAATATATGCCTTCTTTGGTGGATGAAAGTTCACTAATCCACATGCTCACAACTCAGAAACGCATGTTTCTCGAATCCGTCATGCATGTATCATGTACGGAACCCGGAATGCCATGTTGATGGAATTCATGTAAATTATATATCTATTAGGTTGAATACACTCCAGAAGTATTCTTCTGTGAAAAATGAACGAATTCGAAACTTGTGTTAGGGAAAGCTGGTGAAAATGTGCACACGAGTCTATATTAAATTATTCCTTTTACAGAGGATGAAAAATCAGTAATCCACATGCTCACAACTCAGGAATGCATGTATGTCGAATCCGTCATGCATGTAACATGTACGGAACACGGAATATCATGTTGAAGGAATGTATTCAAATTACATATCTCTAGGGTAGAATTCGCTCCAAGAGGGTTTTTCTGGGATCAAATTGTGATTCTTGAAACTGGTGATAGGAGAAGCAACGAAGTCCAAGGAACTATTTCAAAGTGCATAAGTAACTTGTTTGGTGGTTGAAACATCTGTCATGCGCATGTTCACTGCTCAGAAATGCATGTTTGAGGAATCCGCGATGCATGAAACATGTTCGGAATACGGAATGCCATGGTTATGTAAACAATGTAAATTACATGTGTATTGGTGAGAATTCGCTCAAAGAGTGTTTTCTACTGCCAAATGTCCGGTTTTAGAACCTGGTGATACAAAAAACTTATGAAGTCAATGTAAATATTTCAAAGTGTAATATATGCCTTCTTTGGTGGATGAAAGTTCACTAATCCACATGCTCACAACTCAGAAACGCATGTTTCTCGAATCCGTCATGCATGTATCATGTACGGAACCCGGAATGCCATGTTGATGGAATTCATGTAAATTATATATCTATTAGGTTGAATACACTCCAGAAGTATTCTTCTGTGAAAATAAACGAATTCGAATCTTGTGTTAGGGAAAGCTTGTGAAAATGTGTACACGAGTCTATATGAAATTATTCCTTTTATAGAGGATGAAAAATCTGTAATCCACATGCTCACAACTCAGGAATGCATGTATGTTGAATCCGTCATGCATGTAACATGTACGGAACACGGAATATCATGTTGAAGGAATCTATTCAAATTACATATCTCTAGGGTAGAATTCGCTCCAAGAGGGTTTTCCTGGGATCAAAGTGTGATTCTTGAAACTGGTGATAGGAGAAGCAACGAAGTCCAAGGAACTATTTCAAAGTGCATAAGTAACTTGTTTGGTGGTTGAAAAATCTGTCATGCGCATGTTCACAGCTCAGAAATGCATGTTTGAGGAATCCGTGATACATGAAACATGTTCGGAATACGGAATGCCATGGTTATGTAAACAATGTAAATTACATGTGTATTGGTGAGAATTCGCTCAAAGAGTGTTTTCCACTGCCAAATGTCCGATTTTAGAACCTGGTGATACAAAAAATTTATGAAGTCAGTGTAAATATTTCAAAGTGTAATATATGCCTTCTTTGGTGGATGAAAGTTCACTAATCCACATGCTCACAACTCAGAAACGCATGTTTCTCGAATCCGTCATGCATGTATCTTGTACGGAACCCGGAATGCCATGTTGATGGAATTCATGTAAATTATATATCTATTAGGTTGAATACACTCCAGAAGTATTCTTCTGTGAAAAATGAACGAATTCGAAACTTGTGTTAGGGAAAGCTGGTGAAAATGTGCACACGAGTCTATATTAAAATATTCCTTTTACAGAGGATGAAAAATCAGTAATCCACATGCTCACAACTCAGGAATGCATGTATGTCGAATCCGTCATGCATGTAACATGTACGGAACACGGAATATCATGTTGAAGGAATGTATTCAAATTACATATCTCTAGGGTAGAATTCGCTCCAAGAGGGTTTTTCTGGGATCAAATTGTGATTCTTGAAACTGGTGATAGGAGAAGCAACGAAGTCCAAGGAACTATTTCAAAGTGCATAAGTAACTTGTTTGGTGGTTGAAACATCTGTCATGCGCATGTTCACAGCTCAGAAATGCATGTTTGAGGAATCCGTGATGCATGAAACATGTTCGGAATACGGAATGCCATGGTTTTGTAAACAATGTAAATTACATGTGTATTGGTGAGAATTCGCTCAAAGAGTGTTTTCTACTGCCAAATGTCCGATTTTAGAACCTGGTGATACAAAAAACTTATGAAGTCAGAGTAAATATTTCAAAGTGTAATATATGCCTTCTTTGGTGGATGAAAGTTCACTAATCCACATGCTCACAACTCAGAAACGCATGTTTCTCGAATCCGTCATGCATGGATCATGTACGGAACCCGGAATGCCATGTTGATGGAATTCATGTAAATTATATATCTATTAGGTTGAATACACTCCAGAAATATTCTTCTGTGAAAAATGAACGAATTCGAAACTTGTGTTACGGAAAGTTTGTGAAAATGTTTACACGAGTCTATATGAAATTATTCCTTTTATAGAGGATGAAAAATCTGTAATCCACATGCTCACAACTCAGGAATGCATGTATGTCGAATCCGTCATGCATGTAACATGTACGGAACACGGAATATCATGTTGAAGGAATCTATTCAAATTACATATCTCTAGGGTAGAATTCACTCCAAGAGGGTTTTCCTGGGATCAAAGTGTGATTCTTGAAACTGGTGATAGGAGAAGCAACGAAGTCCAAGGAACTATTTCAAAGTGCATAAGTAACTTGTTTGGTGGTTGAAAAATCTGTCATGCGCATGTTCACAGCTCAGAAATGCATGTTTGAGGAATCCGTGATGCATGAAACATGTTCGGAATACGGAATGCCATGATTATGTAAACAATGTAAATTACATGTGTATTGGTGAGAATTCGCTCAAAGAGTGTTTTCTACTGCCAAATGTCCGATTTTAGAACCTGGTGATACAAAAAACTTATGAAGTCAGTGTAAATATTTCAATGTGTAATATATGCCTTCTTTGGTGGATGAAAGTTCACTAATCCACATGCTCACAACTCAGAAACGCATGTTTCTCGAATCCATCATGCATGTATCATGTACGGAACCCGGAATGCCATGTTGATGGAATTCATGTAAATTATATATCTATTAGGTTGAATACACTCCAGAAGTATTCTTCTGTGAAAAATGAACGAATTCGAAACTTGTGTTATGAAAAGCTGGTGAAAATGTGTACACGAGTCTATATTAAATTATTCTTTTTACAGAGGATGAAAAATCAGTAATCCACATGCTCACAACTCAGGAATGCATGTATGTCGAATCCGTCATGCATGTAACTTGTACGGAACACGGAATATCATGTTGAAGGAATGTATTCAAATTACATATCTCTAGGGTAGAATTCGCTCCAAGAGGGTTTTTCTGGGATCAAAGTGTGATTCTTGAAACTGGTGATAGGAGAAGCAACGAAGTCCAAGGAACTATTTCAAAGTGCATAAGTAACTTGTTTGGTGGTTGAAAAATCTGTCATGCGCATGTTCACAGCTCAGAAATGCATGTTTGAGGAATCCGTGATGCATGAAACATGTTCGGAATACGGAATGCCATGATTATGTAAACAATGTAAATTACATGTGTATTGGTGAGAATTCGCTCAAAGAGTGTTTTCCACTGCCAAATGTCCGATTTTAGAACCTGGTGATACAAAAAACTTATGAAGTCAGTGTAAATATTTCAAAGTGTAATATATGCCTTCTTTGGTGGATGAAAGTTCACTAATCCACATGCTCACAACTCAGAAACGCATGTTTCTCGAATCCGTCATGCATGTATCATGTACGGAACCCAGAATGCCATGTTGATGGAATTCATGTAAATTATATATCTATTAGGTTGAATACACTCCAGAAGTATTCTTCTGTGAAAAATGAACGAATTCGAAACTTGTGTTATGAAAAGCTGGTGAAAATGTGTACACGAGTCTATATTAAATTATTCCTTTTACAGAGGACGAAAAATCAGTAATCCACATGCTCACAACTCAGGAATGCATGTATGTCGAATCCGTCATGCATGTAACTTGTACGGAACACGGAATATCATGTTGAAGGAATGTATTCAAATTACATATCTCTAGGGTAGAATTCGCTCCAAGAGGGTTTTTCTGGGATCAAAGTGTGATTCTTGAAACTGGTGATAGGAGAAGCAACGAAGTCCAAGGAACTATTTCAAAGTGCATAAGTAACTTGTTTGGTGGTTGAAACATCTGTCATGCGCATGTTCACTGCTCAGAAATGCATGTTTGAGGAATCCGCGATGCATGAAACATGTTCGGAATACGGAATGCCATGGTTATGTAAACAATGTAAATTACATGTGTATTGGTGAGAATTCGCTCAAAGAGTGTTTTCTACTGCCAAATGTCCGGTTTTAGAACCTGGTGATACAAAAAACTTATGAAGTCAGTGTAAATATTTCAAAGTGTAATATATGCCTTCTTTGGTGGATGAAAGTTCACTAATCCACATGCTCACAACTCAGAAACGCATGTTTCTCGAATCCGTCATGCATGTATCATGTACGGAACCCGGAATGCCATGTTGATGGAATTCATGTAAATTATATATCTATTAGGTTGAATGCACTCCAGAAGTATTCTTCTGTGAAAATAAACGAATTCGAATCTTGTGTTAGGGAAAGCTTGTGAAAATGTGTACACGAGTCTATATGAAATTATTCCTTTTATAGAGGATGAAAAATCTGTAATCCACATGCTCACAACTCAGGAATGCATGTATGTTGAATCCGTCATGCATGTAACATGTACGGAACACGGAATATCATGTTGAAGGAATCTATTCAAATTACATATCTCTAGGGTAGAATTCGCTCCAAGAGGGTTTTCCTGGGATCAAAGTGTGATTCTTGAAACTGGTGATAGGAGAAGCAACGAAGTCCAAGGAACTATTTCAAAGTGCATAAGTAACTTGTTTGGTGGTTGAAAAATCTGTCATGCGCATGTTCACAGCTCAGAAATGCATGTTTGAAGAATCCGTGATGTATGAAACATGTTCGGAATACGGAATGCCATGGTTATGTAAACAATGTAAATTACATGTGTATTGGTGAGAATTCGCTCAAAGAGTGTTTTCCACTGCCAAATGTCCGATTTTAGAACCTGGTGATACAAAAAACTTATGAAGTCAGTGTAAATAATTCAAAGTGTAATATATGCCTTCTTTGGTGGATGAAAGTTCACTAATCCACATGCTCACAACTCAGAAACGCATGTTTCTCGAATCCGTCATGCATGTATCATGTACGGAACCCGGAATGCCATGTTGATGGAATTCATGTAAATTATATATCTATTAGGTTGAATACACTCCAGAAGTATTCTTCTGTGAAAAATGAACGAATTCGAAACTTGTGTTATGGAAAGCTGGTGAAAATGTGCACACGAGTCTATATTAAATTATTCCTTTTACAGAGGATGAAAAATCAGTAATCCACATGCTCACAACTCAGGAATGCATGTATGTCGAATCTGTCATGCATGTAACATGTACGGAACACGGAATATCATGTTGAAGGAATGTATTCAAATTACAAATCTCTAGGGTAGAATTCGCTCCAAGAGGGTTTTTCTGGGATCAAAGTGTGATTCTTGAAACTGGTGATAGGAGAAGCAACGAAGTCCAAGGAACTATTTCAAAGTGCATAAGTAACTTGTTTGGTGGTTGAAACATCTGTCATGCGCATGTTCACAGCTCAGAAATGCATGTTTGAGGAATCCATGATGCATGAAACATGTTCAGAATACGGAATGCCATGGTTATGTAAACAATGTAAATTACATGTGTATTGGTGAGAATTCGCTCAAACAGTGTTTTCTACTGCCAAATGTCCGATTTTAGAACCTGGTGATACAAAAAACTTATGAAGTCAGAGTAAATATTTCAAAGTGTAATATACACCTTCTTTGGTGGATGAAAGTTCACTAATCCACTTGCTCACAACTCAGAAACGCATGTTTCTCGAATCCGTCATGCATGTATCATGTACGGAACCCGGAATGCCATGGTGATGGAATTCATGTAAATTATATATCTATTAGGTTGAATACACTCCAGAAGTATTCTTCTGTGAAAAATAAACGAATTCGAATCTTGTGTTAGGGAAAGCTTGTGAAAATGTGTACACGAGTCTATATGAAATTATTCCTTTTATAGAGGATGAAAAATCTGTAATCCACATGCCCACAACTCAGGAATGCATGTATGTCGAATCCGTCATGCATGTAACATGTACGGATCACGGAATATCATGTTGAAGGAATCTATTCAAATTACATATCTCTAGGGTAGAATTCGCTCCAAGAGGGTTTTCCTGGGATCAAAGTGTGATTCTTGAAACTGGTGATAGGAGAAGCAACGAAGTCCAAGGAACTATTTCAAAGTGCATAAGTAACTTGTTTGGTGGTTGAAAAATCTGTCATGCGCATGTTCACAGCTCAAAATGCATGTTTGAGGAATCCGTGATACATGAAACATGTTCGGAATACGGAATGCCATGGTTATGTAAACAATGTAAATTACATGTGTATTGGTGAGAATTCGCTCAAAGAGTGTTTTCTACTGCCAAATGTCCGATTTTAGAACCTGGTGATACAAAAAACTTATGAAGTCAGAGTAAATATTTCAAAGTGTAATATATGCCTTCTTTGGTGGATGAAAGTTCACTAATCCACATGCTCACAACTCAGAAACGCATGTTTCTCGAATCCGTCATGCATGGATCATGTACGGAACCCGGAATGCCATGTTGATGGAATTCATGTAAATTATATATCTATTAGGTTGAATACACTCCAGAAGTATTCTTCTGTGAAAAATGAACGAATTCGAAACTTGTGTTAGGGAAAGCTTGTGAAAATGTGTACACGAGTCTATATGAAATTATTCCTTTTATAGAGGATGAAAAATCAGTAATCCACATGCTCACAACTCAGGAATGCAGGTTTGTCGAATCCGTCATGCATGTAACATGTACAGAACACGGAATATAATGTTGAAGGAATCTACTCAAATTACATATCTCTAGGGTAGAATTCGCTCCAAGAGGGTTTTTCTGGGATCAAAGTGTGATTCTTGAAACTGGTGATAGGAGAAGCAACGAAGTCCAAGGAACTATTTCAAAGTGCATAAGTAACTTGTTTGGTGGTTGAAACATCTGTCATGCGCATGTTCACAGCTCAGAAATGCATGTTTGAGGAATCCGTGATGCATGAAACATGTTCGGAATACGGAATGCCATGGTTATGTAAACAATGTAAATTATATGTGTATTGGTGAGAATTCGCTCAAAGAGTGTTTTCTACTGCCAAATGTCCGATTTTAGAACCTGGTGATACAAAAAACTTATGAAGTCAGAGTAAATATTTCAAAGTGTAATATACGCCTTCTTTGGTGGATGAAAGTTCACTAATCCACATGCTCACAACTCAGAAACGCATGTTTCTCGAATCCGTCATGCATGTATCATGTACGGAACCCGTAATGCCATGTTGATGGAATTCATGTAAAATATATATCTATTAGGTTGAATAAACTCCAGAAGTATTCTTCTGTGAAAAATGAACAAATTCGAAACTTGTGTTACGGAAAGCTTGTGAAAATGTGTACACGAGTCTATATGAAATTATTCCTTTTATAGAGGATGAAAAATCAGTAATAGACATGGTCACAACTCAGGAATGCATGTATGTCGAATCCGTCATGCATGTTACATGTACGGAACACGGAATATCATGTTGAAGGAATCTATTCAAATTACATATCTCTAGGGTAGAATTCGCTCCAAGAGGGTTTTTCTGGGATCAAAGTGTGATTCTTGAAACTGGTGATAGGAGAAGCAACGAAGTCCAAGGAACTATTTCAAAGTGCATAAGTAACTTGTTTGGTGGTTGAAATATCTGTCATGCGCATGTTCACAGCTCAGAAATGCATGTTTGAGGAATCCGTGATGCATGAAACATGTTCGGAATACGGAATGCCATGGTTATGTAAACAATGTAAATTACATGTGTATTGGTGAGAATTCGCTCAAAGAGTGTTTTCTACTGCCAAATGTCCGATTTTAGAACCTGGTGATACAAAAAACTTATGAAGTCAGAGTAAATATTTCAAAGTGTAATATACGCCTTCTTTGGTGGATGAAAGTTCACTAATCCACATGCTCACAACTCAGAAACGCATGTTTCTCGAATCCGTCATGCATGTATCATGTACGGAACCCGGAATGCCATGGTGATGGAATTCATGTAAATTATATATCTATTAGGTTGAACACACTCCAGAAGTATTCTTCTGTGAAAAATAAACGAATTCGAATCTTGTGTTAGGGAAAGCTTGTGAAAATGTGTACACGAGTCTATATGAAATTATTCCTTTTATAGAGGATGAAAAATCTGTAATCCACATGCCCACAACTCAGGAATGCATGTATGTCGAATCCGTCATGCATGTAACATGTACGGAACACGGAATATCATGTTGAAGGAAACTATTCAAATTACATATCTCTAGGGTAGAATTCCCTCCAAGAGGGTTTTCCTGGGATCAAAGTGTGATTCTTGAAACTGGTGATAGGAGAAGCAACGAAGTCCAAGGAACTATTTCAAAGTGCATAAGTAACTTGTTTGGTGGTTGAAAAATCTGTCATGCGCATGTTCACAGCTCAGAAATGCATGTTTGAGGAATCCGTGATACATGAAACATGTTCGGAATACGGAATGCCATGGTTATGTAAACAATGTAAATTACATGTGTATTGGTGAGAATTCGCTCAAAGAGTGTTTTCCACTGCCAAATGTCCGATTTTAGAACCTGGTGATACAAAAAACTTATGAAGTCAGTGTAAATATTTCAAAGTGTAATATATGCCTTCTTTGGTGGATGAAAGTTCACTAATCCACATGCTCACAACTCAGAAACGCATGTTTCTCTAATCCGTCATGCATGTATCATGTACGGAACCCAGAATGCCATGTTGATGGAATTCATGTAAATTATATATCTATTAGGTTGAATACACTCCAGAAGTATTCTTCTGTGAAAAATGAACGAATTCGAAACTTGTGTTAGGGAAAGCTGGTGAAAATGTGCACACGAGTCTATATTAAATTATTCCTTTTACAGAGGATGAAAAATCAGTAATCCACATGCTCACAACTCAGGAATGCATGTATGTCGAATCCGTCATGCATGTAACATGTACGGAACACGGAATATCATGTTGAAGGAATGTATTCAAATTACATATCTCTAGGGTAGAATTCGCTCCAAGAGGGTTTTTCTGGGATCAAAGTGTGATTCTTGAAACTGGTGATAGGAGAAGCAACGAAGTCCAAGGAACTATTTCAAAGTGCATAAGTAACTTGTTTGGTGGTTGAAACATCTGTCATGCGCATGTTCACAGCTCAGAAATGCATGTTTGAGGAATCCGTGATGCATGAAACATGTTCGGAATACGGAATGCCATGGTTACGTAAACAATGTAAATTACATGTGTATTGGTGAGAATTCGCTCAAAGAGTGTTTTCTACTGCCAAATGTCCGATTTTAGAACCTGGTGATACAAAAAACTTATGAAGTCAGAGTAAATATTTCAAAGTGTAATATATGCCTTCTTTGGTGGATGAAAGTTCACTAATCCACATGCTCACAACTCAGAAACGCATGTTTCTCGAATCCGTCATGCATGGATCATGTACGGAACCCGGAATGCCATGTTGATGGAATTCATGTAAATTATATATCTATTAGGTTGAATACACTCCAGAAATATTCTTCTGTGAAAAATGAACGAATTCGAAACTTGTGTTACGGAAAGTTTGTGAAAATGTGTACACGAGTCTATATGAAATTATTCCTTTTATAGAGGATGAAAAATCTGTAATCCACATGCTCACAACTCAGGAATGCATGTATGTCGAATCCGTCATGCATGTAACATGTACGGAACACGGAATATCATGTTGAAGGAATCTATTCAAATTACATATCTCTAGGGTAGAATTCGCTCCAAGAGGGTTTTCCTGGGATCAAAGTGCGATTCTTGAAACTGGTGATAGGAGAAGCAACGAAGTCCAAGGAACTATTTCAAAGTGCATAAGTAACTTGTTTGGTGGTTGAAAAATCTGTCATGCGCATGTTCACAGCTCAGAAATGCATGTTTGAGGAATCCGTGATGCATGAAACATGTTCGGAATACGGAATGCCATGGTTATGTAAACAATGTAAATTACATGTGTATTGGTGAGAATTCGCTCAAAGAGTGTTTTCTACTGCCAAATGTCCGGTTTTAGAACCTGGTGATACAAAAAACTTATGAAGTCAGTGTAAATATTTCAAAGTGTAATATATGCCTTCTTTGGTGGATGAAAGTTCACTAATCCACATGCTCACAACTCAGAAACGCATGTTTCTCGAATCCGTCATGCATGTATCATGTACGGAACCCGGAATGCCATGTTGATGGAATTCATGTAAATTATATATCTATTAGGTTGAATACACTCCAGAAGTATTCTTCTGTGAAAATAAACGAATTCGAATCTTGTGTTAGGGAAAGCTTGTGAAAATGTGTACACGAGTCTATATGAAATTATTCCTTTTATAGAGGATGAAAAATCTGTAATCCACATGCTCACAACTCAGGAATGCATGTATGTTGAATCCGTCATGCATGTAACATGTACGGAACACGGAATATCATGTTGAAGGAATCTATTCAAATTACATATCTCTAGGGTAGAATTCGCTCCAAGAGGGTTTTCCTGGGATCAAAGTGTGATTCTTGAAACTGGTGATAGGAGAAGCAACGAAGTCCAAGGAACTATTTCAAAGTGCATAAGTAACTTGTTTGGTGGTTGAAAAATCTGTCATGCGCATGTTCACAGTTCAGAAATGCATGTTTGAAGAATCCGTGATGTATGAAACATGTTCGGAATACGGAATGCCATGGTTATGTAAACAATGTAAATTACATGTGTATTGGTGAGAATTCGCTCAAAGAGTGTTTTCCACTGCCAAATGTCCGATTTTAGAACCTGGTGATACAAAAAACTTATGAAGTCAGTGTAAATATTTCAAAGTGTAATATATGCCTTCTTTGGTGGATGAAAGTTCACTAATCCACATGCTCACAACTCAGAAACGCATGTTTCTCGAATCCGTCATGCATGTATCATGTACGGAACCCGGAATGCCATGTTGATGGAATTCATGTAAATTATATATCTATTAGGTTGAATACACTCCAGAAGTATTCTTCTGTGAAAAATGAACGAATTCGAAACTTGTGTTATGGAAAGCTGGTGAAAATGTGCACACGAGTCTATATTAAATTATTCCTTTTACAGAGGATGAAAAATCAGTAATCCACATGCTCACAACTCAGGAATGCATGTATGTCGAATCCGTCATGCATGTAACATGTACGGAACACGGAATATCATGTTGAAGGAATGTATTCAAATTACAAATCTCTAGGGTAGTATTCGCTCCAAGAGGGTTTTTCTGGGATCAAAGTGTGATTCTTGAAACTGGTGATAGGAGAAGCAACGAAGTCCAAGGAACTATTTCAAAGTGCATAAGTAACTTGTTTGGTGGTTGAAACATCTGTCATGCGCATGTTCACAGCTCAGAAATGCATGTTTGAGGAATCCGTGATGCATGAAACATGTTCGGAATACGGAATGCCATGGTTATGTAAACAATGTAAATTACATGTGTATTGGTGAGAATTCGCTCAAAGAGTGTTTTCTACTGCCAAATGTCCGATTTTAGAACCTGGTGATACAAAAAACTTATGAAGTCAGAGTAAACATTTCAAAGTGTAATATACACCTTCTTTGGTGGATGAAAGTTCACTAATCCACTTGCTCACAACTCAGAAACGCATGTTTCTCGAATCCGTCATGCATGTATCATGTACGGAACCCGGAATGCCATGGTGATGGAATTCATGTAAATTATATATCTATTAGGTTGAATACACTCCAGAAGTATTCTTCTGTGAAAAATAAACGAATTCGAATCTTGTGTTAGGGAAAGCTTCTGAAAATGTGTACACGAGTCTATATGAAATTATTCCTTTTATAGAGGATGAAAAATCTGTAATCCACATGCTCACAACTCAGGAATGCATGTATGTTGAATCCGTCATGCATGTAACATGTACGGAACACGGAATATCATGTTGAAGGAATCTATTCAAATTACATATCTCTAGGGTAGAATTCGCTCCAAGAGGGTTTTCCTGGGATCAAAGTGTGATTCTTGAAACTGGTGATAGGAGAAGCAACGAAGTCCAAGGAACTATTTCAAAGTGCATAAGTAACTTGTTTGGTGGTTGAAAAATCTGTCATGCGCATGTTCACAGCTCAGAAATGCATGTTTGAAGAATCCGTGATGTATGAAACATGTTCGGAATACGGAATGCCATGGTTATGTAAACAATGTAAATTACATGTGTATTGGTGAGAATTCGCTCAAAGAGTGTTTTCCACTGCCAAATGTCCGATTTTAGAACCTGGTGATACAAAAAACTTATGAAGTCAGTGTAAATATTTCAAAGTGTAATATATGCCTTCTTTGGTGGATGAAAGTTCACTAATCCACATGCTCACAACTCAGAAACGCATGTTTCTCTAATCCGTCATGCATGTATCATGTACGGAACCCAGAATGCCATGTTGATGGAATTCATGTAAATTATATATCTATTAGGTTGAATACACTCCAGAAGTATTCTTCTGTGAAAAATGAACGAATTCGAAACTTGTGTTAGGGAAAGCTGGTGAAAATGTGCACACGAGTCTATATTAAATTATTCCTTTTACAGAGGATGAAAAATCAGTAATCCACATGCTCACAACTCAGGAATGCATGTATGTCGAATCCGTCATGCATGTAACATGTACGGAACACGGAATATCATGTTGAAGGAATGTATTCAAATTACATATCTCTAGGGTAGAATTCGCTCCAAGAGGGTTTTTCTGGGATCAAAGTGTGATTCTTGAAACTGGTGATAGGAGAAGCAACGAAGTCCAAGGAACTATTTCAAAGTGCATAAGTAACTTGTTTGGTGGTTGAAACATCTGTCATGCGCATGTTCACAGCTCAGAAATGCATGTTTGAGGAATCCGTGATGCATGAAACATGTTCGGAATACGGAATGCCATGGTTACGTAAACAATGTAAATTACATGTGTATTGGTGAGAATTCGCTCAAAGAGTGTTTTCTACTGCCAAATGTCCGATTTTAGAACCTGGTGATACAAAAAACTTATGAAGTCAGAGTAAATATTTCAAAGTGTAATATATGCCTTCTTTGGTGGATGAAAGTTCACTAATCCACATGCTCACAACTCAGAAACGCATGTTTCTCGAATCCGTCATGCATGGATCATGTACGGAACCCGGAATGCCATGTTGATGGAATTCATGTAAATTATATATCTATTAGGTTGAATACACTCCAGAAATATTCTTCTGTGAAAAATGAACGAATTCGAAACTTGTGTTACGGAAAGTTTGTGAAAATGTGTACACGAGTCTATATGAAATTATTCCTTTTATAGAGGATGAAAAATCTGTAATCCACATGCTCACAACTCAGGAATGCATGTATGTCGAATCCGTCATGCATGTAACATGTACGGAACACGGAATATCATGTTGAAGGAATCTATTCAAATTACATATCTCTAGGGTAGAATTCGCTCCAAGAGGGTTTTCCTGGGATCAAAGTGTGATTCTTGAAACTGGTGATAGGAGAAGCAACGAAGTCCAAGGAACTATTTCAAAGTGCATAAGTAACTTGTTTGGTGGTTGAAAAATCTGTCATGCGCATGTTCACAGCTCAGAAATGCATGTTTGAGGAATCCGTGATGCATGAAACATGTTCGGAATACGGAATGCCATGGTTATGTAAACAATGTAAATTACATGTGTATTGGTGAGAATTCGCTCAAAGAGTGTTTTCTACTGCCAAATGTCCGGTTTTAGAACCTGGTGATACAAAAAACTTATGAAGTCAGTGTAAATATTTCAAAGTGTAATATATGCCTTCTTTGGTGGATGAAAGTTCACTAATCCACATGCTCACAACTCAGAAACGCATGTTTCTCGAATCCGTCATGCATGTATCATGTACGGAACCCGGAATGCCATGTTGATGGAATTCATGTAAATTATATATCTATTAGGTTGAATACACTCCAGAAGTATTCTTCTGTGAAAATAAACGAATTCGAATCTTGTGTTAGGGAAAGCTTGTGAAAATGTGTACACGAGTCTATATGAAATTATTCCTTTTATAGAGGATGAAAAATCTGTAATCCACATGCTCACAACTCAGGAATGCATGTATGTTGAATCCGTCATGCATGTAACATGTACGGAACACGGAATATCATGTTGAAGGAATCTATTCAAATTACATATCTCTAGGGTAGAATTCGCTCCAAGAGGGTTTTCCTGGGATCAAAGTGTGATTCTTGAAACTGGTGATAGGAGAAGCAACGAAGTCCAAGGAACTATTTCAAAGTGCATAAGTAACTTGTTTGGTGGTTGAAAAATCTGTCATGCGCATGTTCACAGCTCAGAAATGCATGTTTGAAGAATCCGTGATGTATGAAACATGTTCGGAATACGGAATGCCATGGTTATGTAAACAATGTAAATTACATGTGTATTGGTGAGAATTCGCTCAAAGAGTGTTTTCCACTGCCAAATGTCCGATTTTAGAACCTGGTGATACAAAAAACTTATGAAGTCAGTGTAAATATTTCAAAGTGTAATATATGCCTTCTTTGGTGGATGAAAGTTCACTAATCCACATGCTCACAACTCAGAAACGCATGTTTCTCGAATCCGTCATGCATGTATCATGTACGGAACCCGGAATGCCATGTTGATGGAATTCATGTAAATTATATATCTATTAGGTTGAATACACTCCAGAAGTATTCTTCTGTGAAAAATGAACGAATTCGAAACTTGTGTTATGGAAAGCTGGTGAAAATGTGCACACGAGTCTATATTAAATTATTCCTTTTACAGAGGATGAAAAATCAGTAATCCACATGCTCACAACTCAGGAATGCATGTATGTCGAATCCGTCATGCATGTAACATGTACGGAACACGGAATATCATGTTGAAGGAATGTATTCAAATTACAAATCTCTAGGGTAGAATTCGCTCCAAGAGGGTTTTTCTGGGATCAAAGTGTGATTCTTGAAACTGGTGATAGGAGAAGCAACGAAGTCCAAGGAACTATTTCAAAGTGCATAAGTAACTTGTTTGGTGGTTGAAACATCTGTCATGCGCATGTTCACAGCTCAGAAATGCATGTTTGAGGAATCCGTGATGCATGAAACATGTTCGGAATACGGAATGCCATGGTTATGTAAACAATGTAAATTACATGTGTATTGGTGAGAATTCGCTCAAAGAGTGTTTTCTACTGCCAAATGTCCGATTTTAGAACCTGGTGATACAAAAAACTTATGAAGTCAGAGTAAATATTTCAAAGTGTAATATACACCTTCTTTGGTGGATGAAAGTTCACTAATCCACTTGCTCACAACTCAGAAACGCATGTTTCTCGAATCCGTCATGCATGTATCATGTACGGAACCCGGAATGCCATGGTGATGGAATTCATGTAAATTATATATCTATTAGGTTGAATACACTCCAGAAGTATTCTTCTGTGAAAAATAAACGAATTCGAATCTTGTGTTAGGGAAAGCTTCTGAAAATGTGTACACGAGTCTATATGAAATTATTCCTTTTATAGAGGATGAAAAATCTGTAATCCACATGCTCACAACTCAGGAATGCATGTATGTTGAATCCGTCATGCATGTAACATGTACGGAACACGGAATATCATGTTGAAGGAATCTATTCAAATTACATATCTCTAGGGTAGAATTCGCTCCAAGAGGGTTTTCCTGGGATCAAAGTGTGATTCTTGAAACTGGTGATAGGAGAAGCAACGAAGTCCAAGGAACTATTTCAAAGTGCATAAGTAACTTGTTTGGTGGTTGAAAAATCTGTCATGCGCATGTTCACAGCTCAGAAATGCATGTTTGAAGAATCCGTGATGTATGAAACATGTTCGGAATACGGAATGCCATGGTTATGTAAACAATGTAAATTACATGTGTATTGGTGAGAATTCGCTCAAAGAGTGTTTTCCACTGCCAAATGTCCGATTTTAGAACCTGGTGATACAAAAAACTTATGAAGTCAGTGTAAATATTTCAAAGTGTAATATATGCCTTCTTTGGTGGATGAAAGTTCACTAATCCACATGCTCACAACTCAGAAACGCATGTTTCTCGAATCCGTCATGCATGTATCATGTACGGAACCCGGAATGCCATGTTGATGGAATTCATGTAAATTATATATCTATTAGGTTGAATACACTCCAGAAGTATTCTTCTGTGAAAAATGAACGAATTCGAAACTTGTGTTATGGAAAGCTGGTGAAAATGTGCACACGAGTGTATATTAAATTATTCCTTTTACAGAGGATGAAAAATCAGTAATCCACATGCTCACAACTCAGGAATGCATGTATGTCGAATCCGTCATGCATGTAACATGTACGGAACACGGAATATCATGTTGAAGGAATGTATTCAAATTACAAATCTCTAGGGTAGAATTCGCTCCAAGAGGGTTTTTCTGGGATCAAAGTGTGATTCTTGAAACTGGTGATAGGAGAAGCAACGAAGTCCAAGGAACTATTTCAAAGTGCATAAGTAACTTGTTTGGTGGTTGAAACATCTGTCATGCGCATGTTCACAGCTCAGAAATGCATGTTTGAGGAATCCGTGATGCATGAAACATGTTCGGAATACGGAATGCCATGGTTTTGTAAACAATGTAAATTACATGTGTATTGGTGAGAATTCGCTCAAAGAGTGTTTTCTACTGCCAAATGTCCGATTTTAGAACCTGGTGATACAAAAAACTTATGAAGTCAGAGTAAATATTTCAAAGTGTAATATATGCCTTCTTTGGTGGATGAAAGTTCACTAATCCACATGCTCACAACTCAGAAACGCATGTTTCTCGAATCCGTCATGCATGGATCATGTACGGAACCCGGAATGCCATGTTGATGGAATTCATGTAAATTATATATCTATTAGGTTGAATACACTCCAGAAATATTCTTCTGTGAAAAATGAACGAATTCGAAACTTGTGTTACGGAAAGTTTGTGAAAATGTTTACACGAGTCTATATGAAATTATTCCTTTTATAGAGGATGAAAAATCTGTAATCCACATGCTCACAACTCAGGAATGCATGTATGTCGAATCCGTCATGCATGTAACATGTACGGAACACGGAATATCATGTTGAAGGAATCTATTCAAATTACATATCTCTAGGGTAGAATTCACTCCAAGAGGGTTTTCCTGGGATCAAAGTGTGATTCTTGAAACTGGTGATAGGAGAAGCAACGAAGTCCAAGGATCTATTTCAAAGTGCATAAGTAACTTGTTTGGTGGTTGAAAAATCTGTCATGCGCATGTTCACAGCTCAGAAATGCATGTTTGAGGAATCCGTGATGCATGAAACATGTTCGGAATACGGAATGCCATGATTATGTAAACAATGTAAATTACATGTGTATTGGTGAGAATTCGCTCAAAGAGTGTTTTCCACTGCCAAATGTCCGATTTTAGAACCTGGTGATACAAAAAACTTATGAAGTCAGTGTAAATATTTCAATGTGTAATATATGCCTTCTTTGGTGGATGAAAGTTCACTAATCCACATGCTCACAACTCAGAAACGCATGTTTCTCGAATCCATCATGCATGTATCATGTACGGAACCCGGAATGCCATGTTGATGGAATTCATGTAAATTATATATCTATTAGGTTGAATACACTCCAGAAGTATTCTTCTGTGAAAAATGAACGAATTCGAAACTTGTGTTATGAAAAGCTGGTGAAAATGTGTACACGAGTCTATATTAAATTATTCTTTTTACAGAGGATGAAAAATCAGTAATCCACATGCTCACAACTCAGGAATGCATGTATGTCGAATCCGTCATGCATGTAACTTGTACGGAACACGGAATATCATCTTGAAGGAATGTATTCAAATTACATATCTCTAGGGTAGAATTCGCTCCAAGAGGGTTTTTCTGGGATCAAAGTGTGATTCTTGAAACTGGTGATAGGAGAAGCAACGAAGTCCAAGGAACTATTTCAAAGTGCATAAGTAACTTGTTTGGTGGTTGAAACATCTGTCATGCGCATGTTCACAGCTCAGAAATGCATGTTTGAGGAATCCGTGATGCATGAAACATGTTCGGAATACGGAATGCCATGGTTTTGTAAACAATGTAAATTACATGTGTATTGGTGAGAATTCGCTCAAAGAGTGTTTTCTACTGCCAAATGTCCGATTTTAGAACCTGGTGATACAAAAAACTTATGAAGTCAGAGTAAATATTTCAAAGTGTAATATATGCCTTCTTTGGTGGATGAAAGTTCACTAATCCACATGCTCACAACTCAGAAACGCATGTTTCTCGAATCCGTCATGCATGGATCATGTACGGAACCCGGAATGCCATGTTGATGGAATTCATGTAAATTATATATCTATTAGGTTGAATACACTCCAGAAATATTCTTCTGTGAAAAATGAACGAATTCGAAACTTGTGTTACGGAAAGTTTGTGAAAATGTTTACACGAGTCTATATGAAATTATTCCTTTTATAGAGGATGAAAAATCTGTAATCCACATGCTCACAACTCAGGAATGCATGTATGTCGAATCCGTCATGCATGTAACATGTACGGAACACGGAATATCATGTTGAAGGAATCTATTCAAATTACATATCTCTAGGGTAGAATTCACTCCAAGAGGGTTTTCCTGGGATCAAAGTGTGATTCTTGAAACTGGTGATAGGAGAAGCAACGAAGTCCAAGGATCTATTTCAAAGTGCATAAGTAACTTGTTTGGTGGTTGAAAAATCTGTCATGCGCATGTTCACAGCTCAGAAATGCATGTTTGAGGAATCCGTGATGCATGAAACATGTTCGGAATACGGAATGCCATGATTATGTAAACAATGTAAATTACATGTGTATTGGTGAGAATTCGCTCAAAGAGTGTTTTCCACTGCCAAATGTCCGATTTTAGAACCTGGTGATACAAAAAACTTATGAAGTCAGTGTAAATATTTCAATGTGTAATATATGCCTTCTTTGGTGGATGAAAGTTCACTAATCCACATGCTCACAACTCAGAAACGCATGTTTCTCGAATCCATCATGCATGTATCATGTACGGAACCCGGAATGCCATGTTGATGGAATTCATGTAAATTATATATCTATTAGGTTGAATACACTCCAGAAGTATTCTTCTGTGAAAAATGAACGAATTCGAAACTTGTGTTATGAAAAGCTGGTGAAAATGTGTACACGAGTCTATATTAAATTATTCTTTTTACAGAGGATGAAAAATCAGTAATCCACATGCTCACAACTCAGGAATGCATGTATGTCGAATCCGTCATGCATGTAACTTGTACGGAACACGGAATATCATCTTGAAGGAATGTATTCAAATTACATATCTCTAGGGTAGAATTCGCTCCAAGAGGGTTTTTCTGGGATCAAAGTGTGATTCTTGAAACTGGTGATAGGAGAAGCAACGAAGTCCAAGGAACTATTTCAAAGTGCATAAGTAACTTGTTTGGTGGTTGAAACATCTGTCATGCGCATGTTCACTGCTCAGAAATGCATGTTTGAGGAATCCGCGATGCATGAAACATGTTCGGAATACGGAATGCCATGGTTATGTAAACAATGTAAATTACATGTGTATTGGTGAGAATTCGCTCAAAGAGTGTTTTCTACTGCCAAATGTCCGGTTTTAGAACCTGGTGATACAAAAAACTTATGAAGTCAATGTAAATATTTCAAAGTGTAATATATGCCTTCTTTGGTGGATGAAAGTTCACTAATCCACATGCTCACAACTCAGAAACGCATGTTTCTCGAATCCGTCATGCATGTATCATGTACGGAACCCGGAATGCCATGTTGATGGAATTCATGTAAATTATATATCTATTAGGTTGAATACACTCCAGAAGTATTCTTCTGTGAAAATAAACGAATTCGAATCTTGTGTTAGGGAAAGCTTGTGAAAATGTGTACACGAGTCTATATGAAATTATTCCTTTTATAGAGGATGAAAAATCTGTAATCCACATGCTCACAACTCAGGAATGCATGTATGTTGAATCCGTCATGCATGTAACATGTACGGAACACGGAATATCATGTTGAAGGAATCTATTCAAATTACATATCTCTAGGGTAGAATTCGCTCCAAGAGGGTTTTCCTGGGATCAAAGTGTGATTCTTGAAACTGGTGATAGGAGAAGCAACGAAGTCCAAGGAACTATTTCAAAGTGCATAAGTAACTTGTTTGGTGGTTGAAAAATCTGTCATGCGCATGTTCACAGCTCAGAAATGCATGTTTGAGGAATCCGTGATACATGAAACATGTTCGGAATACGGAATGCCATGGTTATGTAAACAATGTAAATTACATGTGTATTGGTGAGAATTCGCTCAAAGAGTGTTTTCCACTGCCAAATGTCCGATTTTAGAACCTGGTGATACAAAAAATTTATGAAGTCAGTGTAAATATTTCAAAGTGTAATATATGCCTTCTTTGGTGGATGAAAGTTCACTAATCCACATGCTCACAACTCAGAAACGCATGTTTCTCGAATCCGTCATGCATGTATCATGTACGGAACCCGGAATGCCATGTTGATGGAATTCATGTAAATTATATATCTATTAGGTTGAATACACTCCAGAAGTATTCTTCTGTGAAAAATGAACGAATTCGAAACTTGTGTTAGGGAAAGCTGGTGAAAATGTGCACACGAGTCTATATTAAAATATTCCTTTTACAGAGGATGAAAAATCAGTAATCCACATGCTCACAACTCAGGAATGCATGTATGTCGAATCCGTCATGCATGTAACATGTACGGAACACGGAATATCATGTTGAAGGAATGTATTCAAATTACATATCTCTAGGGTAGAATTCGCTCCAAGAGGGTTTTTCTGGGATCAAATTGTGATTCTTGAAACTGGTGATAGGAGAAGCAACGAAGTCCAAGGAACTATTTCAAAGTGCATAAGTAACTTGTTTGGTGGTTGAAAAATCTGTCATGCGCATGTTCACAGCTCAGAAATGCATGTTTGAGGAATCCGTGATGCATGAAACATGTTCGGAATACGGAATGCCATGATTATGTAAACAATGTAAATTACATGTGTATTGGTGAGAATTCGCTCAAAGAGTGTTTTCCACTGCCAAATGTCCGATTTTAGAACCTGGTGATACAAAAAACTTATGAAGTCAGTGTAAATATTTCAAAGTGTAATATATGCCTTCTTTGGTGGATGAAAGTTCACTAATCCACATGCTCACAACTCAGAAACGCATGTTTCTCGAATCCGTCATGCATGTATCATGTACGGAACCCAGAATGCCATGTTGATGGAATTCATGTAAATTATATATCTATTAGGTTGAATACACTCCAGAAGTATTCTTCTGTGAAAAATGAACGAATTCGAAACTTGTGTTATGAAAAGCTGGTGAAAATGTGTACACGAGTCTATATTAAATTATTCCTTTTACAGAGGACGAAAAATCAGTAATCCACATGCTCACAACTCAGGAATGCATGTATGTCGAATCCGTCATGCATGTAACTTGTACGGAACACGGAATATCATGTTGAAGGAATGTATTCAAATTACATATCTCTAGGGTAGAATTCGCTCCAAGAGGGTTTTTCTGGGATCAAAGTGTGATTCTTGAAACTGGTGATAGGAGAAGCAACGAAGTCCAAGGAACTATTTCAAAGTGCATAAGTAACTTGTTTGGTGGTTGAAACATCTGTCATGCGCATGTTCACTGCTCAGAAATGCATGTTTGAGGAATCCGCGATGCATGAAACATGTTCGGAATACGGAATGCCATGGTTATGTAAACAATGTAAATTACATGTGTATTGGTGAGAATTCGCTCAAAGAGTGTTTTCTACTGCCAAATGTCCGATTTTAGAACCTGGTGATACAAAAAACTTATGAAGTCAGTGTAAATATTTCAAAGTGTAATATATGCCTTCTTTGGTGGATGAAAGTTCACTAATCCACATGCTCACAACTCAGAAACGCATGTTTCTCGAATCCGTCATGCATGTATCATGTACGGAACCCGGAATGCCATGTTGATGGAATTCATGTAAATTATATATCTATTAGGTTGAATACACTCCAGAAGTATTCTTCTGTGAAAATAAACGAATTCGAATCTTGTGTTAGGGAAAGCTTGTGAAAATGTGTACACGAGTCTATATGAAATTATTCCTTTTATAGAGGATGAAAAATCTGTAATCCACATGCTCACAACTCAGGAATGCATGTATGTTGAATCCGTCATGCATGTAACATGTACGGAACACGGAATATCATGTTGAAGGAATCTATTCAAATTACATATCTCTAGGGTAGAATTCGCTCCAAGAGGGTTTTCCTGGGATCAAAGTGTGATTCTTGAAACTGGTGATAGGAGAAGCAACGAAGTCCAAGGAACTATTTCAAAGTGCATAAGTAACTTGTTTGGTGGTTGAAAAATCTGTCATGCGCATGTTCACAGCTCAGAAATGCATGTTTGAAGAATCCGTGATGTATGAAACATGTTCGGAATACGGAATGCCATGGTTATGTAAACAATGTAAATTACATGTGTATTGGTGAGAATTCGCTCAAAGAGTGTTTTCCACTGCCAAATGTCCGATTTTAGAACCTGGTGATACAAAAAACTTATGAAGTCAGTGTAAATAATTCAAAGTGTAATATATGCCTTCTTTGGTGGATGAAAGTTCACTAATCCACATGCTCACAACTCAGAAACGCATGTTTCTCGAATCCGTCATGCATGAATCATGTACGGAACCCGGAATGCCATGTTGATGGAATTCATGTAAATTATATATCTATTAGGTTGAATACACTCCAGAAGTATTCTTCTGTGAAAAATGAACGAATTCGAAACTTGTGTTATGGAAAGCTGGTGAAAATGTGCACACGAGTCTATATTAAATTATTCCTTTTACAGAGGATGAAAAATCAGTAATCCACATGCTCACAACTCAGGAATGCATGTATGTCGAATCCGTCATGCATGTAACATGTACGGAACACGGAATATCATGTTGAAGGAATGTATTCAAATTACAAATCTCTAGGGTAGAATTCGCTCCAAGAGGGTTTTTCTGGGATCAAAGTGTGATTCTTGAAACTGGTGATAGGAGAAGCAACGAAGTCCAAGGAACTATTTCAAAGTGCATAAGTAACTTGTTTGGTGGTTGAAACATCTGTCATGCGCATGTTCACAGCTCAGAAATGCATGTTTGAGGAATCCATGATGCATGAAACATGTTCAGAATACGGAATGCCATGGTTATGTAAACAATGTAAATTACATGTGTATTGGTGAGAATTCGCTCAAACAGTGTTTTCTACTGCCAAATGTCCGATTTTAGAACCTGGTGATACAAAAAACTTATGAAGTCAGAGTAAATATTTCAAAGTGTAATATACACCTTCTTTGGTGGATGAAAGTTCACTAATCCACTTGCTCACAACTCAGAAACGCATGTTTCTCGAATCCGTCATGCATGTATCATGTACGGAACCCGGAATGCCATGGTGATGGAATTCATGTAAATTATATATCTATTAGGTTGAATACACTCCAGAAGTATTCTTCTGTGAAAAATAAACGAATTCGAATCTTGTGTTAGGGAAAGCTTGTGAAAATGTGTACACGAGTCTATATGAAATTATTCCTTTTATAGAGGATGAAAAATCTGTAATCCACATGCCCACAACTCAGGAATGCATGTATGTCGAATCCGTCATGCATGTAACATGTACGGATCACGGAATATCATGTTGAAGGAATCTATTCAAATTACATATCTCTAGGGTAGAATTCGCTCCAAGAGGGTTTTCCTGGGATCAAAGTGTGATTCTTGAAACTGGTGATAGGAGAAGCAACGAAGTCCAAGGAACTATTTCAAAGTGCATAAGTAACTTGTTTGGTGGTTGAAAAATCTGTCATGCGCATGTTCACAGCTCAAAATGCATGTTTGAGGAATCCGTGATACATGAAACATGTTCGGAATACGGAATGCCATGGTTATGTAAACAATGTAAATTACATGTGTATTGGTGAGAATTCGCTCAAAGAGTGTTTTCTACTGCCAAATGTCCGATTTTAGAACCTGGTGATACAAAAAACTTATGAAGTCAGAGTAAATATTTCAAAGTGTAATATATGCCTTCTTTGGTGGATGAAAGTTCACTAATCCACATGCTCACAACTCAGAAACGCATGTTTCTCGAATCCGTCATGCATGGATCATGTACGGAACCCGGAATGCCATGTTGATGGAATTCATGTAAATTATATATCTATTAGGTTGAATACACTCCAGAAGTATTCTTCTGTGAAAAATGAACGAATTCGAAACTTGTGTTAGGGAAAGCTTGTGAAAATGTGTACACGAGTCTATATGAAATTATTCCTTTTATAGAGGATGAAAAATCAGTAATCCACATGCTCACAACTCAGGAATGCAGGTTTGTCGAATCCGTCATGCATGTAACATGTACAGAACACGGAATATAATGTTGAAGGAATCTACTCAAATTACATATCTCTAGGGTAGAATTCGCTCCAAGAGGGTTTTTCTGGGATCAAAGTGTGATTCTTGAAACTGGTGATAGGAGAAGCAACGAAGTCCAAGGAACTATTTCAAAGTGCATAAGTAACTTGTTTGGTGGTTGAAACATCTGTCATGCGCATGTTCACAGCTCAGAAATGCATGTTTGAGGAATCCGTGATGCATGAAACATGTTCGGAATACGGAATGCCATGGTTATGTAAACAATGTAAATTATATGTGTATTGGTGAGAATTCGCTCAAAGAGTGTTTTCTACTGCCAAATGTCCGATTTTAGAACCTGGTGATACAAAAAACTTATGAAGTCAGAGTAAATATTTCAAAGTGTAATATACGCCTTCTTTGGTGGATGAAAGTTCACTAATCCACATGCTCACAACTCAGAAACGCATGTTTCTCGAATCCGTCATGCATGGATCATGTACGGAACCCGGAATGCCATGGTGATGGAATTCATGTAAATTATATATCTATTAGGTTGAACACACTCCAGAAGTATTCTTCTGTGAAAAATAAACGAATTCGAATCTTGTGTTAGGGAAAGCTTGTGAAAATGTGTACACGAGTCTATATGAAATTATTCCTTTTATAGAGGATGAAAAATCTGTAATCCACATGCCCACAACTCAGGAATGCATGTATGTCGAATCCGTCATGCATGTAACATGTACGGAACACGGAATATAATGTTGAAGGAAACTATTCAAATTACATATCTCTAGGGTAGAATTCCCTCCAAGAGGGTTTTCCTGGGATCAAAGTGTGATTCTTGAAACTGGTGATAGGAGAAGCAACGAAGTCCAAGGAACTATTTCAAAGTGCATAAGTAACTTGTTTGGTGGTTGAAAAATCTGTCATGCGCATGTTCACAGCTCAGAAATGCATGTTTGAGGAATCCGTGATACATGAAACATGTTCGGAATACGGAATGCCATGGTTATGTAAACAATGTAAATTACATGTGTATTGGTGAGAATTCGCTCAAAGAGTGTTTTCCACTGCCAAATGTCCGATTTTAGAACCTGGTGATACAAAAAACTTATGAAGTCAGTGTAAATATTTCAAAGTGTAATATATGCCTTCTTTGGTGGATGAAAGTTCACTAATCCACATGCTCACAACTCAGAAACGCATGTTTCTCTAATCCGTCATGCATGTATCATGTACGGAACCCAGAATGCCATGTTGATGGAATTCATGTAAATTATATATCTATTAGGTTGAATACACTCCAGAAGTATTCTTCTGTGAAAAATGAACGAATTCGAAACTTGTGTTAGGGAAAGCTGGTGAAAATGTGCACACGAGTCTATATTAAATTATTCCTTTTACAGAGGATGAAAAATCAGTAATCCACATGCTCACAACTCAGGAATGCATGTATGTCGAATCCGTCATGCATGTAACATGTACGGAACACGGAATATCATGTTGAAGGAATGTATTCAAATTACATATCTCTAGGGTAGAATTCGCTCCAAGAGGGTTTTTCTGGGATCAAAGTGTGATTCTTGAAACTGGTGATAGGAGAAGCAACGAAGTCCAAGGAACTATTTCAAAGTGCATAAGTAACTTGTTTGGTGGTTGAAACATCTGTCATGCGCATGTTCACAGCTCAGAAATGCATGTTTGAGGAATCCGTGATGCATGAAACATGTTCGGAATACGGAATGCCATGGTTACGTAAACAATGTAAATTACATGTGTATTGGTGAGAATTCGCTCAAAGAGTGTTTTCTACTGCCAAATGTCCGATTTTAGAACCTGGTGATACAAAAAACTTATGAAGTCAGAGTAAATATTTCAAAGTGTAATATATGCCTTCTTTGGTGGATGAAAGTTCACTAATCCACATGCTCACAACTCAGAAACGCATGTTTCTCGAATCCGTCATGCATGGATCATGTACGGAACCCGGAATGCCATGTTGATGGAATTCATGTAAATTATATATCTATTAGGTTGAATACACTCCAGAAATATTCTTCTGTGAAAAATGAACGAATTCGAAACTTGTGTTACGGAAAGTTTGTGAAAATGTGTACACGAGTCTATATGAAATTATTCCTTTTATAGAGGATGAAAAATCTGTAATCCACATGCTCACAACTCAGGAATGCATGTATGTCGAATCCGTCATGCATGTAACATGTACGGAACACGGAATATCATGTTGAAGGAATCTATTCAAATTACATATCTCTAGGGTAGAATTCGCTCCAAGAGGGTTTTCCTGGGATCAAAGTGTGATTCTTGAAACTGGTGATAGGAGAAGCAACGAAGTCCAAGGAACTATTTCAAAGTGCATAAGTAACTTGTTTGGTGGTTGAAAAATCTGTCATGCGCATGTTCACAGCTCAGAAATGCATGTTTGAGGAATCCGTGATGCATGAAACATGTTCGGAATACGGAATGCCATGGTTATGTAAACAATGTAAATTACATGTGTATTGGTGAGAATTCGCTCAAAGAGTGTTTTCTACTGCCAAATGTCCGGTTTTAGAACCTGGTGATACAAAAAACTTATGAAGTCAGTGTAAATATTTCAAAGTGTAATATATGCCTTCTTTGGTGGATGAAAGTTCACTAATCCACATGCTCACAACTCAGAAACGCATGTTTCTCGAATCCGTCATGCATGTATCATGTACGGAACCCGGAATGCCATGTTGATGGAATTCATGTAAATTATATATCTATTAGGTTGAATACACTCCAGAAGTATTCTTCTGTGAAAATAAACGAATTCGAATCTTGTGTTAGGGAAAGCTTGTGAAAATGTGTACACGAGTCTATATGAAATTATTCCTTTTATAGAGGATGAAAAATCTGTAATCCACATGCTCACAACTCAGGAATGCATGTATGTTGAATCCGTCATGCATGTAACATGTACGGAACACGGAATATTATGTTGAAGGAATCTATTCAAATTACATATCTCTAGGGTAGAATTCGCTCCAAGAGGGTTTTCCTGGGATCAAAGTGTGATTCTTGAAACTGGTGATAGGAGAAGCAACGAAGTCCAAGGAACTATTTCAAAGTGCATAAGTAACTTGTTTGGTGGTTGAAAAATCTGTCATGCACATGTTCACAGCTCAGAAATGCATGTTTGAAGAATCCGTGATGTATGAAACATGTTCGGAATACGGAATGCCATGGTTATGTAAACAATGTAAATTACATGTGTATTGGTGAGAATTCGCTCAAAGAGTGTTTTCCACTGCCAAATGTCCGATTTTAGAACCTGGTGATACAAAAAACTTATGAAGTCAGTGTAAATATTTCAAAGTGTAATATATGCCTTCTTTGGTGGATGAAAGTTCACTAATCCACATGCTCACAACTCAGAAACGCATGTTTCTCGAATCCGTCATGCATGTATCATGTACGGAACCCGGAATGCCATGGTGATGGAATTCATGTAAATTATATATCTATTAGGTTGAATACACTCCAGAAGTATTCTTCTGTGAAAAATAAACGAATTCGAATCTTGTGTTAGGGAAAGCTTGTGAAAATGTGTACACGAGTCTATATGAAATTATTCCTTTTATAGAGGATGAAAAATCTGTAATCCACATGCCCACAACTCAGGAATGCATGTATGTCGAATCCGTCATGCATGTAACATGTACGGAACACGGAATATCATGTTGAAGGAATCTATTCAAATTACATATCTCTAGGGTAGAATTCACTCCAAGAGGGTTTTCCTGGGATCAAAGTGTGATTCTTGAAACTGGTGATAGGAGAAGCAACGAAGTCCAAGGAACTATTTCAAAGTGCATAAGTAACTTGTTTGGTGGTTGAAAAATCTGTCATGCGCATGTTCACAGCTCAGAAATGCATGTTTGAGGAATCCGTGATGCATGAAACATGTTCGGAATACGGAATGCCATGATTATGTAAACAATGTAAATTACATGTGTATTGGTGAGAATTCGCTCAAAGAGTGTTTTCCACTGCCAAATGTCCGATTTTAGAACCTGGTGATACAAAAAACTTATGAAGTCAGTGTAAATATTTCAAAGTGTAATATATGCCTTCTTTGGTGGATGAAAGTTCACTAATCCACATGCTCACAACTCAGAAACGCATGTTTCTCGAATCCGTCATGCATGTATCATGTACGGAACCCGGAATGCCATGTTGATGGAATTCATGTAAATTATATATCTATTAGGTTGAATACACTCCAGAAGTATTCTTCTGTGAAAAATGAACGAATTCGAAACTTGTGTTATGAAAAGCTGGTGAAAATGTGTACACGAGTCTATATTAAATTATTCCTTTTACAGAGGACGAAAAATCAGTAATCCACATGCTCACAACTCAGGAATTCATGTATGTCGAATCCGTCATGCATGTAACTTGTACGGAACACGGAATATCATGTTGAAGGAATGTATTCAAATTACATATCTCTAGGGTAGAATTCGCTCCAAGAGGGTTTTTCTGGGATCAAAGTGTGATTCTTGAAACTGGTGATAGGAGAAGCAACGAAGTCCAAGGAACTATTTCAAAGTGCATAAGTAACTTGTTTGGTGGTTGAAACATCTGTCATGCGCATGTTCACTGCTCAGAAATGCATGTTTGAGGAATCCGCGATGCATGAAACATGTTCGGAATACGGAATGCCATGGTTATGTAAACAATGTAAATTACATGTGTATTGGTGAGAATTCGCTCAAAGAGTGTTTTCTACTGCCAAATGTCCGGTTTTAGAACCTGGTGATACAAAAAACTTATGAAGTCAGTGTAAATATTTCAAAGTGTAATATATGCCTTCTTTGGTGGATGAAAGTTCACTAATCCACATGCTCACAACTCAGAAACGCATGTTTCTCGAATCCGTCATGCATGTATCATGTACGGAACCCGGAATGCCATGTTGATGGAATTCATGTAAATTATATATCTATTAGGTTGAATACACTCCAGAAGTATTCTTCTGTGAAAATAAACGAATTCGAATCTTGTGTTAGGGAAAGCTTGTGAAAATGTGTACACGAGTCTATATGAAATTATTCCTTTTATAGAGGATGAAAAATCTGTAATCCACATGCTCACAACTCAGGAATGCATGTATGTTGAATCCGTCATGCATGTAACATGTACGGAACACGGAATATCATGTTGAAGGAATCAATTCAAATTACATATCTCTAGGGTAGAATTCGCTCCAAGAGGGTTTTCCTGGGATCAAAGTGTGATTCTTGAAACTGGTGATAGGAGAAGCAACGAAGTCCAAGGAACTATTTCAAAGTGCATAAGTAACTTGTTTGGTGGTTGAAAAATCTGTCATGCGCATGTTCACAGCTCAGAAATGCATGTTTGAAGAATCCGTGATGTATGAAACATGTTCGGAATACGGAATGCCATGGTTATGTAAACAATGTAAATTACATGTGTATTGGTGAGAATTCGCTCAAAGAGTGTTTTCCACTGCCAAATGTCCGATTTTAGAACCTGGTGATACAAAAAACTTATGAAGTCAGTGTAAATAATTCAAAGTGTAATATATGCCTTCTTTGGTGGATGAAAGTTCACTAATCCACATGCTCACAACTCAGAAACGCATGTTTCTCGAATCCGTCATGCATGTATCATGTACGGAACCCGGAATGCCATGTTGATGGAATTCATGTAAATTATATATCTATTAGGTTGAATACACTCCAGAAGTATTCTTCTGTGAAAAATGAACGAATTCGAAACTTGTGTTATGGAAAGCTGGTGAAAATGTGCACACGAGTCTATATTAAATTATTCCTTTTACAGAGGATGAAAAATCAGTAATCCACATGCTCACAACTCAGGAATGCATGTATGTCGAATCCGTCATGCATGTAACATGTACGGAACACGGAATATCATGTTGAAGGAATGTATTCAAATTACAAATCTCTAGGGTAGAATTCGCTCCAAGAGGGTTTTTCTGGGATCAAAGTGTGATTCTTGAAACTGGTGATAGGAGAAGCAACGAAGTCCAAGGAACTATTTCAAAGTGCATAAGTAACTTGTTTGGTGGTTGAAACATCTGTCATGCGCATGTTCACAGCTCAGAAATGCATGTTTGAGGAATCCGTGATGCATGAAACATGTTCGGAATACGGAATGCCATGGTTATGTAAACAATGTAAATTACATGTGTATTGGTGAGAATTCGCTCAAAGAGTGTTTTCTACTGCCAAATGTCCGATTTTAGAACCTGGTGATACAAAAAACTTATGAAGTCAGAGTAAATATTTCAAAGTGTAATATACACCTTCTTTGGTGGATGAAAGTTCACTAATCCACTTGCTCACAACTCAGAAACGCATGTTTCTCGAATCCGTCATGCATGTATCATGTACGGAACCCGGAATGCCATGGTGATGGAATTCATGTAAATTATATATCTATTAGGTTGAATACACTCCAGAAGTATTCTTCTGTGAAAAATAAACGAATTCGAATCTTGTGTTAGGGAAAGCTTGTGAAAATGTGTACACGTGTCTATATGAAATTATTCCTTTTATAGAGGATGAAAAATCAGTAATAGACATGGTTACAACTCAGGAATGCATGTATGTCGAATCCGTCATGCATGTTACATGTACGGAACACGGAATATCATGTTGAAGGAATCTATTCAAATTACATATCTCTAGGGTAGAATTCGCTCCAAGAGGGTTTTTCTGGGATCAAAGTGTGATTCTTGAAACTGGTGATAGGAGAAGCAACGAAGTCCAAGGAACTATTTCAAAGTGCATAAATAACTTGTTTGGTGGTTGAAATATCTGTCATGCGCATGTTCACAGCTCAGAAATGCATGTTTGAGGAATCCGTGATGCATGAAACATGTTCGGAATACGGAATGCCATGGTTATGTAAACAATGTAAATTACATGTGTATTGGTGAGAATTCGCTCAAAGAGTGTTTTCTACTGCCAAATGTCCGATTTTAGAACCTGGTGATACAAAAAACTTATGAAGTCAGAGTAAATATTTCAAAGTGTAATATACGCCTTCTTTGGTGGATGAAAGTTCACTAATCCACTTGATCACAACTCAGAAACGCATGTTTCTCGAATCCGTCATGCATGTATCATGTACGGAACCCGGAATGCCATGGTGATGGAATTCATGTAAATTATATATCTATTAGGTTGAACACACTCCAGAAGTATTCTTCTGTGAAAAATAAACGAATTCGAATCTTGTGTTAGGGAAAGCTTGTGAAAATGTGTACACGAGTCTATATGAAATTATTCCTTTTATAGAGGATGAAAAATCTGTAATCCACATGCCCACAACTCAGGAATGCATGTATGTCGAATCCGTCATGCATGTAACATGTACGGAACACGGAATATCATGTTGAAGGAAACTATTCAAATTACATATCTCTAGGGTAGAATTCCCTCCAAGAGGGTTTTCCTGGGATCAAAGTGTGATTCTTGAAACTGGTGATAGGAGAAGCAACGAAGTCCAAGGAACTATTTCAAAGTGCATAAGTAACTTGTTTGGTGGTTGAAAAATCTGTCATGCGCATGTTCACAGCTCAGAAATGCATGTTTGAGGAATCCGTGATACATGAAACATGTTCGGAATACGGAATGCCATGGTTATGTAAACAATGTAAATTACATGTGTATTGGTGAGAATTCGCTCAAAGAGTGTTTTCCACTGCCAAATGTCCGATTTTAGAACCTGGTGATACAAAAAACTTATGAAGTCAGTGTAAATATTTCAAAGGGTAATATATGCCTTCTTTGGTGGATGAAAGTTCACTAATCCACATGCTCACAACTCAGAAACGCATGTTTCTCTAATCCGTCATGCATGTATCATGTACGGAACCCAGAATGCCATGTTGATGGAATTCATGTAAATTATATATCTATTAGGTTGAATACACTCCAGAAGTATTCTTCTGTGAAAAATGAACGAATTCGAAACTTGTGTTAGGGAAAGCTGGTGAAAATGTGCACACGAGTCTATATTAAATTATTCCTTTTACAGAGGATGAAAAATCAGTAATCCACATGCTCACAACTCAGGAATGCATGTATGTCGAATCCGTCATGCATGTAACATGTACGGAACACGGAATATCATGTTGAAGGAATGTATTCAAATTACAAATCTCTAGGGTAGAATTCGCTCCAAGAGGGTTTTTCTGGGATCAAAGTGTGATTCTTGAAACTGGTGATAGGAGAAGCAACGAAGTCCAAGGAACTATTTCAAAGTGCATAAGTAACTTGTTTGGTGGTTGAAACATCTGTCATGCGCATGTTCACAGCTCAGAAATGCATGTTTGAGGAATCCGTGATGCATGAAACATGTTCGGAATACGGAATGCCATGGTTATGTAAACAATTTAAATTACATGTGTATTGGTGAGAATTCGCTCAAAGAGTGTTTTCTACTGCCAAATGTCCGATTTTAGAACCTGGTGATACAAAAAACTTATGAAGTCAGTGTAAATATTTCAAAGTGTAATATATGCCTTCTTTGGTGGATGAAAGTTCACTAATCCACATGCTCACAACTCAGAAACGCATGTTTCTCGAATCCGTCATGCATGGATCATGTACGGAACCTGGAATGCCATGTTGATGGAATTCATGTAAATTATATATCTATTAGGTTGAATACACTCCAGAAGTATTCTTCTGTGAAAAATGAACGAATTCGAAACTTGTGTTACGGAAAGCTTGTGAAAATGTGTACACGTGTCTATATGAAATTATTCCTTTTATAGAGGATGAAAAATCAGTAATAGACATGGTTACAACTCAGGAATGCATGTATGTCGAATCCGTCATGCATGTTACATGTACGGAACACGGAATATCATGTTGAAGGAATCTATTCAAATTACATATCTCTAGGGTAGAATTCGCTCCAAGAGGGTTTTTCTGGGATCAAAGTGTGATTCTTGAAACTGGTGATAGGAGAAGCAACGAAGTCCAAGGATCTATTTCAAAGTGCATAAATAACTTGTTTGGTGGTTGAAATATCTGTCATGCGCATGTTCACAGCTCAGAAATGCATGTTTGAGGAATCCGTGATGCATGAAACATGTTCGGAATACGGAATGCCATGGTTATGTAAACAATGTAAATTACATGTGTATTGGTGAGAATTCGCTCAAAGAGTGTTTTCTACTGCCAAATGTCCGATTTTAGAACCTGGTGATACAAAAAACTTATGAAGTCAGAGTAAATATTTCAAAGTGTAATATACGCCTTCTTTGGTGGATGAAAGTTCACTAATCCACTTGATCACAACTCAGAAACGCATGTTTCTCGAATCCGTCATGCATGTATCATGTACGGAACCCGGAATGCCATGGTGATGGAATTCATGTAAATTATATATCTATTAGGTTGAATACACTCCAGAAGTATTCTTCTGTGAAAAATAAACGAATTCGAATCTTGTGTTAGGGAAAGCTTGTGAAAATGTGTACACGAGTCTATATGAAATTATTCCTTTTATAGAGGATGAAAAATCTGTAATCCACATGCCCACAACTCAGGAATGCATGTATGTCGAATCCGTCATGCATGTAACATGTACGGATCACGGAATATCATGTTGAAGGAATCTATTCAAATTACATATCTCTAGGGTAGAATTCGCTCCAAGAGGGTTTTCCTGGGATCAAAGTGTGATTCTTGAAACTGGTGATAGGAGAAGCAACGAAGTCCAAGGAACTATTTCAAAGTGCATAAGTAACTTGTTTGGTGGTTGAAAAATCTGTCATGCGCATGTTCACAGCTCAAAATGCATGTTTGAGGAATCCGTGATACATGAAACATGTTCGGAATACGGAATGCCATGGTTATGTAAACAATGTAAATTACATGTGTATTGGTGAGAATTCGCTCAAAGAGTGTTTTCTACTGCCAAATGTCCGATTTTAGAACCTGGTGATACAAAAAACTTATGAAGTCAGAGTAAATATTTCAAAGTGTAATATATGCCTTCTTTGGTGGATGAAAGTTCACTAATCCACATGCTCACAACTCAGAAACGCATGTTTCTCGAATCCGTCATGCATGGATCATGTACGGAACCCGGAATGCCATGTTGATGGAATTCATGTAAATTATATATCTATTAGGTTGAATACACTCCAGAAGTATTCTTCTGTGAAAAATGAACGAATTCGAAACTTGTGTTACGGAAAGCTTGTGAAAATGTGTACACGAGTCTATATGAAATTATTCCTTTTATAGAGGATGAAAAATCAGTAATAGACATGGTCACAACTCAGGAATGCATGTATGTCGAATCCGTCATGCATGTTACATGTACGGAACACGGAATATCATGTTGAAGGAATCTATTCAAATTACATATCTCTAGGGTAGAATTCGCTCCAAGAGGGTTTTTCTGGGATCAAAGTGTGATTCTTGAAACTGGTGATAGGAGAAGCAACGAAGTCCAAGGAACTATTTCAAAGTGCATAAATAACTTGTTTGGTGGTTGAAATATCTGTCATGCGCATGTTCACAGCTCAGAAATGCATGTTTGAGGAATCCGTGATGCATGAAACATGTTCGGAATACGGAATGCCATGGTTATGTAAACAATGTAAATTACATGTGTATTGGTGAGAATTCGCTCAAAGAGTGTTTTCCACTGCCAAATGTCCGATTTTAGAACCTGGTGATACAAAAAACTTATGAAGTCAGAGTAAATATTTCAAAGTGTAATATACGCCTTCTTTGGTGGATGAAAGTTCACTAATCCACATGCTCACAACTCAGAAACGCATGTTTCTCGAATCCGTCATGCATGTATCATGTACGGAACCCGGAATGCCATGGTGATGGAATTCATGTAAATTATATATCTATTAGGTTGAATACACTCCAGAAGTATTCTTCTGTGAAAAATAAACGAATTCGAATCTTGTGTTAGGGAAAGCTTGTGAAAATGTTTACACGAGTCTATATGAAATTATTCCTTTTATAGAGGATGAAAAATCTGTAATCCACATGCCCACAACTCAGGAATGCATGTATGTCGAATCCGTCATGCATGTAACATGTACGGAACACGGAATATCATGTTGAAGGAATCTATTCAAATTACATATCTCTAGGGTAGAATTCGCTCCAAGAGGGTTTTCCTGGGATCAAAGTGTGATTCTTGAAACTGGTGATAGGAGAAGCAACGAAGTCCAAGGAACTATTTCAAAGTGCATAAGTAACTTGTTTGGTGGTTGAAACATCTGTCATGCGCATGTTCACAGCTCAGAAATGCATGTTTGAGGAATCCGTGATGCATGAAACATGTTCGGAATACGGAATGCCATGGTTATGTAAACAATTTAAATTACATGTGTATTGGTGAGAATTCGCTCAAAGAGTGTTTTCTACTGCCAAATGTCCGATTTTAGAACCTGGTGATACAAAAAACTTATGAAGTCAGAGTAAATATTTCAAAGTGTAATATATGCCTTCTTTGGTGGATGAAAGTTCACTAATCCACATGCTCACAACTCAGAAACGCATGTTTCTCGAATCCGTCATGCATGGATCATGTACGGAACCCGAAATGCCATGTTGATGGAATTCATGTAAATTATATATCTATTAGGTTGAATACACTCCAGAAGTATTCTTCTGTGAAAAATGAACGAATTCGAAACTTGTGTTACGGAAAGCTTGTGAAAATGTGTACACGAGTCTATATGAAATTATTCCTTTTATAGAGGATGAAAAATCAGTAATACACATGGTCACAACTCAGGAATGCATGTATGTCGAATCCGTCATGCATGTAACATGTACGGAACACGGAATATCATGTTGAAGGAATCTATTCAAATTACATATCTCTAGGGTAGAATTCGCTCCAAGAGGGTTTTTCTGGGATCAAAGTGTGATTCTTGAAACTGGTGATAGGAGAAGCAACGAAGTCCAAGGAACTATTTCAAAGTGCATAAGTAACTTGTTTGGTGGTTGAAATATCTGTCATGCGCATGTTCACAGCTCAGAAGTGCATGTTTGAGGAATCCGTGATGCATGAAACATGTTCGGAATACGGAATGCCATGGTTATGTAAACAATGTAAATTAAATGTGTATTGGTGAGAATTCGCTCAAAGAGTGTTTTCTACTGCCAAATGTCCGATTTTAGAACCTGGTGATACAAAAAACTTATGAAGTCAGAGTAAATATTTCAAAGTGTAATATATGCCTTCTTTGGTGGATGAAAGTTCACTAATCCACATGCTCACAACTCAGAAACGCATGTTTCTCGAATCCGTCATGCATGGATCATGTACGGAACCCGGAATGCCATGTTGATGGAATTCATGTAAATTATATATCTATTAGGTTGAATACACTCCAGAAGTATTCTTCTGTGAAAAATGAACGAATTCGAAACTTGTGTTATGGAAAGCTGGTGAAAATGTGCACACGAGTCTATATTAAATTATTCCTTTTACAGAGGATGAAAAATCAGTAATCCACATGCTCACAACTCAGGAATGCATTTATGTCGAATCCGTCATGCATGTAACATGTACGGAACACGGAATATCATGTTGAAGGAATGTATTCAAATTACAAATCTCTAGGGTAGAATTCGCTCCAAGAGGGTTTTTCTGGGATCAAAGTGTGATTCTTGAAACTGGTGATAGGAGAATCAACGAAGTCCAAGGAACTATTTCAAAGTGCATAAGTAACTTGTTTGGTGGTTGAAACATCTGTCATGCGCATGTTCACAGCTCAGAAATGCATGTTTGAGGAATCCGTGATGCATGAAACATGTTCGGAATACGGAATGCCATGGTTATGTAAACAATTTAAATTACATGTGTATTGGTGAGAATTCGCTCAAAGAGTGTTTTCTACTGCCAAATGTCCGATTTTAGAACCTGGTGATACAAAAAACTTATGAAGTCAGAGTAAATATTTCAAAGTGTAATATATGCCTTCTTTGGTGGATGAAAGTTCACTAATCCACATGCTCACAACTCAGAAACGCATGTTTCTCGAATCCGTCATGCATGGATCATGTACGGAACCTGGAATGCCATGTTGATGGAATTCATGTAAATTATATATCTATTAGGTTGAATACACTCCAGAAGTATTCTTCTGTGAAAAATGAACGAATTCGAAACTTGTGTTACGGAAAGCTTGTGAAAATGTGTACACGTGTCTATATGAAATTATTCCTTTTATAGAGGATGAAAAATCAGTAATAGACATGGTCACAACTCAGGAATGCATGTATGTCGAATCCGTCATGCATGTTACATGTACGGAACACGGAATATCATGTTGAAGGAATCTATTCAAATTACATATCTCTAGGGTAGAATTCGCTCCAAGAGGGTTTTTCTGGGATCAAAGTGTGATTCTTGAAACTGGTGATAGGAGAAGCAACGAAGTCCAAGGAACTATTTCAAAGTGCATAAATAACTTGTTTGGTGGTTGAAATATCTGTCATGCGCATGTTCACAGCTCAGAAATGCATGTTTGAGGAATCCGTGATGCATGAAACATGTTCGGAATACGGAATGCCATGGTTATGTAAACAATGTAAATTACATGTGTATTGGTGAGAATTCGCTCAAAGAGTGTTTTCTACTGCCAAATGTCCGATTTTAGAACCTGGTGATACAAAAAACTTATGAAGTCAGAGTAAATATTTCAAAGTGTAATATACGCCTTCTTTGGTGGATGAAAGTTCACTAATCCACTTGCTCACAACTCAGAAACGCATGTTTCTCGAATCCGTCATGCATGTATCATGTACGGAACCCGGAATGCCATGGTGATGGAATTCATGTAAATTATATATCTATTAGGTTGAATACACTCCAGAAGTATTCTTCTGTGAAAAATGAACGAATTCGAAACTTGTGTTACGGAAAGCTTGTGAAAATGTGTACACGAGTCTATATGAAATTATTCCTTTTATAGAGGATGAAAAATCAGTAATACACATGGTCACAACTCAGGAATGCATGTATGTCGAATCCGTCATGCATGTTACATGTACGGAACACGGAATATCATGTTGAAGGAATCTATTCAAATTACATATCTCTAGGGTAGAATTCGCTCCAAGAGGGTTTTTCTGGGATCAAAGTGTGATTCTTGAAACTGGTGATAGGAGAAGCAACGAAGTCCAAGGAACTATTTCAAAGTGCATAAGTAACTTGTTTGGTGGTTGAAATATCTGTCATGCGCATGTTCACAGCTCAGAAGTGCATGTTTGAGGAATCCGTGATGCATGAAACATGTTCGGAATACGGAATGCCATGGTTATGTAAACAATGTAAATTAAATGTGTATTGGTGAGAATTCGCTCAAAGAGTGTTTTCTACTGCCAAATGTCCGATTTTAGAACCTGGTGATACAAAAAACTTATGAAGTCAGAGTAAATATTTCAAAGTGTAATATATGCCTTCTTTGGTGGATGAAAGTTCACTAATCCACATGCTCACAACTCAGAAACGCATGTTTCTCGAATCCGTCATGCATGGATCATGTACGGAACCCGGAATGCCATGTTGATGGAATTCATGTAAATTATATATCTATTAGGTTGAATACACTCCAGAAGTATTCTTCTGTGAAAAATGAACGAATTCGAAACTTGTGTTATGGAAAGCTGGTGAAAATGTGCACACGAGTCTATATTAAATTATTCCTTTTACAGAGGATGAAAAATCAGTAATCCACATGCTCACAACTCAGGAATGCATTTATGTCGAATCCGTCATGCATGTAACATGTACGGAACACGGAATATCATGTTGAAGGAATGTATTCAAATTACAAATCTCTAGGGTAGAATTCGCTCCAAGAGGGTTTTTCTGGGATCAAAGTGTGATTCTTGAAACTGGTGATAGGAGAATCAACGAAGTCCAAGGAACTATTTCAAAGTGCATAAGTAACTTGTTTGGTGGTTGAAACATCTGTCATGCGCATGTTCACAGCTCAGAAATGCATGTTTGAGGAATCCGTGATGCATGAAACATGTTCGGAATACGGAATGCCATGGTTATGTAAACAATTTAAATTACATGTGTATTGGTGAGAATTCGCTCAAAGAGTGTTTTCTACTGCCAAATGTCCGATTTTAGAACCTGGTGATACAAAAAACTTATGAAGTCAGAGTAAATATTTCAAAGTGTAATATATGCCTTCTTTGGTGGATGAAAGTTCACTAATCCACATGCTCACAACTCAGAAACGCATGTTTCTCGAATCCGTCATGCATGGATCATGTACGGAACCTGGAATGCCATGTTGATGGAATTCATGTAAATTATATATCTATTAGGTTGAATACACTCCAGAAGTATTCTTCTGTGAAAAATGAACGAATTCGAAACTTGTGTTACGGAAAGCTTGTGAAAATGTGTACACGTGTCTATATGAAATTATTCCTTTTATAGAGGATGAAAAATCAGTAATAGACATGGTCACAACTCAGGAATGCATGTATGTCGAATCCGTCATGCATGTTACATGTACGGAACACGGAATATCATGTTGAAGGAATCTATTCAAATTACATATCTCTAGGGTAGAATTCGCTCCAAGAGGGTTTTTCTGGGATCAAAGTGTGATTCTTGAAACTGGTGATAGGAGAAGCAACGAAGTCCAAGGAACTATTTCAAAGTGCATAAATAACTTGTTTGGTGGTTGAAATATCTGTCATGCGCATGTTCACAGCTCAGAAATGCATGTTTGAGGAATCCGTGATGCATGAAACATGTTCGGAATACGGAATGCCATGGTTATGTAAACAATGTAAATTACATGTGTATTGGTGAGAATTCGCTCAAAGAGTGTTTTCTACTGCCAAATGTCCGATTTTAGAACCTGGTGATACAAAAAACTTATGAAGTCAGAGTAAATATTTCAAAGTGTAATATACGCCTTCTTTGGTGGATGAAAGTTCACTAATCCACTTGCTCACAACTCAGAAACGCATGTTTCTCGAATCCGTCATGCATGTATCATGTACGGAACCCGGAATGCCATGGTGATGGAATTCATGTAAATTATATATCTATTAGGTTGAATACACTCCAGAAGTATTCTTCTGTGAAAAATAAACGAATTCGAATCTTGTGTTAGGGAAAGCTTGTGAAAATGTGTACACGAGTCTATATGAAATTATTCCTTTTATAGAGGATGAAAAATCTGTAATCCACATGCCCACAACTCAGGAATGCATGTATGTCGAATCCGTCATGCATGTAACATGTACGGATCACGGAATATCATGTTGAAGGAATCTATTCAAATTACATATCTCTAGGGTAGAATTCGCTCCAAGAGGGTTTTCCTGGGATCAAAGTGTGATTCTTGAAACTGGTGATAGGAGAAGCAACGAAGTCCAAGGAACTATTTCAAAGTGCATAAGTAACTTGTTTGGTGGTTGAAAAATCTGTCATGCGCATGTTCACAGCTCAAAATGCATGTTTGAGGAATCCGTGATACATGAAACATGTTCGGAATACGGAATGCCATGGTTATGTAAACAATGTAAATTAAATGTGTATTGGTGAGAATTCGCTCAAAGAGTGTTTTCTACTGCCAAATGTCCGATTTTAGAACCTGGTGATACAAAAAACTTATGAAGTCAGAGTAAATATTTCAAAGTGTAATATATGCCTTCTTTGGTGGATGAAAGTTCACTAATCCACATGCTCACAACTCAGAAACGCATGTTTCTCGAATCCGTCATGCATGGATCATGTACGGAACCCGGAATGCCATGTTGATGGAATTCATGTAAATTATATATCTATTAGGTTGAATACACTCCAGAAGTATTCTTCTGTGAAAAATGAACGAATTCGAAACTTGTGTTACGGAAAGCTTGTGAAAATGTGTACACGAGTCTATATGAAATTATTCCTTTTATAGAGGATGAAAAATCAGTAATAGACATGGTCACAACTCAGGAATGCATGTATGTCGAATCCGTCATGCATGTTACATGTACGGAACACGGAATATCATGTTGAAGGAATCTATTCAAATTACATATCTCTAGGGTAGAATTCCCTCCAAGAGGGTTTTTCTGGGATCAAAGTGTGATTCTTGAAACTGCTGATAGGAGAAGCAACGAAGTCCAAGGAACTATTTCAAAGTGCATAAGTAACTTGTTTGGTGGTTGAAACATCTGTCATGCGCATGTTCACAGCTCAGAAATGCATGTTTGAGGAATCCGTGATGCATGAAACATGTTCGGAATACGGAATGCCATGGTTACGTAAACAATGTAAATTACATGTGTATTGGTGAGAATTCGCTCAAAGAGTGTTTTCTACTGCCAAATGTCCGATTTTAGAACCTGGTGATACAAAAAACTTATGAAGTCAGAGTAAATATTTCAAAGTGTAATATATGCCTTCTTTGGTGGATGAAAGTTCACTAATCCACATGCTCACAACTCAGAAACGCATGTTTCTCGAATCCGTCATGCATGGATCATGTACGGAACCCGGAATGCCATGTTGATGGAATTCATGTAAATTATATATCTATTAGGTTGAATACACTCCAGAAGTATTCTTCTGTGAAAAATGAACGAATTCGAAACTTGTGTTATGGAAAGCTGGTGAAAATGTGCACACGAGTCTATATTAAATTATTCCTTTTACAGAGGATGAAAAATCAGTAATCCACATGCTCACAACTCAGGAATGCATTTATGTCGAATCCGTCATGCATGTAACATGTACGGAACACGGAATATCATGTTGAAGGAATGTATTCAAATTACAAATCTCTAGGGTAGAATTCGCTCCAAGAGGGTTTTTCTGGGATCAAAGTGTGATTCTTGAAACTGGTGATAGGAGAAGCAACGAAGTCCAAGGAACTATTTCAAAGTGCATAAGTAACTTGTTTGGTGGTTGAAACATCTGTCATGCGCATGTTCACAGCTCAGAAATGCATGTTTGAGGAATCCGTGATGCATGAAACATGTTCGGAATACGGAATGCCATGGTTATGTAAACAATTTAAATTACATGTGTATTGGTGAGAATTCGCTCAAAGAGTGTTTTCTACTGCCAAATGTCCGATTTTAGAACCTGGTGATACAAAAAACTTATGAAGTCAGAGTAAATATTTCAAAGTGTAATATATGCCTTCTTTGGTGGATGAAAGTTCACTAATCCACATGCTCACAACTCAGAAACGCATGTTTCTCGAATCCGTCATGCATGGATCATGTACGGAACCTGGAATGCCATGTTGATGGAATTCATGTAAATTATATATCTATTAGGTTGAATACACTCCAGAAGTATTCTTCTGTGAAAAATGAACGAATTCGAAACTTGTGTTACGGAAAGCTTGTGAAAATGTGTACACGTGTCTATATGAAATTATTCCTTTTATAGAGGATGAAAAATCAGTAATAGACATGGTCACAACTCAGGAATGCATGTATGTCGAATCCGTCATGCATGCTACATGTACGGAACACGGAATATCATGTTGAAGGAATCTATTCAAATTACATATCTCTAGGGTAGAATTCGCTCCAAGAGGGTTTTTCTGGGATCAAAGTGTGATTCTTGAAACTGGTGATAGGAGAAGCAACGAAGTCCAAGGAACTATTTCAAAGTGCATAAATAACTTGTTTGGTGGTTGAAATATCTGTCATGCGCATGTTCACAGCTCAGAAATGCATGTTTGAGGAATCCGTGATGCATGAAACATGTTCGGAATACGGAATGCCATGGTTATGTAAACAATGTAAATTACATGTGTATTGGTGAGAATTCGCTCAAAGAGTGTTTTCTACTGCCAAATGTCCGATTTTAGAATCTGGTGATACAAAAAACTTATGAAGTCAGAGTAAATATTTCAAAGTGTAATATACGCCTTCTTTGGTGGATGAAAGTTCACTAATCCACTTGCTCACAACTCAGAAACGCATGTTTCTCGAATCCGTCATGCATGTATCATGTACGGAACCCGGAATGCCATGGTGATGGAATTCATGTAAATTATATATCTATTAGGTTGAATACACTCCAGAAGTATTCTTCTGTGAAAAATAAACGAATTCGAATCTTGTGTTAGGGAAAGCTTGTGAAAATGTGTACACGAGTCTATATGAAATTATTCCTTTTATAGAGGATGAAAAATCTGTAATCCACATGCCCACAACTCAGGAATGCATGTATGTCGAATCCGTCATGCATGTAACATGTACGGATCACGGAATATCATGTTGAAGGAATCTATTCAAATTACATATCTCTAGGGTAGAATTCGCTCCAAGAGGGTTTTCCTGGGATCAAAGTGTGATTCTTGAAACTGGTGATAGGAGAAGCAACGAAGTCCAAGGAACTATTTCAAAGTGCATAAGTAACTTGTTTGGTGGTTGAAAAATCTGTCATGCGCATGTTCACAGCTCAAAATGCATGTTTGAGGAATCCGTGATACATGAAACATGTTCGGAATACGGAATGCCATGGTTATGTAAACAATGTAAATTAAATGTGTATTGGTGAGAATTCGCTCAAAGAGTGTTTTCTACTGCCAAATGTCCGATTTTAGAACCTGGTGATACAAAAAACTTATGAAGTCAGAGTAAATATTTCAAAGTGTAATATATGCCTTCTTTGGTGGATGAAAGTTCACTAATCCACATGCTCACAACTCAGAAACGCATGTTTCTCGAATCCGTCATGCATGGATCATGTACGGAACCCGGAATGCCATGTTGATGGAATTCATGTAAATTATATATCTATTAGGTTGAATACACTCCAGAAGTATTCTTCTGTGAAAAATGAACGAATTCGAAACTTGTGTTACGGAAAGCTTGTGAAAATGTGTACACGAGTCTATATGAAATTATTCCTTTTATAGAGGATGAAAAATCAGTAATAGACATGGTCACAACTCAGGAATGCATGTATGTCGAATCCGTCATGCATGTTACATGTACGGAACACGGAATATCATGTTGAAGGAATCTATTCAAATTACATATCTCTAGGGTAGAATTCGCTCCAAGAGGGTTTTTCTGGGATCAAAGTGTGATTCTTGAAACTGGTGATAGGAGAAGCAACGAAGTCCAAGGAACTATTTCAAAGTGCATAAGTAACTTGTTTGGTGGTTGAAACATCTGTCATGCGCATGTTCACAGCTCAGAAATGCAAGTTTGAGGAATCCGTGATGCATGAAACATGTTCGGAATACGGAATGCCATGGTTACGTAAACAATGTAAATTACATGTGTATTGGTGAGAATTCGCTCAAAGAGTGTTTTCTACTGCCAAATGTCCGATTTTAGAACCTGGTGATACAAAAAACTTATGAAGTCAGAGTAAATATTTCAAAGTGTAATATATACCTTCTTTGGTGGATGAAAGTTCACTAATCCACATGCTCACAACTCAGAAACGCATGTTTCTCGAATCCGTCATGCATGGATCATGTACGGAACCCGGAATGCCATGTTGATGGAATTCATGTAAATTATATATCTATTAGGTTGAATACACTCCAGAAGTATTCTTCTGTGAAAAATGAACGAATTCGAAACTTGTGTTACGGAAAGCTTGTGAAAATGTGTACACGAGTCTATATGAAATTATTCCTTTTATAGAGGATGAAAAATCAGTAATAGACATGGTCACAACTCAGGAATGCATGTATGTCGAATCCGTCATGCATGTTACATGTACGGAACACGGAATATCATGTTGAAGGAATCTATTCAAATTACATATCTCTAGGGTAGAATTCGCTCCAAGAGGGTTTTTCTGGGATCAAAGTGTGATTCTTGAAACTGGTGATAGGAGAAGCAACGAAGTCCAAGGAACTATTTCAAAGTGCATAAATAACTTGTTTGGTGGTTGAAATATCTGTCATGCGCATGTTCACAGCTCAGAAATGCATGTTTGAGGAATCCGTGATGCATGAAACATGTTCGGAATCCGGAATGCCATGGTTATGTAAACAATGTAAATTACATGTGTATTGGTGAGAATTCGCTCAAAGAGTGTTTTCCACTGCCAAATGTCCGATTTTAGAACCTGGTGATACAAAAAACTTATGAAGTCAGAGTAAATATTTCAAAGTGTAATATACGCCTTCTTTGGTGGATGAAAGTTCACTAATCCACATGCTCACAACTCAGAAACGCATGTTTCTCGAATCCGTCATGCATGTATCATGTACGGAACCCGGAATGCCATGGTGATGGAATTCATGTAAATTATATATCTATTAGGTTGAATACACTCCAGAAGTATTCTTCTGTGAAAAATAAACGAATTCGAATCTTGTGTTAGGGAAAGCTTGTGAAAATGTTTACACGAGTCTATATGAAATTATTCCTTTTATAGAGGATGAAAAATCTGTAATTCACATGCCCACAACTCAGGAATGCATGTATGTCGAATCCGTGATGCATGTAACATGTACGGAACACGGAATATCATGTTGAAGGAATCTATTCAAATTACATATCTCTAGGGTAGAATTCGCTCCAAGAGGGTTTTCCTGGGATCAAAGTGTGATTCTTGAAACTGGTGATAGGAGAAGCAACGAAGTCCAAGGAAATATTTCAAAGTGCATAAGTAACTTGTTTGGTGGTTGAAACATCTGTCATGCGCATGTTCACAGCTCAGAAATGCATGTTTGAGGAATCCGTGATGCATGAAACATGTTCGGAATACGGAATGCCATTTTTATGTAAACAATTTAAATTACATGTGTATTGGTGAGAATTCGCTCAAAGAGTGTTTTCTACTGCCAAATGTCCGATTTTAGAACCTGGTGATACAAAAAACTTATGAAGTCAGAGTAAATATTTCAAAGAGTTATATATGCCTTCTTTGGTGGATGAAAGTTCACTAATCCACATGCTCACAACTCAGAAACGCATGTTTCTCTAATCCATCATCCATGTATCATGTACGGAACCCGGAATGCCATGTTGATGGAATTCATGTAAATTATATATCTATAAGGTTGAATACACTCCAGAAGTATTCTTCTGTGAAAAATGAACGAATTCGAAACTTGTGTTATGAAAAGCTGGTGAAAATGTGTACACGAGTCTATATTAAATTATTCCTTTTACAGAGGACGAAAAATCAGTAATCCACATGCTCACAACTCAGGAATGCATGTATGTCGAATCCGTCATGCATGTAACATGTACGGAACACGGAATATCATGTTGAAGGAATGTATTCAAATTACATATCTCTAGGGTAGAATTCGCTCCAAGAGGGTTTTTCTGGGATCAAAGTGTGATTCTTGAAACTGGTGATAGGAGAAGCAACGAAGTCCAAGGAACTATTTCAAAGTGCATAAGTAACTTGTTTGGTGGTTGAAAAATCTGTCATGCGCATGTTCACAGCTCAGAAATGCATGTTTGAGGAATCCGTGATACATGAAACATGTTCGGAATACGGAATGCCATGGTTATGTAAACAATGTAAATTACATGTGTATTGGTGAGAATTCGCTCAAAGAGTGTTTTCCACTGCCAAATGTCCGATTTTAGAACCTGGTGATACAAAAAACTTATGAAGTCAGTGTAAATATTTCAAAGTGTAATATATGCCTTCTTTGGTGGATGAAAGTTCACTAATCCACATGCTCACAACTCAGAAACGCATGTTTCTCGAATCCGTCATGCATGTATCATGTACGGAACCCGGAATGTCATGTTGATGGAATTCATGTAAATTATATATCTATTCGGTTGAATAAACTCCAGAAGTATTCTTCTGTGAAAAATAAACGAATTCGAATCTTGTGTTAGGGAAAGCTTGTGAAAATGTGTACACGAGTCTATATGAAATTATTCCTTTTATAGAGGATGAAAAATCTGTAATCCACATGCTCACAACTCAGGAATGCATGTATGTCGAATCCGTCATGCATGTAACATGTACGGAACACGGAATATCATGTTGAAGGAATCTATTCAAATTACATATCTCTAGGGTAGAATTCGCTCCAAGAGGGTTTTCCTGGGATCAAAGTGTGATTCTTGAAACTGGTGATAGGAGAAGCAACGAAGTCCAAGGAACTATTTCAAAGTGCATAAGTAACTTGTTTGGTGGTTGAAAAATCTGTCATGCGCATGTTCACAGCTCAGAAATGCATGTTTGAGCAATCTGTGATGCATGAAACATGTTCGGAATACGGAATGCCATGGGTATGTAAACAATGTAAATTACGTTTGTATTGGTGAGAATTCGCTCAAAGAGTGTTTTCTACTGCCAAATGTCCGATTTTAGAACCTGGTGATACAAAAAACTTATGAAGTCACAGTAAATATTTCAAAGTGTAATATATGCCTTCTTTGGTGGATGAAAGTTCACTAATCCACATGCTCACAACTCAGAAATGCATGTTTCTCGAATCCGTCATGCATGTATCATGTACGGAACCCGGAATGCCATGTTGATGGAATTCATGTAAATTAAATATCTATTAGGTTGAATACACTCCAGAAGTATTCTTTTGTGAAAAATGAACGAATTCGAAACTTGTGTTAGGGAAAGTTTGTGAAAATGGGTACACGAGTCTATATGAAATTATTCCATTTATAGAGGATGAAAAATCAGTAATCCACATGCTCCCAACTCAGGAATGCATGTTTGTCGAATCCGTCATGCATGTAACATGTAAGGAACACGGAATATCATGTTGAAGGAATCTATTCAAATTACATATCTCTAGGGTAGAATTCGCTCCAAGAGGGTTTTTCTGGGATCAAAGTGTGATTCTTGAAACTGGTGATAGGAGAAGCAAGGAAGTCCAAGGAAATATTTGAAAGTGCATAAGTAACTTGTTTCGTGGTTGAAACATCTGTCATGCGCATGTTCACAGCTCAGAAATGCATGTTTGAGCAATCTGTGATGCATGAAACATGTTCGGAATACGGAATGCCATGCGTATGTAAACAATGTAAATTAAGTTTGTATTGGTGAGAATTCGCTCAAAGAGTGTTTTCTACTGCCAAATGTCCGATTTTAGAACCTGGTGATACAAAAAACTTATGAAGTCAGAGTAAGTATTTCAAAGTGTAATATATGCCTTCTTTGGTGGATGAAAGTTCACTAATACACATGCTCACAACTCAGAAACGCATGTTTCTCGAATCCGTCATGCATGTATCAGGTACGGAACCCGGAATGCCATGTTGATGGAATTCATGTAAATTAAATATCTATTAGGTTGAATACACTCCAGAAGTATTCTTCTATGAAAAATGAACGAATTCGAAACTTGTGTTAGGGAAAGTTTGTGAAAATGTGTACACGATTCTATATGAAATTATTCCATTTATAGAGGATGAAAAATCAGTAATCCACATGCTCCCAACTCAGGAATGCATGTTTGTCGAATCCGTCATGCATGTAACATGTACGGAACACGGAATATCATGTTGAAGGAATCTATTCAAATTACATATCTCTAGGGTAGAATTCGCTCCAAGTGGGTTTTTCTGGGATCAAAGTGTGATTCTTGAAACTGGTGATAGGAGAAGCAAGGAAGTCCAAGGAACTATTTCAAAGTGCATAAGTAACATGTATCGTGGTTGAAACATCTGTCATGTGCATGTTCACAGCTCAGAAATGCATGTTTGAGCAATCTGTGATCCATGAAACATGTTCGGAATACGGAATGCCTTGGGTATGTAAACAATGTAAATTACGTTTGTATTGGTGAGAATTCGCTCAAAGAGTGTTTTCTACTGCCAAATATCCGATTTTAGAACCTGGTGATACAAAAAACTTATGAAGTCAGAATAAATATTTCAAAGTGTTATATATGCATTCTTTGGTGGAAGAAAGGTCACTAATCCACATGCACACAACTCAGAAACGCATGTTTCTCGAATCCGTCATGCATGTATCATGTACGGAACCCTGAATGCCATGTTGATGGAATTCATGAAAATTATATATCTATTAGGTTGAATACACTCCATAAGTATTCTTCTGTGAAAAATGAACGAATTCGAAACTTGTGTTAGGGAAAGCTTGTGAAAATGTGTACACGAGTCTATATGAAATTATTCGTTTTATAGAGGATGAAAAATCAGTAATCCACATGCTCACAACTCAGGAATGCATGTATGTCGAATCCGTCATGCACGTAACATGTACGGAACACGGAATATCATGTTGAAGGAATCTATTCAAATTACATATCTCTAGGGTAGAATTCGCTCCAAGTGGGTTTTTCTGGGATCAAAGTGTGATTCTTGAAACTGGTGATAGGAGAAGCAAGGAAGTCCAAGGAACTATTTCAAAGTGCATAAGTAACATGTATCGTGGTTGAAACATCTGTCATGCGCATGTTCACAGCTCAGAAATGCATGTTTGAGGAATCCGTGATTCATGAAACATGTTCGGAATACGGAATGCCATGGTTATGTAAACAATTTAAATTACATGTGTATTGGTGAGAATTCGCTCAAAGAGTGTTTTCTACTGCCAAATGTCCGATTTTAGAACCTGGTGATACAAAAAACTTATGAAGTCAGAGTAAATATTTCAAAGTGTAATATATGCCTTCTTTGGTGGATGAAAGTTCACTAATCCACATGCTCACAACTCAGAAACGCATGTTTCTCGAATCCGTCATGCATGTATCATGTACGGAACCCGGAATGCCATGTTGATGGAATTCATGTAAATTAAATATCTATTAGGTTGAATACACTCCAGAAGTATTCTTTTGTGAAAAATGAACGAATTCGAAACTTGTGTTAGGGAAAGTTTGTGAAAATGGGTACACGAGTCTATATGAAATTATTCCATTTATAGAGGATGAAAAATCAGTAATCCACATGCTCCCAACTCAGGAATGCATGTTTGTCGAATCCGTCATGCATGTAACATGTACGGAACACGGAATATCATGTTGAAGGAATCTATTCAAATTACATATCTCTAGGGTAGAATTCGCTCCAAGAGGGTTTTTCTGTGATCAAAGTGTTATTCTTGAAACTGGTGATTGGAGAAGCAAGGAAGTCCAAGGAAATATTTGAAAGTGCATAAGTAACTTGTTTCGTGGTTGAAACATCTGTCATGCGCATGTTCACAGCTCAGAAATTCATGTTTGAGGAATCCGTGATGCATGAAACATGTTCGGAATACGGAATGCCATGGTTATGTAAACAATGTAAATTACATGTGTATTGGTGAGAATTCGCTCAAAGAGTGTTTTCTACTGCCAAATGTCCGATTTTAGAACCTGGTGATACAAAAAACTTATGAAGTCAGAATAAATATTTCAAAGTGTTATATATGCATTCTTTGGTGGAAGAAAGGTCACTAATCTACATGCACACAACTCAGAAACGCATGTTTCTCGAATCCGTCATGCATGTATCATGTACGGAACCCTGAATGCCATGTTGATGGAATTCATGAAAATTATATATCTATTAGGTTGAATACACTCCATAAGTATTCTTCTGTGAAAAATGAACGAATTCGAAACTTGTGTTAGGGAAAGCTTGTGAAAATGTGTACACGAGTCTATATGAAATTATTCGTTTTATAGAGGATGAAAAATCAGTAATCCACATGCTCACAACTCAGGAATGCATGTATGTCGAATCCGTCATGCACGTAACATGTACGGAACACGGAATATCATGTTGAAGGAATCTATTCAAATTACATATCTCTAGTTTAGAATTCATTCCAAGAGGGTTTTTCAGGGATCAAAGTGTGATTCTTGAAACTGGTGATAGGAGAAGCAACGAAGTCCAAGGAAATATTTCAAAGTGCATAAGTTACTTGTTTGGTGGTTGAAACATCTGTCATGCGCATGTTCACAGCTCAGAAATGCATGTTTGAGGAATCCGTGTTGCATGAAACATGTTCGGAATACGGAATGCCATGGTTATGTAAACAATGTAAATTACATGTGTATTGGTGAGAATTCGCTCAAAGAGTGTTTTCTACTGCCAAATGTCCGATTTTAGAACCTGGTGATACAAAAAACTTATGAAGTCAGAGTAAATATTTCAAAGTGTAATATATGCCTTCTTTGGTGGATGAAAGTTCACTAATCCACATGCTCACAACTCAGAAACGCATGTTTCTCGAATCCGTCATACATGTATCATGTACGGAACCCGGAATGCCATGTTGATGGAATTCATGTAATTTAAATATCTATTAGGTTGAATACACTCCAGAAGTATTCTTTTGTGAAAAATGAACGAATTCGAAACTTGTGTTAGGGAAAGTTGTGAAAATGGGTACACGAGTCTATATGAAATTATTCCATTTATAGAGGATGAAAAATCAGTAATCCACATGCTCCCAACTCAGGAATGCATGTTTGTCGAATCCGTGATGCATGTAACATGTACGGAACACGGAATATCATGTTGAAGGAATCTATTCAAATTACATATCTCTAGGGTAGAATTCGCTCCAAGAGGGTTTTTCTGGGATCAAAGTGTGATTCTTGAAACTGGTGATAGGAGAAGCAACGAAGTACAAGGAACTATTTCAAAGTGCATAAGTAACTTGTTTCGTGGTTGAAACATCTGTCATGCGCATGTTCACAGCTCAGATGCATGTTTCAGCAATCTGTGATGCATGAAACATGTTCGGAATACGGAATGCCATGGGTATGTAAACAATGTAAATTACGTTTGTATTGGTGAGAATTCGCTCAAAGAGTGTTTTCTACTGCCAAATGTCCGATTTTAGAACCTGGTGATACAAAAAACTTATGAAGTCAGAGTAAATATTTCAAAGTGTAATATATGCCTTCTTTGGTGGATGAAAGTTCACTAATCCACATGCTCACAACTCAGAAATGCATGTTTCTCGAATCCGTCATGCATGTATCATGTACGGAACACGGAATGCCATGTTGATGGAATTCATGTAAATTAAATATCTATTAGGTTGAATACACTCCAGAAGTATTCTTTTGTGAAAAATGAACGAATTCGAAACTTGTGTTAGGGAAAGTTTGTGAAAATGGGTACACGAGTCTATATGAAATTATTCCATTTATAGAGGATGAAAAATCAGTAATCCACATGCTCCCAACTCAGGAATGCATGTTTGTCGAATCCGTCATGCATGTAACATGTACGGAACACGGAATATCATGTTGAAGGAATCTATTCAAATTACATATCTCTAGGGTAGAATTCGCTCCAAGAGGGTTTTTCTGTGATCAAAGTGTGATTCTTGAAACTGGTGATAGGAGAAGCAAGGAAGTCCAAGGAAATATTTGAAAGTGCATAAGTAACTTGTTTCGTGGTTGAAACATCTGTCATGCGCATGTGCACAGCTCAGAAATGCATGTTTGAGCAATCTGTGATGCATGAAACATGTTCGGAATACGGAATGCCATGCGTATGTAAACAATGTAAATTACATGTGTATTGGTGAGAATTCGCTCAAAGAGTGTTTTCTACTGCCAAATGTCCGATTTTAGAACCTGGTGATACAAAAAACTTATGAAGTCAGAGTAAATATTTCAAAGTGTAATATATGCCTTCTTTGGTGGATGAAAGTTCACTAATCCACATGCTCACAACTCAGAAACGCATGTTTCTCGAATCCGTCATGCATGTATCAGGTACGGAACCCGGAATGCCATGTTGATGGAATTCATGTAAATTAAATATCTATTAGGTTGAATACACTCCAGAAGTATTCTTCTATGAAAAATGAACGAATTCGAAACTTGTGTTAGGGAAAGCTTGTGAAAATGTTTACACGAGTCTATATGAAATTATTCCTTTTATAGAGGATGAAAAATCAGTAATCCGCATGCTCACAACTCAGGAATGCATGTATGTCGAATCCGTCATGCATGTAACATGTACGGAACACGGAATTTCATGTTGAAGGAATCTATTCAAATTACATATCTCTAGGGTAGAATTCGCTCCAAGAGGGTTTTTCTGGGATCAAAGTGTGATTCTTGAAACTGGTGATAGGAGAAGCAACGAAGTCCAAGGAACTATTTCAAAGTGCATAAGTAACTTGTTTGGTGGTTGAAACATCTGTCATGCGCATGTTCACAGCTAAGAAATGCATGTTTGAGGAATCCATGATGCATGAAACATGTTCGGAGTACGGAATGCCATGAATATGTAAACAATGTAAATTACATGTGTATTGGTGAGAATTCGCTCAAAGAGTGTTTTCTACTGCCAAATGTCCGATTTTAGAACCTGGTGATACAAAAAACTTATGAAGTCAGAGTAAATATTTCAAAGTGTAATATATGCCTTCTTTGGTGGATGAAAATTCACTAATCCATATGCTCACAACTCAGAAACGCATGTTTCTCGAATTCGTCATGTACGTATCATGTACGGAACCCGGAATGCCATGTTGATGGAATTCATGTAAATTAAATATCTATTAGGTTGAATACACTCCAGAAGTATTCTTTTGTGAAAAATGAACGAATTCGAATCTTGTGTTAGGGAAAGTTTGTGAAAATGGGTACACGAGTCTATATGAAATTATTCCATTTATAGAGGATGAAAAATCAGTAATCCACATGCTCCCAACTCAGGAATGCATGTTTGTCGAATCCGTCATGCATGTAACATGTACGGAACACGGAATATCATGTTGAAGGAATCTATTCAAATTACATATCTCTAGGGTAGAATTCGCTCCAAGAGGGTTTTTCTGTGATCAAAGTGTTATTCTTGAAACTGGTGATTGGAGAAGCAAGGAAGTCCAAGGAAATATTTGAAAGTGCATAAGTAACTTGTTTCGTGGTTGAAACATCTGTCATGCGCATGTTCACAGCTCAGAAATTCATGTTTGAGGAATCCGTGATGCATGAAACATGTTCGGAATACGGAATGCCATGGTTATGTAAACAATGTAAATTACATGTGTATTGGTGAGAATTCGCTCAAAGAGTGTTTTCTACTGCCAAATGTCCGATTTTAGAACCTGGTGATACAAAAAACTTATGAAGTCAGAATAAATATTTCAAAGTGTTATATATGCATTCTTTGGTGGAAGAAAGGTCACTAATCTACATGCACACAACTCAGAAACGCATGTTTCTCGAATCCGTCATGCATGTATCATGTACGGAACCCTGAATGCCATGTTGATGGAATTCATGAAAATTATATATCTATTAGGTTGAATACACTCCATAAGTATTCTTCTGTGAAAAATGAACGAATTCGAAACTTGTGTTAGGGAAAGCTTGTGAAAATGTGTACACGAGTCTATATGAAATTATTCGTTTTATAGAGGATGAAAAATCAGTAATCCACATGCTCACAACTCAGGAATGCATGTATGTCGAATCCGTCATGCACGTAACATGTACGGAACACGGAATATCATGTTGAAGGAAACTATTCAAATTACATATCTCTAGTTTAGAATTCATTCCAAGAGGGTTTTTCAGGGATCAAAGTGTGATTCTTGAAACTGGTGATAGGAGAAGCAACGAAGTCCAAGGAAATATTTCAAAGTGCATAAGTTACTTGTTTGGTGGTTGAAACATCTGTCATGCGCATGTTCACAGCTCAGAAATGCATGTTTGAGGAATCCGTGATGCATGAAACATGTTCGGAATACGGAATGCCATGGTTATGTAAACAATGTAAATTACATGTGTATTGGTGAGAATTCGCTCAAAGAATGTTTTCTACTGCCAAATGTCCGATTTTAGAACCTGGTGATACAAAAAACTTATGAAGTCAGAGTAAATATTTCAAAGTGTAATATATGCCTTCTTTGGTGGATGAAAGTTCACTAATCCACATGCTCACAACTCAGAAACGCATGTTTCTCGAATCCGTCATGCATGTATCATGTACGGAACCCGGAATGCCATGTTGATGGAATTCATGTAATTTAAATATCTATTAGGTTGAATACACTCCAGAAGTATTCTTTTGTGAAAAATGAACGAATTGGAAACTTGTGTTAGGGAAAGTTGTGAAAATGGGTACACGAGTCTATATGAAATTATTCCATTTATAGAGGATGAAAAATCAGTAATCCACATGCTCCCAACTCAGGAATGCATGTTTGTCGAATCCGTCATGCATGTAACATGTACGGAACACGGAATATCATGTTGAAGGAATCTATTCAAATTACATATCTCTAGGGTAGAATTCGCTCCAAGAGGGTTTTTCTGGGATCAAAGTGTGATTCTTGAAACTGGTGATAGGAGAAGCAAGGAAGTCCAAGGAAATATTTCAAAGTGCATAAGTAACTTGTTTCGTGGTTGAAACATCTGTCATGCGCATGTTCACAGCTCAGAAATGCATGTTTGAGCAATCTGTGATGCATGAAACATGTTCGGAATACGGAATGCCATGGGTATGTAAACAATGTAAATTACGTTTGTATTGGTGAGAATTCGCTCAAAGAGTGTTTTCTACTGCCAAATGTCCGATTTTAGAACCTGGTGATTCAAAAAACTTATGAAGTCAGAGTAAATATTTCAAAGTGTAATATATGCCTTCTTTGGTGGATGAAAGTTCACTAATCCACATGCTCACAACTCAGAAATGCATGTTTCTCGAATCCGTCATGCATGTATCATGTACGGAACCCGGAATGCCATGTTGATGGAATTCATGTAAATTAAATATCTATTAGGTTGAATACACTCCAGAAGTATTCTTTTGTGAAAAATGAACGAATTCGAAACTTGTGTTAGGGAAAGTGTGTGAAAATGGGTACACGAGTCTATATGAAATTATTCCATTTATAGAGGATGAAAAATCAGTAATCCACATGCTCCCAACTCAGGAATGCATGTTTGTCGAATCCGTCATGCATGTAACATGTACGGAACACGGAATATCATGTTGAAGGAATCTATTCAAATTACATATCTCTAGGGTAGAATTCGCTCCAAGAGGGTTTTTCTGTGATCAAAGTGTGATTCTTGAAACTGGTGATAGGAGAAGCAAGGAAGTCCAAGGAAATATTTGAAAGTGCATAAGTAACTTGTTTCGTGGTTGAAACATCTGTCATGCGCATGTTCACAGCTCAGAAATGCATGTTTGAGCAATCTGTGATGCATGAAACATGTTCGGAAAACGGAATGCCATGCGTATGTAAACAATGTAAATTAAGTTTCTATTGGTGAGAATTCGCTCAAAGAGTGTTTTCTACTGCCAAATGTCCGATTTTAGAACCTGGTGATACAAAAAACTTATGGAGTCAGAGTAAGTATTTCAAAGTGTAATATATGCCTTCTTTGGTGGATGAAAGTTCACTAATCCACATGCTCACAACTCAGAAACGCATGTTTCTCGAATCCGTCATGCATGTATCAGGTACGGAACCCGGAATGCCATGTTGATGGAATTCATGTAAATTAAATATCTATTAGGTTGAATGCACTCCAGAAGTATTCTTCTATGAAAAATGAACGAATTCGAAACTTGTGTTAGGGAAAGCTTGTGAAAATGTGTACACGAGTCTATATGAAATTATTCCTTTTATAGAGGATGAAAAATCAGTAATCCGCATGCTCACAACTCAGGAATGCATGTATGTCGAATCCGTCATGCATGTAACATGTACGGAACACGGAATTTCATGTTGAAGGAATCTATTCAAATTACATATCTCTAGGGTAGAATTCGCTCCAAGAGGGTTTTTCTGGGATCAAAGTGTGATTCTTGAAACTGGTGATAGGAGAAGCAACGAAGTCCAAGGAACTATTTCAAAGTGCATAAGTAACTTGTTTGGTGGTTGAAACATCTGTCATGCGCATGTTCACAGCTCAGAAATGCATGTTTGAGGAATCCATGATGCATGAAACATGTTCGGAGTACGGAATGCCATGATTATGTAAACAATGTAAATTACATGTGTATTGGTGAGAATTCGCTCAAAGAGTGTTTTCTACTGCCAAATGTCCGATTTTAGAACCTGGTGATACAAAAAACTTATGAAGTCAGAGTAAGTATTTCAAAGTGTAATATATGCCTTCTTTGGTGGATGAAAGTTCACTAATCCACATGCTCACAACTCAGAAATGCATGTTTCTCGAATCCATCATGCATGTATCATGTACGGAACCCGGAATTCCATGTTGATAGAATTCAGGTAAATTAAATATCTATTAGGTTGAATACACTCCAGAAGTATTCTTCTGTGAAAAATGAACGAATTCGAAACTTGTGTTAGGGAAAGCTTGTGAAAATGTGTACACGAGTATATATGAAATTATTCCTTTTATAGAGGATGAAAAATCAGTAATCCACATGCTCACAACTCAGGAATTCATGTTTGTGGAATCCGTCATGCATGTAACATGTACGGAACACGGAATATCATGATGAAGGAATCTATTCAAATTACATATCTCTAGGTTAGAATTCGCACCAACAGGGTTTTTCTGGGATCAAAGTGTGATTCTTGAAACTGGTGATAGGAGAAGCAAGGAAGTCCAAGGAAATATTTCAAAGTGCATAAGTTACTTGTTTGGTGGTTGAAACATCTGTCATGCGCATGTTCACAGCTCAGAAATGCATGTTTGAGGAATCCGTGATGCATGAAACATGTTCGGAATACGGAATGCCATGGTTATGTAAACAATGTAAATTACATGTGTATTGGTGAGAATTCGCTCAAAGAGTGTTTTCTACTGCCAAATGTCCGATTTTAGAACCTGGTGATACAAAAAACTTATGAAGTCAGAGTAAATATTTCAAAGTGTAATATATGCCTTCTTTGGTGGATGAAAGTTCACTAATCCACATGCTCACAACTCAGAAACGCATGTTTCTCGAATCCGTCATGCATGTATCATGTACGGAACCCGGAATGCCATGTTGATGGAATTCATGTAATTTAAATATCTATTAGGTTGAATACACTCCAGAAGTATTCTTTTGTGAAAAATGAACGAATTGGAAACTTGTGTTAGGGAAAGTTGTGAAAATGGGTACACGAGTCTATATGAAATTATTCCATTTATAGAGGATGAAAAATCAGTAATCCACATGCTCCCAACTCAGGAATGCATGTTTGTCGAATCCGTCATGCATGTAACATGTACGGAACACGGAATATCATGTTGAAGGAATCTATTCAAATTACATATCTCTAGGGTAGAATTCGCTCCAAGAGGGTTTTTCTGGGATCAAAGTGTGATTCTTGAAACTGGTGATAGGAGAAGCAAGGAAGTCCAAGGAAATATTTCAAAGTGCATAAGTAACTTGTTTCGTGGTTGAAACATCTGTCATGCGCATGTTCACAGCTCAGAAATGCATGTTTGAGCAATCTGTGATGCATGAAACATGTTCGGAATACGGAATGCCATGGGTATGTAAACAATGTAAATTACGTTTGTATTGGTGAGAATTCGCTCAAAGAGTGTTTTCTACTGCCAAATGTCCGATTTTAGAACCTGGTGATTCAAAAAACTTATGAAGTCAGAGTAAATATTTCAAAGTGTAATATATGCCTTCTTTGGTGGATGAAAGTTCACTAATCCACATGCTCACAACTCAGAAATGCATGTTTCTCGAATCCGTCATGCATGTATCATGTACGGAACCCGGAATGCCATGTTGATGGAATTCATGTAAATTAAATATCTATTAGGTTGAATACACTCCAGAAGTATTCTTTTGTGAAAAATGAACGAATTCGAAACTTGTGTTAGGGAAAGTGTGTGAAAATGGGTACACGAGTCTATATGAAATTATTCCATTTATAGAGGATGAAAAATCAGTAATCCACATGCTCCCAACTCAGGAATGCATGTTTGTCGAATCCGTCATGCATGTAACATGTACGGAACACGGAATATCATGTTGAAGGAATCTATTCAAATTACATATCTCTAGGGTAGAATTCGCTCCAAGAGGGTTTTTCTGTGATCAAAGTGTGATTCTTGAAACTGGTGATAGGAGAAGCAAGGAAGTCCAAGGAAATATTTGAAAGTGCATAAGTAACTTGTTTCGTGGTTGAAACATCTGTCATGCGCATGTTCACAGCTCAGAAATGCATGTTTGAGCAATCTGTGATGCATGAAACATGTTCGGAGTACGGAATGCCATGATTATGTAAACAATGTAAATTACATGTGTATTGGTGAGAATTCGCTCAAAGAGTGTTTTCTACTGCCAAATGTCCGATTTTAGAACCTGGTGATACAAAAAACTTATGAAGTCAGAGTAAGTATTTCAAAGTGTAATATATGCCTTCTTTGGTGGATGAAAGTTCACTAATCCACATGCTCACAACTCAGAAATGCATGTTTCTCGAATCCATCATGCATGTATCATGTACGGAACCCGGAATTCCATGTTGATAGAATTCAGGTAAATTAAATATCTATTAGGTTGAATACACTCCAGAAGTATTCTTCTGTGAAAAATGAACGAATTCGAAACTTGTGTTAGGGAAAGCTTGTGAAAATGTGTACACGAGTATATATGAAATTATTCCTTTTATAGAGGATGAAAAATCAGTAATCCACATGCTCACAACTCAGGAATTCATGTTTGTGGAATCCGTCATGCATGTAACATGTACGGAACACGGAATATCATGATGAAGGAATCTATTCAAATTACATATCTCTAGGTTAGAATTCGCACCAACAGGGTTTTTCTGGGATCAAAGTGTGATTCTTGAAACTGGTGATAGGAGAAGCAAGGAAGTCCAAGGAAATACTTCAAAGTGCATAAGTAACTTGTTTGGTGGTTGAAACATCTGTCATGCGCATGTTCACAGCTCAGAAATGCATGTTTGAGGAATCCGTGATGCATGAATCATGTTCGGAATACGGAATGCCATGGTTATGTATACAATGTAAATTACATGTGTATTGGTGAGAATTCGCTCAAAGAGTGTTTTCTACTGCCAAATGTCCGATTTTAGAACCTGGTGATACAAAAAACTTATGAAGTCTGAGTAAGTATTTCAAAGTGTAATATATGCCTTCTTTGGTGGATGAAAGTTCACTAATCCACATGCTCACAACTCAGAAACGCATGTTTCTCAAATCCGTCATGCATGTATCATGTACGGAACCCGGAATGCCATGTTGATGGAATTCATGTAAATTAAATATCTATTAGGTTGAATACACTCCAGAAGTATTCTTTTGTGAAAAATGAAAGAATTCGAAACTTGTGTTAGGGAAAGCTTGTGAAAATGTGTACACGAGTCTATATGAAATTATTCCTTTTATAGAGGATGAAAAATCAGTAATCCACATGCTCACAACTCAGGAATGCATGTATGTCGAATCCGTCATGCACGTAACATGTACGGAACACGGAATTTCATGTTGAAGGAATCTATTCAAATTACATATCTCTTGGGTAGAATTCGCTCCAAGAGGGTTTTTCTGGGATCAAAGTGTGATTCTTGAAACTGGTGATAGGAGAAGCAACGAAGTCCAAGGAAATATTTCAAAGTGCATAAGTAACTTGTTTGGTGGTTGAAACATCTGTCATGCGCATGTTCACAGCTCAGAAATGCATGTTTGAGGAATCCGTGATGCATGAATCATGTTCGGAATACGGAATGCCATGGTTATGTAAACAATGTAAATTACATTTGTATTGGTGAGAATTCGATCAAAGAGTGTTTTCTACTGCCAAATGTCCGATTTTAGAACCTGGTGATACAAAAAACTTATGAAGTCAGAGTAAATATTTCAAAGTGTAATATATGCCTTCTTTGGTGGATGAAAGTTCACTAATCCACATGCTCACAACTCAGAAACGCATGTTTCTCGAATCCGTCATGCATGTATCATGTACGGAACCCGGAATGCCATGTTGATGGAATTCATGAAAATTATATATCTATTAGGTTGAATACACTCCAGAAGTATTCTTTTGTGAAAAATGAACGAATTCGAAACTTGTGTTAGGGAAAGCTTGTGAAAATGTGTACACGAGTCTATATGAAATTATTCCATTTATACAGGATGAAAAATCAGTAATCCACATGCTCACATCTCAGGAATGCATGTATGTCGAATCAGTCATGCATGTAACATGTACGGAACACGGAATATCATGTTGAAGGAACCTATTCAAATTACATATCTCTAGGGTAGAATTCGCTCCAAGAGGTTTTTTCTGGGATCAAAGTGTGATTCTTGAAACTGGTGATAGGAGAAGCAACGAAGTCCAAGGAACTATTTCAAAGTGCATAAGTAACTAGTTTGGTGGTTGAAACATCTGTCATGCGCATGTTCACAGCTCAGAAATGCATGTTTGAGGAATCCGTGATGCATGAAACATGTTCGGAATACGGAATGCCATGGTTATGTAAACAATGTAAATTACATGTGTATTGGTGAGAATTCGCTCAAAGAGTGTTTTCTACTGCCAAATGTCCGATTTTAGAACCTGGTGATACAAAAAAATTATGAAGTCAGAGTAAAGATTTCAAAGTGTAATATATGCCTCTTTGGTGGATGAAAGTTCACTAATCCACATGCTCACAACTCAGAAACGCATGTTTCTCGAATCCGTCATGCATGTATCATGTACGGAACCCGGAATGCCATGTTGATGGAATTCATGTAAATTAAATATCTATTAGGTTGAATACACTCCAGAAGAATTCTTCTGTGTAAAAAGCACGAATTCGAAACTTGTGTTAGGGAAAGCTTGTGAAAATGTGTACACGAGTCTATATGAAATTATTCCTTTTATAGAGGATGAAAAATCAGTAATCCACATGCTCACAACTCAGGAATGCATGTTTGTCGAATCCGTCATGCATGTAACATGTACGGAACACGGAATATCATGTTGAAGGAATCTATTCAAATTACATATCTCTAGGGTAGAATTCACTCGAAGAGGGTTTTTCTGGGATCAAAGTGTGATTCTTGAAACTGGTGATAGGAGAAGCAACAAAGTCTAAGGAACTATTTCAAAGTGCATAAGTAACTAGTTTGGTGGTTGAAACATCTGTCATGCGCATGTTCACAGCTCAGAAATGCATGTTTGTGGAATCCGTGATGCATGAAACATGTTCGGAATACGGAATGCCATGGTTATGTAAACAATGTAAATTACATGTGTATTGGTGAGAATTCGCTCAAAGAGTGTTTTCTACTGCCAAATGTCCGATTTTAGAACCTGGTGATACAAAAAACTTATGAAGTCAGAGTAAATATTTCAAAGTGTAATATATGCCTCTTTGGTGGATGAAAGTTCACTAATCCACATGCTCACAACTCAGAAACGCATGTTTCTCGAATCCGTCATGCATGTATCATGTACGGAACCCGGAATGCCATGTTGATGGAATTCATGTAAATTAAATATCTATTAGGTTGAATACACTCCAGAAGTATTCTTCTGTGAAAAAAGCACGAATTCGAAACTTGTGTTAGGGAAAGCTTGTGAAAATGTGTACACGAGTCTATATGAAATTATTCCTTTTATAGAGGATGAAAAATCAGTAATCCACATTCTCACAACTCAGGAATGCATGTTTGTCGAATCCGTCATGCATGTAACATGTACGGAACACGGAATATCATGTTGAAGGAATCTATTCAAATTACATATCTCTAGGGTAGAATTCGCTCCAAGAGGGTTTTTCTGGGATCAAAGTGTGATTCTTGAAACTGGTGATAGGAGAAGCAACGAAGTCCAAGGAACTATTTCAAAGTGCATAAGTAACTTGTTTGGTGGTTGAAACATCTGTCATGCGCATGTTCACAGCTCAGAAATGCATGTTTGAGGAATCCGTGATGCATGAAACATGTTCGGAGTACGGAATGCCATGGTTATTTAAACAATGTAAATTACATGTGTATTGGTGAGAATTCGCTCAAAGAGTGTTTTCTACTGCCAAATGTCCGATTTTAGAACCTGGTGATACAAAAAACTTATGAAGTCAGAGTAAATATTACAAAGTGTAATATATGCCTTCTTTAGTGGATGAAAGTTCACTAATTCACATGCTCACAACTCAGAAACGCATGTTTCTCGAATCCGTCATGCATGTATCATGTACGGAAACCGGAATACCATGTTGATGGAATTCATGTAAATTATATATCTATTAGGTTGAATACACTCCAGAAGTATTCTTCTGTGAAAAATGAACGAATTCGAAACTTGTGTTAGGGAAAGCTTGTGAAAATGTGTACACGAGTCTATATGAAATTATTCCTTTTATAGAGGATGAAAAATCAGTAATCCACATGCTCACAACTCAGGAATGCATGTATGTCGAATCCGTCATGCATGTAACATGTACGGAACACGGAATATCATGTTGAATTAATCTATTCCAATTACATATCTCTAGGGTAGAATTCGCTCCAAGAGGGTTTTTCTGGGATCAAAGTGTGATTCTTGAAACTGGTGATAGGAGAAGCAACGAAGTCCAAGAAAATATTTCAAAGTGCATAAGTAACTTGTTTGGTGGTTGAAACATCTGTCATGCACATGTTCAAAGCTCAGAAACGCATGTTTGAGCAATCTGTGTTGCATGAAACATGTTCGGAATACGGAATGCCTTGGGTATGTAAACAATGTAAATTACATGTGTATTGGTGAGAATTCGCTCAAAGACTGTTTTCTACTGCCAAATGTCCGAATTTAGAACCTGGTGGTACAAAAAAATTATGAAGTCCGAGTAAGTATTTCAAAGTGTAATATATGCCTTCTTTGGTGGATGAAAGTTCACTAATCCACATACTCACAACTCAGAAACGCATGTTTCTCGAATCCATCATGCATGTATGATGTACGTAACCCGGAATTCCATGTTGATAGAATTCAGGTAAATTAAATATCTTTTAGGTTGAATACACTCCAGAAGAATTCTTCTGTGAAAAATGAACGAATTCGAAACTTGTGTTAGGGAAAGCTTGTGAAAATGTGTACACGAGTCTATATGAAATTATTCCTTTTATAGAGGATGAAAAATCAGTAATCCACATGCTCACAACTCAGGAATGCATGTATGTCGAATCCGTCATGCACATAACATGTACGGAACACGGAATTTCATGTTGAAGGAATCTATTCAAATTACATATCTCTAGGGTAGAATTCGCTCCAAGAGGGTTTTTCTGGGATCAAAGTGTGATTCTTGAAACTGGTGATAGGAGAAGCAACGAAGTCCAAGGAAATATTTCAAAGTGCATAAGTAAATTGTTTGGTGGTTGAAACATCTGTCATGCGCATGTTCACAGCTCAGAAATGCATGTTTGAGGAATCCGTGATGCATGAATCATGTTCGGAATACGGAATGCCATGGTTATGTAAACAAGGTAAATTACATTTGTATTGGTGAGAATTCGCTCAAAGAGTGTTTTCTACAGCCAAATGTCCGATTTTAGAACCTGGTGATACAAAAAACTTATGAAGTCAGAGTAAATATTTCAAAGTGTAATATATGCCTTCTTTGGTGGATGAAAGTTCACTAATCCACATGCTCACAACTCAGAAACGCATGTTTCTCGAATCCGTCATGCATGTATCATGTACGGAACCCGGAATGCCATGTTGATGGAATTCATGTAAATTAAATATCTATTAGGTTGAATACACTCCAGAAGTATTCTTTTGTGAAAAATGAACGAATTCGAAACTTGTGTTAGGGAAAGTTTGTGAAAATGGGTACACGAGTCTATATGAAATTATTCCATTTATAGAGGATGAAAAATCAGTAATCCACATGCTCCCAACTCAGGAATGCATGTTTGTCGAATCCGTCATGCATGTAACATGTACGGAACACGGAATATCATGTTGAAGGAATCTATTCAAATTACATATCTCTAGGGTAGAATTCGCTCCAAGAGGGTTTTCCTGGGATCAAAGTGTGATTCTTGAAAGTGGTGATAGGAGAAGCAAGGAAGTCCAAGGAAATATTTGAAAGTGCATAAGTAACTTGTTTCGTGGTTGAAACATCTGTCATGCGCATGTTCACAGCTCAGAAATGCATGTTTGAGCAATCTGTGATGCATGAAACATGTTCGGAATACGGAATGCCATGCGTATGTAAACAATGTAAATAACGTTTGTATTGGTGAGAATTCGCTCAAAGAGTGTTTTCTACTGCCAAATGTCCGATTTTAGAACCTGGTGATACAAAAAACTTATGAAGTCAGAGTAAGTAGTTCAAAGTGTAATTTATGCCTCCTTTGGTGGATGAAAGTTCACTAATCCACATGCTCACAACTCAGAAACGCATGTTTCTCGAATCCGTCATGCATGTATCATGTACGGAACCCGGAATGCCATGTTGATAGAATTCAGGTAAATTAAATATCTATTAGGTTGAATACACTCCAGAAGTATTCTTCTGTGAAAAATGAACGAATTCGAAACTTGTGTTAGGGAAAGCTTGTGAAAATGTGTACACGAGTCTATATGAAATTATTCCTTATATAGAGGATGAAAAATCAGTAATCCACATGCTCACAACTCAGGAATGCATGTTTGTGGAATCCGTCATGCATGTAACATGTACGGAACACGGAATTTCATGTTGAAGGAATCTATTCAAATTACATATCTCTAGGTTAGAATTCGCTCCAAGAGGGTTTTTCTGGGATCAAAGTGTGATTCTTGAAACTGGTGATAGGAGAAGCAACGAAGTCCAAGGAAATATTTCAAAGTGCATAAGTAAATTGTTTGGTGGTTGAAACATCTGTCATGCGAATGTTCACAGCTCAGAAATGCATGTTTGAGGAATCCGTGATGCATGAATCATGTTCGGAATACGGAATGCCATGGTTATGTAAACAATGTAAATTACATTTGTATTGGTGAGAATTCGATCAAAGAGTGTTTTCTACAGCCAAATGTCCGATTTTAGAACCTGGTGATACAAAAAACCTATGAAGTCAGAGTAAATAATTCAAAGTGTAATATATGCCTCTTTGGTGGATGAAAGTTCACTAATCCACATGCTCACAACTCAGAAACGCATGTTTCTCGAATCCGTCATGCATGTATCATGTACGGAACCCGGAATGCCATGTTGATGGAATTCATGTAAATTAAATATCTATTAGGTTGAATACACTCCAGAAGTATTCTTCTGTGAAAAAAGCACGAATTCGAAACTTGTGTTAGGGAAAGCTTGTGAAAATGTGTACACGAGTCTATATGAAATTATTCCTTTTATAGAGGATGAAAAATCAGTAATCCACATTCTCACAACTCAGGAATGCATGTTTGTCGAATCCGTCATGCATGTAACATGTACGGAACACGGAATATCATGTTGAAGGAATCTATTCAAATTACATATCTCTAGGGTAGAATTCGCTCCAAGAAGGTTTTTCTGGGATCAAAGTGTGATTCTTGAAACTGGTGATAGGAGAAGCAACGAAGTCCAAGGAACTATTTCAAAGTGCATAAGTAACTTGTTTGGTGGTTGAAACATCTGTCATGCGCATGTTCACAGCTCAGAAATGCATGTTTGAGGAATCCGTGATGCATGAAACATGTTCGGAGTACGGAATGCCATGGTTATTTAAACAATGTAAATTACATGTGTATTGGTGAGAATTCGCTCAAAGAGTGTTTTCTACTGCCAAATGTCCGATTTTAGAACCTGGTGATACAAAAAACTTATGAAGTCAGAGTAAATATTACAAAGTGTAATATATGCCTTCTTTAGTGGATGAAAGTTCACTAATTCACATGCTCACAACTCAGAAACGCATGTTTCTCGAATCCGTCATGCATGTATCATGTACGGAAACCGGAATACCATGTTGATTGAATTCATGTAAATTATATATCTATTAGGTTGAATACACTCCAGAAGTATTCTTCTGTGAAAAATGAACGAATTCGAAACTTGTGTTAGGGAAAGCTTGTGAAAATGTGTACACGAGTCTATATGAAATTATTCCTTTTATAGAGGATGAAAAATCAGTAATCCACATGCTCACAACTCAGGAATGCATGTATGTCGAATCCGTCATGCATGTAACATGTACGGAACACGGAATATCATGTTGAATTAATCTATTCCAATTACATATCTCTAGGGTAGAATTCGCTCCAAGAGGGTTTTTCTGGGATCAAAGTGTGATTCTTGAAACTGGTGATAGGAGAAGCAACGAAGTCCAAGAAAATATTTCAAAGTGCATAAGTAACTTGTTTGGTGGTTGAAACATCTGTCATGCACATGTTCACAGCTCAGAAACGCATGTTTGAGCAATCTGTGTTGCATGAAACATGTTCGGAATACGGAATGCCTTGGGTATGTAAACAATGTAAATTACATGTGTATTGGTGAGAATTCGCTCAAAGACTGTTTTCTACTGCCAAATGTCCGAATTTAGAACCTGGTGGTACAAAAAAATTATGAAGTCCGAGTAAGTATTTCAAAGTGTAATATATGCCTTCTTTGGTGGATGAAAGTTCACTAATCCACATACTCACAACTCAGAAACGCATGTTTCTCGAATCCATCATGCATGTATGATGTACGTAACCCGGAATTCCATGTTGATAGAATTCAGGTAAATTAAATATCTTTTAGGTTGAATACACTCCAGAAGAATTCTTCTGTGAAAAATGAACGAATTCGAAACTTGTGTTAGGGAAAGCTTGTGAAAATGTGTACACGAGTCTATATGAAATTATTCCTTTTATAGAGGATGAAAAATCAGTAATCCACATGCTCACAACTCAGGAATGCATGTATGTCGAATCCGTCATGCACGTAACATGTACGGAACACGGAATTTCATGTTGAAGGAATCTATTCAAATTACATATCTCTAGGGTAGAATTCGCTCCAAGAGGGTTTTCCTGGGATCAAAGTGTGATTCTTGAAACTGGTGATAGGAGAAGCAACGAAGTCCAAGGAAATATTTCAAAGTGCATAAGTAAATTGTTTGGTGGTTGAAACATCTGTCATGCGCATGTTCACAGCTCAGAAATGCATGTTTGAGGAATCCGTGATGCATGAATCATGTTCGGAATACGGAATGCCATGGTTATGTAAACAAGGTAAATTACATTTGTATTGGTGAGAATTCGCTCAAAGAGTGTTTTCTACAGCCAAATGTCCGATTTTAGAACCTGGTGATACAAAAAACTTATGAAGTCAGAGTAAATATTTCAAAGTGTAATATATGCCTTCTTTGGTGGATGAAAGTTCACTAATCCACATGCTCACAACTCAGAAACGCATGTTTCTCGAATCCGTCATGCATGTATCATGTACGGAACCCGGAATGCCATGTTGATGGAATTCATGTAAATTAAATATCTATTAGGTTGAATACACTCCAGAAGTATTCTTTTGTGAAAAATGAACGAATTCGAAACTTGTGTTAGGGAAAGCTTGTGAAAATGTGTACACGAGTCTATATGAAATTATTCCATTTATACAGGATGAAAAATCAGTAATCCACATGCTCACATCTCAGGAATGCATGTATGTCGAATCCGTCATGCATGTAACATGTACGGAACACGGAATATCATGTTGAAGGAATCTATTCAAATTACATATCTCTAGGGTAGAATTCGCTCCAAGAGGGTTTTTCTGGGATCAAAGTGTGATTCTTGAAACTGGTGATAGGAGAAGCAACGAAGTCCAAGGAAATATTTCAAAGTGCATAAGTAACTTGTTTGGTGGTTGAAACATCTTTCATGCGCATGTTCACACCTCAGAAACGCATGTTTGAGCAATCTGTGATGCATGAAACATGTTCGGAATACGGAATTCCTTGGGTATGTAAACAATGTAAATTACGTGTGTATTGGTGAGAATTCGCTCAAAGAGTGTTTTCTACTGCCAAATGTCCGAATTTAGAACCTGGTGATACAAAAAACTTATGAAGTCAGAGTAAGTATTTCAAAGTGTAATATATGCCTTCTTTGGTGGATGAAAGTTCACTAATCCACATGCTCACAACTCAGAAACGCATGTTTCTCGAATCCGTCATGCATGTATCATGTACGGAACCCGGAATGCCATGTTGATGGAATTCATGAAAATTATATATCTATTAGGTTGAATACACTCCAGAAGTATTCTTCTGTGAAAAAAGAACGAATTCGAAACTTGTGTTAGGGAAAGCTTGTGAAAATGTGTACATGAGTCTATATGAAATTATTCCTTTTATAGAGGATGAAAAATCAGTAATCCACATGCTCACAACTCAGGAATGCATGTATGTCGAATCCGTCATGCACGTAACATGTACGGAACACGGAATATCATGTTGAAGGAATCTATTCAAATTACATATCTCTAGTTTAGAATTCACTCCAAGAGGGTTTTTCAGGGATCAAAGTGTGATTCTTGAAACTGGTGATAGGAGAAGCAACGAAGTCCAAGGAAATATTTCAAAGTGCATAAGTTACTTGTTTGGTGGTTGAAACATCTGTCATGCGCATGTTCACAGCTCAGAAATGCATGTTTGAGGAATCCGTGATGCATGAAACATGTTCGGAATACGGAATGCCATGGTTATGTAAACAATGTAAATTACATGTGTATTGGTGAGAATTCGCTCAAAGAGTGTTTTCTACTGCCAAATGTCCGATTTTAGAACCTGGTGATACAAAAAACTTATGAAGTCAGAGTAAATATTTCAAAGTGTAATATATGCCTTTTTGGTGGATGAAAGTTCACTAATCCACATGCTCACAACTCAGAAATGCATGTTTCTCGAATCCGTCATGCATGTATCATGTACGGAACCCGGAATGCCATGTTGATGGAATTCATGTAAATTAAATATCTATTAGGTTGAATACACTCCAGAAGTATTCTTTTGTGAAAAATGAACGAATTCGAAACTTGTGTTAGGGAAAGTTTGTGAAAATGGGTACACGAGTCTATATGAAATTATTCCATTTATAGAGGATGAAAAATCAGTAATCCACATGCTCCCAACTCAGGAATGCATGTTTGTCGAATCCGTCATGCATGTAACATGTACGGAACACGGAATATCATGTTGAAGGAATCTATTCAAATTACATATCTCTAGGGTAGAATTCGCTCCAAGAGGGATTTCCTGGGATCAAAGTGTGATTCTTGAAAGTGGTGATAGGAGAAGCAAGGAAGTCCAAGGAAATATTTGAAAGTGCATAAGTAACTTGTTTCGTGGTTGAAACATCTGTCATGCGCATGTTCACAGCTCAGAAATGCATGTTTGAGCAATCTGTGATGCATGAAACATGTTCGGAATACGGAATGCCATGCGTATGTAAACAATGTAAATAACGTTTGTATTGGTGAGAATTCGCTCAAAGAGTGTTTTCTACTGCCAAATGTCCGATTTTAGAACCTGGTGATACAAAAAACTTATGAAGTCAGAGTAAGTAGTTCAAAGTGTAATTTATGCCTCCTTTGGTGGATGAAAGTTCACTAATCCACATGCTCACAACTCAGAAACGCATGTTTCTCGAATCCATCATGCATGTATCATGTACGGAACCCGGAATGCCATGTTGATAGAATTCAGGTAAATTAAATATCTATTAGGTTGAATACACTCCAGAAGTATTCTTCTGTGAAAAATGAACGAATTCGAAACTTGTGTTAGGGAAAGCTTGTGAAAATGTGTACACGAGTCTATATGAAATTATTCCTTATATAGAGGATGAAAAATCAGTAATCCACATGCTCACAACTCAGGAATGCATGTTTGTGGAATCCGTCATGCATGTAACATGTACGGAACACGGAATTTCATGTTGAAGGAATCTATTCAAATTACATATCTCTAGGTTAGAATTCGCTCCAAGAGGGTTTTTCTGGGATCAAAGTGTGATTCTTGAAACTGGTGATAGGAGAAGCAACGAAGTCCAAGGAAATATTTCAAAGTGCATAAGTAAATTGTTTGGTGGTTGAAACATCTGTCATGCGAATGTTCACAGCTCAGAAATGCATGTTTGAGGAATCCGTGATGCATGAATCATGTTCGGAATACGGAATGCCATGGTTATGTAAACAATGTAAATTACATTTGTATTGGTGAGAATTCGATCAAAGAGTGTTTTCTACAGCCAAATGTCCGATTTTAGAACCTGGTGATACAAAAAACCTATGAAGTCAGAGTAAATATTTCAAAGTGTAATATATGCCTTCTTTGGTGGATGAAAGTTCACTAATCCACATGCTCACAACTCAGAAACGCATGTTTCTCGAATCCGTAATGCCTGTATCATGTACGGAACCCGGAATGCCATGTTGATGGAAATCATGTAAATTAAATATCTATTAGGTTGAATACACTCCAGAAGTATTCTTCTGTGAAAAAAGAACGAATTCGAAACTTGTGCTGGGAAAGCTTGTGAAAATGTGTACACAAGTCTATATGAAATTATTCCTTTTATAGAGGATGAAAAATCAGTAATCCACATGCTCACAACTCAGTAATGCATGTTTGTCGAATCCGTCATGCACGTAACATGTACGGAACACGGAATATCATGTTGAAGGAATCTATTCAAATTACATATCTCTAGGGTAGAATTCGCTCCAAGAGGGTTTTTCTGGGATCAAAGTGTGATTCTTGAAACTGGTGATAGGAGAAGCAACGAAGTCCAAGGAACTATTTCAAAGTGCATAAGTAACTTGTTTGGTGGTTGAAACATCTGTCATGCGCATGTTAACAGCTCAGAAATGCATGTTTGTGGAATCCGTGATGCATGAAACATGTTCGGAATCCGGAATGCCATGGTTATGTAAACAATGTAAATTACATGTGTATTGGTGAGAATTCGCTCAAAGAGTGTTTTCTACAGCCAAATGTCCGATTTTAGAACCTGGTGATACAAAAAACGTATGAAGTCAGAGTAAATATTTCAAAGTGTAATATATGCCTTCTTTGGTGGATGAAAGTTCACTAATCCACATGCTCACAACTCAGAAACGCATGTTTCTCGAATCCGTCATGCCTGTATCATGTACGGAACCCGGAATGCCATGTTGATGGAAATCATGTAAATTAAATATCTATTAGGTTGAATACACTCCAGAAGTATTCTTCTGTGAAAAAAGAACGAATTCGAAACTTGTGTTAGGGAAAGCTTGTGAAAATGTGTACATGAGTCTATATGAAATTATTCCTTTTATAGAGGATGAAAAATCAGTAATCCACATGCTCACAACTCAGTAATGCATGTTTGTCGAATCCGTCATGCACGTAACATGTACGGAACACGGAATATCATGTTGAAGGAATCTATTCAAATTAGATATCTCTATGGTAGAATTCACTCTAAGAGTGTTTTTCTGGGATCAAATTGTGATTCTTGAAACTGGTGATAGGAGAAGCAACGAACTCCAAGGAAATATTTCAAAGTGCATAAGTAACTTGTTTGGTGGTTGAAACATCTGTCATGCGCATGTTCACAGCTCAGAAATGCATGTTTGAGGAATCCGTGATGCATGAAACATGATCGGAATACGGAATGCCATGGTTATGTAAACAATGTAAATTACATTTGTATTGGTGAGAATTCGATCAAAGAGTGTTTTCTACAGCCAAATGTCCGATTTTAGAACCTGGTGATACAAAAAACCTATGAAGTCAGAGTAAATATTTCAAAGTGTAATATATGCCTTCTTTGGTGGATGAAAGTTCACTAATCCACATGCTCACAACTCAGAAACGCATGTTTCTCGAATCCGTCATGCCTGTATCATGTACGGAACCCGGAATGCCATGTTGATGGAAATCATGTAAATTAAATATCTATTAGGTTGAATACACTCCAGAAGTATTCTTCTGTGAAAAAAGAACGAATTCGAAACTTGTGTTAGGGAAAGCTTGTGAAAATGTGTACACGACTCTATATGAAATTATTCCTTTTATAGAGGATGAAAAATCAGTAATCCACATGCTCACAACTCAGTAATGCATGTTTGTCGAATCCGTCATGCACGTAACATGTACGGAACACGGAATATCATGTTGAAGGAATCTATTCAAATTACATATCTCTAGGGTAGAATTCGCTCCAAGAGGGTTTTTCTGGGATCAAAGTGTGATTCTTGAAACTGGTGATAGGAGAAGCAACGAAGTCCAAGGAACTATTTCAAAGTGCATAAGTAACTTGTTTGGTGGTTGAAACATCTGTCATGCGCATGTTCACAGCTCAGAAATGCATGTTTGTGGAATCCGTGATGCATGAAACATGTTCGGAATCCGGAATGCCATGGTTATGTAAACAATGTAAATTACATGTGTATTGGTGAGAATTCGCTCAAAGAGTGTTTTCTACAGCCAAATGTCCGATTTTAGAACCTGGTGATACAAAAAACCTATGAAGTCAGAGTAAATATTTCAAAGTGTAATATATGCCTTCTTTGGTGGATGAAAGTTCACTAATCCACATGCTCACAACTCAGAAACGCATGTTTCTCGAATCCGTCATGCCTGTATCATGTACGGAACCCGGAATGCCATGTTGATGGAAATCATGTAAATTAAATATCTATTAGTTTGAATACACTCCAGAAGTATTCTTCTGTGAAAAAAGAACGAATTCGAAACTTGTGTTAGGGAAAGCTTGTGAAAATGTGTACATGAGTCTATATGAAATTATTCCTTTTATAGAGGATGAAAAATCAGTAATCCACATGCTCACAACTCAGTAATGCATGTTTGTCGAATCCGTCATGCACGTAACATGTACGGAACACGGAATATCATTTTGAAGGAATCTATTCAAATTAGATATCTCTATGGTAGAATTCACTCTAAGAGTGTTTTTCTGGGATCAAAGTGTGATTCTTGAAACTGGTGATAGGAGAAGCAACGAAGTCCAAGGAAATATTTCAAAGTGCATAAGTAACTTGTTTGGTGGTTGAAACATCTGTCATGCGCATGTTCACAACTCAGAAACGCATGTTTGAGCAATCTGTGATGCATGAAACATGTTCGGAATACGGAATTCCTTGGGTATGTAAACAATGTAAATTACGTGAGTATTGGTGAGAATTCGCTCAAAGAGTGTTTTCTACTGCCAAATGTCCGAATTTAGAACCTGGTGATACAAAAAACTTATGAAGTCAGAGTAAGTATTTCAAAGTGTAATATATGCCTTCTTTGGTGGATGAAAGTTCACTAATCCACATGCTCACAACTCAGAAACTCATGTTTCTCGAATCCGTCATGCATGTATCATGTACGGAACCCGGAATGCCATGTTGATAGAATTCAGGTAAATTAAATATCTATTAGGTTGAATACACTCCAGAAGAATTCTTTTGTGACAAATGAACGAATTCGAAACTTGTGTTAGGGAAAGCTTGTGAAAATTTGTACACGTGTCTATATGAAATTATTCCTTTTATAGAGGATGAAAAATCAGTAATCCACATGCTCAGAACTCAGGAATGCATGTATGTCGAATCCGTCATGCATGTAACATGTACGGAACACGGAATATCATGTTGAAGGAATCTATTCAAATTACATATCTCTAGGGTAGAATTCGCTCCAAGAGGGTTTTTCTGGGATCAAAGTGTGATTCTTGAAACTGGTGATAGGAGAAGCAACGAAGTCCAAGGAACTATTTCAAAGTGCATAAGTAACTTGTTTGGTGGTTGAAACATCTGTCATGCGCATGTTCACAGCTCAGAAATGCATGTTTGTGTTATCCGTGATGCATGAAACATGTTCGGATTCCGGAATGCCATGGGTATGTAAACAATGTAAATTACGTTTGTATTGGTGAGAATTCGCTCAAAGAGTGTTTTCTACTGCCAAATGTCCGATTTTAGAACCTGGTGATACAAAAAACTTATGAAGTCAGAGTAAATATTTCAAAGGGTTATATATGCCTTCTTTGGTGGATGAAAGGTCACTAATCCACATGCACACAACTCAGAAACGCATGTTTCTCGAATCCGTCATGCATGTATCATGTACGGAAACCGGAATGCCATGTTGATGGAATTCATGAAAATTATATATCTATTAGTTTGAATACACTCCAGAAGTATTCTTTTGTGAAAAATGAACGAATTCGAAACTTGTGTTAGGGAAAGTTTGTGAAAATGGGTACACGAGTCTATATGAAATTATTCCATTTATTGAGGATGAAAAATCAGTAATCCACATGCTCCCAACTCAGGAATGCATGTTTGTCGAATCCGTCATGCATGTAACATGTACGGAACACGGAATATCATGTTGAAGGAATCTATTCAAATTACATATCTCTAGGGTAGAATTCGCTCCAAGAGGGTTTTTCTGGGATCAAAGTGTGATTCTTGAAACTGGTGATAGGAGAAGCAAGGAAGTCCAAGGAAATACTTCAAAGTGCATAAGTAACTTGTTTGGTGGTTGAAACATCTGTCATGCGCATGTTCACAGCTCAGAAATGCATGTTTGAGGAATCCGTGATGCATGAATCATGTTCGGAATACGGAATTCCTTGGGTATGTATACAATGTAAATTACATGTGTATTGGTGAGAATTCGCTCAAAGAGTGTTTTCTACTGCCAAATGTCTGAATTTAGAACCTGGTGATACAAAAAACTTATGAAGTCAGAGTAAGTATTTCAAAGTGTAATATATGCCTTCTTTGGTGGATGAAAGTTCACTAATCCACATGCTCACAACTCAGAAACGCATGTTTCTCGAATCCGTCATGCATGTATCATGTACGGAACCCGGAATGCCATGTTGATGGAATTCATGTAAATTAAATATCTATTAGGTTGAATACACTCCAGAAGTATTCTTCTGTGAAAAATGAACGAATTCGAAACTTGTGTTAGCGAAAGCTTGTGAAAATGTGTACACGAGTCTATATGAAATTATTCCTTTTATAGAGGATGAAAAATCAGTAATCCACATGCTCACAACTCAGGAATGCATGTATGTCGAATCGGTCATGCATGTAACATGTACGGAACACGGAATTTCATGTTGAAGGAATCTATTCAAATTACATATATCTAGGGTAGAATTCGCTCCAAGAGGGTTTTTCTGGGATCAAAGTGTGATTCTTGAAACTGGTGATAGGAGAAGCAACGAAGTCCAAGGAACTATTTCAAAGTGCATAAGTAACTTGTTTGGTGGTTGAAACATCTGTCAAGCGCATGTTCACAGCTCAGAAATTCATGTTTGAGGAATCCATGATGCATGAAACATGTTCGGAGTACGGAATGCCATGATTATGTAAACAATGTAAATTACATGTGTATTGGTGAGAATTCGCTCAAAGAGTGTTTTCTACTGCCAAATGTCCGATTTTAGAACCTGGTGATACAAAAAACTTATGAAGTCAGAGTAAGTATTTCAAAGTGTAATATATGCCTTCTTTGGTGGATGAAAGTTCACTAATCCACATGCTCACAACTCAGAAATGCATGTTTCTCGAATCCATCATGCATGTATCATGTACGGAACCCGGAACTCCATGTTGATAGAATTCAGGTAAATTAAATATCTATTAGGTTGAATACACTCCAGAAGTATTCTTCTGTGAAAAATGAACGAATTCGAAATTTGTGTTAGGGAAAGCTTGTGAAAATGTGTACACGAGTCTATATGAAATTATTCCTTTTATAGAGGATGAAAAATCAGTAATCCACATGCTCACAACTCAGGAATGCATGTTTGTGGAATCCGTCATGCATGTAACATGTACGGAACACGGAATATCATGATGAAGGAATCTATTCAAATTACATATCTCTAGGTTAGAATTCGCTCCAAGAGGGTTTTTCTGGGATCAAATTGTGATTCTTGAAACTGGTGATAGGAGAAGCAAGGAAGTCCAACGAAATACTTCAAAGTGCATAAGTAACTTGTTTGGTGGTTGAAACATCTGTCATGCGCATGTTCACAGCTCAGAAATGCATGTTTGAGGAATCCGTGATGCATGAATCATGTTCGGAATACGGAATGCCATGGTTATGTAAACAATGTAAATTACATGTGTATTGGTGAGAATTCGCTCAAAGAGTGTTTTCTACTGCCAAATGTCCGATTTTAGTACCTGGTGATACAAAAAACTTATGAAGTCAGAGTAAGTATTTCAAAGTGTAATATATGCCTTCTTTGGTGGATGAAAGTTCACTAATCCACATGCTCACAACTCAGAAACACATGTTTCTCAAATCCGTCATGCATGTATCATGTACGGAACCCGGAATGCCATGTTGATGGAATTCATGTCAATTAAATATCTATTAGGTTGAATACACTCCAGAAGTATTCTTTTGTGAAAAATGAACGAATTCGAAACTTGTGTTAGGGAAAGCTTGTGAAAATGTGTACACGAGTCTATATGAAATTATTCCTTTTATAGAGGATGAAAAATCAGTAATCCACATGCTCACAACTCAGGAATGCATGTTTGTGGAATCCGTCATGCATGTAACATGTACGGAACACGGAATATCATGTTGAAGGAATCTATTCAAATTACATATCTCTAGGGTAGAATTCGCTCCAAGAGTGTTTTTCTGGGATCAAAGTGTGATTCTGGAAACTGGTGATAGGAGAAGCAACGAAGTCCTAGGAAATACTTCAAAGTGAATAAGTAACTTGTTTGGTGGTTGAAACATCTGTCATGCGCATGTTCACAGCTCAGAAATGCATGTTTGAGGAATCCGTGATGCATGAATCATGTTCGGAATACGGAATGCCATGGTTATGTAAACAATGTAAATTGCATTTGTATTGGTGAGAATTCGATCAAAGAGTGTTTTCTACAGCCAAATGTCCGATTTTAGAACCTGGTGATACAAAAAACCTATGAAGTCAGAGTAAATATTTCAAAGTGTAATATATGCCTTCCTTGGTGGATGAAAGTTCACTAATCCACATGCTCACAACTCAGAAACGCATGTTTCTCGAATCCGTCATGCCTGTATCATGTACGGAACCCGGAATGCCATGTTGATGGAAATCATGTAAATTAAATATCTATTAGGTTGAATACACTCCAGAAGTATTCTTCTGTGAAAAAAGAACGAATTCGAAACTTGTGTTAGGGAAAGCTTGTGAAAATGTGTACACGAGTCTATATGAAATTATTCCTTTTATAGAGGATGAAAAATCAGTAATCCACATGCTCACAACTCAGTAATGCATGTTTGCCCAATCCGTCATGCACGTAACATGTACGGAACACGGAATATCATGTTGAAGGTATCTATTCAAATTACATATCTCTAGGGTAGAATTCGCTCCAAGAGGGTTTTTCTGGGATCAAAGTGTGATTCTTGAAACTGGTGATAGGAGAAGCAAGGAAGTCCAAGGAAATACTTCAAAGTGCATAAGTAACTTGTTTGGTGGTTGAAACATCTGTCATGCGCATGTTCACAGCTCAGAAAAGCATGTTTGAGGAATCCGTGATGCATGAATCATGTTCGGAATACGGAATGCCATGGTTATGTAAACAATGTAAATTACATGTGTATTGGTGAGAATTCGCTCAAAGAGTGTTTTCTACTGCCAAATGTCCGATTTTAGAACCTGGTGATACAAAAAACTTATGAAGTCAGAGTAAGTATTTCAAAGTGTAATATATGCCTTCTTTGGTGGATGAAAGTTCACTAATCCACATGCTCACAACTCAGAAACGCATGTTTCTCGAATCCGTCATGCATGTATCATGTACGGAACCCGGAATGCCATGTTGATGGAATTCATGTAAATTAAATATCTATTAGGTTGAATACACTCCAGAAGTATTCTTTTGTGAAAAATGAACGAATTCGAAACTTGTGTTAGGGAAAGTTTGTAAAAATGTGTACACGAGTCTATATGAAATTATTCCATTTATAGAGGATGAAAAATCAGTAATCCACATGCTCCCAACTCAGGAATGCATGTTTGTCGAATCCGTCATGCATGTAACATGTACGGAACACGGAATATCATGTTGAAGGAATCTATTCAAATTACATATCTCTAGGGTAGAATTCGCTCCAAGAGGGTTTTTCTGGGATCAAAGTGTGATTCTTGAAACTGGTGATAGGAGAAGCAAGGAAGTCCAAGGAAATATTTGAAAGTGCATAAGTAACTTGTTTCGTGGTTGAAACATCTGTCATGCGCATGTGCACAGCTCAGAAATGCATGTTTGAGCAATCTGTGATGCATGAAACATGTTCGGAATACGGAATGCCATGCGTATGTAAACAATGTAAATAACGTTTGTATTGGTGAGAATTCGCTCAAAGAGTATTTTCTACTGCCAAATGTCCGATTTTAGAACCTGGTGATACAAAAAACTTATGAAGTCAGAGTAAGTATTTCAAAGTGTAATATATGCCTTCTTTGGTGGATGAAAGTTCACTAATCCACATGCTCACAACTCAGAAACGCATGTTTCTCGAATCCGTCATGCATGTATCATGTAAGGAACCCGGAATGCCATGTTGATGGAATTCATGTAAATTAAATATCTATTAGGTTGAATACACTCCAGAAGTATTCTTCTGTGAAAAATGAACGAATTCGAAACTTGTGTTAGGGAAAGCATGTGAAAATGTGTACACGAGTCTATATGAAATTATTCCTTTTATAGAGGATGAAAAATCAGTAATCCACATGCTCACAACTCAGGAATGCATGTATGTCGAATCCGTCATGCACGTAACATGTACGGAACACGGAATTTCATGTTGAAGGAATCTATTCAAATTACATATCTCTAGGGTAGAATTCGCTCCAAGAGGGTTTTTCTGGGATCAAAATGTGATTCTTGAAACTGGTGATAGGAGAAGCAACGAAGTCCAACGAACAATTTCAAAGTGCATAAGTAACTTGTTTGGTGGTTGAAACATCTGTCATGCGCATGTTCACAGCTCAGAAATGCATGTTTGTGGAATCCGTGATGCATGAAACATGTTCGGAATACGGAATGCCATGGTTATGTAAACAATGTAAATTACGTGTGTATTGGTGAGAATTCGCTCAAAGAGAGTTTTCTACTGCCAAATGTCCGAATTTAGAACCTGGTGATACAAAAAACTTATGAAGTCAGAGTAAGTATTTCAAAGTGTAATATATGCCTTCTTTGGTGGATGAAAGTTCACTAATCCACATGCTCACAACTCAGAAATGCATGTTTCTCGAATCCATCATGCATGTATCATGTACGGAACCCGGAATTCCATGTTGATAGAATTCAGGTAAATTAAATATCTATTAGGTTGAATACACTCCAGAAGTATTCTTCTGTGAAAAATGAACGAATTCGAAACTTGTGTTAGGGAAAGCTTGTGAAAATGTGTACACGAGTCTATATGAAATTATTCCTTTTATAGAGGATGAAAAATCAGTAATCCACATGCTCACAACTCAGGAATGCATGTTTGTGTAATCCGTCATGCATGTAACATGTACGGAACACGGAATATCATGATGAAGGAATCTATTCAAATTACATATCTCTAGGTTAGAATTCGCTCCAAGAGGGTTTTTCTGGGATCAAATTGTGATTCTTGAAACTGGTGATAGGAGAAGCAAGGAAGTCCAACGAAATACTTCAAAGTGCATAAGTAACTTGTTTGGTGGTTGAAACATCTGTCATGCGCATGTTCACAGCTCAGAAATGCATGTTTGAGGAATCCGTGATGCATGAATCATGTTCGGAATACGGAATGCCATGGTTATGTAAACAATGTAAATTACATGTGTATTGGTGAGAATTCGCTCAAAGAGTGTTTTCTACTGCCAAATGTCCGATTTTAGTACCTGGTGATACAAAAAACTTATGAAGTCAGAGTAAGTATTTCAAAGTGTAATATATGCCTTCTTTGGTGGATGAAAGTTCACTAATCCGCATGCTCACAACTCAGAAACGCATGTTTCTCAAATCCGTCATTCATGTATCATGTACGGAACCCGGAATGCCATGTTGATGGAATTCATGTAAATTAAATATCTATTAGGTTGAATACACTCCAGAAGTATTCTTTTGTGAAAAATGAACGAATTCGAAACTTGTGTTAGGGAAAGCTTGTGAAAATGTGTACACGAGTCTATATGAAATTATTCCTTTTATAGAGGATGAAAAATCAGTAATCCACATGCTCACAACTCAGGAATGCATGTTTGTGGAATCCGTCATGCATGTAACATGTACGGAACACGGAATATCATGTTGAAGGAATCTATTCAAATTACATATCTCTAGGGTAGAATTCGCTCCAAGAGTGTTTTTCTGGGATCAAAGTGTGATTCTGGAAACTGGTGATAGGAGAAGCAACGAAGTCCTAGGAAATACTTCAAAGTGCATAAGTAAATTGTTTGGTGGTTGAAACATCTGTCATGCGCATGTTCACAGCTCAGAAATGCATGTTAGAGGAATCCGTGATGCATGAAACATGTTCGGAATACGGAATTCCTTGGGTATGTAAACAATGTAAATTACGTGTGTATTGGTGAGAATTCGCTCAAAGAGTGTTTTCTACTGCCAAATGTCCGATTTTAGAACCTGGTGATACAAAAAACTTATGAAGTCAGAGTAAATATTTCAAAGTGTTATATATGCCTTCTTTGGTGGATGAAAGGTCACTAATCCACATGCACACAACTCAGAAACGCATGTTTCTCGAATCCGTCATGCATGTATCATGTACGGAACCCGGAAAGCCATGTTGATGGAATTCATGAAAATTATATATCTATTAGGTTGAATACACTCCAGAAGTATTCTTCTGTGAAAAATGAACGAATTCGAAACTTGTGTTAGGGAAAGCTTGTGAAAATGTGTACACGAGTCTATATGAAATTATTCCTTTTATAGAGGATGAAAAATCAGTAATCCACATGCTCACAACTCAGGAATGCATGTATGTCGAATCCGTCATGCACGTAACATGTACGGAACACGGAATATCATGTTGAAGGAATCTATTCAAATTACATATCTCTAGTTTAGAATTCACTCCAAGAGGGTTTTTCAGGGATCAAAGTGTGATTCTTGAAACTGGTGATAGGAGAAGCAAGGAAGTCCAAGGAAATATTTGAAAGTGCATAAGTAACTTGTTTCGTGGTTGAAACATCTGTCATGCACATGTTCACAGCTCAGAAATGCATGTTTGAGCAATCTGTGATGCATGAAACATGTTCGGAATACGGAATGCCATGCGTATGTAAACAATGTAAATAACGTTTGTATTGGTGAGAATTCGCTCAAAGAGTGTTTTCTACTGCCAAATGTCCGATTTTAGAACCTGGTGATACAAAAAACTTATGAAGTCAGAGTAAGTATTTCAAAGTGTAATATATGCCTTCTTTGGTGGATGAAAGTTCACTAATCCACATGCTCACAACTCAGAAATGCATGTTTCTCGAATCCATCATGCATGTATCATGTACGGAACCCGGAATGCCATGTTGATAGAATTCAGGTAAATTAAATATCTATTAGGTTGAATACACTCCAGAAGTATTCTTCTGTGAAAAATGAACGAATTCGAAACTTGTGTTAGGGAAAGCTTGTGAAAATGTGTACAAGAGTCTATATGAAATTATTCCTTTTATAGAGGATGAAAAATCAGTAATCCACATGCTCACAACTCAGGAATGCATGTTTGTGGAATCCGTCATGCATGTAACATGTACGGAACACGGAATATCATGATGAAGGAATCTATTCAAATTACATATCTCTAGGTTAGAATTCGCTCCAAGAGGGTTTTTCTGGGATCAAAGTGTGATTCTTGAAACTGGTGATAGGAGAAGCAAGGAAGTCCAAGGAAATACTTCAAAGTGCATAAGTAACTTGTTTGGTGGTTGAAACATCTGTCATGCGCATGTTCACAGCTCAGAAATGCATGTTTGAGGAATCCGTGATGCATGAATCATGTTCGGAATACGGAATGCCATGGTTATGTAAACAATGTAAATTACATGTGTATTGGTGAGAATTCGCTCAAAGAGTGTTTTCTACTGCCAAATGTCCGATTTTAGAACCTGGTGATACAAAAAACTTATGAAGTCAGAGTAAGTATTTCAAAGTGTAATATATGCCTTCTTTGGTGGATGAAAGTTCACTAATCCACATGCTCACAACTCAGAAACCCATGATTCTCAAATCCGTCATGCATGTATCATGTACGGAACCCGGAATGCCATGTTGATGGAATTCATGTAAATTAAATATCTATTAGGTTGAATACACTCCAGAAGTATTCTTTTGTGAAAAATGAACGAATTCGAAACTTGTGTTAGGGAAAGCTTGTGAAAATGTGTACACGAGTCTATATGAAATTATTCCTTTTATAGAGGATGAAAAATCAGTAATCCACATGCTCACAACTCAGGAATGCATGTTTGTGGAATCCGTCATGCATGTAACATGTACGGAACACGGAATATCATGTTGAAGGAATCTATTCAAATTACATATCTCTAGGGTAGAATTCGCTCCAAGAGTGTTTTTCTGGGATCAAAGTGTTATTCTTGAAACTGGTGATAGGAGAAGCAACGAAGTCCAAGGAAATATTTCAAAGTGCATAATTAACTTGTTTGGTGGTTGAAACATCTGTCATGCGCATGTTCACACCTCAGAAACGCATGTTTGAGCAATCTGTGATGCATGAAACATGTTCGGAATACGGAATTCCTTGGGTATGTAAACAATGTAAATTACGTTTGTATTGGTGAGAATTCGCTCAAAGAGTGTTTTCTACTGCCAAATGTCCGATTTTAGAACCTGGTGATACAAAAAACTTATGAAGTCAGAGTAAATATTTCAAAGTGTTATATATGCCTTCTTTGGTGGATGAAAGGTCACTAATCCACATGCACACAACTCAGAAACGCATGTTTCTCGAATCCGTCATGCATGTATCATGTACGGAACCCGGAATGCCATGTTGATGGAATTCATGAAAATTATATATCTATTAGGTTGAATACACTCCAGAAGTATTCTTCTGTGAAAAATGAACGAATTCGAAACTTGTGTTAGGGAAAGCTTGTGAAAATGTGTACACGAGACTATATGAAATTATTCCTTTTATAGAGGATGAAAAATCAGTAATCGACATGCTCACAACTCAGGAATGCATGTATGTCGAATCCGTCATGCACGTAACATGTACGGAACACGGAATATCATGTTGAAGGAATCTATTCAAATTACATATCTCTAGTTTAGAATTCACTCCAAGAGGGTTTTTCAGGGATCAAAGTGTGATTCTTGAAACTGGTGATAGGAGAAGCAACGAAGTCCAAGGAAATATTTCAAAGTGCATAAGTTACTTGTTTGGTGGTTGAAACATCTGTCATGCGCATGTTCACAGCTCAGAAATGCATGTTTGAGGAATCCGTGATGCATGAAACATGTTCGGAATACGGAATGCCATGGTTATGTAAACAATATAAATTACATGTGTATTGGTGAGAATTCGCTCAAAGAGTGTTTTCTACTGCCAAATGTCCGATTTTAGAACCTGGTGATACAAAAAACTTATGAAGTCAGAGTAAATATTTCAAAGTGTAATATATGCCTTCTTTGGTGGATGAAATTTCACTAATCCACATACTCACAACTCAGAAACGCATGTTTCTCGAATCCGTCATGCATGTATCATGTACGGAACCCGGAATGCCATGTTGATGGAATTCATGTAAATTAAATATCTATTAGGTTGAATACACTCCAGAAGTATTCTTTTGTGAAAAATGAACGAATTCGAAACTTGTGTTAGGGAAAGTTTGTGAAAATGTGTACACGAGTCTATATGAAATTATTCCATTTATAGAGGATGAAAAATCAGTAATCCACATGCTCCCAACTCAGGAATGCATGTTTGTCGAATCCGTCATGCATGTAACATGTACGGAACACGGAATATCATGTTGAAGGAATCTATTCAAATTACATATCTCTAGGGTAGAATTCGCTCCAAGAGGGTTTTTCTGGGATCAAAGTGTGATTCTTGAAACTGGTGATAGGAGAAGCAAGGAAGTCCAAGGAAATATTTGAAAGTGCATAAGTAACTTGTTTCGTGGTTGAAACATCTGTCATGCGCATGTGCACAGCTCAGAAATGCATGTTTGAGCAATCTGTGATGCATGAAACATGTTCGGAATACGGAATGCCATGCGTATGTAAACAATGTAAATAACGTTTGTATTGGTGAGAATTCGCTCAAAGAGTGTTTTCTACTGCCAAATGTCCGATTTTAGAACCTGGTGATACAAAAAACTTATGAAGTCAGAGTAAGTATTTCAAAGTGTAATATATGCCTTCTTTGGTGGATGAAAGTTCACTAATCCACATGCTCACAACTCAGAAACGCATGTTTCTCGAATCCGTCATGCATGTATCATGTAAGGAACCCGGAATGCCATGTTGATGGAATTCATGTAAATTAAATATCTATTAGGTTGAATACACTCCAGAAGTATTCTTCTGTGAAAAATGAACGAATTCGAAACTTGTGTTAGGGAAAGCATGTGAAAATGTGTACACGAGTCTATATGAAATTATTCCTTTTATAGAGGATGAAAAATCAGTAATCCACATGTTCACAACTCAGGAATGCATGTATGTCGAATCCGTCATGCACGTAACATGTACGGAACACGGAATTTCATGTTGAAGGAATCTATTCAAATTACATATCTCTAGGGTAGAATTCGCTCCAAGAGGGTTTTTCTGGGATCAAAATGTGATTCTTGAAACTGGTGATAGGAGAAGCAACGAAGTCCAACGAACAATTTCAAAGTGCATAAGTAACTTGTTTGGTGGTTGAAACATCTGTCATGCGCATGTTCACAGCTCAGAAATGCATGTTTGTGGAATCCGTGATGCATGAAACATGTTCGGAATACGGAATGCCATGGTTATGTAAACAATGTAAATTACGTGTGTATTGGTGAGAATTCGCTCAAAGAGAGTTTTCTACTGCCAAATGTCCGAATTTAGAACCTGGTGATACAAAAAACTTATGAAGTCAGAGTAAGTATTTCAAAGTGTAATATATGCCTTCTTTGGTGGATGAAAGTTCACTAATCCACATGCTCACAACTCAGAAATGCATGTTTCTCGAATCCATCATGCATGTATCATGTACGGAACCCGGAATTCCATGTTGATAGAATTCAGGTAAATTAAATATCTATTAGGTTGAATACACTCCAGAAGTATTCTTCTGTGAAAAATGAACGAATTCGAAACTTGTGTTAGGGAAAGCTTGTGAAAATGTGTACACGAGTCTATATGAAATTATTCCTTTTATAGAGGATGAAAAATCAGTAATCCACATGCTCACAACTCAGGAATGCATGTTTGTGTAATCCGTCATGCATGTAACATGTACGGAACACGGAATATCATGATGAAGGAATCTATTCAAATTACATATCTCTAGGGTAGAATTCGCTCCAAGAGTGTTTTTCTGGGATCAAAGTGTGATTCTGGAAACTGGTGATAGGAGAAGCAACGAAGTCCTAGGAAATACTTCAAAGTGCATAAGTAAATTGTTTGGTGGTTGAAACATCTGTCATGCGCATGTTCACAGCTCAGAAATGCATGTTAGAGGAATCCGTGATGCATGAAACATGTTCGGAATACGGAATTCCTTGGGTATGTAAACAATGTAAATTACGTGTGTATTGGTGAGAATTCGCTCAAAGAGTGTTTTCTACTGCCAAATGTCCGATTTTAGAACCTGGTGATACAAAAAACTTATGAAGTCAGAGTAAATATTTCAAAGTGTTATATATGCCTTCTTTGGTGGATGAAAGGTCACTAATCCACATGCACACAACTCAGAAACGCATGTTTCTCGAATCCGTCATGCATGTATCATGTACGGAACCCGGAAAGCCATGTTGATGGAATTCATGAAAATTATATATCTATTAGGTTGAATACACTCCAGAAGTATTCTTCTGTGAAAAATGAACGAATTCGAAACTTGTGTTAGGGAAAGCTTGTGAAAATGTGTACACGAGTCTATATGAAATTATTCCTTTTATAGAGGATGAAAAATCAGTAATCCACATGCTCACAACTCAGGAATGCATGTATGTCGAATCCGTCATGCACGTAACATGTACGGAACACGGAATATCATGTTGAAGGAATCTATTCAAATTACATATCTCTAGTTTAGAATTCACTCCAAGAGGGTTTTTCAGGGATCAAAGTGTGATTCTTGAAACTGGTGATAGGAGAAGCAAGGAAGTCCAAGGAAATATTTGAAAGTGCATAAGTAACTTGTTTCGTGGTTGAAACATCTGTCATGCACATGTTCACAGCTCAGAAATGCATGTTTGAGCAATCTGTGATGCATGAAACATGTTCGGAATACGGAATGCCATGCGTATGTAAACAATGTAAATAACGTTTGTATTGGTGAGAATTCGCTCAAAGAGTGTTTTCTACTGCCAAATGTCCGATTTTAGAACCTGGTGATACAAAAAACTTATGAAGTCAGAGTAAGTATTTCAAAGTGTAATATATGCCTTCTTTGGTGGATGAAAGTTCACTAATCCACATGCTCACAACTCAGAAATGCATGTTTCTCGAATCCATCATGCATGTATCATGTACGGAACCCGGAATGCCATGTTGATAGAATTCAGGTAAATTAAATATCTATTAGGTTGAATACACTCCAGAAGTATTCTTCTGTGAAAAATGAACGAATTCGAAACTTGTGTTAGGGAAAGCTTGTGAAAATGTGTACAAGAGTCTATATGAAATTATTCCTTTTATAGAGGATGAAAAATCAGTAATCCACATGCTCACAACTCAGGAATGCATGTTTGTGGAATCCGTCATGCATGTAACATGTACGGAACACGGAATATCATGATGAAGGAATCTATTCAAATTACATATCTCTAGGTTAGAATTCGCTCCAAGAGGGTTTTTCTGGGATCAAAGTGTGATTCTTGAAACTGGTGATAGGAGAAGCAAGGAAGTCCAAGGAAATACTTCAAAGTGCATAAGTAACTTGTTTGGTGGTTGAAACATCTGTCATGCGCATGTTCACAGCTCAGAAATGCATGTTTGAGGAATCCGTGATGCATGAATCATGTTCGGAATACGGAATGCCATGGTTATGTAAACAATGTAAATTACATGTGTATTGGTGAGAATTCGCTCAAAGAGTGTTTTCTACTGCCAAATGTCCGATTTTAGAACCTGGTGATACAAAAAACTTATGAAGTCAGAGTAAGTATTTCAAAGTGTAATATATGCCTTCTTTGGTGGATGAAAGTTCACTAATCCACATGCTCACAACTCAGAAACGCATGATTCTCAAATCCGTCATGCATGTATCATGTACGGAACCCGGAATGCCATGTTGATGGAATTCATGTAAATTAAATATCTATTAGGTTGAATACACTCCAGAAGTATTCTTTTGTGAAAAATGAACGAATTCGAAACTTGTGTTAGGGAAAGCTTGTGAAAATGTGTACACGAGTCTATATGAAATTATTCCTTTTATAGAGGATGAAAAATCAGTAATCCACATGCTCACAACTCAGGAATGCATGTTTGTGGAATCCGTCATGCATGTAACATGTACGGAACACGGAATATCATGTTGAAGGAATCTATTCAAATTACATATCTCTAGGGTAGAATTCGCTCCAAGAGTGTTTTTCTGGGATCAAAGTGTTATTCTTGAAACTGGTGATAGGAGAAGCAACGAAGTCCAAGGAAATATTTCAAAGTGCATAATTAACTTGTTTGGTGGTTGAAACATCTGTCATGCGCATGTTCACACCTCAGAAACGCATGTTTGAGCAATCTGTGATGCATGAAACATGTTCGGAATACGGAATTCCTTGGGTATGTAAACAATGTAAATTACGTTTGTATTGGTGAGAATTCGCTCAAAGAGTGTTTTCTACTGCCAAATGTCCGATTTTAGAACCTGGTGATACAAAAAACTTATGAAGTCAGAGTAAGTATTTCAAAGTGTAATATATGCCTTCTTTGGTGGATGAAAGTTCACTAATCCACATGCTCACAACTCAGAAACGCATGTTTCTCGAATCCGTCATGCATGTATCATGTAAGGAACCCGGAATGCCATGTTGATGGAATTCATGTAAATTAAATATCTATTAGGTTGAATACACTCCAGAAGTATTCTTCTGTGAAAAATGAACGAATTCGAAACTTGTGTTAGGGAAAGCATGTGAAAATGTGTACACGAGTCTATATGAAATTATTCCTTTTATAGAGGATGAAAAATCAGTAATCCACATGTTCACAACTCAGGAATGCATGTATGTCGAATCCGTCATGCACGTAACATGTACGGAACACGGAATTTCATGTTGAAGGAATCTATTCAAATTACATATCTCTAGGGTAGAATTCGCTCCAAGAGGGTTTTTCTGGGATCAAAATGTGATTCTTGAAACTGGTGATAGGAGAAGCAACGAAGTCCAACGAACAATTTCAAAGTGCATAAGTAACTTGTTTGGTGGTTGAAACATCTGTCATGCGCATGTTCACAGCTCAGAAATGCATGTTTGTGGAATCCGTGATGCATGAAACATGTTCGGAATACGGAATGCCATGGTTATGTAAACAATGTAAATTACGTGTGTATTGGTGAGAATTCGCTCAAAGAGAGTTTTCTACTGCCAAATGTCCGAATTTAGAACCTGGTGATACAAAAAACTTATGAAGTCAGAGTAAGTATTTCAAAGTGTAATATATGCCTTCTTTGGTGGATGAAAGTTCACTAATCCACATGCTCACAACTCAGAAATGCATGTTTCTCGAATCCATCATGCATGTATCATGTACGGAACCCGGAATTCCATGTTGATAGAATTCAGGTAAATTAAATATCTATTAGGTTGAATACACTCCAGAAGTATTCTTCTGTGAAAAATGAACGAATTCGAAACTTGTGTTAGGGAAAGCTTGTGAAAATGTGTACACGAGTCTATATGAAATTATTCCTTTTATAGAGGATGAAAAATCAGTAATCCACATGCTCACAACTCAGGAATGCATGTTTGTGTAATCCGTCATGCATGTAACATGTACGGAACACGGAATATCATGATGAAGGAATCTATTCAAATTACATATCTCTAGGGTAGAATTCGCTCCAAGAGTGTTTTTCTGGGATCAAAGTGTGATTCTGGAAACTGGTGATAGGAGAAGCAACGAAGTCCTAGGAAATACTTCAAAGTGCATAAGTAAATTGTTTGGTGGTTGAAACATCTGTCATGCGCATGTTCACAGCTCAGAAATGCATGTTAGAGGAATCCGTGATGCATGAAACATGTTCGGAATACGGAATTCCTTGGGTATGTAAACAATGTAAATTACGTGTGTATTGGTGAGAATTCGCTCAAAGAGTGTTTTCTACTGCCAAATGTCCGATTTTAGAACCTGGTGATACAAAAAACTTATGAAGTCAGAGTAAATATTTCAAAGTGTAATATATGCCTTCTTTGGTGGATGAAATTTCACTAATCCACATACTCACAACTCAGAAACGCATGTTTCTCGAATCCGTCATGCATGTATCATGTACGGAACCCGGAATGCCATGTTGATGGAATTCATGTAAATTAAATATCTATTAGGTTGAATACACTCCAGAAGTATTCTTTTGTGAAAAATGAACGAATTCGAAACTTGTGTTAGGGAAAGTTTGTGAAAATGTGTACACGAGTCTATATGAAATTATTCCATTTATAGAGGATGAAAAATCAGTAATCCACATGCTCCCAACTCAGGAATGCATGTTTGTCGAATCCGTCATGCATGTAACATGTACGGAACACGGAATATCATGTTGAAGGAATCTATTCAAATTACATATCTCTAGGGTAGAATTCGCTCCAAGAGGGTTTTTCTGGGATCAAAGTGTGATTCTTGAAACTGGTGATAGGAGAAGCAAGGAAGTCCAAGGAAATATTTGAAAGTGCATAAGTAACTTGTTTCGTGGTTGAAACATCTGTCATGCGCATGTGCACAGCTCAGAAATGCATGTTTGAGCAATCTGTGATGCATGAAACATGTTCGGAATACGGAATGCCATGCGTATGTAAACAATGTAAATAACGTTTGTATTGGTGAGAATTCGCTCAAAGAGTGTTTTCTACTGCCAAATGTCCGATTTTAGAACCTGGTGATACAAAAAACTTATGAAGTCAGAGTAAGTATTTCAAAGTGTAATATATGCCTTCTTTGGTGGATGAAAGTTCACTAATCCACATGCTCACAACTCAGAAACGCATGTTTCTCGAATCCGTCATGCATGTATCATGTACGGAACCCGGAATGCCATGTTGATGGAATTCATGTAAATTAAATATCTATTAGGTTGAATACACTCCAGAAGTATTCTTCTGTGAAAAATGAACGAATTCGAAACTTGTGTTAGGGAAAGCATGTGAAAATGTGTACACGAGTCTATATGAAATTATTCCTTTTATAGAGGATGAAAAATCAGTAATCCACATGCTCACAACTCAGGAATGCATGTATGTCGAATCCGTCATGCACGTAACATGTACGGAACACGGAATTTCATGTTGAAGGAATCTATTCAAATTACATATCTCTAGGGTAGAATTCGCTCCAAGAGGGTTTTTCTGGGATCAAAATGTGATTCTTGAAACTGGTGATAGGAGAAGCAACGAAGTCCAACGAACAATTTCAAACTGCATAAGTAACTTGTTTGGTGGTTGAAACATCTGTCATGCGCATGTTCACAGCTCAGAAATGCATGTTTGAGGAATCCGTGATGCATGAAACATGTTCGGAGTACGGAATGCCATGATTATGTAAACAATGTAAATTACATGTGTATTGGTGAGAATTCGCTCAAAGAGTGTTTTCTCCTGCCAAATGTCCGATTTTAGAACCTGGTGATACAAAAAACTTATGAAGTCTGAGTAAGTATTTCAAAGTGTAATATATGCCTTCTTTGGTGGATGAAAGTTCACTAATCCACATGCTCACAACTCAGAAACGCATGTTTCTCGAATCCGTCATGCATGTATCATGTACGGAACCCGGAATGCCATGTTGATAGAATTCAGGTAAATTAAATATCTATTAGGTTGAATACACTCCAGAAGAATTCTTTTGTGAAAAATGAACGAATTCGAAACTTGTGTTAGGGAAAGCTTGTGAAAATGTGTACACGAGTCTATATGAAATTATTCCTTTTATAGAGGGTGAAAAATCAGTAATCCACATGCTCACAACTCAGGAATGCATGTATGTCGAATCCGTCATGCACGTAACATGTACGGAACACGGAATATCATGTTGAAGGAATCTATTCAAATTACATATCTCTAGTTTAGAATTCACTCCAAGAGGGTTTTTCAGGGATCAAAGTGTGATTCTTGAAACTGGTGATAGGAGAAGCAACGAAGTCCAAGGAAATATTTCAAAGTGCATAAGTTACTTGTTTGGTGGTTGAAACATCTGTCATGCGCATGTTCACAGCTCAGAAATGCATGTTTGAGGAATCCGTGATGCATGAAACATGTTCGGAATACGGAATGCCATGGTTATGTAAACAATGTAAATTACATGTGTATTGGTGAGAATTCGCTCAAAGAGTGTTTTCTACTGCCAAATGTCCGATTTTAGAACCTGGTGATACAAAAAACTTATGAAGTCAGAGTAAGTATTTCAAAGTGTAATATATGCCTTCTTTGGTGGATGAAAGTTCACTAATCCACATGCTCACAACTCAGAAACGCATGTTTCTCGAATCCGTCATGCATGTATCATGTACGGAACCCGGAATGCCATGTTGATAGAATTCAGGTAAATTATATATCTAGTAGGTTGAATACACTCCAGAAGAATTCTTTTGTGAAAAATGAACGAATTCGAAACTTGTGTTTGGGAAAGATTGTGAAAATGTGTACACGAGTCTATATGAAATTATTCCTTTTATAGAGGATGAAAAATCAGTAATCCACATGCTCACAACTCAGGAATGCATGTATGTCGAATCCGTCATGCATGTAACATGTACGGAACACGGAATATCATGTTGAAGGAATCTATTCAAATCACATATCTCTAGGGTAGAATTCGCTCCAAGAGGGTTTTTCTGGGATCAAAGTGTGATTCTTGAAACTGGTGATAGGAGAAGCAACGAAGTCCAAGGAACTATTTCAAAGTGCATAAGTAACTTGTTTGGTGGTTGAAACATCTGTCATGCGCATGTTCACAGCTCAGAAATGCATGTTTGTGGAATCCGTGATGCATGAAACATGTTCGGAATCCGGAATGCCTTGGGTATGTAAACAATGTAAATTACGTTTGTATTGGTGAGAATTCGCTCAAAGAGTGTTTTCTACTGCCAAATGTCCGATTTTAGAACCTGGTGATACAAAAAACTTATGAAGTCAGAGTAAATATTTCAAAGTGTTATATATGACTCCTTTGGTGGATGAAAGGTCACTAATCCACATGCACACAACTCAGAAACGCATGTTTCTCGAATCCGTCATGCATGTATCATGTACGGAACCCGGAATGCCATGTTGATGGAATTCATGAAAATTATATATCTATTAGGTTGAATACACTCCAGAAGTATTCTTCTGTGAAAAATGAACGAATTCGAAACTTGTGTTAGGGAAAGCTTGTGAAAATGTGTACACGAGTCTATATGAAATTATTCCTTTTATAGAGGATGAAAAATCAGTAATCCACATGCTCACAACTCAGGAATGCATGTATGTCGAATCCGTCATGCACGTAACATGTACGGAACACGGAATATCATGTTGAAGGAATCTATTCAAATTACATATCTCTAGTTTAGAATTCACTCCAAGAGGGTTTTTCAGGGATCAAAGTGTGATTCTTGAAACTGGTGATAGGAGAAGCAACGAAGTCCAAGGAAATATTTCAAAGTGCATAAGTTACTTGTTTGGTGGTTGAAACATCTGTCATGCGCATGTTCACAGCTCAGAAATGCATGTTTGAGGAATCCGTGATGCATGAAACATGTTCGGAATACGGAATGCCATGGTTATGTAAACAATGTAAATTACATGTGTATTGGTGAGAATTCGCTCAAAGAGTGTTTTCTACTGCCAAATGTCCGATTTTAGAACCTGGTGATACAAAAAACTTATGAAGTCAGAGTAAATATTTCAAAGTGTAATATATGCCTTCTTTGGTGGATGAAAGTTCACTAATCCACATGCTCACAACTCAGAAACGCATGTTTCTCGAATCCGTCATGCATGTATCATGTACGGAACCCGGAATGCCATGTTGATAGAATTCAGGTAAATTAAATATCTATTAGGTTGAATACACTCCAGAAGAATTCTTTTGTGAAAAATGAACGAATTCGAAACTTGTGTTAGGGAAAGCTTGTGAAAATGTGTACACGAGTCTATATGAAATTATTCCTTTTATAGAGGATGAAAAATCAGTAATCCACATGCTCACAACTCAGGAATGCATGTATGTCGAATCCGTCATGCATGTAACATGTACGGAACACGGAATATCATGTTGAAGGAATCTATTCAAATTACATATCTCTAGGGTAGAATTCGCTCCAAGAGGGTTTTTCTGGGATCAAAGTGTGATTCTTGAAACTGGTGATAGGAGAAGCAACGAAGTCCAAGGAAATATTTCAAAGTGCATAATTAACTTGTTTGGTGGTTGAAACATCTGTCATGCGCATGTTCACACCTCAGAAACGCATGTTTGAGCAATCTGTGATGCATGAAACATGTTCGGAATACGGAATTCCTTGGGTATGTAAACAATGTAAATTACGTGTGTATTGGTGAGAATTCGCTCAAAGAGTGTTTTCTACTGCCAAATGTCTGAATTTAGAACCTGGTGATACAAAAAACTTATGAAATCAGAGTAAGTATTTCAAAGTGTAATATATGCCTTCTTTGGTGGATGAAAGTTCACTAATCCACATGCTCACAACTCAGAAACGCATGTTTCTCGAATCCGTCATGCATGTATCATGTACGGAACCCGGAATGCCATGTTGATAGAATTCAGGTAAATTAAATATCTATTAGGTTGAATACACTCCAGAAGAATTCTTTTGTGAAAAATGAACGAATTCGAAACTTGTGTTAGGGAAAGCTTGTGAAAATGTGTACACGAGTCTATATGAAATTATTCCTTTTATAGAGGATGAAAAATCAGTAATCCACATGCTCACAACTCAGGAATGCATGTTTGTGGAATCCGTCATGCATGTAACATGTACGGAACACGGAATATCATGCTGAAGGAATCTATTCAAATTACATATCTCTAGGGTAGAATTCGCTCCAAGAGTGTTTTTCTGGGATCAAAGTGTGATTCTTGAAACTGGTGATAGGAGAAGCAACGAAGTCCAAGGAACTATTTCAAAGTGCATAAGTAACTTGTTTGGTGGTTGAAACATCTGTCATGCGCATGTTCACAGCTCAGAAATGCATGTTTGTGGAATCCGTGATGCATGAAACATGTTCGGAATCCGGAATGCCATGGGTATGTAAACAATGTAAATTACGTTTGTATTGGTGAGAATTCGCTCAAAGAGTGTTTTCTACTGCCAAATGTCCGATTTTAGAACCTGGTGATACAAAAAACTTATGAAGTCAGAGTAAATATTTCAAAGTGTTATATATGCCTTCTTTGGTGGATGAAAGGTCACTAATCCACATGCACACAACTCAGAAACGCATGTTTCTTGAATCCGTCATGCATGTATCATGTACGGAACCCGGAATGCCATGTTGATGGAATTCATGAAAATTATATATCTATTAGGTTGAATACACTCCAGAAGTATTCTTCTGTGAAAAATGAACGAATTCGAAACTTGTGTTAGGGAAAGCTTGTGAAAATGTGTACACGAGTCTATATGAAATTATTCCTTTTATAGAGGATGAAAAATCAGTAATCCACATGCTCACAACTCAGGAATGCATGTATGTCGAATCCGTCATGCACGTAACATGTACGGAACACGGAATATCATGTTGAAGGAATCAATTCAAATTACATATCTCTAGTTTAGAATTCACTCCAAGAGTGTTTTTCAGGGATCAAAGTGTGATTCTTGAAACTGGTGATAGGAGAAGCAACGAAGTCCAAGGAAATATTTCAAAGTGCATAAGTTACTTGTTTGGTGGTTGAAACATCTGTCATGCGCATGTTCACAGCTCAGAAATGCATGTTTGAGGAATCCGTGATGCATGAAACATGTTCGGAATACGGAATGCCATGGTTATGTAAACAATGTAAATTACATGTGTATTGGTGAGAATTCGCTCAAAGAGTGTTTTCTACTGCCAAATGTCCGATTTTAGAACCTGGTGATACAAAAAACTTATGAAGTCAGAGTAAGTATTTCAAAGTGTAATATATGCCTTCTTTGGTGGATGAAAGTTCACTAATCCACATGCTCACAACTCAGAAACGCATGTTTCTCGAATCCGTCATGCATGTATCATGTACGGAACCCGGAATGCCATGTTGATAGAATTCAGGTAAATTAAATATCTATTAGGTTGAATACACTCCAGAAGAATTCTTTTGTGAAAAATGAACGAATTCGAAACTTGTGTTTGGGAAAGCTTGTGAAAATGTGTACACGAGTCTATATGAAATTATTCCTTTTATAGAGGATGAAAAATCAGTAATCCACATGCTCCCAACTCAGGAATGCATGTATGTCGAATCCGTCATGCATGTAACATGTACGGAACACGGAATATCATGTTGAAGGAATCTATTCAAATCACATATCTCTAGGGTAGAATTCGCTCCAAGAGGGTTTTTCTGGGATCAAAGTGTGATTCTTGAAACTGGTGATAGGAGAAGCAACGAAGTCCAAGGAACTATTTCAAAGTGCATAAGTAACTTGTTTGGTGGTTGAAACATCTGTCATGCGCATGTTCAGAGCTCAGAAATGCATGTTTGTGGAATCCGTGATGCATGAAACATGATCGGAATCCGGAATGCCATGGGTATGTAAACAATGTAAATTACGTTTGTATTGGTGAGAATTCGCTCAAAGAGTGTTTTCTACTGCCAAATGTCCGATTTTAGAACCTGGTGATACAAAAAACTTATGAAGTCAGAGTAAATATTTCAAAGTGTTATATATGCCTCCTTTGGTGGATGAAAGGTCACTAATCCACATGCACACAACTCAGAAACGCATGTTTCTCGAATCCGTCATGCATGTATCATGTACGGAACCCGGAATGCCATGTTGATGGAATTCATGAAAATTATATATCTATTAGGTTGAATACACTCCAGAAGTATTCTTCTGTGAAAAATGAACGAATTCGAAACTTGTGTTAGGGAAAGCTTGTGAAAATGTGTACACGAGTCTATATGAAATTATTCCTTTTATAGAGGATGAAAAATCAGTAATCCACATGCTCACAACTCAGGAATGCATGTTTGTGGAATCCGTCATGCATGTAACATGTACGGAACACGGAATATCATGTTGAAGGAATCTATTCAAATTACAAATCTCTAGGGTAGAATTCGCTCCAAGAGTGTTTTTCTGGGATCAAAGTGTGATTCTGGAAACTGGTGATAGGAGAAGCAACAAAGTCCTAGGAAATACTTCAAAGTGCATAAGTAACATGTTTGGTGGTTGAAACATCTGTCATGCGCATGTTCACAGCTCAGAAATGCATGTTAGAGGAATCCGTGATGCATGAAACATGTTCGGAATACGGTATGCCATGGTTATGTAAACAATGAAAGTTACATGTGTATTGGTGAGAATTCGCTCAAAGAGTGTTTTCTACTGCCAAATGTCCGAATTTAGAACCTGGTGATACAAAAAAATTATGAAGTCCGAGTAAGTATTTCAAAGTGTAATATATGCCTTCTTTGGTGGATGAAAGTTCACTAATCCACATACTCACAACTCAGAAACGCATGTTTCTCGAATCCATCATGCATGTATGATGTACGTAACCCGGAATTCCATGTTGATAGAATTCAGGTAAATTAAATATCTTTTAGGTTGAATACACTCCAGAAGAATTCTTCTGTGAAAAATGAACGAATTCGAAACTTGTGTTAGGGAAAGCTTGTGAAAATGTGTACACGAGTCTATATGAAATTATTCCTTTTATAGAGGATGAAAAATCGGTAATCCACATGCTCACAACTCAGGAATGCATGTATGTCGAATCCGTCATGCACGTAACATGTACGGAATGCGGAATTTCATGTTGAAGGAATCTATTCAAATTACATATCTCTAGGGTAGAATTCGCTCCAAGAGTGTTTTTCTGGGATCAAAGTGTGATTCTTGAAACTGGTGATAGGAGAAGCAACGAAGTCCAAGGAAATATTTCAAAGTGCATAAGTAACTTGTTTGGTGGTTGAAACATCTGTCATGCGCATGTTCACAGCTCAGAAATGCATGTTTGAGGAATCCGTGATGCATGAATCATGTTCGGAATACGGAATGCCATGGTTATTTAAACAAAGTAAATTTAATTTGTATTGGTGAGAATTCGATCAAAGAGTGTTTTCTTCTGCCAAATGTCCCATTTTAGAACCTGGTGATACAAAAAACTTATGAAGTCAGAGTAAATATTTCAAAGTGTAATATATGCCTTCTTTGGTGGATGAAAGTTCACTAATCCACATGCTCACAACTCAGAAACGCATGTTTCTCGAATCCGTCATGCATGTATCATGTACGGAACCCGGAATGCCATGTTGATGGAATTCATGAAAATTATATATCTATTAGGTTGAATACACTCCAGAAGTATTCTTCTGTGAAAAATGAACGAATTCGAAACTTGTGTTAGGGAAAGCTTGTGAAAATGTGTACACGAGTCTATATGAAATTATTCCTTTTATAGAGGATGAAAAATCAGTAATCCACATGCTCACAACTCAGGAATGCATGTATGTCGAATCCGTCATGCACGTAACATGTACGGAACACGGAATATCATGTTGAAGGAATCTATTCAAATTACATATCTCTAGTTTAGAATTCACTCCAAGAGGGTTTTTCAGGGATCAAAGTGTGATTCTTGAAACTGGTGATAGGAGAAGCAATGAAGTCCAAGGAAATATTTCAAAGTGCATAAGTTACTTGTTTGGTGGTTGAAACATCTGTCATGCGCATGTTCACAGCTCAGAAATGCATGTTTGAGGAATCCGTGATGCATGAAACATGTTCGGAATACGGAATGCCATGGTTATGTAAACAATGTAAATTACATGTGTATTGGTGAGAATTCGCTCAAAGAGTGTTTTCTACTGCCAAATGTCCGATTTTATAACCTGGTGATACAAAAAACTTATGAAGTCAGAGTAAATATTTCAAAGTGTAATATATGCCTTCTTTGGTGGATGAAAGTTCACTAATCCACATGCTCACAACTCAGAAACGCATGTTTCTCGAATCCGTCATGCATGTATCATGTACGGAACCCGGAATGCCATGTTGATGGAATTCATGTAAATTAAATATCTATTAGGTTGAATACACTCCAGAAGTATTCTTTTGTGAAAAATGAACGAATTCGAAACTTGTGTTAGGGAAAGCTTGTGAAAATGTGTACACGAGTCTATATGAAATTATTCCATTTATAGAGGATGAAAAATCAGTAATCCACATGCTCCCAACTCAGGAATGCATGTTTGTCGAATCCGTCATGCATGTAACATGTACGGAACACGGAATATCATGTTGAAGGAATCTATTCAAATTACATATCTCTAGGGTAGAATTCGCTCCAAGAGGGTTTTTCTGGGATCAAAGTGTGATTCTTGAAACTGGTGATAGGAGAAGCAAGGAAGTCCAAGGAAATATTTGAAAGTGCATAAGTAACTTGTTTCGTGGTTGAAACATCTGTCATGCGCATGTTTACAGCTCAGAAATGCATGTTTGAGCAATCTGTGATGCATGAAACATGTTCGGAATACGGAATGCCATGCGTATGTAAACAATGTAAATAACGTTTGTATTGGTGAGAATTCGCTCAAAGAGTGTTTTCTACTGCCAAATGTCCGATTTTAGAACCTGGTGATACAAAAAACTTATGAAGTCAGAGTAAGTATTTCAAAGTGTAATATATGCCTTCTTTGGTGGATGAAAGTTCACTAATCCACATGCTCACAACTCAGAAACGCATGTTTCTCGAATCCGTCATGCATGTATCATGTACGGAACCCGGAATGCCATGTTGATGGAATTCATGTAAATTAAATATCTATTAGGTTGAATACACTCCAGAAGTATTCTTCTGTGAAAAATGAACGAATTCGAAACTTGTGTTAGGGAAAGCTTGTGAAAATGTGTACACGAGTCTATATGAAATTATTCCTTTTATAGAGGATGAAAAATCAGTAATCCACATGCTCACAACTCAGGAATGCATGTATGTCGAATCCGTCATGCACGTAACATGTACGGAACACGGAATTTCATGTTGAAGGAATCTATTCAAATTACATATCTCTAGGGTAGAATTCGCTCCAAGAGGGTTTTTCTGGGATCAAAGTGTGATTCTTGGAACTGGTGATAGGAGAAGCAACGAAGTCCAAGGAAATATTTCAAAGTGCATAAGTAACTTGTTTGGTGGTTGAAACATCTGTCATGCGCATGTTCACAGCTCAGAAATGCATGTTTGTGGAATCCGTGATGCATGAAACATGTTCGGAATACGGAATGCCATGGTTATGTAAACAATGTAAATTACGTGTGTATTGGTGAGAATTCGCTCAAAGAGTGTTTTCTACTGCCAAATGTCCGATTTTAGAACCTGGTGATACAAAAAACATATGAAGTCAGAGTAAATATTTCAAAGTGTAATATATGCCTTCTTTGGTGGATGAAAGTTCACTAATCCACATGCTCACAACTCAGAAATGCATTTTTCTCGAATCCATCATGCATGTATCATGTACGGAACCCGGAATTCCATGTTGATAGAATTCAGGTAAATTAAATATCTATTAGGTTGAATACACTCCAGAAGTATTCTTCTGTGAAAAATGAAAGAATTCGAAACTTGTGTCAGGGAAAGCTTGTGAAAATGTGTACATGAGTCTATATGAAATTATTCCTTTTATAGAGGATGAAAAATCAGTAATCCACATGCTCACAACTCAGGAATGCATGTTTGTGGAATCCGTCATGCATGAAACATGTACGGAACACGGAATATCATGATGAAGGAATCTATTAAAATTACATATCTCTAGGTTAGAATTCGCTCCAAGAGGGTTTTTCTGGGATCAAATTGTGATTCTTGAAACTGGTGATAGGAGAAGCAAGGAAGTCCAACGAAATACTTCTAAGTGCATAAGTAACTTGTTTGGTGGTTGAAACATCTGTCATGCGCATGTTCACAGCTCAGAAATGCATGTTTGAGGAATCCGTGATGCATGAATCATGTTCGGAATACGGAATGCCATGGTTATGTAAACAATGTAAATTACATGTGTATTGGTGAGAATTCGCTCAAAGACTGTTTTCTACTGCCAAATGTCCGATTTTAGTACCTGGTGATACAAAAAACTTATGAAGTCAGAGTAAGTATTTCAAAGTGTAATATATGCCTTCTTTGGTGGATGAAAGGTCACTAATCCACATGCTCACAACTCAGAAACGCATGTTTCTCAAATCCGTCATGCATGTATCATGTACGGAACCCGGAATGCCATGTTGATGGAATTCATGTAAATTAAATATCTATTAGGTTGAATACACTCCAGAAGTATTCTTTTGTGAAAAATGAACGAATTCGAAACTTGTGTTAGGGAAAGCTTGTGAAAATGTGTACACGAGTCTATATGAAATTATTCCTTTTATAGAGGATGAAAAATCAGTAATCCACATGCTCACAACTCAGGAATGCATGTTTGTGGAATCCGTCATGCATGTAACATGTACGGAACACGGAATATCATGTTGAAGGAATCTATTCAAATTACATATCTCTAGGGTAGAATTCGCTCCAAGAGTGTTTTTCTGGGATCAAAGTGTGATTCTGGAAACTGGTGATAGGAGAAGCAACGAAGTCCTAGGAAATACTTCAAATTGCATAAGTAACTTGTTTGGTGGTTGAAACATCTGTCATGCGCATGTTCACAGCTCAGAAATGCATGTTTGAGGAATCCGTGATGCATGAATCATGTTCGGAATACGGAATGCCATGGTTATGTAAACAATGTAAATTACATTTGTATTGGTGAGAATTCGATCAAAGAGTGTTTTCTACTGCCAAATGTCCGATTTTAGAACCTGGTGATACAAAAAACCTATGAAGTCAGAGTAAATATTTCAAAGTGTAATATATGCCTTCTTTGGTGGATGAAAGTTCACTAATCCACATGCTCACAACTCAGAAACGCATGTTTCTCGAATCCGTCATGCCTGTATCATGTACGGAACCCGGAATGCCATGTTGATGGAAATCATGTAAATTAAATATCTATTAGGTTGAATACACTCCAGAAGTATTCTTCTGTGAAAAAAGAACGAATTCGAAACTTGTGTTAGGGAAAGCTTGTGAAAATGTGTACACGAGTCTATATGAAATTATTCCTTTTATAGAGGATGAAAAATCAGTAATCCACATGCTCACAACTCAGTAATGCATGTTTGCCGAATCCGTCATTCACGTAACATGTACGGAACACGGAATATCATGTTGAAGGAATCTATTCAAATTACATATCTCTAGGGTAGAATTCGCTCCAAGAGGGTTTTTCTGGGATCAAAGTGTGATTCTTGAAACTGGTGATAGGAGAAGCAACGAAGTCCAAGGAAATATTTCAAAGTGCATAAGTAACTTGTTTGGTGGTTGAAACATCTGTCATGCGCATGTTCACAGCTCAGAAATGCATGTTTGTGGAATCCGTGATGCATGAAACATGTTCGGAATACGGAATGCCATGGTTATGTAAACAATGTAAATTACGTGTGTATTGGTGAGAATTCGCTCAAAGAGAGTTTTCTACTGCCAAATGTCCGAATTTAGAACCTGGTGATACAAAAAACTTATGAAGTCAGAGTAAGTAGTTCAAAGTGTAATATATGCCTCCTTTGGTGGATGAAAGTTCACTAATCCACATGCTCACAACTCAGAAACGCATGTTTCTCGAATCCGTCATGCATGTATCATGTACGGAACCCGGAATGCCATGTTGATGGAATTCATGTAAATTAAATATCTATTAGGTTGAATACACTCCAGAAGTATTCTTCTGTGAAAAAAGCACGAATTCGAAACTTGTGTTAGGGAAAGCTTGTGAAAATGTGTACACGAGTCTATATGAAATTATTCCTTTTATAGAGGATGAAAAATCAGTAATCCACATGCTCACAACTCAGGAATGCATGTTTGTGGAATCCGTCATGCATGTAACATGTACGGAACACGGAATATCATGTTGAAGGAATCTATTCAAATTACATATCTCTAGGGTAGAATTCGCTCCAAGAGGGTTTTTTGGGATCAAAGTGTGATTCTTGAAACTGGTGATAGGAGAAGCAACGAAGTCCAAGGAACTATTTCAAAGTGCATATGTAACTTGTTTGGTGGTTGAAACATCTGTCATGCGCATGTTCACAGCTCAGAAATGCATGTTTGTGGAATCCGTGATGCATGAAACATGTTCGGAATCTGGAATGCCATGGTTATGTAAACAATGTAAATTACATGTGTATTGGTGAGAATTCGCTCAAAGAGGGTTTTCTACAGCCAAATGTCCGATTTTAGAACCTGGTGATACAAAAAACCTATGAAGTCAGAGTAAATATTTCAAAGTGTAATATATGCCTTCTTTGGTGGATGAAAGTTCACTAATCCACATGCTCACAACTCAGAAACGCATGTTTCTTGAATCCGTCATGCATGTATCATGTACGGAACCCGGAATGCCATGTTGATGGAATTCATGTAAATTAAATATCTATTAGGTTGAATACACTCCAGAAGTATTCTTTTGTGAAAAATGAACGAATTCGAAACTTGTGTGAGGGAAAGCTTGTGAAAATGTGTACACGAGTCTATATGAAATTATTCCTTTTATAGAGGATGAAAAATCAGTAATCCACATGCTCACAACTCAGTAATGCATGTTTGCCGAATCCGTCATTCACGTAACATGTACGGAACACGGAATATAATGTTGAAGGAATCTATTCAAATTACATATCTCTAGGGTAGAATTCGCTCCAAGAGGGTTTTTCTGGGATCAAAGTGTGATTCTTGAAACTGGTGATAGGAGAAGCAACGAAGTCCAAGGAAATATTTCAAAGTGCATAAGTAACTTGTTTGGTGGTTGAAACATCTGTCATGCGCATGTTCACAGCTCAGAAATGCATGTTTGTGGAATCCGTGATGCATGAAACATGTTCGGAATACGGAATGCCATGGTTATGTAAACAATGTAAATTACGTGTGTATTGGTGAGAATTCGCTCAAAGAGAGTTTTCTACTGCCAAATGTCCGAATTTAGAACCTGGTGATACAAAAAACTTATGAAGTCAGAGTAAGTAGTTCAAAGTGTAATTTATGCCTCTTTTGGTGGATGAAAGTTCACTAATCCACATGCTCACAACTCAGAAACGCATGTTTCTCGAATCCGTCATGCATGTATCATGTACGGAACCCGGAATGCCATGTTGAGAGAATTCAGGTAAATTAAATATCTATTAGGTTGAATACACTCCAGAAGTATTCTTCTGTGAAAAAAGCACGAATTCGAAACTTGTGTTAGGGAAAGCTTGTGAAAATGTGTACACGAGTCTATATGAAATTATTCCTTTTATAGAGGATGAAAAATCAGTAATCCACATGCTCACAACTCAGGAATGCATGTTTGTGGAATCCGTCATGCATGTAACATGTACGGAACACGGAATATCATGTTGAAGGAATCTATTCAAATTACAAATCTCTAGGGTAGAATTCGCTCCAAGAGGGTTTTTTGGGATCAAATTGTGATTCTTGAAACTGGTGATAGGAGAAGCAACGAAGTCCAAGGAAATATTTCAAAGTGCATAATTAACTTGTTTGGTGGTTGAAACATCTGTCATGCGCATGTTCACACCTCAGAAACGCATGTTTGAGCAATCTGTGATGCATGAAACATGTTCGGAATACGGAATTCCTTGGGTATGTAAACAATGTAAATTACGTGTGTATTGGTGAGAATTCGCTCAAAGAGTGTTTTCTACTGCCAAATGTCCGATTTTAGAACCTGGTGATACAAAAAACTTATGAAGTCAGAGTAAATATTTCAAAGTGTAATATATGCCTTCTTTGGTGCATGAAAGTTCACTAATCCACATGCTCACAACTCAGAAACGCATGTTTCTCGAATCCGTCATGCATGTATCATGTACGGAACCCGGAATGCCATGTTGATGGAATTCATGTAAATTAAATATCTATTAGGTTGAATACACTCCAGAAGTATTCTTTTGTGAAAAATGAACGAATTCGAAACTTGTGTTAGGGAAAGTTTGTGAAAATGGGTACACGAGTCTATATGAATTTATTCCATTTATAGAGGATGAAAAATCAGTAATCCACATGCTCCCAACTCAGGAATGCATGTTTGTCGAATCCGTCATGCATGTAACATGTACGGAACACGGAATATCATGTTGAAGGAATCTATTCAAATTACATATCTCTAGGGTAGAATTCGCTCCAAGAGGGTTTTTCTGGGATCAAAGTGTGATTCTTGAAACTGGTGATAGGAGAAGCAAGGAAGTCCAAGGAAATATTTGAAAGTGCATAAGTAACTTGTTTCGTGGTTGAAACATCTGTCATGCGCATGTTCACAGCTCAGAAATGCATGTTTGAGCAATCTGTGATGCATGAAACATGTTCGGAATACGGAATGCCATGCGTATGTAAACAATGTAAATAACGTTTGTATTGGTGAGAATTCGCTCAAAGAGTGTTTTCTACTGCCAAATGTCCGATTTTAGAACCTGGTGATACAAAAAACTTATGAAGTCAGAGTAAGTATTTCAAAGTGTAATATATGCCTTCTTTGGTGGATGAAAGTTCACTAATCCACATGCTCACAACTCAGAAATGCATGTTTCTCGAATCCATCATGCATGTATCATGTACGGAACCCGGAATTCCATGTTGATAGAATTCAGGTAAATTAAATATCTATTAGGTTGAATACACTCCAGAAGTATTCTTCTGTGAAAAATGAACGAATTCGAAACTTGTGTTAGGGAAAGCTTGTGAAAATGTGTACAAGAATCTATATGAAATTATTCCTTTTATAGAGGATGAAAAATCAGTAATCCACATGCTCACAACTCAGGAATGCATGTTTGTGGAATCCGTCATGCATGTAACATGTACGGAACACGGAATATCATGCTGAAGGAATCTATTCAAATTACATATCTCTAGGGTAGAATTCGCTCCAAGAGTGTTTTTCTGGGATCAAAGTGTTATTCTTGAAACTGGTGATAGGAGAAGCAACGAAGTCCAAGGAAATATTTCAAAGTGCATAATTAACTTGTTTGGTGGTTGAAACATCTGTCATGCGCATGTTCACACCTCAGAAACGCATGTTTGAGCAATCTGTGATGCATGAAACATGTTCGGAATACGGAATTCCTTGGGTATGTAAACAATGTAAATTACGTGTGTATTGGTGAGAATTCGCTCAAAGAGTGTTTTCTACTGCCAAATGTCTGAATTTAGAACCTGGTGATACAAAAAACTTATGAAGTCAGAGTAAGTATTTCAAAGTGTAATATATGCCTTCTTTGGTGGATGAAAGTTCACTAATCCACATGCTCACAACTCAGAAACGCATGTTTCTCGAATCCGTCATGCATGTATCATGTACGGAACCCGGAATGCCATGTTGATAGAATTCATGTAAATTAAATATCTATTAGGTTGAATACACTCCAGAAGTATTCTTCTGTGAAAAATGAACGAATTCGAAACTTGTGTTAGGGAAAGCATGTGAAAATGTGTACACGAGTCTATATGAAATTATTCCTTTTATAGAGGATGAAAAATCAGTAATCCACATGTTCACAACTCAGGAATGCATGTATGTCGAATCCGTCATGCACGTAACATGTACGGAACACGGAATTTCATGTTGAAGGAATCTATTCAAATTACATATCTCTAGGGTAGAATTCGCTCCAAGAGGGTTTTTCTGGGATCAAAATGTGATTCTTGAAACTGGTGATAGGAGAAGCAACGAAGTCCAACGAACAATTTCAAAGTGCATAAGTAACTTGTTTGGTGGTTGAAACATCTGTCATGCGCATGTTCACAGCTCAGAAATGCATGTTTGTGGAATCCGTGATGCATGAAACATGTTCGGAATACGGAATGCCATGGTTATGTAAACAATGTAAATTACGTGTGTATTGGTGAGAATTCGCTCAAAGAGAGTTTTCTACTGCCAAATGTCCGAATTTAGAACCTGGTGATACAAAAAACTTATGAAGTCAGAGTAAGTATTTCAAAGTGTAATATATGCCTTCTTTGGTGGATGAAAGTTCACTAATCCACATGCTCACAACTCAGAAATGCATGTTTCTCGAATCCATCATGCATGTATCATGTACGGAACCCGGAATTCCATGTTGATAGAATTCAGGTAAATTAAATATCTATTAGGTTGAATACACTCCAGAAGTATTCTTCTGTGAAAAATGAACGAATTCGAAACTTGTGTTAGGGAAAGCTTGTGAAAATGTGTACACGAGTCTATATGAAATTATTCCTTTTATAGAGGATGAAAAATCAGTAATCCACATGCTCACAACTCAGGAATGCATGTTTGTGTAATCCGTCATGCATGTAACATGTACGGAACACGGAATATCATGATGAAGGAATCTATTCAAATTACATATCTCTAGGGTAGAATTCGCTCCAAGAGTGTTTTTCTGGGATCAAAGTGTGATTCTGGAAACTGGTGATAGGAGAAGCAACGAAGTCCTAGGAAATACTTCAAAGTGCATAAGTAAATTGTTTGGTGGTTGAAACATCTGTCATGCGCATGTTCACAGCTCAGAAATGCATGTTAGAGGAATCCGTGATGCATGAAACATGTTCGGAATACGGAATTCCTTGGGTATGTAAACAATGTAAATTACGTGTGTATTGGTGAGAATTCGCTCAAAGAGTGTTTTCTACTGCCAAATGTCCGATTTTAGAACCTGGTGATACAAAAAACTTATGAAGTCAGAGTAAATATTTCAAAGTGTAATATATGCCTTCTTTGGTGGATGAAATTTCACTAATCCACATACTCACAACTCAGAAACGCATGTTTCTCGAATCCGTCATGCATGTATCATGTACGGAACCCGGAATGCCATGTTGATGGAATTCATGTAAATTAAATATCTATTAGGTTGAATACACTCCAGAAGTATTCTTTTGTGAAAAATGAACGAATTCGAAACTTGTGTTAGGGAAAGTTTGTGAAAATGTGTACACGAGTCTATATGAAATTATTCCATTTATAGAGGATGAAAAATCAGTAATCCACATGCTCCCAACTCAGGAATGCATGTTTGTCGAATCCGTCATGCATGTAACATGTACGGAACACGGAATATCATGTTGAAGGAATCTATTCAAATTACATATCTCTAGGGTAGAATTCGCTCCAAGAGGGTTTTTCTGGGATCAAAGTGTGATTCTTGAAACTGGTGATAGGAGAAGCAAGGAAGTCCAAGGAAATATTTGAAAGTGCATAAGTAACTTGTTTCGTGGTTGAAACATCTGTCATGCGCATGTGCACAGCTCAGAAATGCATGTTTGAGCAATCTGTGATGCATGAAACATGTTCGGAATACGGAATGCCATGCGTATGTAAACAATGTAAATAACGTTTGTATTGGTGAGAATTCGCTCAAAGAGTGTTTTCTACTGCCAAATGTCCGATTTTAGAACCTGGTGATACAAAAAACTTATGAAGTCAGAGTAAGTATTTCAAAGTGTAATATATGCCTTCTTTGGTGGATGAAAGTTCACTAATCCACATGCTCACAACTCAGAAACGCATGTTTCTCGAATCCGTCATGCATGTATCATGTACGGAACCCGGAATGCCATGTTGATGGAATTCATGTAAATTAAATATCTATTAGGTTGAATACACTCCAGAAGTATTCTTCTGTGAAAAATGAACGAATTCGAAACTTGTGTTAGGGAAAGCATGTGAAAATGTGTACACGAGTCTATATGAAATTATTCCTTTTATAGAGGATGAAAAATCAGTAATCCACATGCTCACAACTCAGGAATGCATGTATGTCGAATCCGTCATGCACGTAACATGTACGGAACACGGAATTTCATGTTGAAGGAATCTATTCAAATTACATATCTCTAGGGTAGAATTCGCTCCAAGAGGGTTTTTCTGGGATCAAAATGTGATTCTTGAAACTGGTGATAGGAGAAGCAACGAAGTCCAACGAACAATTTCAAACTGCATAAGTAACTTGTTTGGTGGTTGAAACATCTGTCATGCGCATGTTCACAGCTCAGAAATGCATGTTTGAGGAATCCGTGATGCATGAAACATGTTCGGAGTACGGAATGCCATGATTATGTAAACAATGTAAATTACATGTGTATTGGTGAGAATTCGCTCAAAGAGTGTTTTCTCCTGCCAAATGTCCGATTTTAGAACCTGGTGATACAAAAAACTTATGAAGTCTGAGTAAGTATTTCAAAGTGTAATATATGCCTTCTTTGGTGGATGAAAGTTCACTAATCCACATGCTCACAACTCAGAAACGCATGTTTCTCGAATCCGTCATGCATGTATCATGTACGGAACCCGGAATGCCATGTTGATAGAATTCAGGTAAATTAAATATCTATTAGGTTGAATACACTCCAGAAGAATTCTTTTGTGAAAAATGAACGAATTCGAAACTTGTGTTAGGGAAAGCTTGTGAAAATGTGTACACGAGTCTATATGAAATTATTCCTTTTATAGAGGGTGAAAAATCAGTAATCCACATGCTCACAACTCAGGAATGCATGTATGTCGAATCCGTCATGCACGTAACATGTACGGAACACGGAATATCATGTTGAAGGAATCTATTCAAATTACATATCTCTAGTTTAGAATTCACTCCAAGAGGGTTTTTCAGGGATCAAAGTGTGATTCTTGAAACTGGTGATAGGAGAAGCAACGAAGTCCAAGGAAATATTTCAAAGTGCATAAGTTACTTGTTTGGTGGTTGAAACATCTGTCATGCGCATGTTCACAGCTCAGAAATGCATGTTTGAGGAATCCGTGATGCATGAAACATGTTCGGAATACGGAATGCCATGGTTATGTAAACAATGTAAATTACATGTGTATTGGTGAGAATTCGCTCAAAGAGTGTTTTCTACTGCCAAATGTCCGATTTTAGAACCTGGTGATACAAAAAACTTATGAAGTCAGAGTAAGTATTTCAAAGTGTAATATATGCCTTCTTTGGTGGATGAAAGTTCACTAATCCACATGCTCACAACTCAGAAACGCATGTTTCTCGAATCCGTCATGCATGTATCATGTACGGAACCCGGAATGCCATGTTGATAGAATTCAGGTAAATTATATATCTAGTAGGTTGAATACACTCCAGAAGAATTCTTTTGTGAAAAATGAACGAATTCGAAACTTGTGTTTGGGAAAGATTGTGAAAATGTGTACACGAGTCTATATGAAATTATTCCTTTTATAGAGGATGAAAAATCAGTAATCCACATGCTCACAACTCAGGAATGCATGTATGTCGAATCCGTCATGCATGTAACATGTACGGAACACGGAATATCATGTTGAAGGAATCTATTCAAATCACATATCTCTAGGGTAGAATTCGCTCCAAGAGGGTTTTTCTGGGATCAAAGTGTGATTCTTGAAACTGGTGATAGGAGAAGCAACGAAGTCCAAGGAACTATTTCAAAGTGCATAAGTAACTTGTTTGGTGGTTGAAACATCTGTCATGCGCATGTTCACAGCTCAGAAATGCATGTTTGTGGAATCCGTGATGCATGAAACATGTTCGGAATCCGGAATGCCTTGGGTATGTAAACAATGTAAATTACGTTTGTATTGGTGAGAATTCGCTCAAAGAGTGTTTTCTACTGCCAAATGTCCGATTTTAGAACCTGGTGATACAAAAAACTTATGAAGTCAGAGTAAATATTTCAAAGTGTTATATATGACTCCTTTGGTGGATGAAAGGTCACTAATCCACATGCACACAACTCAGAAACGCATGTTTCTCGAATCCGTCATGCATGTATCATGTACGGAACCCGGAATGCCATGTTGATGGAATTCATGAAAATTATATATCTATTAGGTTGAATACACTCCAGAAGTATTCTTCTGTGAAAAATGAACGAATTCGAAACTTGTGTTAGGGAAAGCTTGTGAAAATGTGTACACGAGTCTATATGAAATTATTCCTTTTATAGAGGATGAAAAATCAGTAATCCACATGCTCACAACTCAGGAATGCATGTATGTCGAATCCGTCATGCACGTAACATGTACGGAACACGGAATATCATGTTGAAGGAATCTATTCAAATTACATATCTCTAGTTTAGAATTCACTCCAAGAGGGTTTTTCAGGGATCAAAGTGTGATTCTTGAAACTGGTGATAGGAGAAGCAACGAAGTCCAAGGAAATATTTCAAAGTGCATAAGTTACTTGTTTGGTGGTTGAAACATCTGTCATGCGCATGTTCACAGCTCAGAAATGCATGTTTGAGGAATCCGTGATGCATGAAACATGTTCGGAATACGGAATGCCATGGTTATGTAAACAATGTAAATTACATGTGTATTGGTGAGAATTCGCTCAAAGAGTGTTTTCTACTGCCAAATGTCCGATTTTAGAACCTGGTGATACAAAAAACTTATGAAGTCAGAGTAAATATTTCAAAGTGTAATATATGCCTTCTTTGGTGGATGAAAGTTCACTAATCCACATGCTCACAACTCAGAAACGCATGTTTCTCGAATCCGTCATGCATGTATCATGTACGGAACCCGGAATGCCATGTTGATAGAATTCAGGTAAATTAAATATCTATTAGGTTGAATACACTCCAGAAGAATTCTTTTGTGAAAAATGAACGAATTCGAAACTTGTGTTAGGGAAAGCTTGTGAAAATGTGTACACGAGTCTATATGAAATTATTCCTTTTATAGAGGATGAAAAATCAGTAATCCACATGCTCACAACTCAGGAATGCATGTATGTCGAATCCGTCATGCATGTAACATGTACGGAACACGGAATATCATGTTGAAGGAATCTATTCAAATTACATATCTCTAGGGTAGAATTCGCTCCAAGAGGGTTTTTCTGGGATCAAAGTGTGATTCTTGAAACTGGTGATAGGAGAAGCAACGAAGTCCAAGGAAATATTTCAAAGTGCATAATTAACTTGTTTGGTGGTTGAAACATCTGTCATGCGCATGTTCACACCTCAGAAACGCATGTTTGAGCAATCTGTGATGCATGAAACATGTTCGGAATACGGAATTCCTTGGGTATGTAAACAATGTAAATTACGTGTGTATTGGTGAGAATTCGCTCAAAGAGTGTTTTCTACTGCCAAATGTCTGAATTTAGAACCTGGTGATACAAAAAACTTATGAAATCAGAGTAAGTATTTCAAAGTGTAATATATGCCTTCTTTGGTGGATGAAAGTTCACTAATCCACATGCTCACAACTCAGAAACGCATGTTTCTCGAATCCGTCATGCATGTATCATGTACGGAACCCGGAATGCCATGTTGATAGAATTCAGGTAAATTAAATATCTATTAGGTTGAATACACTCCAGAAGAATTCTTTTGTGAAAAATGAACGAATTCGAAACTTGTGTTAGGGAAAGCTTGTGAAAATGTGTACACGAGTCTATATGAAATTATTCCTTTTATAGAGGATGAAAAATCAGTAATCCACATGCTCACAACTCAGGAATGCATGTTTGTGGAATCCGTCATGCATGTAACATGTACGGAACACGGAATATCATGCTGAAGGAATCTATTCAAATTACATATCTCTAGGGTAGAATTCGCTCCAAGAGTGTTTTTCTGGGATCAAAGTGTGATTCTTGAAACTGGTGATAGGAGAAGCAACGAAGTCCAAGGAACTATTTCAAAGTGCATAAGTAACTTGTTTGGTGGTTGAAACATCTGTCATGCGCATGTTCACAGCTCAGAAATGCATGTTTGTGGAATCCGTGATGCATGAAACATGTTCGGAATCCGGAATGCCATGGGTATGTAAACAATGTAAATTACGTTTGTATTGGTGAGAATTCGCTCAAAGAGTGTTTTCTACTGCCAAATGTCCGATTTTAGAACCTGGTGATACAAAAAACTTATGAAGTCAGAGTAAATATTTCAAAGTGTTATATATGCCTTCTTTGGTGGATGAAAGGTCACTAATCCACATGCACACAACTCAGAAACGCATGTTTCTTGAATCCGTCATGCATGTATCATGTACGGAACCCGGAATGCCATGTTGATGGAATTCATGAAAATTATATATCTATTAGGTTGAATACACTCCAGAAGTATTCTTCTGTGAAAAATGAACGAATTCGAAACTTGTGTTAGGGAAAGCTTGTGAAAATGTGTACACGAGTCTATATGAAATTATTCCTTTTATAGAGGATGAAAAATCAGTAATCCACATGCTCACAACTCAGGAATGCATGTATGTCGAATCCGTCATGCACGTAACATGTACGGAACACGGAATATCATGTTGAAGGAATCAATTCAAATTACATATCTCTAGTTTAGAATTCACTCCAAGAGTGTTTTTCAGGGATCAAAGTGTGATTCTTGAAACTGGTGATAGGAGAAGCAACGAAGTCCAAGGAAATATTTCAAAGTGCATAAGTTACTTGTTTGGTGGTTGAAACATCTGTCATGCGCATGTTCACAGCTCAGAAATGCATGTTTGAGGAATCCGTGATGCATGAAACATGTTCGGAATACGGAATGCCATGGTTATGTAAACAATGTAAATTACATGTGTATTGGTGAGAATTCGCTCAAAGAGTGTTTTCTACTGCCAAATGTCCGATTTTAGAACCTGGTGATACAAAAAACTTATGAAGTCAGAGTAAGTATTTCAAAGTGTAATATATGCCTTCTTTGGTGGATGAAAGTTCACTAATCCACATGCTCACAACTCAGAAACGCATGTTTCTCGAATCCGTCATGCATGTATCATGTACGGAACCCGGAATGCCATGTTGATAGGATTCAGGTAAATTAAATATCTATTAGGTTGAATACACTCCAGAAGAATTCTTTTGTGAAAAATGAACGAATTCGAAACTTGTGTTTGGGAAAGCTTGTGAAAATGTGTACACGAGTCTATATGAAATTATTCCTTTTATAGAGGATGAAAAATCAGTAATCCACATGCTCCCAACTCAGGAATGCATGTATGTCGAATCCGTCATGCATGTAACATGTACGGAACACGGAATATCATGTTGAAGGAATCTATTCAAATCACATATCTCTAGGGTAGAATTCGCTCCAAGAGGGTTTTTCTGGGATCAAAGTGTGATTCTTGAAACTGGTGATAGGAGAAGCAACGAAGTCCAAGGAACTATTTCAAAGTGCATAAGTAACTTGTTTGGTGGTTGAAACATCTGTCATGCGCATGTTCAGAGCTCAGAAATGCATGTTTGTGGAATCCGTGATGCATGAAACATGATCGGAATCCGGAATGCCATGGGTATGTAAACAATGTAAATTACGTTTGTATTGGTGAGAATTCGCTCAAAGAGTGTTTTCTACTGCCAAATGTCCGATTTTAGAACCTGGTGATACAAAAAACTTATGAAGTCAGAGTAAATATTTCAAAGTGTTATATATGCCTCCTTTGGTGGATGAAAGGTCACTAATCCACATGCACACAACTCAGAAACGCATGTTTCTCGAATCCGTCATGCATGTATCATGTACGGAACCCGGAATGCCATGTTGATGGAATTCATGAAAATTATATATCTATTAGGTTGAATACACTCCAGAAGTATTCTTCTGTGAAAAATGAACGAATTCGAAACTTGTGTTAGGGAAAGCTTGTGAAAATGTGTACACGAGTCTATATGAAATTATTCCTTTTATAGAGGATGAAAAATCAGTAATCCACATGCTCACAACTCAGGAATGCATGTTTGTGGAATCCGTCATGCATGTAACATGTACGGAACACGGAATATCATGTTGAAGGAATCTATTCAAATTACAAATCTCTAGGGTAGAATTCGCTCCAAGAGTGTTTTTCTGGGATCAAAGTGTGATTCTGGAAACTGGTGATAGGAGAAGCAACAAAGTCCTAGGAAATACTTCAAAGTGCATAAGTAACATGTTTGGTGGTTGAAACATCTGTCATGCGCATGTTCACAGCTCAGAAATGCATGTTAGAGGAATCCGTGATGCATGAAACATGTTCGGAATACGGTATGCCATGGTTATGTAAACAATGAAAGTTACATGTGTATTGGTGAGAATTCGCTCAAAGAGTGTTTTCTACTGCCAAATGTCCGAATTTAGAACCTGGTGATACAAAAAAATTATGAAGTCCGAGTAAGTATTTCAAAGTGTAATATATGCCTTCTTTGGTGGATGAAAGTTCACTAATCCACATACTCACAACTCAGAAACGCATGTTTCTCGAATCCATCATGCATGTATGATGTACGTAACCCGGAATTCCATGTTGATAGAATTCAGGTAAATTAAATATCTTTTAGGTTGAATACACTCCAGAAGAATTCTTCTGTGAAAAATGAACGAATTCGAAACTTGTGTTAGGGAAAGCTTGTGAAAATGTGTACACGAGTCTATATGAAATTATTCCTTTTATAGAGGATGAAAAATCGGTAATCCACATGCTCACAACTCAGGAATGCATGTATGTCGAATCCGTCATGCACGTAACATGTACGGAATGCGGAATTTCATGTTGAAGGAATCTATTCAAATTACATATCTCTAGGGTAGAATTCGCTCCAAGAGTGTTTTTCTGGGATCAAAGTGTGATTCTTGAAACTGGTGATAGGAGAAGCAACGAAGTCCAAGGAAATATTTCAAAGTGCATAAGTAACTTGTTTGGTGGTTGAAACATCTGTCATGCGCATGTTCACAGCTCAGAAATGCATGTTTGAGGAATCCGTGATGCATGAATCATGTTCGGAATACGGAATGCCATGGTTATTTAAACAAAGTAAATTTAATTTGTATTGGTGAGAATTCGATCAAAGAGTGTTTTCTTCTGCCAAATGTCCCATTTTAGAACCTGGTGATACAAAAAACTTATGAAGTCAGAGTAAATATTTCAAAGTGTAATATATGCCTTCTTTGGTGGATGAAAGTTCACTAATCCACATGCTCACAACTCAGAAACGCATGTTTCTCGAATCCGTCATGCATGTATCATGTACGGAACCCGGAATGCCATGTTGATGGAATTCATGAAAATTATATATCTATTAGGTTGAATACACTCCAGAAGTATTCTTCTGTGAAAAATGAACGAATTCGAAACTTGTGTTAGGGAAAGCTTGTGAAAATGTGTACACGAGTCTATATGAAATTATTCCTTTTATAGAGGATGAAAAATCAGTAATCCACATGCTCACAACTCAGGAATGCATGTATGTCGAATCCGTCATGCACGTAACATGTACGGAACACGGAATATCATGTTGAAGGAATCTATTCAAATTACATATCTCTAGTTTAGAATTCACTCCAAGAGGGTTTTTCAGGGATCAAAGTGTGATTCTTGAAACTGGTGATAGGAGAAGCAATGAAGTCCAAGGAAATATTTCAAAGTGCATAAGTTACTTGTTTGGTGGTTGAAACATCTGTCATGCGCATGTTCACAGCTCAGAAATGCATGTTTGAGGAATCCGTGATGCATGAAACATGTTCGGAATACGGAATGCCATGGTTATGTAAACAATGTAAATTACATGTGTATTGGTGAGAATTCGCTCAAAGAGTGTTTTCTACTGCCAAATGTCCGATTTTATAACCTGGTGATACAAAAAACTTATGAAGTCAGAGTAAATATTTCAAAGTGTAATATATGCCTTCTTTGGTGGATGAAAGTTCACTAATCCACATGCTCACAACTCAGAAACGCATGTTTCTCGAATCCGTCATGCATGTATCATGTACGGAACCCGGAATGCCATGTTGATGGAATTCATGTAAATTAAATATCTATTAGGTTGAATACACTCCAGAAGTATTCTTTTGTGAAAAATGAACGAATTCGAAACTTGTGTTAGGGAAAGCTTGTGAAAATGTGTACACGAGTCTATATGAAATTATTCCATTTATAGAGGATGAAAAATCAGTAATCCACATGCTCCCAACTCAGGAATGCATGTTTGTCGAATCCGTCATGCATGTAACATGTACGGAACACGGAATATCATGTTGAAGGAATCTATTCAAATTACATATCTCTAGGGTAGAATTCGCTCCAAGAGGGTTTTTCTGGGATCAAAGTGTGATTCTTGAAACTGGTGATAGGAGAAGCAAGGAAGTCCAAGGAAATATTTGAAAGTGCATAAGTAACTTGTTTCGTGGTTGAAACATCTGTCATGCGCATGTTTACAGCTCAGAAATGCATGTTTGAGCAATCTGTGATGCATGAAACATGTTCGGAATACGGAATGCCATGCGTATGTAAACAATGTAAATAACGTTTGTATTGGTGAGAATTCGCTCAAAGAGTGTTTTCTACTGCCAAATGTCCGATTTTAGAACCTGGTGATACAAAAAACTTATGAAGTCAGAGTAAGTATTTCAAAGTGTAATATATGCCTTCTTTGGTGGATGAAAGTTCACTAATCCACATGCTCACAACTCAGAAACGCATGTTTCTCGAATCCGTCATGCATGTATCATGTACGGAACCCGGAATGCCATGTTGATGGAATTCATGTAAATTAAATATCTATTAGGTTGAATACACTCCAGAAGTATTCTTCTGTGAAAAATGAACGAATTCGAAACTTGTGTTAGGGAAAGCTTGTGAAAATGTGTACACGAGTCTATATGAAATTATTCCTTTTATAGAGGATGAAAAATCAGTAATCCACATGCTCACAACTCAGGAATGCATGTATGTCGAATCCGTCATGCACGTAACATGTACGGAACACGGAATTTCATGTTGAAGGAATCTATTCAAATTACATATCTCTAGGGTAGAATTCGCTCCAAGAGGGTTTTTCTGGGATCAAAGTGTGATTCTTGGAACTGGTGATAGGAGAAGCAACGAAGTCCAAGGAAATATTTCAAAGTGCATAAGTAACTTGTTTGGTGGTTGAAACATCTGTCATGCGCATGTTCACAGCTCAGAAATGCATGTTTGTGGAATCCGTGATGCATGAAACATGTTCGGAATACGGAATGCCATGGTTATGTAAACAATGTAAATTACGTGTGTATTGGTGAGAATTCGCTCAAAGAGTGTTTTCTACTGCCAAATGTCCGATTTTAGAACCTGGTGATACAAAAAACATATGAAGTCAGAGTAAATATTTCAAAGTGTAATATATGCCTTCTTTGGTGGATGAAAGTTCACTAATCCACATGCTCACAACTCAGAAATGCATTTTTCTCGAATCCATCATGCATGTATCATGTACGGAACCCGGAATTCCATGTTGATAGAATTCAGGTAAATTAAATATCTATTAGGTTGAATACACTCCAGAAGTATTCTTCTGTGAAAAATGAAAGAATTCGAAACTTGTGTCAGGGAAAGCTTGTGAAAATGTGTACATGAGTCTATATGAAATTATTCCTTTTATAGAGGATGAAAAATCAGTAATCCACATGCTCACAACTCAGGAATGCATGTTTGTGGAATCCGTCATGCATGAAACATGTACGGAACACGGAATATCATGATGAAGGAATCTATTAAAATTACATATCTCTAGGTTAGAATTCGCTCCAAGAGGGTTTTTCTGGGATCAAATTGTGATTCTTGAAACTGGTGATAGGAGAAGCAAGGAAGTCCAACGAAATACTTCTAAGTGCATAAGTAACTTGTTTGGTGGTTGAAACATCTGTCATGCGCATGTTCACAGCTCAGAAATGCATGTTTGAGGAATCCGTGATGCATGAATCATGTTCGGAATACGGAATGCCATGGTTATGTAAACAATGTAAATTACATGTGTATTGGTGAGAATTCGCTCAAAGACTGTTTTCTACTGCCAAATGTCCGATTTTAGTACCTGGTGATACAAAAAACTTATGAAGTCAGAGTAAGTATTTCAAAGTGTAATATATGCCTTCTTTGGTGGATGAAAGGTCACTAATCCACATGCTCACAACTCAGAAACGCATGTTTCTCAAATCCGTCATGCATGTATCATGTACGGAACCCGGAATGCCATGTTGATGGAATTCATGTAAATTAAATATCTATTAGGTTGAATACACTCCAGAAGTATTCTTTTGTGAAAAATGAACGAATTCGAAACTTGTGTTAGGGAAAGCTTGTGAAAATGTGTACACGAGTCTATATGAAATTATTCCTTTTATAGAGGATGAAAAATCAGTAATCCACATGCTCACAACTCAGGAATGCATGTTTGTGGAATCCGTCATGCATGTAACATGTACGGAACACGGAATATCATGTTGAAGGAATCTATTCAAATTACATATCTCTAGGGTAGAATTCGCTCCAAGAGTGTTTTTCTGGGATCAAAGTGTGATTCTGGAAACTGGTGATAGGAGAAGCAACGAAGTCCTAGGAAATACTTCAAATTGCATAAGTAACTTGTTTGGTGGTTGAAACATCTGTCATGCGCATGTTCACAGCTCAGAAATGCATGTTTGAGGAATCCGTGATGCATGAATCATGTTCGGAATACGGAATGCCATGGTTATGTAAACAATGTAAATTACATTTGTATTGGTGAGAATTCGATCAAAGAGTGTTTTCTACTGCCAAATGTCCGATTTTAGAACCTGGTGATACAAAAAACCTATGAAGTCAGAGTAAATATTTCAAAGTGTAATATATGCCTTCTTTGGTGGATGAAAGTTCACTAATCCACATGCTCACAACTCAGAAACGCATGTTTCTCGAATCCGTCATGCCTGTATCATGTACGGAACCCGGAATGCCATGTTGATGGAAATCATGTAAATTAAATATCTATTAGGTTGAATACACTCCAGAAGTATTCTTCTGTGAAAAAAGAACGAATTCGAAACTTGTGTTAGGGAAAGCTTGTGAAAATGTGTACACGAGTCTATATGAAATTATTCCTTTTATAGAGGATGAAAAATCAGTAATCCACATGCTCACAACTCAGTAATGCATGTTTGCCGAATCCGTCATTCACGTAACATGTACGGAACACGGAATATCATGTTGAAGGAATCTATTCAAATTACATATCTCTAGGGTAGAATTCGCTCCAAGAGGGTTTTTCTGGGATCAAAGTGTGATTCTTGAAACTGGTGATAGGAGAAGCAACGAAGTCCAAGGAAATATTTCAAAGTGCATAAGTAACTTGTTTGGTGGTTGAAACATCTGTCATGCGCATGTTCACAGCTCAGAAATGCATGTTTGTGGAATCCGTGATGCATGAAACATGTTCGGAATACGGAATGCCATGGTTATGTAAACAATGTAAATTACGTGTGTATTGGTGAGAATTCGCTCAAAGAGAGTTTTCTACTGCCAAATGTCCGAATTTAGAACCTGGTGATACAAAAAACTTATGAAGTCAGAGTAAGTAGTTCAAAGTGTAATATATGCCTCCTTTGGTGGATGAAAGTTCACTAATCCACATGCTCACAACTCAGAAACGCATGTTTCTCGAATCCGTCATGCATGTATCATGTACGGAACCCGGAATGCCATGTTGATGGAATTCATGTAAATTAAATATCTATTAGGTTGAATACACTCCAGAAGTATTCTTCTGTGAAAAAAGCACGAATTCGAAACTTGTGTTAGGGAAAGCTTGTGAAAATGTGTACACGAGTCTATATGAAATTATTCCTTTTATAGAGGATGAAAAATCAGTAATCCACATGCTCACAACTCAGGAATGCATGTTTGTGGAATCCGTCATGCATGTAACATGTACGGAACCCGGAATGCCATGTTGATAGAATTCAGGTAAATTAAATATCTATTAGGTTGAATACACTCCAGAAGAATTCTTTTGTGAAAAATGAACGAATTCGAAACTTGTGTTAGGGAAAGCTTGTGAAAATGTGTACACGAGTCTATATGAAATTATTCCTTTTATAGAGGATGAAAAATCAGTAATCCACATGCTCACAACGCAGGAATGCATGTATGTCGAATCCGTCATGCATGTAACATGTACGGAACACGGAATATCATGTTGAAGGAATCTATTCAAATTACATATCTCTAGGGTAGAATTCGCTCCAAGAGGGTTTTTCTGGGATCAAAGTGTGATTCTTGAAACTGGTGATAGGAGAAGCAACGAAGTCCAAGGAAATATTTCAAAGTGCATAATTAACTTGTTTGGTGGTTGAAACATCTGTCATGCGCATGTTCACACCTCAGAAACGCATGTTTGAGCAATCTGTGATGCATGAAACATGTTCTGAATACGGAATTCCTTGGGTATGTAAACAATGTAAATTACGTGTGTATTGGTGAGAATTCGCTCAAAGAGTGTTTTCTACTGCCAAATGTCTGAATTTAGAACCTGGTGATACAAAAAACTTATGAAGTCAGAGTAAGTATTTCAAAGTGTAATATATGCCTTCTTTGGTGGATGAAAGTTCACTAATCCACATGCTCACAACTCAGAAACGCATGTTTCTCGAATCCGTCATGCATGTATCATGTACGGAACCCGGAATGCCATGTTGATAGAATTCAGGTAAATTAAATATCTATTAGGTTGAATACACTCCAGAAGAATTCTTTTGTGAAAAATGAACGAATTCGAAACTTGTGTTAGGGAAAGTTTGTGAAAATGGGTACACGAGTCTATATGAAATTATTCCATTTATAGAGGATGAGAAATCAGTAATCCACATGCTCCCAACTCAGGAATGCATGTTTGTCGAATCCGTCATGCATGTAACATGTACGGAACACGGAATTTCATGTTGAAGGAATCTATTCAAATTACATATCTCTAGGGTAGAATTCGCTCCAAGAGGGTTTTTCTGGGATCAAAGTGTGATTCTTGAAACTGGTGATAGGAGAAGCAACGAAGTCCAACGAACAATTTCAAAGTGCATAAGTAACTTGTTTGGTGGTTGAAACATCTGTCATGCGCATGTTCACAGCTCAGAAATGCATGTTTGAGGAATCCATGATGCATGAAACATGTTCGGAGTACGGAATGCCATGATTATGTAAACAATGTAAATTACATGTGTATTGGTGAGAATTCGCTCAAAGAGTGTTTTCTACTGCCAAATGTCCGATTTTAGAACCTGGTGATACAAAAAACTTATGAAGTCAGAGTAAGTATTTCAAAGTGTTATATATGCCTTCTTTGGTGGATGAAAGGTCACTAATCCACATGCACACAACTCAGAAACGCATGTTTCTCGAATCCGTCATGCATGTATCATGTACGGAACCCGGAATGCCATGTTGATGGAATTCATGAAAATTATATATCTATTAGGTTGAATACACTCCAGAAGTATTCTTCTGTGAAAAATGAACGAATTCGAAACTTGTGTTAGGGAAAGCTTGTGAAAATGTGTACACGAGTCTATATGAAATTATTCCTTTTATAGAGGATGAAAAATCAGTAATCCACATGCTCACAACTCAGGAATGCATGTATGTCGAATCCGTCATGCACGTAACATGTACGGAACACGGAATATCATGTTGAAGGAATCTATTCAAATTACATATCTCTAGTTTAGAATTCACTCCAAGAGGGTTTTTCAGGGATCAAAGTGTGATTCTTGAAACTGGTGATAGGAGAAGCAACGAAGTCCAAGGAAATATTTCAAAGTGCATAAGTTACTTGTTTGGTGGTTGAAACATCTGTCATGCGCATGTTCACAGCTCAGAAATGCATGTTTGAGGAATCCGTGATGCATGAAACATGTTCGGAATACGGAATGCCATGGTTATGTAAACAATGTAAATTACATGTGTATTGGTGAGAATTCGCTCAAAGAGTGTTTTCTACTGCCAAATGTCCGATTTTAGAACCTGGTGATACAAAAAACTTATGAAGTCAGAGTAAATATTTCAAAGTGTAATATATGCCTTCTTTGGTGGATGAAAGTTCACTAATCCACATGCTCACAACTCAGAAACGCATGTTTCTCGAATCCGTCATGCATGTATCATGTACGGAACCCGGAATGCCATGTTGATGGAATTCATGTAAATTAAATATCTATTAGGTTGAATACACTCCAGAAGTATTCTTTTGTGAAAAATGAACGAATTCGAAACTTGTGTTAGGGAAAGTTTGTGAAAATGTGTACACGAGTCTATATGAAATTATTCCATTTATAGAGGATGAAAAATCAGTAATCCACATGCTCCCAACTCAGGAATGCATGTTTGTCGAATCCGTCATTCACGTAACATGTACGGAACACGGAATATCATGTTGAAGGAATCTATTCAAATTACATATCTCTAGGGTAGAATTCGCTCCAAGAGGGTTTTTCTGGGATCAAAGTGTGATTCTGGAAACTGGTGATAGGAGAAGCAAGGAAGTCCAAGGAAATATTTGAAAGTGCATAAGTAACTTGTTTCGTGGTTGAAACATCTGTCATGCACATGTTCACAGCTCAGAAATGCATGTTTGAGCAATCTGTGATGCATGAAACATGTTCGGAATACGGAATGCCATGCGTATGTAAACAATGTAAATAACATTTGTATTGGTGAGAATTCGCTCAAAGAGTGTTTTCTACTGCCAAATGTCCGATTTTAGAACCTGGTGATACAAAAAACTTATGAAGTCAGAGTAAGTATTTCAAAGTGTAATATATGCCTTCTTTGGTGGATGAAAGTTCACTAATCCACATGCTCACAACTCAGAAACGCATGTTTCTCGAATCCGTCATGCATGTATCATGTACGGAACCCGGAATGCCATGTTGATGGAATTCATGTAAATTAAATATCTATTAGGTTGAATACACTCCAGAAGTATTCTTCTGTGAAAAATGAACGAATTCGAAACTTGTGATAGGGAAAGCATGTGAAAATGTGTACACGAGTCTATATGAAATTATTCCTTTTATAGAGGATGAAAAATCAGTAATCCACATGCTCACAACTCAGGAATGCATGTATGTCGAATCCGTCATGCACGTAACATGTATGGAACACGGAATTTCATGTTGAAGGAATCTATTCAAATTACATATCTCTAGGGTAGAATTCGCTCCAAGAGGGTTTTTCTGGGATCAAAGTGTGATTCTTGAAACTGGTGATAGGAGAAGCAACGAAGTCCAACGAAAAATTTCAAAGTGCATAAGTAACTTGTTTGGTGGTTGAAACATCTGTCATGCGCATGTTCACAGCTCAGAAATGCATGTTTGAGGAATCCATGATGCATGAAACATGTTCGGAGTACGGAATGCCATGATTATGTAAACAATGTAAATTACATGTGTATTGGTGAGAATTCGCTCAAAGAGTGTTTTCTACTGCCAAATGTCCGATTTTAGAACCTGGTGATACAAAAAACTTATGAAGTCTGAGTAAGTATTTCAAAGTGTAATATATGCCTTCTTTGGTGGATGAAAGTTCACTAATCCACATGCTCACAACTCAGAAACGCATGTTTCTCGAATCCGTCATGCATGTATCATGTACGGAACCCGGAATGCCATGTTGATAGAATTCAGGTAAATTAAATATCTATTAGGTTGAATACACTCCAGAAGAATTCTTTTGTGAAAAATGAACGAATTCGAAACTTGTGTTAGGGAAAGCTTGTGAAAATGTGTACACGAGTCTATATGAAATTATTCCTTTTATAGAGGATGAAAAATCAGTAATCCACATGCTCACAACTCAGGAATGCATGTATGTCGAATCCGTCATGCATGTAACATGTACGGAACACGGAATATCATGTTGAAGGAATCTATTCAAATTACATATCTCTAGGGTAGAATTCGCTCCAAGAGGGTTTTTCTGGGATCAAAGTGTGATTCTTGAAACTGGTGATAGGAGAAGCAACGAAGTCCAAGGAAATATTTCAAAGTGCATAATTAACTTGTTTGGTGGTTGAAACATCTGTCATGCACATGTTCACACCTCAGAAACGCATGTTTGAGCAATCTGTGATGCATGAAACATGTTCGGAATACGGAATTCCTTGGGTATGTAAACAATGTAAATTACGTGTGTATTGGTGAGAATTCGCTCAAAGAGTGTTTTCTACTGCCAAATGTCTGAATTTAGAACGTGGTGATACAAAAAACTTATGAAGTCAGAGTAAGTATTTCAAAGTGTAATATATGCCTTCTTTGGTGGATGAAAGTTCACTAATCCACATGCTCACAACTCAGAAACGCATGTTTCTCGAATCCGTCATGCATGTATCATGTACGGAACCCGGAATGCCATGTTGATGGAATTCAGGTAAATTAAATATCTATTAGGTTGAATACACTCCAGAAGAATTCTTTTGTGAAAAATGAACGAATTCGAAACTTGTGTTAGGGAAAGCTTGTGAAAATGTGTACACGAGTCTATATGAAATTATTCCTTTTATAGAGGATGAAAAATCAGTAATCCACATGCTCACAACTCAGGAATGCATGTATGTCGAATCCGTCATGCATGTAACATGTACGGAACACAGAATATCATGTTGAAGGAATCTATTCAAATTACATATCTCTAGGGTAGAATTCGCTCCAAGAGGGTTTTTCTGGGATCAAAGTGTGATTCTGGAAACTGGTGATAGGAGAAGCAAGGAAGTCCAAGGAAATATTTGAAAGTGCATAAGTAACTTGTTTCGTGGTTGAAACATCTGTCATGCGCATGTTCACAGCTCAGAAATGCATGTTTGAGCAATCTGTGATGCATGAAACATGTTCGGAATACGGAATGCCATGCGTATGTAAACAATGTAAATAACGTTTGTATTGGTGAGAATTCGCTCAAAGAGTGTTTTCTACTGCCAAATGTCCGATTTTAGAACCTGGTGATACAAAAAACTTATGAAGTCAGAGTAAGTATTTCAAAGTGTAATATATGCCTTCTTTGGTGGATGAAAGTTCACTAATCCACATGCTCACAACTCAGAAACGCATGTTTCTCGAATCCGTCATGCATGTATCATGTACGGAACCCGGAATGCCATGTTGATGGAATTCATGTAAATTAAATATCTATTACGTTGAATACACTCCAGAAGTATTCTTCTGTGAAAAATGAACGAATTCGAAACTTGTGTTAGGGAAAGCTTGTGAAAATGTGTACACGAGTCTATATGAAATTATTCCTTTTATAGAGGATGAAAAATCAGTAATCCACATGCTCACAACTCAGGAATGCATGTATGTCGAATCCGTCATGCACGTAACATGTACGGAACACGGAATTTCATGTTGAAGGAATCTATTCAAATTACATATCTCTAGGGTAGAATTCGCTCCAAGAGGGTTTTTCTGGGATCAAAGTGTGATTCTTGAAACTGGTGATAGGAGAAGCAACGAAGTCCAACGAACAATTTCAAAGTGCATAAGTAACTTGTTTGGTGGTTGAAACATCTGTCATGCGCATGTTCACAGCTCAGAAATGCATGTTTGAGGAATCCATGATGCATGAAACATGTTCGGAGTACGGAATGCCATGATTATGTAAACAATGTAAATTACATGTGTATTGGTGAGAATTCGCTCAAAGAGTGTTTTCTACTGCCAAATGTCCGATTTTAGAACCTGGTGATACAAAAAACTTATGAAGTCAGAGTAAGTATTTCAAAGTGTAATATATGCCTTCTTTGGTGGATGAAAGTTCACTAATCCACATGCTCACAACTCAGAAACGCATGTTTCTCGAATCCGTCATGCATGTATCATGTACGGAACCCGGAATGCCATGTTGATAGAATTCAGGTAAATTAAATATCTATTAGGTTGAATACACTCCAGAAGAATTCTTTTGTGAAAAATGAACGAATTCGAAACTTGTGTTAGGGAAAGCTTGTGAAAATGTGTACACGAGTCTATATGAAATTATTCCTTTTATAGAGGATGAAAAATCAGTAATCCACATGCTCACAACTCAGGAATGCATGTATGTCGAATCCGTCATGCATGTAACATGTACGGAACACGGAATATCATGTTGAAGGAATCTATTCAAATCACATATCTCTAGGGTAGAATTCGCTCCAAGAGGGTTTTTCTGGGATCAAAGTGTGATTATTGAAACTGATGATAGGAGAAGCAACGAAGTCCAAGGAACTATTTCAAAGTGCATAAGTAACTTGTTTGGTGGTTGAAACATCTGTCATGCGCATGTTCACTGCTCAGAAATGCATGTTTGTGGAATCCGTGATGCATGAAACATGTTCGGAATCCGGAATTCCATGGGTATGTAAACAATGTAAATTACGTTTGTATTGGTGAGAATTCGCTCAAAGAGTGTTTTCTACTGCCAAATGTCCGATTTTAGAACCTGGTGATACAAAAAACTTATGAAGTCAGAGTAAATATTTCAAAGTGTTATATATGCCTTCTTTGGTGGATGAAAGGTCACTAATCCACATGCACACAACTCAGAAACGCATGTTTCTCGAATCCGTCATGCATGTATCATGTACGGAACCCGGAATTCCATGTTGATGGAATTCATGAAAATTATATATCTATTAGGTTGAATACACTCCAGAAGTATTCTTCTGTGAAAAATGAACGAATTCGAAACTTGTGTTAGGGAAAGCTTGTGAAAATGTGTACACGAGTCTATATGAAATTATTCCTTTTATAGAGGATGAAAAATCAGTAATCCACATGCTCACAACTCAGGAATGCATGTATGTCGAATCCGTCATGCACGTAACATGTACGGAACACGGAATATCATGTTGAAGGAATCTATTCAAATTACATATCTCTAGTTTAGAATTCACTCCAAGAGGGTTTTTCAGGGATCAAAGTGTGATTCTTGAAACTGGTGATAGGAGAAGCAACGAAGTCCAAGGAACTATTTCAAAGTGCAAAAGTAACTTGTTTGGTGGTTGAAACATCTGTCATGCGCATGTTCACAGCTCAGAAATGCATGTTTGAGGAATCCGTGATGCATGAAACATGTTCGGAATCCGGAATGCCATGGTTATGTAAACAATGTAAATTACATGTGTATTGGTGAGAATTCGCTCAAAGAGTGTTTTCTACTGCCAAATGTCCGATTTTAGAACCTGGTGATACAAAAAACTTATGAAGTCAGAGTAAATATTTCAAAGTGTAATATATGCCTTCTTTGGTGGATGAAAGTTCACTAATCCACATGCTCACAACTCAGAAACGCATGTTTCTCGAATCCGTCATGCATGTATCATGTACGGAACCCGGAATGCCATGTTGATGGAATTCATGTAAATTAAATATCTATTAGGTTGAATACACTCCAGAAGTATTCTTTTGTGAAAAATGAACGAATTCGAAACTTGTGTTAGGGAAAGTTTGTGAAAATGTGTACACGAGTCTATATGAAATTATTCCATGTATAGAGGATGAAAAATCAGTAATCCACATGCTCCCAACTCAGGAATGCATGTTTGTCGAATCCGTCATGCATGTAACATGTACGGAACACGGAATATCATGTTGAAGGAATCTATTCAAATTACATATCTCTAGGGTAGAATTCGCTCCAAGAAGGTTTTTCTGGGATCAAAGTGTGATTCTTGAAACTGGTGATAGGAGAAGCAAGGAAGTCCAAGGAAATATTTGAAAGTGCATAAGTAACTTGTTTCGTGGTTGAAACATCTGTCATGCGCATGTTCACAGCTCAGAAATGCATGTTTGAGCAATCTGTGATGCATGAAACATGTTCGGAATACGGAATGCCATGCGTATGTAAACAATGTAAATAACGTTTGTATTGGTGAGAATTCGCTCAAAGAGTGTTTTCTACTGCCAAATGTCCGATTTTAGAACCTGGTGATACAAAAAACTTATGAAGTCAGAGTAAGTATTTCAAAGTGTAATATATGCCTTCTTTGGTGGATGAAAGTTCACTAATCCACATGCTCACAACTCAGAAACGCATGTTTCTCGAATCCGTCATGCATGTATCATGTACGGAACCCGGAATGCCATGTTGATGGAATTCATGTAAATTAAATATCTATTAGGTTGAATACACTCCAGAAGTATTCTTCTGTGAAAAATGAACGAATTCGAAACTTGTGTTAGGGAAAGCTTGTGAAAATGTGTACACGAGTCTATATGAAATTATTCCTATTATAGAGGATGAAAAATCAGTAATCCACATGCTCACAACTCAGGAATGCATGTTTGTGGAATCCGTCATGCATGTAACATGTACGGAACACGGAATTTCATGTTGAAGGAATCTATTCAAATCACATATCTCTAGGGTAGAATTCGCTCCAAGAGGGTTTTTCTGGGATCAAAGTGTGATTCTAGAAACTGGTGATAGGAGAAGCAACGAAGTCCAAGGAACTATTTCAAAGTGCATAAGTAACTTGTTTGGTGGTTGAAACATCTGTCATGCGCATGTTCACAGCTCAGAAATGCATGTTTGTGGAATCCGTGATGCATGAAACATGTTCGGAATACGGAATGCCATGGGTATGTAAACAATGTAAATTACGTTTTTATTGGTGAGAATTCGCTCAAAGAGTGTTTTCTACTGCCAAATGTCCGATTTTAGAACCTGGTGATACAAAAAACTTATGAAGTCAGAGTAAATATTTCAAAGTGTTATATATGCCTTCTTTGGTGGATGAAAGGTCACTAATCCACATGCACACAACTCAGAAACGCATGTTTCTCGAATCCGTCATGCATGTATCATGTACGGAACCCGGAATGCCATGTTGATGGAATTCATGAAAATTATATATCTATTAGGTTGAATACACTCCAGAAGTATTCTTCTGTGAAAAATGAACGAATTCGAAACTTGTGTTAGGGAAAGCTTGTGAAAATGTGTACACGAGTCTATATGAAATTATTCCTTTTATAGAGGATGAAAAATCAGTAATCCACATGCTCACAACTCAGGAATGCATGTATGTCGAATCCGTCATGCACGTAACATGTACGGAACACGGAATATCATGTTCAAGGAATCTATTCAAATTACATATCTCTAGTTTAGAATTCACTCCAAGAGGGTTTTTCAGGGATCAAAGTGTGATTCTTGAAACTGGTGATAGGAGAAGCAACGAAGTCCAAGGAAATATTTCAAAGTGCATAAGTTACTTGTTTGGTGGTTGAAACATCTGTCATGCGCATGTTCACAGCTCAGAAATGCATGTTTGAGGAATCCGTGATGCATGAAACATGTTCGGAATACGGAATGCCATGGTTATGTAAACAATGTAAATTACATGTGTATTGGTGAGAATTCGCTCAAAGAGTGTTTTCTACTGCCAAATGTCCGATTTTAGAACCTGGTGATACAAAAAACTTATGAAGTCAGAGTAAATATTTCAAAGTGTAATATATGCCTTCTTTGGTGGATGAAAGTTCACTAATCCACATGCTCACAACTCAGAAACGCATGTTTCTCGAATCCGTCATGCAAGTATCATGTACGGAACCCGGAATGCCATGTTGATGGAATTCATGTAAATTAAATATCTATTAGGTTGAATACACTCCAGAAGTATTCTTTTGTGAAAAATGAACGAATTCGAAACTTGTGTTAGGGAAAGTTTGTGAAAATGGGTACACGAGTCTATATGAAATTATTCCATTTATAGAGGATGAAAAATCAGTAATCCACATGCTCCCAACTCAGGAATGCATGTTTGTCGAATCCGTCATGCATGTAACATGTACGGAACACGGAATTTCATGTTGAAGGAATCTATTCAAATCACATATCTCTAGGGTAGAATTCGCTCCAGGAGGGTTTTTCTGGGATCAAAGTGTGATTCTAGAAACTGGTGATAGGAGAAGCAACGAAGTCCAAGGAACTATTTCAAAGTGCATAAGTAACTTGTTTGGTGGTTGAAACATCTGTCATGCGCATGTTCACAGCTCAGAAATGCATGTTTGTGGAATCCGTGATGCATGAAACATGTTCGGAATACGGAATGCCATGGGTATGTAAACAATGTAAATTACGTTTTTATTGGTGAGAATTCGCTCAAAGAGTGTTTTCTACTGCCAAATGTCCGATTTTAGAACCTGGTGATACAAAAAACTTATGAAGTCAGAGTAAATATTTCAAAGTGTTATATATGCCTTCTTTGGTGGATGAAAGGTCACTAATCCACATGCACACAACTCAGAAACGCATGTTTCTCGAATCCGTCATGCATGTATCATGTACGGAACCCGGAATGCCATGTTGATGGAATTCATGAAAATTATATATCTATTAGGTTGAATACACTCCAGAAGTATTCTTCTGTGAAAAATGAACGAATTCGAAACTTGTGTTAGGGAAAGCTTGTGAAAATGTGTACACGAGTCTATATGAAATTATTCCTTTTATAGAGGATGAAAAATCAGTAATCCACATGCTCACAACTCAGGAATGCATGTATGTCGAATCCGTCATGCACGTAACATGTACGGAACACGGAATATCATGTTGAAGGAATCTATTCAAATTACATATCTCTAGTTTAGAATTCACTCCAAGAGGGTTTTTCAGGGATCAAAGTGTGATTCTTGAAACTGGTGATAGGAGAAGCAACGAAGTCCAAGGAAATATTTCAAAGTGCATAAGTTACTTGTTTGGTGGTTGAAACATCTGTCATGCGCATGTTCACAGCTCAGAAATGCATGTTTGAGGAATCCGTGATGCATGAAACATGTTCGGAATACGGAATGCCATGGTTATGTAAACAATGTAAATTACATGTGTATTGGTGAGAATTCGCTCAAAGAGTGTTTTCTACTGCCAAATGTCCGATTTTAGAACCTGGTGATACAAAAAACTTATGAAGTCAGAGTAAATATTTCAAAGTGTAATATATGCCTTCTTTGGTGGATGAAAGTTCACTAATCCACATGCTCACAACTCAGAAACGCATGTTTCTCGAATCCGTCATGCATGTATCATGTACGGAACCCGGAATGCCATGTTGATGGAATTCATGTAAATTAAATATCTATTAGGTTGAATACACTCCAGAAGTATTCTTTTGTGAAAAATGAACGAATTCGAAACTTGTGTTAGGGAACGTTTGTGAAAATGGGTACACGAGTCTATATGAAATTATTCCATTTATAGAGGATGAAAAATCAGTAATCCACATGCTCCTAACTCAGGAATGCATGTTTGTCGAATCCGTCATGCATGTAACATGTACGGAACACGGAATATCATGTTGAAGGAATCTATTCAAATTACATATCTCTAGGGTAGAATTCGCTCCAAGAGGGTTTTTCTGGGATCAAAGTGTGATTCTTGAAACTGGTGATAGGAGAAGCAAGGAAGTCCAAGGAAATATTTGAAAGTGCATAAGTAACTTGTTTCGTGGTTGAAACATCTGTCATGCGCATGTTCACAGCTCAGAAATGCATGTTTGAGCAATCTGTGATGCATGAAACATGTTCGGAATACGGAATGCCATGCGTATGTAAACAATGTAAATAACGTTTGTATTGGTGAGAATTCGCTCAAAGAGTGTTTTCTACTGCCAAATGTCCGATTTTAGAACCTGGTGATACAAAAAACTTATGAAGTCAGAGTAAGTATTTCAAAGTGTAATATATGCCTTCTTTGGTGGATGAAAGTTCACTAATCCACATGCTCACAACTCAGAAACGCATGTTTCTCGAATCCGTCATGCATGTATCATGTACGGAACCCGGAATGCCATGTTGATGGAATTCATGTAAATTAAATATCTATTAGGTTGAATACACTCCAGAAGTATTCTTCTGTGAAAAATGAACGAATTCGAAACTTGTGTTAGGGAAAGCTTGTGAAAATGTGTACACGAGTCTATATGAAATTATTCCTTTTATAGAGGATGAAAAATCAGTAATCCACATGCTCACAACTCAGGAATGCATGTATGTCGAATCCGTCATGCACGTAACATGTACGGAACACGGAATTTCATGTTGAAGGAATCTATTCAAATTACATATCTCTAGGGTAGAATTCGCTCCAAGAGGGTTTTTCTGGGATCAAAGTGTGATTCTTGAAACTGGTGATAGGAGAAGCAACGAAGTCCAAGGAACTATTTCAAAGTGCATAAGTAACTTGTTTGGTGGTTGAAACATCTGTCATGCGCATGTTCACAGCTCAGAAATGCATGTTTGAGGAATCCATGATGCATGAAACATGTTCGGAGTACGGAATGCCATGATTATGTAAACAATGTAAATTACATGTGTATTGGTGAGAATTCGCTCAAAGAGTGTTTTCTACTGCCAAATGTCCGATTTTAGAACCTGGTGATACAAAAAACTTATGAAGTCAGAGTAAATATTTCAAAGTGTAATATATGCCTTCTTTGGTGGATGAAAGTTCACTAATCCGCATGCTCACAACTCAGAAATGCATGTTTCTCGAATCCATCATGCATGTATCATGTACGGAACCCGGAATGCCATGTTGATAGAATTCAGGTAAATTAACTTTCTATTAGGTTGAATACACTCCAGAAGTATTCTTCTGTGAAAAATGAATGAATTCGAAACTTGTGTTAGGGAAAGCTTGTGAAAATGTGTACACGAGTGTATATGAAATTATTCCTTTTATAGAGGATGAAAAATCAGTAATCCACATGCTCACAACTCAGGAATGCATGTTTGTGGAATCCGTCATGCATGTAACATGTACGGAACACGGAATATCATGTTGAAGGAATCTATTCAAATTACATATCTCTAGGGTAGAATTCGCTCCAAGAGTGTTTTTCTGGGATCAAAGTGTGATTCTGGAAACTGGTGATAGGAGAAGCAACAAAGTCCAAGGAAATACTTCAAAGGGCATAAGTAACTTGTTTGGTGGTTGAAACATATGTCATGCGCATGTTCACAGCTCAGAAATGCATGTTAGAGGAATCCGTGATGCATGAAACATGTTCGGAATACGGAATGCCATGGTTATGTAAACAATGTAAATTACATGTGTATTGGTGAGAATTCGCTCAAAGAGTGTTTTCTACTGCCAAATGTCCGAATTTAGAACCTGGTGATACAAAAAAATTATGAAGTCCGAGTAAGTATTTCAAAGTGTAATATATGCCTTCTTTGGTGGATGAAAGTTCACTAATCCACATACTCACAACTCAGAAACGCATGTTTCTCGAATCCATCATGCATGTATGATGTACGTAACCCAGAATTCCATGTTGATAGAATTCAGGTAAATTAAATATCTTTTAGGTTGAATACACTCCAGAAGAATTCTTCTGTGAAAAATGAACGAATTCGAAACTTGTGTTAGGGAAAGCTTGTGAAAATGTGTACACGAGTCTATATGAAATTATTCCTTTTATAGAGGATGAAAAATCAGTAATCCACATGCTCACAACTCAGGAATGCATGTTTGTGGAATCCGTCATGCACGTAACATGTACGGAACACGGAATTTCATGTTGAAGGAATCTATTCAAATTACATATCTCTAGGTTAGAATTCGCTCCAAGAGTGTTTTTCTGGGATCAAAGTGTGATTCTGGAAACTGGTGATAGGAGAAGCAACAAAGTCCTAGGAAATACTTCAAAGTGCATAAGTAACTTGTTTGGTGGTTGAAACATCTGTCATGCGCATGTTCACAGCTCAGAAATGCATGTTTGAGGAATCCGTGATGCATGAATCATGTTCGGAATACGGAATGCCATGGTTATTTAAACAATGTAAATTAAATTTGTATTGGTGAGAATTCGATCAAAGAGTGTTTTCTACTGCCAAATGTCCGATTTTAGAACCTGGTGATACAAAAAACTTACGAAGTCAGAGTAAATATTTCAAAGTGTAATATATGCCTTCTTTGGTGGATGAAAGTTCACTAATCCCCATGCTCACAACTCAGAAACGCATGTTTCTCGAATCCGTCATGCATGTATCATGTACGGAACCCGGAATGCCATGTTGATGGAATTCATGTAAATTAAATATCTATTAGGTTGAATACACTCCAGAAGTATTCTTTTGTGAAAAATGAACGAATTCGAAACTTGTGTTAGGGAAAGCTTGTGAAAATGTGTACACGAGTCTATATGAAATTATTCCATTTATAGAGGATGAAAAATCAGTAATCCACATGCTCACAACTCAGGAATGCATGTATGTCGAATCCGTCATGCATGTAACATGTACGGAACACGGAATATCATGTTGAAGGAATCTATTCAATTTACATATCTCTAGGGTAGAATTCGCTCCAAGAGGGTTTTTCTGGGATCAAAGTGTGATTCTTGAAACTGGTGATAGGAGAAGCAACGAAGTCCAAGGAACTATTTCAAAGTGCATAAGTAACTTGTTTGGTGGTTGAAACATCTGTCATGCGCATGTTCACAGCTCAGAAATGCATGTTTGTGGAATCCGTGATGCATGAAACATGTTCGGAATCCGGAATGCCATGGGTATGTAAACAATGTAAATTACGTTTGTATTGGTGAGAATTCGCTCAAAGAGTGTTTTCTACTGCCAAATGTCCGATTTTAGAACCTGGTGATACAAAAAACTTATGAAGTCAGAGTAAATATTTCAAAGTGTTATATATGCCTTCTTTGGTGGATGAAAGGTCACTAATCCACATGCACACAACTCAGAAACGCATGTTTCTCGAATCCGTCATGCATGTATCATGTACGGAACCCGGAATGCCATGTTGATGGAATTCATGAAAATTATATATCTATTAGGTTGAATACACTCCAGAAGTATTCTTCTGTGAAAAATGAACGAATTCGAAACTTGTGTTAGGGAAAGCTTGTGAAAATGTGTACACGAGTCTATATGAAATTATTCCTTTTATAGAGGATGAAAAATCAGTAATCCACATGCTCACAACTCAGGAATGCATGTATGTCGAATCCGTCATGCACGTAACATGTACGGAACACGGAATATCATGTTGAAGGAATCTATTCAAATTACATATCTCTAGTTTAGAATTCACTCCAAGAGGGTTTTTCAGGGATCAAAGTGTGATTCTTGAAACTGGTGATAGGAGAAGCAACGAAGTCCAAGGAAATATTTCAAAGTGCATAAGTTACTTGTTTGGTGGTTGAAACATCTGTCATGCGCATGTTCACAGCTCAGAAATGCATGTTTGAAGAATCCGTGATGCATGAAACATGTTCGGAATACGGAATGCCATGGTTATGTAAACAATGTAAATTACATGTGTATTGGTGAGAATTCGATCAAAGAGTGTTTTCTACTGCCAAATGTCCGATTTTAGAACCTGGTGATACAAAAAACTTATGAAGTCAGAGTAAATATTTCAAAGTGTAATATATGCCTTCTTTGGTGGATGAAAGTTCACTAATCCACATGCTCACAACTCAGAAACGCATGTTTCTCGAATCCGTCATGCATGTATCATGTACGGAACCCGGAATGCCATGTTGATGGAATTCATGTAAATTAAATATCTATTAGGTTGAATACACTCCAGAAGTATTCTTCTGTGAAAAATGAACGAATTCGAAACTTGTGTTAGGGAAAGCTTGTGAAAATGTGTACACGAGTCTATATGAAATTATTCCTTTTATAGAGGATGAAAAATCAGTAATCCACATGCTCACAACTCAGGAATGCATGTATGTCGAATCCGTCATGCACGTAACATGTACGGAACACGGAATTTCATGTTGAAGGAATCTATTCAAATTACATATCTCTAGGGTAGAATTCGCTCCAAGAGGGTTTTTCTGGGATCAAAGTGTGATTCTTGAAACTGGTGATAGGAGAAGCAACGAAGTCCAAGGAACTATTTCAAAGTGCATAAGTAACTTGTTTGGTGGTTGAAACATCTGTCATGCGCATGTTCACAGCTCAGAAATGCATGTTTGAGGAATCCATGATGCATGAAACATGTTCGGAGTACGGAATGCCATGATTATGTAAACAATGTAAATTACATGTGTATTGGTGAGAATTCGCTCAAAGAGTGTTTTCTACTGCCAAATGTCCGATTTTAGAACCTGGTGATACAAAAAACTTATGAAGTCAGAGTAAATATTTCAAAGTGTAATATATGCCTTCTTTGGTGGATGAAAGTTCACTAATCCGCATGCTCACAACTCAGAAATGCATGTTTCTCGAATCCATCATGCATGTATCATGTACGGAACCCGGAATGCCATGTTGATAGAATTCAGGTAAATTAACTTTCTATTAGGTTGAATACACTCCAGAAGTATTCTTCTGTGAAAAATGAATGAATTCGAAACTTGTGTTAGGGAAAGCTTGTGAAAATGTGTACACGAGTGTATATGAAATTATTCCTTTTATAGAGGATGAAAAATCAGTAATCCACATGCTCACAACTCAGGAATGCATGTTTGTGGAATCCGTCATGCATGTAACATGTACGGAACACGGAATATCATGTTGAAGGAATCTATTCAAATTACATATCTCTAGGGTAGAATTCGCTCCAAGAGTGTTTTTCTGGGATCAAAGTGTGATTCTGGAAACTGGTGATAGGAGAAGCAACAAAGTCCAAGGAAATACTTCAAAGGGCATAAGTAACTTGTTTGGTGGTTGAAACATATGTCATGCGCATGTTCACAGCTCAGAAATGCATGTTAGAGGAATCCGTGATGCATGAAACATGTTCGGAATACGGAATGCCATGGTTATGTAAACAATGTAAATTACATGTGTATTGGTGAGAATTCGCTCAAAGAGTGTTTTCTACTGCCAAATGTCCGAATTTAGAACCTGGTGATACAAAAAAATTATGAAGTCCGAGTAAGTATTTCAAAGTGTAATATATGCCTTCTTTGGTGGATGAAAGTTCACTAATCCACATACTCACAACTCAGAAACGCATGTTTCTCGAATCCATCATGCATGTATGATGTACGTAACCCAGAATTCCATGTTGATAGAATTCAGGTAAATTAAATATCTTTTAGGTTGAATACACTCCAGAAGAATTCTTCTGTGAAAAATGAACGAATTCGAAACTTGTGTTAGGGAAAGCTTGTGAAAATGTGTACACGAGTCTATATGAAATTATTCCTTTTATAGAGGATGAAAAATCAGTAATCCACATGCTCACAACTCAGGAATGCATGTTTGTGGAATCCGTCATGCACGTAACATGTACGGAACACGGAATTTCATGTTGAAGGAATCTATTCAAATTACATATCTCTAGGTTAGAATTCGCTCCAAGAGTGTTTTTCTGGGATCAAAGTGTGATTCTGGAAACTGGTGATAGGAGAAGCAACAAAGTCCTAGGAAATACTTCAAAGTGCATAAGTAACTTGTTTGGTGGTTGAAACATCTGTCATGCGCATGTTCACAGCTCAGAAATGCATGTTTGAGGAATCCGTGATGCATGAATCATGTTCGGAATACGGAATGCCATGGTTATTTAAACAATGTAAATTAAATTTGTATTGGTGAGAATTCGATCAAAGAGTGTTTTCTACTGCCAAATGTCCGATTTTAGAACCTGGTGATACAAAAAACTTACGAAGTCAGAGTAAATATTTCAAAGTGTAATATATGCCTTCTTTGGTGGATGAAAGTTCACTAATCCCCATGCTCACAACTCAGAAACGCATGTTTCTCGAATCCGTCATGCATGTATCATGTACGGAACCCGGAATGCCATGTTGATGGAATTCATGTAAATTAAATATCTATTAGGTTGAATACACTCCAGAAGTATTCTTTTGTGAAAAATGAACGAATTCGAAACTTGTGTTAGGGAAAGCTTGTGAAAATGTGTACACGAGTCTATATGAAATTATTCCATTTATAGAGGATGAAAAATCAGTAATCCACATGCTCACAACTCAGGAATGCATGTATGTCGAATCCGTCATGCATGTAACATGTACGGAACACGGAATATCATGTTGAAGGAATCTATTCAATTTACATATCTCTAGGGTAGAATTCGCTCCAAGAGGGTTTTTCTGGGATCAAAGTGTGATTCTTGAAACTGGTGATAGGAGAAGCAACGAAGTCCAAGGAACTATTTCAAAGTGCATAAGTAACTTGTTTGGTGGTTGAAACATCTGTCATGCGCATGTTCACAGCTCAGAAATGCATGTTTGTGGAATCCGTGATGCATGAAACATGTTCGGAATCCGGAATGCCATGGGTATGTAAACAATGTAAATTACGTTTGTATTGGTGAGAATTCGCTCAAAGAGTGTTTTCTACTGCCAAATGTCCGATTTTAGAACCTGGTGATACAAAAAACTTATGAAGTCAGAGTAAATATTTCAAAGTGTTATATATGCCTTCTTTGGTGGATGAAAGGTCACTAATCCACATGCACACAACTCAGAAACGCATGTTTCTCGAATCCGTCATGCATGTATCATGTACGGAACCCGGAATGCCATGTTGATGGAATTCATGAAAATTATATATCTATTAGGTTGAATACACTCCAGAAGTATTCTTCTGTGAAAAATGAACGAATTCGAAACTTGTGTTAGGGAAAGCTTGTGAAAATGTGTACACGAGTCTATATGAAATTATTCCTTTTATAGAGGATGAAAAATCAGTAATCCACATGCTCACAACTCAGGAATGCATGTATGTCGAATCCGTCATGCACGTAACATGTACGGAACACGGAATATCATGTTGAAGGAATCTATTCAAATTACATATCTCTAGTTTAGAATTCACTCCAAGAGGGTTTTTCAGGGATCAAAGTGTGATTCTTGAAACTGGTGATAGGAGAAGCAACGAAGTCCAAGGAAATATTTCAAAGTGCATAAGTTACTTGTTTGGTGGTTGAAACATCTGTCATGCGCATGTTCACAGCTCAGAAATGCATGTTTGAAGAATCCGTGATGCATGAAACATGTTCGGAATACGGAATGCCATGGTTATGTAAACAATGTAAATTACATGTGTATTGGTGAGAATTCGATCAAAGAGTGTTTTCTACTGCCAAATGTCCGATTTTAGAACCTGGTGATACAAAAAACTTATGAAGTCAGAGTAAATATTTCAAAGTGTAATATATGCCTTCTTTGGTGGATGAAAGTTCACTAATCCACATGCTCACAACTCAGAAACGCATGTTTCTCGAATCCGTCATGCATGTATCATGTACGGAACCCGGAATGCCATGTTGATGGAATTCATGTAAATTAAATATCTATTAGGTTGAATACACTCCAGAAGTATTCTTTTGTGAAAAATGAACGAATTCGAAACTTGTGTTAGGGAAAGTTTGTGAAAATGGGTACACGAGTCTATATGAAATTATTCCATTTATAGAGGATGAAAAATCAGTAATCCACATGCTCCCAACTCAGGAATGCATGTTTGTCGAATCCGTCATGCATGTAACATGTACGGAACACGGAATATCATGTTGAAGGAATCTATTCAAATTACATATCTCTAGGGTAGAATTCGCTCCAAGAGGGTTTTCCTGGGATCAAACTGTGATTCTTGAAACTGGTGATAGGAGAAGCAAGGAAGTCCAAGGAAATATTTGAAAGTGCATAAGTAACTTGTTTCGTGGTTGAAACATCTGTCATGCGCATGTTCACAGCTCAGAAATGCATGTTTGAGCAATCTGTGATTCATGAAACATGTTCAGAATACGGAATGCCATGCGTATGTAAACAATGTAAATAACGTTTGTATTGGTGAGAATTCACTCAAAGAGTGTTTTCTACTGCCAAATGTCCGATTTTAGAACCTGGTGATACAAAAAACTTATGAAGTCAGAGTAAGTATTTCAAAGTGTAATATATGCCTTCTTTGGTGGATGAAAGTTCACTAATCCACATGCTCACAACTCAGAAACGCATGTTTCTCGAATCCGTCATGCATGTATCATGTACGGAACCCGGAATGCCATGTTGATGGAATTCATGTAAATTAAATATCTATTAGGTTGAATACACTCCAGAAGTATTCTTCTGTGAAAAATGAACGAATTCGAAACTTGTGTTAGGGAAAGCTTGTGAAAATGTGTACACGAGTCTATATGAAATTATTCCTTTTATAGAGGATGAAAAATCAGTAATCCACATGCTCACAACTCAGGAATGCATGTATGTCGAATCCGTCATGCACGTAACATGTACGGAACACGGAATTTCATGTTGAAGGAATCTATTCAAATTACATATCTCTAGGGTAGAATTCGCTCCAAGAGGGTTTTTCTGGGATCAAAGTGTGATTCTTGAAACTGGTGATAGGAGAAGCAACGAAGTCCAAGGAACTATTTCAAAGTGCATAAGTAACTTGTTTGGTGGTTGAAACATCTGTCATGCGCATGTTCACAGCTCAGAAATGCATGTTTGAGGAATCCATGATGCATGAAACATGTTCGGAGTACGGAATGCCATGCTTATGTAAACAATGTAAATTACATGTGTATTGGTGAGAATTCGCTCAAAGAGTGTTTTCTACTGCCAAATGTCCGATTTTAGAACCTGGTGATACAAAAAAATTATGAAGTCAGAGTAAGTATTTCAAAGTGTAATATATGCCTTCTTTGGTGGATGAAAGTTCACTAATCCACATGCTCACAACTCAGAAACGCATGTTTCTCGAATCCGTCATGCATGTATCATGTACGGAACCCGGAATGCCATGTTGATAGAATTCAGGTAAATTAAATATCTATTAGGTTGAATACACTCCAGAAGAATTCTTTTGTGAAAAATGAACGAATTCGAAACTTGTGTTAGGGAAAGCTTGTGAAAATGTGTACACGAGTCTATATGAAATTATTCCTTTTATAGAGGATGAAAAATCAGTAATCCACATGCTCACAACTCAGGAATGCATGTATGTCGAATCCGTCATGCATGTAACATGTACGGAACACGGAATATCATGTTGAAGGAATCTATTCAAATTACATATCTCTAGGGTAGAATTCGCTCCAAGAGGGTTTTTCTGGGATCAAAGTGTGATTCTTGAAACTGGTGATAGGAGAAGCAACGAAGTCCAAGGAACTATTTCAAAGTGCATAAGTAACTTGTTTGGTGGTTGAAACATCTGTCATGCGCATGTTCACAGCTCAGAAATGCATGTTTGAGGAATCCGTGATGCATGAAACATGTTCGGAATACGGAATGCCATGGTTATGTAAACAATGTAAATTACATGTGTATTGGTGAGAATTCGCTCAAAGAGTGTTTTCTACTGCCAAATGTCCGATTTTAGAACCTGGTGATACAAAAAACTTATGAAGTCAGAGTAAATATTTCAAAGTGTAATATATGCCTTCTTTGGTGGATGAAAGTTCACTAATCCACATGCTCACAACTCAGAAACGCATGTTTCTCGAATCCGTCATGCATGTATCATGTACGGAACCCGGAATGCCATGTTGATGGAATTCATGTAAATTAAATATCTATTAGGTTGAATACACTCCAGAAGTATTCTTTTGTGAAAAATGAACGAATTCGAAACTTGTGTTAGGGAAAGTTTGTGAAAATGGGTACACGAGTCTATATGAAATTATTCCATTTATAGAGGATGAAAAATCAGTAATCCACATGCTCCCAACTCAGGAATGCATGTTTGTCGAATCCGTCATGCATGTAACATGTACGGAACACGGAATATCATGTTGAAGGAATCTATTCAAATTACATATCTCTAGGGTAGAATTCGCTCCAAGAGGGTTTTCCTGGGATCAAACTGTGATTCTTGAAACTGGTGATAGGAGAAGCAAGGAAGTCCAAGGAAATATTTGAAAGTGCATAAGTAACTTGTTTCGTGGTTGAAACATCTGTCATGCGCATGTTCACAGCTCAGAAATGCATGTTTGAGCAATCTGTGATGCATGAAACATGTTCGGAATACGGAATGCCATGCGTATGTAAACAATGTAAATAACGTTTGTATTGGTGAGAATTCGCTCAAAGAGTGTTTTCTACTGCCAAATGTCCAATTTTAGAACTTGGTGATACAAAAAAATTATGAAGTCAAAGTAAGTATTTCAAAGTGTAATATATGCCTTCTTTGGTGGATGAAAGTTCACTAATCCACATGCTCACAACTCAGAAACGCATGTTTCTCGAATCCGTCATGCATGTATCATGTACGGAACTGGGAATGCCATGTTGATGGAATTCATGTAAATTAAATATCTATTAGGTTGAATACACTCCAGAAGTATTCTTCTGTGAAAAATGAACGAATTCGAAACTTGTGTTAGGGAAAGCTTGTGAAAATGTGTACACGAGTCTATATGAAATTATTCCTTTTATAGAGGATGAAAAATCAGTAATCCACATGCTCACAACTCAGGAATGCATGTATGTCGAATCCGTCATGCACGTAACATGTACGGAACACGGAATTTCATGTTGAAGGAATCTATTCAAATTACATATCTCTAGGGTAGAATTCGCTCCAAGAGGGTTTTTCTGGGATCAAAGTGTGATTCTTGAAACTGGTGATAGGAGAAGCAACGAAGTCCAAGGAACTATTTCAAAGTGCATAAGTAACTTGTTTGGTGGTTGAAACATCTGTCATGCGCATGTTCACAGCTCAGAAATGCATGTTTGAGGAATCCATGATGCATGAAACATGTTCGGAGTACGGAATGCCATGCTAATGTAAACAATGTAAATTACATGTGTATTGGTGAGAATTCGCTCAAAGAGTGTTTTCTACTGCCAAATGTCCGATTTTAGAACCTGGTGATACAAAAAACTTATGAAGTCAGAGTAAGTATTTCAAAGTGTAATATATGCCTTCTTTGGTGGATGAAAGTTCAATAATCCACATGCTCACAACTCAGAAACGCATGTTTCTCGAATCCGTCATGCATGTATCATGTACGGAACCCGGAATGCCATGTTGATAGAATTCAGGTAAATTAAATATCTATTAGGTTGAATACACTCCAGAAGAATTCTTTTGTGAAAAATGAACGAATTCGAAACTTGTGTTAGGGAAAGCTTGTGAAAATGTGTACACGAGTCTATATGAAATTATTCCTTTTATAGAGGATGAAAAATCAGTAATCCACATGCTCACAACTCAGGAATGCATGTATGTCGAATCCGTCATGCATGTAACATGTAAGGAACACGGAATATCATGTTGAAGGAATCTATTCAAATTACATATCTCTAGGGTAGAATTCGCTCCAAGAGGGTTTTTCTGGGATCAAAGTGTGATTCTTGAAACTGGTGATAGGAGAAGCAACGAAGTCCAAGGAAATATTTCAAAGTGCATAAGTAACTTGTTTGGTGGTTGAAACATCTGTCATGCGCATGTTCACAGCTCAGAAATGCATGTTTGAGGAATCCGTGATGCATGAATCATGTTCGGAATACGGAATGCCATGGTTATTTAAACAATGTAAATTAAATTTGTATTGGTGAGAATTCGCTCAAAGAGTGTTTTCTACTGCCAAATGTCCGATTTTAGAACCTGGTGATACAAAAAACTTATGAAGTCAGAGTAAATATTTCAAAGTGTAATATATGCCTTCTTTGGTGGATGAAAGTTCACTAATCCACATGCTCACAACTCAGAAACGCATGTTTCTCGAATCCGTCATGCATGTATCATGTACGGAACCCGGAATGCCATGTTGATGGAATTCATGTAAATTAAATATCTATTAGGTTGAATACACTCCAGAAGTATTCTTTTGTGAAAAATGAACGAATTCGAAACTTGTGTTAGGGAAAGTTTGTGAAAATGGGTACACGAGTCTATATGAAATTATTCCATTTATAGAGGATGAAAAATCAGTAATCCACATGCTCACAACTCAGGAATGCATGTATGTCGAATCCGTCATGCATGTAACATGTACGGAACACGGAATATCATGTTGAAGGAATCTATTCAATTTACATATCTCTAGTTTAGAATTCACTCCAAGAGGGTTTTTCAGGGATCAAAGTGTGATTCTTGAAACTGGTGATAGGAGAAGCAACGAAGTCCAAGGAAATATTTCAAAGTGCATAAGTTACTTGTTTGGTGGTTGAAACATCTGTCATGCGCATGTTCACAGCTCAGAAATGCATGTTTGAGGAATCCGTGATGCATGAAACATGTTCGGAATACGGAATGCCATGGTTATGTAAACAATGTAAATTACATGTGTATTGGTGAGAATTCGCTCAAAGAGTGTTTTCTACTGCCAAATGTCCGATTTTAGAACCTGGTGATACAAAAAACTTATGAAGTCAGAGTAAATATTTCAAAGTGTAATATATGCCTTCTTTGGTGGATGAAAGTTCACTAATCCACATGCTCACAACTCAGAAACGCATGTTTCTCGAATCCGTCATGCATGTATCATGTACGGAACCCGGAATGCCATGTTGATGGAATTCACGTAAATTAAATATCTATTAGGTTGAATACACTCCAGAAGTATTCTTTTGTGAAAAATGAACGAATTCGAAACTTGTGTTAGGGAAAGTTTGTGAAAATGGGTACACGAGTCTATATGAAATTATTCCATTTATAGAGGATGAAAAATCAGTAATCCACATGCTCCCAACTCAGGAATGCATGTTTGTCGAATCCGTCATGCATGTAACATGTACGGAACACGGAATATCATGTTGAAGGAATCTATTCAAATTACATATCTCTAGGGTAGAATTCGCTCCAAGAGGGTTTTTCTGGGATCAAAGTGTGATTCTTGAAACTGGTGATAGGAGAAGCAAGGAAGTCCAAGGAAATATTTGAAAGTGCATAAGTAACTTGTTTCGTGGTTGAAACATCTGTCATGCGCATGTTCACAGCTCAGAAATGCATGTTTGAGCAATCTGTGATGCATGAAACATGTTCGGAATACGGAATGCCATGCGTATGTAAACAATGTAAATAACGTTTGTATTGGTGAGAATTCGCTCAAAGAGTGTTTTCTACTGCCAAATGTCCGATTTTAGAACCTGGTGATACAAAAAAATTATGAAGTCAGAGTAAGTATTTCAAAGTGTAATATATGCCTTCTTTGGTGGATGAAAGTTCACTAATCCACATGCTCACAACTCAGAAATGCATGTTTCTCGAATCCGTCATGCATGTATCATGTACGGAACCCGGAATGCCATGTTGATGGAATTCATGTAAATTAAATATCTATTAGGTTGAATACACTCCAGAAGTATTCTTTTGTAAAAAATGAACGAATTCGAAACTTGTGTTAGGGAAAGCTTGTGAAAATGTGTACACGAGTCTATATGAAATTATTCCTTTTATAGAGGATGAAAAATCAGTAATCCACATGCTCACAACTCAGGAATGCATGTATGTCGAATCCGTCATGCATGTAACATGTACGGAACACGGAATATCATGTTGAAGGAATCTATTCAATTTACATATCTCTAGGGTAGAATTCGCTCCAAGAGGGTTTTTCTGGGATCAAAGTGTGATTCTTGAAACTGGTGATAGGAGAAGCAACGAAGTCCAAGGAACTATTTCAAAGTGCATAAGTAACTTGTTTGGTGGTTGAAACATCTGTCATGCGCATGTTCACAGCTCAGAAATGCATGTTTGAGGAATCCATGATGCATGAAACATGTTCGGGGTACGGAATGCCATGATTATGTAAACAATGTAAATTACATGTGTATTGGTGAGAATTCGCTCAAAGAGTGTTTTCTACTGCCAAATGTCCGATTTTAGAACCTGGTGATACAAAAAACTTATGAAGTCAGAGTAAGTATTTCAAAGTGTAATATATGCCTTCTTTGGTGGATGAAAGTTCACTAATCCACATGCTCACAACTCAGAAACGCATGTTTCTCGAATCCGTCATGCATGTATCATGTACGGAACCCGGAATGCCATGTTGATAGAATTCAGGTAAATTAAATATCTATTAGGTTGAATACACTCCAGAAGAATTCTTTTGTGAAAAATGAACGAATTCGAAACTTGTGTTAGGGAAAGCTTGTGAAAATGTGTACACGAGTCTATATGAAATTATTCCTTTTATAGAGGATGAAAAATCAGTAATCCACATGCTCACAACTAAGGAATGCATGTATGTCGAATCCGTCATGCATGTAACATGTACGGAACACGGAATATCATGTTGAAGGAATCTATTCAAATTACATATCTCTAGGGTAGAATTCGCTCCAAGAGGGTTTTTCTGGGATCAAAGTGTGATTCTTGAAACTGGTGATAGGAGAAGCAACGAAGTCCAAGGAAATATTTCAAAGTGCATAAGTAACTTGTTTGGTGGTTGAAACATCTGTCATGCGCATGTTCACAGCTCAGAAATGCATGTTTGTGGAATCCGTGATGCATGAAACATGTTCGGAATCCGGAATGCCATGGGTATGTAAACAATGTAAATTACGTTTGTATTGGTGAGAATTCGCTCAAAGAGTGTTTTCTACTGCCAAATGTCCGATTTTAGAACCTGGTGATACAAAAAACTTATGAAGTCAGAGTAAATATTTCAAAGTGTTATATATGCCTTCTTTGGTGGATGAAAGGTCACTAATCCACATGCACACAACTCAGAAACGCATGTTTCTCGAATCCGTCATGCATGTATCATGTACGGAACCCGGAATGCCATGTTGATGGAATTCATGAAAATTATATATCTATTAGGTTGAATACACTCCAGAAGTATTCTTCTGTGAAAAATGAACGAATTCGAAACTTGTGTTACGGAAAGCTTGTGAAAATGTGTACACGAGTCTATATGAAATTATTCCTTTTATAGAGGGTGAAAAATCAGTAATCTACATGCTCACAACTCAGGAATGCATGTATGTCGAATCCGTCATGCACGTAGCATGTACAGAACACGGAATTTCATGTTGAAGGAATCTATTCAAATTACATATCTCTAGTTTAGAATTCACTCCAAGAGGGTTTTTCAGGGATCAAAGTGTGATTCTTGAAACTGGTGATAGGAGAAGCAACGAAGTCCCAGGAAATATTTCAAAGTGCATAAGTTACTTGTTTGGTGGTTGAAACATCTGTCATGCGCATGTTCACAGCTCAGAAATGCATGTTTGAGGAATCCGTGATGCATGAAACATGTTCGGAATACGGAATGCCATGGTTATGTAAACAATGTAAATTACATGTGTATTGGTGAGAATTCGCTCAAAGAGTGTTTTCTACTGCCAAATGTCCGATTTTAGAACCTGGTGATACAAAAAACTTATGAAGTCAGAGTAAATATTTCAAAGTGTAATATATGCCTTCTTTGGTGGATGAAAGTTCACTAATCCACATGCTCACAACTCAGAAACGCATGTTTCTCGAATCCGTCATGCATGTATCATGTACGGAACCCGGAATGCCATGTTGATGGAATTCATGTAAATTAAATATCTATTAGGTTGAATACACTCCAGAAGTATTCTTTTGTGCAAAATGAACGAATTCGAAACTTGTGTTAGGGAAAGCTTGTGAAAATGTGTACACGAGTCTATATGAAATTATTCCATTTATAGAGGATGAAAAATCAGTAATCCACATGCTCACAACTCAGGAATGCATGTATGTCGAATCCGTCATGCATGTAACATGTACGGAACACGGAATATCATGTTGAAGGAATCTATTCAATTTACATATCTCTAGGGTAGAATTCGCTCCAAGAGGGTTTTTCTGGGATCAAAGTGTGATTCTTGAAACTGGTGATAGGAGAAGCAACGAAGTCCAAGGAACTATTTCAAAGTGCATAAGTAACTTGTTTGGTGGTTGAAACATCTGTCATGCGCATGTTCACAGCTCAGAAATGCATGTTTGTGGAATCCGTGATGCATGAAACATGTTCGGAATCCGGAATGCCATGGGTATGTAAACAATGTAAATTACGTTTGTATTGGTGAGAATTCGCTCAAAGAGTGTTTTCTACTGCCAAATGTCCGATTTTAGAACCTGGTGATACAAAAAACTTATGAAGTCAGAGTAAATATTTCAAAGTGTTATATATGCCTTCTTTGGTGGATGAAAGGTCACTAATCCACATGCACACAACTCAGAAACGCATGTTTCTCGAATCCGTCATGCATGTATCATGTACGGAACCCGGAATGCCATGTTGATGGAATTCATGAAAATTATATATCTATTAGGTTGAATACACTCCAGAAGTATTCTTCTGTGAAAAATGAACGAATTCGAAACTTGTGTTAGGGAAAGCTTGTGAAAATGTGTACACGAGTCTATATGAAATTATTCCTTTTATAGAGGATGAAAAATCAGTAATCCACATGCTCACAACTCAGGAATGCATGTATGTCGAATCCGTCATGCACGTAACATGTACGGAACACGGAATATCATGTTGAAGGAATCTATTCAAATTACATATCTCTAGTTTAGAATTCACTCCAAGAGGGTTTTTCAGGGATCAAAGTGTGATTCTTGAAACTGGTGATAGGAGAAGCAACGAAGTCCAAGGAAATATTTCAAAGTGCATAAGTTACTTGTTTGGTGGTTGAAACATCTGTCATGCACATGTTCACAGCTCAGAAATGCATGTTTGAGGAATCCGTGATGCATGAAACATGTTCGGAATACGGAATGCCATGGTTATGTAAACAATGTAAATTATATGTGTATTGGTGAGAATTCGCTCAAAGAGTGTTTTCTACTGCGAAATGTCCGATTTTAGAACCTGGTGATACAAAAAACTTATGAAGTCAGAGTAAATATTTCAAAGTGTAATATATGCCTTCTTTGGTGGATGAAAGTTCACTAATCCACATGCTCACAACTCAGAAACGCATGTTTCTCGAATCCGTCATGCATGTATCATGTACGGAACCCGGAATGCCATGTTGATGGAATTCATGTAAATTAAATATCTATTAGGTTGAATAAACTCCAGAAGTATTCTTTTGTGAAAAATGAACGAATTCGAAACTTGTGTTAGGGAAAGTTTGTGAAAATGGGTACTCGAGTCTATATGAAATTATTCCATTTATAGAGGATGAAGAATCAGTAATCCACATGCTCCCAACTCAGGAATGCATGTTTGTCGAATCCGTCATGCATGTAACATGTACGGAACACGGAATATCATGTTGAAGGAATCTATTCAAATTACATATCTCTAGGGTAGAATTCGCTCCAAGAGGGTTTTTCTGGGATCAAAGTGTGATTCTTGAAACTGGTGATAGGAGAAGCAAGGAAGTCCAAGGAAATATTTGAAAGTGCATAAGTAACTTGTTTCGTGGTTGAAACATCTGTCATGCGCATGTTCACAGCTCAGAAATGCATGTTTGAGCAATCTGTGATGCATGAAACATGTTCGGAATACGGAATGCCATGCGTATGTAAACAATGTAAATAACGTTTGTATTGGTGAGAATTCGCTCAAAGAGTGTTTTCTACTTCCAAATGTCCGATTTTAGAACCTGGTGATACAAAAAACTTATGAAGTCAGAGTAAGTATTTCAAAGTGTAATATATGCCTTCTTTGGTGGATGAAAGTTCACTAATCCACATGCTCACAACTCAGAAACGCATGTTTCTCGAATCCGTCATGCATGTATCATGTACGGAACCCGGAATGCCATGTTGATGGAATTCATGTAAATTAAATATCTATTAGGTTGAATACACTCCAGAAGTATTCTTCTGTGAAAAATGAACGAATTCGAAACTTGTGTTAGGGAAAGCTTGTGAAAATGTGTACACGAGTCTATATGAAATTATTCCTTTTATAGAGGATGAAAAATCAGTAATCCACATGCTCACAACTCAGGAATGCATGTATGTCGAATCCGTCATGCATGTAACATGTACGGAACACGGAATATCATGTTGAAGGAATCTATTCAAATTACATATCTCTAGGGTAGAAGTCGCTCCAAGAGGTTTTTTCTGGGATCAAAGTGTGATTCTTGAAACTGGTGATAGGAGAAGCAACGAAGTCCAAGGAACTATTTCAAAGTGCATAAGTAACTAGTTTGGTGGTTGAAACATCTGTCATGCGCATGTCCACAGCTCAGAAATGCATGTTTGTGGAATCCGTGATGCATGAAACATGTTCGGAATACGGAATGCCATGGTTATGTAAACAATGTAAATTACATGTTTATTGGTGAGAATTCGCTCAAAGAGTGTTTTCTACTGCCAAATGTCCGATTTTAGAACCTGGTGATACAAAAAACTTATGAAGTCAGAGTAAATATTTCAAAGTGTAATATATGCCTCTTTGGTGGATGAAAGTTCACTAATCCACATGCTCACAACTCAGAAACGCATGTTTCTCGAATCCGTCATGCATGTATCATGTACGGAACCCGGAATGCCATGTTGATGGAATTCATGTAAATTAAATATCTATTAGGTTGAATACACTCCAGAAGTATTCTTCTGTGAAAAAAGCACGAATTCGAAACTTGTGTTAGGGAAAGCTTGTGAAAATGTGTACACGAGTCTATATGAAATTATTCCTTTTATAGAGGATGAAAAATCAGTAATCCACATGCTCACAACTCAGAAATGTATGTTTCTCGAATCCATCATGCATGTATCATGTACGGAACCCGGAATTCCATGTTGATAGAATTCAGGTAAATTAACTATCTATTAGGTTGAATACACTCCAGAAATATTCTTCTGTGAAAAATGAACGAATTCGAAACTTGTGTTAGGGAAAGCTTGTGAAAATGTGTACACGACTCTATATGAAATTATTCCTTTTATAGAGGATGAAAAATCAGTAATCCACATGCTCACAACTCAGGAATGCATGTTTGTGGAATCCGTCATGCATGTAACATGTACGGAACACGGAATATCATGATGAAGGAATCTATTCAAATTACATATCTCTAGGTTAGAATTCGCTCCAAGAGGGTTTTTCTGGGATCAAAGTGTGATTCTTGAAACTGGAGATAGGAGAAGCAAGGAAGTCCAAGGAAATACTTCAAAGTGCATAAGTAACTTGTTTGGTGGTTGAAACATCTGTCATGCGCATGTTCACAGCTCAGAAATGCATGTTTGAGGAATCCGTGATGCATGAATCATGTTCGGAATACGGAATGCCATGGTTATGTAAACAATGTAAATTACATGTGTATTGGTGAGAATTCGCTCAAAGAGTGTTTTCTACTGCCAAATGTCCGATTTTAGAACCTGGTGATACAAAAAACTTATGAAGTCAGAGTAAATATTTCAAAGTGTTATATATGCCTTCTTTGGTGGATGAAAGTTCACTAATCCACATGCACACAACTCAGAAACGCATGTTTCTCGAATCCGTCATGCATGTATCATGTACAGAACCCGGAATGCCATGTTGATGGAATTCATGAAAATTATATATCTATTAGGTTGAATACACTCCAGAAGTATTCTTCTGTGAAAAATGAACGAATTCGAAACTTGTGTTAGGGAAAGCTTGTGAAAATGTGTACACGAGTCTATATGAAATTATTCCTTTTATAGAGGATGAAAAATCAGTAATCCACATGCTCACAACTCAGGAATGCATGTATGTCGAATCCGTCATGCACGTAACATGTACGGAACACGGAATATCATGTTGAAGGAATCTATTCAAATTACATATCTCTAGTTTAGAATTCACTCCAAGAGGGTTTTTCAGGGATCAAAGTGTGATTCTTGAAACTGGTGATAGGAGAAGCAACGAAGTCCAAGGAAATATTTCAAAGTGCATAAGTTACTTGTTTGGTGGTTGAAACATCTGTCATGCGCATGTTCACAGCTCAGAAATGCATGTTTGAGGAATCCGTGATGCATGAAACATGTTCGGAATACGGAATGCCATGGTTATGTAAACAATGTAAATTACATGTGTATTGGTGAGAATTCGCTCAAAGAGTGTTTTCTACTGCCAAATGTCCGATTTTAGAACCTGGTGATACAAAAAACTTATGAAGTCAGAGTAAATATTTCAAAGTGTAATATATGCCTTCTTTGGTGGATGAAAGTTCACTAATCCACATGCTCACAACTCAGAAACGCATGTTTCTCGAATCCGTCATGCATGTATCATGTACGGAACCCGGAATGCCATGTTGATGGAATTCATGTAAATTAAATATCTATTAGGTTGAATAAACTCCAGAAGTATTCTTTTGTGAAAAATGAACGAATTCGAAACTTGTGTTAGGGAAAGTTTGTGAAAATGGGTACTCGAGTCTATATGAAATTATTCCATTTATAGAGGATGAAGAATCAGTAATCCACATGCTCCCAACTCAGGAATGCATGTTTGTCGAATCCGTCATGCATGTAACATGTACGGAACACGGAATATCATGTTGAAGGAATCTATTCAAATTACATATCTCTAGGGTAGAATTCGCTCCAAGAGGGTTTTTCTGGGATCAAAGTGTGATTCTTGAAACTGGTGATAGGAGAAGCAAGGAAGTCCAAGGAAATATTTGAAAGTGCATAAGTAACTTGTTTCGTGGTTGAAACATCTGTCATGCGCATGTTCACAGCTCAGAAATGCATGTTTGAGCAATCTGTGATGCATGAAACATGTTCGGAATACGGAATGCCATGCGTATGTAAACAATGTAAATAACGTTTGTATTGGTGAGAATTCGCTCAAAGAGTGTTTTCTACTTCCAAATGTCCGATTTTAGAACCTGGTGATACAAAAAACTTATGAAGTCAGAGTAAGTATTTCAAAGTGTAATATATGCCTTCTTTGGTGGATGAAAGTTCACTAATCCACATGCTCACAACTCAGAAACGCATGTTTCTCGAATCCGTCATGCATGTATCATGTACGGAACCCGGAATGCCATGTTGATGGAATTCATGTAAATTAAATATCTATTAGGTTGAATACACTCCAGAAGTATTCTTCTGTGAAAAATGAACGAATTCGAAACTTGTGTTAGGGAAAGCTTGTGAAAATGTGTACACGAGTCTATATGAAATTATTCCTTTTATAGAGGATGAAAAATCAGTAATCCACATGCTCACAACTCAGGAATGCATGTATGTCGAATCCGTCATGCATGTAACATGTACGGAACACGGAATATCATGTTGAAGGAATCTATTCAAATTACATATCTCTAGGGTAGAAGTCGCTCCAAGAGGTTTTTTCTGGGATCAAAGTGTGATTCTTGAAACTGGTGATAGGAGAAGCAACGAAGTCCAAGGAACTATTTCAAAGTGCATAAGTAACTAGTTTGGTGGTTGAAACATCTGTCATGCGCATGTCCACAGCTCAGAAATGCATGTTTGTGGAATCCGTGATGCATGAAACATGTTCGGAGTACGGAATGCCATGGTTATGTAAACAATGTAAATTACATGTGTATTGGTGAGAATTCGCTCAAAGAGTGTTTTCTACTGCCAAATGTCCGATTTTAGAACCTGGTGATACAAAAAACTTATGAAGTCAGAGTAAATATTTCAAAGTGTAATATATGCCTCTTTGGTGGATGAAAGTTCACTAATCCACATGCTCACAACTCAGAAACGCATGTTTCTCGAATCCGTCATGCATGTATCATGTACGGAACCCGGAATGCCATGTTGATGGAATTCATGTAAATTAAATATCTATTAGGTTGAATACACTCCAGAAGTATTCTTCTGTGAAAAAAGCACGAATTCGAAACTTGTGTTAGGGAAAGCTTGTGAAAATGTGTACACGAGTCTATATGAAATTATTCCTTTTATAGAGGATGAAAAATCAGTAATCCACATGCTCACAACTCAGAAATGTATGTTTCTCGAATCCATCATGCATGTATCATGTACGGAACCCGGAATTCCATGTTGATAGAATTCAGGTAAATTAACTATCTATTAGGTTGAATACACTCCAGAAATATTCTTCTGTGAAAAATGAACGAATTCGAAACTTGTGTTAGGGAAAGCTTGTGAAAATGTGTACACGACTCTATATGAAATTATTCCTTTTATAGAGGATGAAAAATCAGTAATCCACATGCTCACAACTCAGGAATGCATGTTTGTGGAATCCGTCATGCATGTAACATGTACGGAACACGGAATATCATGATGAAGGAATCTATTCAAATTACATATCTCTAGGTTAGAATTCGCTCCAAGAGGGTTTTTCTGGGATCAAAGTGTGATTCTTGAAACTGGAGATAGGAGAAGCAAGGAAGTCCAAGGAAATACTTCAAAGTGCATAAGTAACTTGTTTGGTGGTTGAAACATCTGTCATGTGCATGTTCACAGCTCAGAAATGCATGTTTGAGGAATCCGTGATGCATGAATCATGTTCGGAATACGGAATGCCATGGTTATGTAAACAATGTAAATTACATGTGTATTGGTGAGAATTCGCTCAAAGAGTGTTTTCTACTGCCAAATGTCCGATTTTAGAACCTGGTGATACAAAAAACTTATGAAGTCAGAGTAAATATTTCAAAGTGTTATATATGCCTTCTTTGGTGGATGAAAGTTCACTAATCCACATGCACACAACTCAGAAACGCATGTTTCTCGAATCCGTCATGCATGTATCATGTACAGAACCCGGAATGCCATGTTGATGGAATTCATGAAAATTATATATCTATTAGGTTGAATACACTCCAGAAGTATTCTTCTGTGAAAAATGAACGAATTCGAAACTTGTGTTAGGGAAAGCTTGTGAAAATGTGTACACGAGTCTATATGAAATTATTCCTTTTATAGAGGATGAAAAATCAGTAATCCACATGCTCACAACTCAGGAATGCATGTATGTCGAATCCGTCATGCACGTAACATGTACGGAACACGGAATATCATGTTGAAGGAATCTATTCAAATTACATATCTCTAGTTTAGAATTCACTCCAAGAGGGTTTTTCAGGGATCAAAGTGTGATTCTTGAAACTGGTGATAGGAGAAGCAACGAAGTCCAAGGAAATATTTCAAAGTGCATAAGTTACTTGTTTGGTGGTTGAAACATCTGTCATGCGCATGTTCACAGCTCAGAAATGCATGTTTGAGGAATCCGTGATGCATGAAACATGTTCGGAATACGGAATGCCATGGTTATGTAAACAATGTAAATTACATGTGTATTGGTGAGAATTCGCTCAAAGAGTGTTTTCTACTGCGAAATGTCCGATTTTAGAACCTGGTGATACAAAAAACTTATGAAGTCAGAGTAAATATTTCAAAGTGTAATATATGCCTTCTTTGGTGGATGAAAGTTCACTAATCCACATGCTCACAACTCAGAAACGCATGTTTCTCGAATCCGTCATGCATGTATCATGTACGGAACCCGGAATGCCATGTTGATGGAATTCATGTAAATTAAATATCTATTAGGTTGAATAAACTCCAGAAGTATTCTTTTGTGAAAAATGAACGAATTCGAAACTTGTGTTAGGGAAAGTTTGTGAAAATGGGTACTCGAGTCTATATGAAATTATTCCATTTATAGAGGATGAAGAATCAGTAATCCACATGCTCCCAACTCAGGAATGCATGTTTGTCGAATCCGTCATGCATGTAACATGTACGGAACACGGAATATCATGTTGAAGGAATCTATTCAAATTACATATCTCTAGGGTAGAATTCGCTCCAAGAGGGTTTTTCTGGGATCAAAGTGTGATTCTTGAAACTGGTGATAGGAGAAGCAAGGAAGTCCAAGGAAATATTTGAAAGTGCATAAGTAACTTGTTTCGTGGTTGAAACATCTGTCATGCGCATGTTCACAGCTCAGAAATGCATGTTTGAGCAATCTGTGATGCATGAAACATGTTCGGAATACGGAATGCCATGCGTATGTAAACAATGTAAATAACGTTTGTATTGGTGAGAATTCGCTCAAAGAGTGTTTTCTACTTCCAAATGTCCGATTTTAGAACCTGGTGATACAAAAAACTTATGAAGTCAGAGTAAGTATTTCAAAGTGTAATATATGCCTTCTTTGGTGGATGAAAGTTCACTAATCCACATGCTCACAACTCAGAAACGCATGTTTCTCGAATCCGTCATGCATGTATCATGTACGGAACCCGGAATGCCATGTTGATGGAATTCATGTAAATTAAATATCTATTAGGTTGAATACACTCCAGAAGTATTCTTCTGTGAAAAATGAACGAATTCGAAACTTGTGTTAGGGAAAGCTTGTGAAAATGTGTACACGAGTCTATATGAAATTATTCCTTTTATAGAGGATGAAAAATCAGTAATCCACATGCTCACAACTCAGGAATGCATGTATGTCGAATCCGTCATGCATGTAACATGTACGGAACACGGAATATCATGTTGAAGGAATCTATTCAAATTACATATCTCTAGGGTAGAAGTCGCTCCAAGAGGTTTTTTCTGGGATCAAAGTGTGATTCTTGAAACTGGTGATAGGAGAAGCAACGAAGTCCAAGGAACTATTTCAAAGTGCATAAGTAACTAGTTTGGTGGTTGAAACATCTGTCATGCGCATGTCCACAGCTCAGAAATGCATGTTTGTGGAATCCGTGATGCATGAAACATGTTCGGAATACGGAATGCCATGGTTATGTAAACAATGTAAATTACATGTGTATTGGTGAGAATTCGCTCAAAGAGTGTTTTCTACTGCCAAATGTCCGATTTTAGAACCTGGTGATACAAAAAACTTATGAAGTCAGAGTAAATATTTCAAAGTGTAATATATGCCTCTTTGGTGGATGAAAGTTCACTAATCCACATGCTCACAACTCAGAAACGCATGTTTCTCGAATCCGTCATGCATGTATCATGTACGGAACCCGGAATGCCATGTTGATGGAATTCATGTAAATTAAATATCTATTAGGTTGAATACACTCCAGAAGTATTCTTCTGTGAAAAAAGCACGAATTCGAAACTTGTGTTAGGGAAAGCTTGTGAAAATGTGTACACGAGTCTATATGAAATTATTCCTTTTATAGAGGATGAAAAATCAGTAATCCACATGCTCACAACTCAGAAATGTATGTTTCTCGAATCCATCATGCATGTATCATGTACGGAACCCGGAATTCCATGTTGATAGAATTCAGGTAAATTAACTATCTATTAGGTTGAATACACTCCAGAAATATTCTTCTGTGAAAAATGAACGAATTCGAAACTTGTGTTAGGGAAAGCTTGTGAAAATGTGTACACGACTCTATATGAAATTATTCCTTTTATAGAGGATGAAAAATCAGTAATCCACATGCTCACAACTCAGGAATGCATGTTTGTGGAATCCGTCATGCATGTAACATGTACGGAACACGGAATATCATGATGAAGGAATCTATTCAAATTACATATCTCTAGGTTAGAATTCGCTCCAAGAGGGTTTTTCTGGGATCAAAGTGTGATTCTTGAAACTGGAGATAGGAGAAGCAAGGAAGTCCAAGGAAATACTTCAAAGTGCATAAGTAACTTGTTTGGTGGTTGAAACATCTGTCATGCGCATGTTCACAGCTCAGAAATGCATGTTTGAGGAATCCGTGATGCATGAATCATGTTCGGAATACGGAATGCCATGGTTATGTAAACAATGTAAATTACATGTGTATTGGTGAGAATTCGCTCAAAGAGTGTTTTCTACTGCCAAATGTCCGATTTTAGAACCTGGTGATACAAAAAACTTATGAAGTCAGAGTAAATATTTCAAAGTGTTATATATGCCTTCTTTGGTGGATGAAAGTTCACTAATCCACATGCACACAACTCAGAAACGCATGTTTCTCGAATCCGTCATGCATGTATCATGTACAGAACCCGGAATGCCATGTTGATGGAATTCATGAAAATTATATATCTATTAGGTTGAATACACTCCAGAAGTATTCTTCTGTGAAAAATGAACGAATTCGAAACTTGTGTTAGGGAAAGCTTGTGAAAATGTGTACACGAGTCTATATGAAATTATTCCTTTTATAGAGGATGAAAAATCAGTAATCCACATGCTCACAACTCAGGAATGCATGTATGTCGAATCCGTCATGCACGTAACATGTACGGAACACGGAATATCATGTTGAAGGAATCTATTCAAATTACATATCTCTAGTTTAGAATTCACTCCAAGAGGGTTTTTCAGGGATCAAAGTGTGATTCTTGAAACTGGTGATAGGAGAAGCAACGAAGTCCAAGGAAATATTTCAAAGTGCATAAGTTACTTGTTTGGTGGTTGAAACATCTGTCATGCGCATGTTCACAGCTCAGAAATGCATGTTTGAGGAATCCGTGATGCATGAAACATGTTCGGAATACGGAATGCCATGGTTATGTAAACAATGTAAATTACATGTGTATTGGTGAGAATTCGCTCAAAGAGTGTTTTCTACTGCGAAATGTCCGATTTTAGAACCTGGTGATACAAAAAACTTATGAAGTCAGAGTAAATATTTCAAAGTGTAATATATGCCTTCTTTGGTGGATGAAAGTTCACTAATCCACATGCTCACAACTCAGAAACGCATGTTTCTCGAATCCGTCATGCATGTATCATGTACGGAACCCGGAATGCCATGTTGATGGAATTCATGTAAATTAAATATCTATTAGGTTGAATAAACTCCAGAAGTATTCTTTTGTGAAAAATGAACGAATTCGAAACTTGTGTTAGGGAAAGTTTGTGAAAATGGGTACTCGAGTCTATATGAAATTATTCCATTTATAGAGGATGAAGAATCAGTAATCCACATGCTCCCAACTCAGGAATGCATGTTTGTCGAATCCGTCATGCATGTAACATGTACGGAACACGGAATATCATGTTGAAGGAATCTATTCAAATTACATATCTCTAGGGTAGAATTCGCTCCAAGAGGGTTTTTCTGGGATCAAAGTGTGATTCTTGAAACTGGTGATAGGAGAAGCAAGGAAGTCCAAGGAAATATTTGAAAGTGCATAAGTAACTTGTTTCGTGGTTGAAACATCTGTCATGCGCATGTTCACAGCTCAGAAATGCATGTTTGAGCAATCTGTGATGCATGAAACATGTTCGGAATACGGAATGCCATGCGTATGTAAACAATGTAAATAACGTTTGTATTGGTGAGAATTCGCTCAAAGAGTGTTTTCTACTTCCAAATGTCCGATTTTAGAACCTGGTGATACAAAAAACTTATGAAGTCAGAGTAAGTATTTCAAAGTGTAATATATGCCTTCTTTGGTGGATGAAAGTTCACTAATCCACATGCTCACAACTCAGAAACGCATGTTTCTCGAATCCGTCATGCATGTATCATGTACGGAACCCGGAATGCCATGTTGATGGAATTCATGTAAATTAAATATCTATTAGGTTGAATACACTCCAGAAGTATTCTTCTGTGAAAAATGAACGAATTCGAAACTTGTGTTAGGGAAAGCTTGTGAAAATGTGTACACGAGTCTATATGAAATTATTCCTTTTATAGAGGATGAAAAATCAGTAATCCACATGCTCACAACTCAGGAATGCATGTATGTCGAATCCGTCATGCATGTAACATGTACGGAACACGGAATATCATGTTGAAGGAATCTATTCAAATTACATATCTCTAGGGTAGAAGTCGCTCCAAGAGGTTTTTTCTGGGATCAAAGTGTGATTCTTGAAACTGGTGATAGGAGAAGCAACGAAGTCCAAGGAACTATTTCAAAGTGCATAAGTAACTAGTTTGGTGGTTGAAACATCTGTCATGCGCATGTCCACAGCTCAGAAATGCATGTTTGTGGAATCCGTGATGCATGAAACATGTTCGGAATACGGAATGCCATGGTTATGTAAACAATGTAAATTACATGTGTATTGGTGAGAATTCGCTCAAAGAGTGTTTTCTACTGCCAAATGTCCGATTTTAGAACCTGGTGATACAAAAAACTTATGAAGTCAGAGTAAATATTTCAAAGTGTAATATATGCCTCTTTGGTGGATGAAAGTTCACTAATCCACATGCTCACAACTCAGAAACGCATGTTTCTCGAATCCGTCATGCATGTATCATGTACGGAACCCGGAATGCCATGTTGATGGAATTCATGTAAATTAAATATCTATTAGGTTGAATACACTCCAGAAGTATTCTTCTGTGAAAAAAGCACGAATTCGAAACTTGTGTTAGGGAAAGCTTGTGAAAATGTGTACACGAGTCTATATGAAATTATTCCTTTTATAGAGGATGAAAAATCAGTAATCCACATGCTCACAACTCAGAAATGTATGTTTCTCGAATCCATCATGCATGTATCATGTACGGAACCCGGAATTCCATGTTGATAGAATTCAGGTAAATTAACTATCTATTAGGTTGAATACACTCCAGAAATATTCTTCTGTGAAAAATGAACGAATTCGAAACTTGTGTTAGGGAAAGCTTGTGAAAATGTGTACACGAGTCTATATGAAATTATTCCTTTTATAGAGGATGAAAAATCAGTAATCCACATGCTCACAACTCAGGAATGCATGTTTGTGGAATCCATCATGCATGTAACATGTACGGAACACGGAATATCATGATGAAGGAATCTATTCAAATTACATATCTCTAGGTTAGAATTCGCTCCAAGAGGGTTTTTCTGGGATCAAAGTGTGATTCTTGAAACTGGAGATAGGAGAAGCAAGGAAGTCCAAGGAAATACTTCAAAGTGCATAAGTAACTTGTTTGGTGGTTGAAACATCTGTCATGCGCATGTTCACAGCTCAGAAATGCATGTTTGAGGAATCCGTGATGCATGAATCATGTTCGGAATACGGAATGCCATGGTTATGTAAACAATGTAAATTACATGTGTATTGGTGAGAATTCGCTCAAAGAGTGTTTTCTACTGCCAAATGTCCGATTTTAGAACCTGGTGATACAAAAAACTTATGAAGTCAGAGTAAGTATTTCAAAGTGTAATATATGCCTTCTTTGGTGGATGAAAGTTCACTAATCCACATGCTCACAACTCAGAAACGCATGTTTCTCAAATCCGTCATGCATGTATCATGTACGGAACCCGGAATGCCATGTTGATGGAATTCATGTAAATTAAATATCTATTAGGTTGAATACACTCCAGAAGTATTCTTTTGTGAAAAATGAACGAATTCGAATCTTGTGTTAGGGAAAGCTTGTGAAAATGTGTACACGAGTCTATATGAAATTATTCCTTTTATAGAGGATGAAAAATCAGTAATCCACATGCTCACAACTCAGGAATGCATGTATGTCGAATCCGTCATGCATGTAACATGTACGGAACACGGAATATCATGTTGAAGGAATCTATTCAAATTACATATCTCTAGGGTAGAATTCGCTCCAAGAGGTTTTTTCTGGGATCAAAGTGTGATTCTTGAAACTGGTGATAGGAGAAGCAACGAAGTCCAAGGAACTATTTCAAAGTGCATAAGTAACTAGTTTGGTGGTTGAAACATCTGTCATGCGCATGTTCACAGCTCAGAAATGCATGTTTGTGGAATCCGTGATGCATGAAACATGTTCGGAATACGGAATGCCATGGTTATGTAAACAATGTAAATTACATGTGTATTGGTGAGAATTCGCTCAAAGAGGGTTTTCTACAGCCAAATGTCCGATTTTAGAACCTGGTGATACAAAAAACTTATGAAGTCAGAGTAAATATTTCAAAGTGTAATATATGCCTCTTTGGTGGATGAAAGTTCACTAATCCACATGCTCACAACTCAGAAACGCATGTTTCTCGAATCCGTCATGCATGTATCATGTACGGAACCCGGAATGCCATGTTGATGGAATTCATGTAAATTAAATATCTATTAGGTTGAATACACTCCAGAAGTATTCTTCTGTGAAAAAAGCACGAATTCGAAACTTGTGTTAGGGAAAGCTTGTGAAAATGTGTACACGAGTCTATATGAAATTATTCCTTTTATAGAGGATGAAAAATCAGTAATCCACATGCTCACAACTCAGAAATGCATGTTTCTCGAATCCATCATGCATGTAACATGTACGGAACCCGGAATTCCATGTTGATAGAATTCAGGTAAATTAACTATCTATTAGGTTGAATACACTCCAGAAGTATTCTTCTGTGAAAAATGAACGAATTCGAAACTTGTGTTAGGGAAAGCTTGTGAAAATGTGTACAAGAGTCTATATGAAATTATTCCTTTTATAGAGGATGAAAAATCAGTAATCCACATGCTCACAACTCAGGAATGCATGTTTGTGGAATCCGTCATGCATGTAACATGTACGGAACACGGAATATCATGATGAAGGAATCTATTCAAATTACATATCTCTAGGTTAGAATTCGCTCCAAGAGGGCTTTTCTGGGATCAAAGTGTGATTCTTGAAACTGGTGATAGGAGAAGCAAGGAAGTCCAAGGAAATACTTCAAAGTGCATAAGTAACTTGTTTGGTGGTTGAAACATCTGTCATGCGCATGTTCACAGCTCAGAAATGCATGTTTGAGGAATCCGTGATGCATGAATCATGTTCGGAATACGGAATGCCATGGTTATGTAAACAATGTAAATTACATGTGTATTGGTGAGAATTCGCTCAAAGAGTGTTTTCTACTGCCAAATGTCCGATTTTAGAACCTGGTGATACAAAAGACTTATGAAGTCAGAGTAAGTATTTCAAAGTGTAATATATGCCTTCTTTGGTGGATGAAAGTTCACTAATCCACATGCTCACAACTCAGAAACGCATGTTTCTCAAATCCGTCATGCATGTATCATGTACCGAACCCGGAATGCCATGTTGATGGAATTCATGTAAATTAAATATCTATTAGGTTGAATACACTCCAGAAGTATTCTTTTGTGAAAAATGAACGAATTCGAATCTTGTGTTAGGGAAAGCTTGTGAAAATGTGTACACGAGTCTATATGAAATTATTCCTTTTATAGAGGATGAAAAATCAGTAATCCACATGCTCACAACTCAGGAATGCATGTATGTCGAATCCGTCATGCATGTAACATGTACGGAACACGGAATATCATGTTGAAGGAATCTATTCAAATTACATATCTCTAGGGTAGAATTCGCTCCAAGAGGTTTTTTCTGGGATCAAAGTGTGATTCTTGAAACTGGTGATAGGAGAAGCAACGAAGTCCAAGGAACTATTTCAAAGTGCATAAGTAACTAGTTTGGTGGTTGAAACATCTGTCATGCGCATGTTCACAGCTCAGAAATGCATGTTTGTGGAATCCGTGATGCATGAAACATGTTCGGAATGCGGAATGCCACGGTTATGTAAACAATGTAAATTACATGTGTATTGGTGAGAATTCGCTCAAAGAGGGTTTTCTACTGCCAAATGTCCGATTTTAGAACCTGGTGATACAAAAAACTTATGAAGTCAGAGTAAATATTTCAAAGTGTAATATATGCCTCTTTGGTGGATGAAAGTTCACTAATCCACATGCTCACAACTCAGAAACGCATGTTTCTCGAATCCGTCATGCATGTATCATGTACGGAACCCGGAATGCCATGTTGATGGAATTCATGTAAATTAAATATCTATTAGGTTGAATACACTCCAGAAGTATTCTTCTGTGAAAAAAGCACGAATTCGAAACTTGTGTTAGGGAAAGCTTGTGAAAATGTGTACACGAGTCTATATGAAATTATTCCTTTTATAGAGGATGAAAAATCAGTAATCCACATGCTCACAACTCAGAAATGCATGTTTCTCGAATCCATCATGCATGTATCATGTACGGAACCCGGAATTCCATGTTGATAGAATTCAGGTAAATTAACTATCTATTAGGTTGAATACACTCCAGAAGTATTCTTCTGTGAAAAATGAACGAATTCGAAACTTGTGTTAGGGAAAGCTTGTGAAAATGTGTACACGAGTCTATATGAAATTATTCCTTTTATAGAGGATGAAAAATCAGTAATCCACATGCTCACAACTCAGGAATGCATGTTTGTGGAATCCGTCATGCATGTAACATGTACGGAACACGGAATATCATGATGAAGGAATCTATTCAAATTACATATCTCTAGGTTAGAATTCGCTCCAAGAGGGTTTTTCTGGGATCAAAGTGTGATTCTTGAAACTGGTGATAGGAGAAGCAAGGAAGTCCAAGGAAATACTTAAAAGTGCATAAGTAACTTGTTTGGTGGTTGAAATATCTGTCATGCGCATGTTCACAGCTCAGAAATGCATGTTTGAGGAATCCGTGATGCATGAATCATGTTCGGAATACGGAATGCCATGGTTATGTAAACAATGTAAATTACATGTGTATTGGTGAGAATTCGCTCAAAGAGTGTTTTCTACTGCCAAATGTCCGATTTTAGAACCTGGTGATACAAAAGACTTATGAAGTCAGAGTAAGTATTTCAAAGTGTAATATATGCCTTCTTTGGTGGATGAAAGTTCACTAATCCACATGCTCACAACTCAGAAACCCATGTTTCTCAAATCCGTCATGCATGTATCATGTACGGAACCCGGAATGCCATGTTGATGGAATTCATGTAAATTAAATATCTATTAGGTTGAATACACTCCAGAAGTATTCTTTTGTGAAAAATGAACGAATTCGAATCTTGTGTTAGGGAAAGCTTGTGAAAATGTGTACACGAGTCTATATGAAATTATTCCTTTTATAGAGGGTGAAAAATCAGTAATCCACATGCTCACAACTCAGGAATGCATGTTTGTGGAATCCGTCATGCATGTAACATGTACGGAACACGGAATATCATGTTGAAGGAATCTATTCAAATTACATATCTCTAGGGTAGAATTCGCTCCAAGAGTGTTTTTCTGGGATCAAAGTGTGATTCTGGAAACTGGTGATAGGAGAAGCAATGAAGTCCTAGGAAATACTTCAAAGTGCATAAGTAACTTGTTTGGTGGTTGAAACATCTGTCATGTGCATGTTCACAGCTCAGAAATGCATGTTAGAGGAATCCGTGATGCATGAAACATGTTCGGAATACGGAATGCCATGGTTATGTAAACAATGTAAATTACATGTGTATTGGTGAGAATTCGCTCAAAGAGTGTTTTCTAATACCAAATGTCCGAATTTAGAACCTGGTGATACAAAAAAATTATGAAGTTCGAGTAAGTATTTCAAAGTGTAATATATGCCTTCTTTGGTGGATGAAAGTTCACTAATTCACATACTCACAACTCAGAAACGCATGTTTCTCGAATCCATCATGCATGTATGATGTACGTAACCCGGAATTCCATGTTGATAGAATTCAGGTAAATTAAATATCTATTAGGTTGAATACACTCCAGAAGAATTCTTCTGTGAAAAATGAACGAATTCGAAACTTGTGTTAGGGAAAGCTTGTGAAAATGTGTACACGAGTCTATATGAAATTATTCCTTTTATAGAGGATGAAAAATCAGTAATGCACATGCTCACAACTCAGGAATGCATGTATGTCGAATCCGTCATGCACGTAACATGTACGGAACACGGAATTTCATGTTGAAGGAATCTATTCAAATTACATATCTCTAGGGTAGAATTCGCTCCAAGAGGGTTTTTCTGGGATCAAAGTGTGATTCTTGAAACTGGTGAAAGGAGAAGCAACGAAGTCCAAGGAAATATTTCAAAGTGCATAAGTAACTTGTTTGGTGGTTGGAACATCTGTCATGCGCATGTTCACAGCTCAGAAATGCATGTTTTAGGAATCCGTGATGCATGAATCATGTTCGGAATACGGAATGCCATGGTTATGTAAACAATGTAAATTACATGTGTATTGGTGAGAATTCGCTCAAAGAGTGTTTTCTACTGCCAAATGTCCGATTTTAGAACCTGGTGATACAAAAAACTTATGAAGTCAGAGTAAGTATTTCAAAGTGTAATATATGCCTTCTTTGGTGGATGAAAGTTCACTAATCCACATGCTCACAACTCAGAAACGCATGTTTCTCAAATCCGTCATGCATGTATCATGTACGGAACCCGGAATGCCATGTTGATGGAATTCATGTAAATTAAATATCTATTAGGTTGAATACACTCCAGAAGTATTCTTTTGTGAAAAATGAACGAATTCGAATCTTGTGTTAGGGAAAGCTTGTGAAAATGTGTACACGAGTCTATATGAAATTATTCCTTTTATAGAGGATGAAAAATCAGTAATCCACATGCTCACAACTCAGGAATGCATGTATGTCGAATCCGTCATGCATGTAACATGTACGGAACACGGAATATCATGTTGAAGGAATCTATTCAAATTACATATCTCTAGGGTAGAATTCGCTCCAAGAGGTTTTTACTGGGATCAAAGTGTGATTCTTGAAACTGGTGATAGGAGAAGCAACGAAGTCCAAGGAACTATTTCAAAGTGCATAAGTAACTAGTTTGGTGGTTGAAACATCTGTCATGCGCATGTTCACAGCTCAGAAATTCATGTTTGTGGAATCCGTGATGCATGAATCATGTTCGGAATACGGAATGCCATGGTTATGTAAACAATGTAAATTACATGTGTATTGGTGAGAATTCGCTCAAAGAGTGTTTTCTACTGCCAAATGTCCGATTTTAGAACCTGGTGATACAAAAAACTTATGAAGTCAGAGTAAGTATTTCAAAGTGTAATATATGCCTTCTTTGGTGGATGAAAGTTCACTAATCCACATACTCACAACTCAGAAACGCATGTTTCTCGAATCCATCATGCATGAATGATGTACGTAACCCGGAATTCCATGTTGATAGAATTCAGGTAAATTAAATATCTATAAGGTTGAATACACTCCAGAAGAATTCTTCTGTGAAAAATGAACGAATTCGAAACTTGTGTTAGGGAAAGCTTGTGAAAATGTGTACACGAGTCTATATGAAATTATTCCTTTTATAGAGGATGAAAAATCAGTAATCCACATGCTCACAACTCAGGAATGCATGTATGTCGAATCCGTCATGCACGTAACATGTACGGAACACGGAATTTCATGTTGAAGGAATCTATTCAAATTACATATCTCTAGGGTAGAATTCGCTCCAAGAGGGTTTTTCTGGGATCAAAGTGTGATTCTTGAAACTGGTGATAGGAGAAGAAACGAAGTCCAAGGAAATATTTCAAAGTGCATAAGTAACTTGTTTGGTGGTTGGAACATCTGTCATGCGCATGTTCACAGCTCAGAAATGCATGTTTGAGGAATCCGTGATGCATGAATCATGTTCGGAATACGGAATGCCATGGTTATGTAAACAATGTAAATTATATTTGTATTGCTGAGAATTCGATCAAAGAGTGTTTTCTACTGCCAAATGTCCGATTTTAGAACCTGGTGATACAAAAAACTTATGAAGTCAGAGTAAATATTTCAAAGTGTAATATATGCCTTCTTTGGTGGATGAAAGTTCACTAATCCACATGCTCACAACTCAGAAACGCATGTTTCTCGAATCCGTCATGCATGTATCATGTACGGAACCCGGAATGCCATGTTGATGGAATTCACGTAAATTAAATATCTATTAGGTTGAATACACTCCAGAAGTATTCTTTTGTGAAAAATGAACGAATTCGAAACTTGTGTTAGGGAAAGTTTGTGAAAATGGGTACACGAGTCTATATGAAATTATTCCATTTATAGAGGATGAAAAATCAGTAATGCACATGCTCCCAACTCAGGAATGTATGTTTGTCGAATCCGTCATGCATGTAACATGTACGGAACACGGAATATCATGTTGAAGGAATCTATTCAAATTACATATCTCTAGGGTAGAATTCACTCCAAGAGGGTTTTTCTGGGATCAAAGTGTGATTCTTGAAACTGGTGATAGGAGAAGCAACGAAGTCCAAGGAAATATTTGAAAGTGCATAAGTAACTTGTTTCGTGGTTGAAACATCTGTCATGCGCATGTTCACAGCTCAGAAATTCATGTTTGAGCAATCTGTGATGCATGAAACATGTTCGGAATACGGAATGCCATGCGTATGTAAACAATGTAAATAACGTTTGTATTGGTGAGAATTCGCTCAAAGAGTGTTTTCTACTGCCAAATGTCCGAATTTAGAACCTGGTGATACAAAAAAATTATGAAGTCCGAGTAAGTATTTCAAAGTGTAATATATGCCTTCTTTGGTGGATGAAAGTTCACTAATCCACATACTCACAACTCAGAAACGCATGTTTCTCGAATCCATCATGCATGTATGATGTACGTAACCCGGAATTCCATGTTGATAGAATTCAGGTAAATTAAATATCTTTTAGGTTGAATACACTCCAGAAGAATTCTTCTGTGAAAAATGAACGAATTCGAAACTTGTGTTAGGGAAAGCTTGTGAAAATGTGTACACGAGTCTATATGAAATTATTCCTTTTATAGAGGATGAAAAATCAGTAATCCCCATGCTCACAACTCAGGAATGCATGTATGTCGAATCCGTCATGCACGTAACATGTACGGAACACGGAATTTCATGTTGAAGGAATCTATTCAAATTACATATCTCTAGGGTAGAATTCGCTCCAAGAGGGTTTTCTGGGATCAAAGTGTGATTCTTGAAACTGGTGATAGGAGAAGCAACGAAGTCCAAGGAAATATTTCAAAGTGCATAAGTAACTTGTTTGGTGGTTGAAACATCTGTCATGCGCATGTTCACAGCTCAGAAATGCATGTTTGAGGAATCCGTGATGCATGAATCATGTTCGGAATACGGAATGCCATGGTTATTTAAACAATGTAAATTAAATTTGTATTCATGAGAATTCGATCGAAGAGTGTTTTCTACTGCCAAATGTCCGATTTTAGAACCTGGTGATACAAAAAACTTATGAAGTCAGAGTAAGTATTTCAAAGTGTAATATATGCCTTCTTTGGTGGATGAAAGTTCACTAATCCACATGCTCACAACTCAGAAACGCATGTTTCTCGAATCCGTCATGCATGTATCATGTACGGAACCCGGAATGCCATGTTGATGGAATTCATGTAAATTAAATATCTATTAGGTTGAATACACTCCAGAAGTATTCTTCTGTGAAAAATGAAAGAATTCGAAACTTGTGTTAGGGAAAGCTTGTGAAAATGTGTACACGAGTCTATATGAAATTATTCCTTTTATAGAGGATGAAAAATCAGTAATCCACATGCTCACAACTCAGGAATGCATGTATGTCGAATCCGTCATGCATGTAACATGTACGGAACACGGAATATCATGTTGAAGGAATCTATTCAAATTACATATCTCTAGGGTAGAATTCGCTCCAAGAGGTTTTTTCTGGGATCAAAGTGTGATTCTTGAAACTGGTGATAGGTGAAGCAACGAAGTCCAAGGTACTATTTCAAAGTGCATAAGTAACTAGTTTGGTGGTTGAAACATCTGTCATGCGCATGTTCACAGCTCAGAAATGCATGTTTGTGGAATCCGTGATGCATGAAACATGTTCGGAATACGGAATGCCATGGTTATGTAAACAATGTAAATTACATGTGTATTGGTGAGAATTCGCACAAAGAGAGTTTTCTACTGCCAAATGTCCGATTTTAGAACCTGGTGATACAAAAAACTTATGAAGTCAGAGTAAATATTTCAAAGTGTAATATATGCCTCTTTGGTGGATGAAAGTTCACTAATCCACATGCTCACAACTCAGAAACGCATGTTTCTCAAATCCGTCATGCATGTATCATGTACGGAACCCGGAATGCCATGTTGATGGAATTCATGTAAATTAAATATCTATTAGGTTGAATACACTCCAGAAGTATTCTTCTGTGAAAAAAGCACGAATTCGAAACTTGTGTTAGGGAAAGCTTGTGAAAATGTGTACACGAGTCTATATGAAATTATTCCTTTTATAGAGGATGAAAAATCAGTAATCCACATGCTCACAACTCAGAAATGCATGTTTCTCGAATCCATCATGCATGTATCATGTACGGAACCCGGAATTCCATGTTGATAGAATTCAGGTAAATTAACTATCTATTAGGTTGAATACACTCCAGAAGTATTCTTCTCTGAAAAATGAACGAATTCGAAACTTGTGTTAGGGAAAGCTTGTGAAAATGTGTACACGAGTCTATATGAAATTATTCCTTTTATAGAGGATGAAAAATCAGTAATCCACATGCTCACAACTCAGGAATGCATGTTTGTAGAATCCGTCATGCATGTAACTTGTACGGAACACAGAATATCATGATGAAGGAATCTATTCAAATTACATATCTCTAGGTTAGAATTCGCTCCAAGAGGGTTTTTCTGGGATCAAAGTGTGATTCTTGAAACTGGTGATAGGAGAAGCAAGGAAGTCCAAGGAAATACTTCAAAGTGCATAAGTAACTTGTTTGGTGGTTGAAACATCTGTCATGCGCATGTTCACACCTCAGAAATGCATGTTTGAGGAATCCGTGATGCATGAATCATGTTCGGAATACGGAATGCCATGGTTATGTAAACAATGTAAATTACATGTGTATTGGTGAGAATTCGCTCAAAGAGTGTTTTCTACTGCCAAATGTCCGATTTTAGAACCTGGTGATACAAAAAACTTATGAAGTCAGAGTAAGTATTTCCAAGTGTAATATATGCCTTCTTTGGTGGATGAAAGTTCACTAATCCACATGCTCACAACTCAGAAACGCATGTTTCTCAAATCCGTCATGCATGTATCATGTACGGAACCCGGAATGCCATGTTGATGGAATTCATGTAAATTAAATATCTATTAGGTTGAATACACTCCAGAAGTATTCTTTTGTGAAAAATGAACGAATTCGAAACTTGTGTTAGGGAAAGCTTGTGAAAATGTGTACACGAGTCTATATGAAATTATTCCTTTTATAGAGGATGAAAAATCAGTAATCCACATGCTCACAACTCAGGAATGCATGTTTGTGGAATCCGTCATGCATGTAACATGTACGGAACACGGAATATCATGTTGAAGGAATCTATTCAAATTACATATCTCTAGGGTAGAATTCGCTCCAAGAGGGTTTTTCTGGGATCAAAGTGTGATTCTGGAAACTGGTGATAGGAGAAGCAACGAAGTCCTAGGAAATACTTCAAAGTGCATAAGTAACTTGTTTGGTGGTTGAAACATCTGTCATGCGCATGTTCACAGCTCAGAAATGCATGTTAGAGGAATCCGTGATGCATGAAACATGTTCGGAATACGGAATGCCATGGTTATGTAAACAATGTAAATTACATGTGTATTGGTGAGAATTCGCTCAAAGAGTGTTTTCTACTGCCAAATGTCCAAATTTAGAACCTGGTGATACAAAAAAATTATGAAGTCCGAGTAAGTATTTCAAAGTGTAATATATGCCTTCTTTGGTGGATGAAAGTTCACTAATCCACATGCTCACAACTCAGAAACGCATGTTTCTCGAATCCATCATGCATGTATGATGTACGTAACCCGGAATTCCATGTTGATAGAATTCAGGTAAATTAAATATCTATTAGGTTGAATACACTCCAGAAGAATTCTTCTGTGTAAAATGAACGAATTCGAAACTTGTGTTAGGGAAAGCTTGTGAAAATGTGTACACGAGTCTATATGAAATTATTCCTTTTATAGAGGATGAAAAATCAGTAATCCACATGCTCACAACTCAGGAATGCATGTATGTCGAATCCGTCATGCACGTAACATGTACGGAACACGGAATTTCATGTTGAAGGAATCTATTCAAATTACATATCTCTAGGGTAGAATTCGCTCCAAGAGGGTTTTTCTGGGATCAAAGTGTGATTCTTGAAACTGGTGATAGGAGAAGCAACGAAGTCCAAGGAAATATTTCAAAGTGCATAAGTAACTTGTTTGGTGGTTGAAACATCTGTCATGCGCATGTTCACAGCTCAGAAATGCATGTTTGTGGAATCCGTGATGCATGAAACATGTTCGGAATACGGAATGCCATGGTTATGTAAACAATGTAAATTACATGTGTATTGGTGAGAATTCGCTCAAAGAGAGTTTTCTACTGCCAAATGTCCGATTTTAGAACCTGGTGATACAAAAAACTTATGAAGTCAGAGTAAATATTTCAAAGTGTAATATATGCCTCTTTGGTGGATGAAAGTTCACTAATCCACATGCTCACAACTCAGAAACGCATGTTTCTCGAATCCGTCATGCATGTATCATGTACGGAACCCGGAATGCCATGTTGATGGAATTCATGTAAATTAAATATCTATTAGGTTGAATACACTCCAGAAGTATTCTTCTGTGAAAAAAGCACGAATTCGAAACTTGTGTTAGGGAAAGCTTGTGAAAATGTGTACACGAGTCTATATGAAATTATTCCTTTTATAGAGGATGAAAAATCAGTAATCCACATGCTCACAACTCAGAAATGCATGTTTCTCGAATCCATCATGCATGTATCATGTACGGAACCCGGAATTCCATGTTGATAGAATTCAGGTAAATTAACTATCTATTAGGTTGAATACACTCCAGAAGTATTCTTCTCTGAAAAATGAACGAATTCGTAACTTGTGTTAGGGAAAGCTTGTGAAAATGTGTACACGAGTCTATATGAAATTATTCCTTTTATAGAGGATGAAAAATCAGTAATCCACATGCTCACAACTCAGGAATGCATGTTTGTGGAATCCGTCATGCATGTAACTTGTACGGAACACAGAATATCATGATGAAGGAATCTATTCAAATTACATATCTCTATGTTAGAATTCGCTCCAAGAGGGTTTTTCTGGGATCAAAGTGTGATTCTTGAAACTGGTGATAGGAGAAGCAAGGAAGTCCAAGGAAATACTTCAAAGTGCATAAGTAACTTGTTTGGTGGTTGAAACATCTGTCATGCGCATGTTCACACCTCAGAAATGCATGTTTGAGGAATCCGTGATGCATGAATCATGTTCGGAATACGGAATGCCATGGTTATGTAAACAATGTAAATTACATGTGTATTGGTGAGAATTCGCTCAAAGAGTGTTTTCTACTGCCAAATGTCCGATTTTAGAACCTGGTGATACAAAAAACTTATGAAGTCAGAGTAAGTATTTCAAAGTGTAATATATGCCTTCTTTGGTGGATGAAAGTTCACTAATCCACATGCTCACAACTCAGAAACGCATGTTTCTCAAATCCGTCATGCATGTATCATGTACGGAACCCGGAATGCCATGTTGATGGAATTCATGTAAATTAAATATCTATTAGGTTGAATACACTCCAGAAGTATTCTTTTGTGAAAAATGAACGAATTCGAAACTTGTGTTAGGGAAAGCTTGTGAAAATGTGTACAGGAGTCTATATGAAATTATTCCTTTTATAGAGGATGAAAAATCAGTAATCCACATGCTCACAACTCAGGAATGCATGTTTGTGGAATCCGTCATGCATGTAACATGTACGGAACACGGAATATCATGTTGAAGGAATCTATTCAAATTACATATCTCTAGGGTAGAATTCGCTCCAAGAGGGTTTTTCTGGGATCAAAGTGTGATTCTGGAAACTGGTGATAGGAGAAGCAACGAAGTCCTAGGAAATACTTCAAAGTGCATAAGTAACTTGTTTGGTGGTTGAAACATCTGTCATGCGCATGTTCACAGCTCAGAAATGCATGTTAGAGGAATCCGTGATGCATGAAACATGTTCGGAATACGGAATGCCATGGTTATGTAAACAATGTAAATTACATGTGTATTGGTGAGAATTCGCTCAAAGAGTGTTTTCTACTGCCAAATGTCCGATTTTAGAACCTGGTGATACAAAAAACTTCTGAAGTCAGAGTTAATATTTCAAAGTGTAATATATGCCTCTTTGGTGGATGAAAGTTCACTAATCCACATGCTCACAACTCAGAAACGCATGTTTCTCGAATCCGTCATGCATGTATCATGTACGGAACCCGGAATGCCATGTTGATGGAATTCATGTAAATTAAATATCTATTAGGTTGAATACACTCCAGAAGTATTCTTCTGTGAAAAAAGCACGAATTCGAAACTTGTGTTAGGGAAAGCTTGTGAAAATGTGTACACGAGTCTATATGAAATTATTCCTTTTATAGAGGATGAAAAATCAGTAATCCACATGCTCACAACTCAGGAATGCATGTTTGTCGAATCCGTCATGCATGTAACATGTACGGAACACGGAATATCATGTTGAAGGAATCTATTCAAATTAAATATCTCTAGGGTAGAATTCGCTCCAAGAGGGTTTTTCTGGGATCAAAGTGTGATTCTTGAAACTGGTGATAGGAGAAGCAACGAAGTCCAAGGAACTATTTCAAAGTGCATAAGTAACATGTTTGGTGGTTGAAACATCTGTCATGCGCATGTTCACAGCTCAGTAATGCATGTTTGTGGAATCCGTGATGCATGAAACATGTTCGGAATCCGGAATGCCATGGTTATGTAAACAATGTAAATTACATGTGTATTGGTGAGAATTCGCTCAAAGAGTGTTTTCTACTGCCAAATGTCCGATTTTAGAACCTGGTGATACAAAAAACTTCTGAAGTCAGAGTTAATATTTCAAAGTGTAATATATGCCTCTTTGGTGGATGAAAGTTCACTAATCCACATGCTCACAACTCAGAAACGCATGTTTCTCGAATCCGTCATGCATGTATCATGTACGGAACCCGGAATGCCATGTTGATGGAATTCATGTAAATTAAATATCTATTAGGTTGAATACACTCCAGAAGAATTCTTCTGTGAAAAATGAACGAATTCGTAACTTGTGTTAGGGAAAGCTTGTGAAAATGTGTACACGAGTCTATATGAAATTATTCCTTTTATAGAGGATGAAAAATCAGTAATCCACATGCTCACAACTCAGGAATGCATGTATGTCGAATCCGTCATGAATGTAACATGTACGGAACCCGGAATATCATGTTGAATTAATCTATTCAAATTACATATCTCTAGGGTAGAATTCGCTCCAAGAGGTTTTTTCTGGGATCAAATTGTGATTCTTGAAACTGGTGATAGGAGAAGCAACGAAGTCCAAGGAACTATTTCAAAGTGCATAAGTAACTTGTTTGGTGGTTGAAACATCTGTCATGCGCATGTTCACAGCTCAGAAATGCATGTTTGAGGAATCCGTGATGCATGAATCATGTTCGGAATACGGAATGCCATGGTTATGTAAACAATGTAAATTACATGTGTATTGGTGAGAATTCGATCAAAGAGTGTTTTCTACTGCCAAATGTCCGATTTTAGAACCTGGTGATACAAAAAACTTATGAAGTCAGAGTAAATATTTCAAAGTGTAATATATGCCTTCTTTGGTGGATGAAAGTTCACTAATCCACATGCTCACAACTCAGAAACGCATGTTTCTCGAATCCGTCATGCCTGTATCATGTACGGAACCCGGAATGCCATGTTGATGGAATTCATGTAAATTAAATATCTATTAGGTTGAATACACTCCAGAAGTATTCTTTTGTGAAAAATGAACGAATTCGAAACTTGTGTTAGGGAAAGCTTTTGAAAATGTTTACACGAGTCTATATGAAATTATTCCATTTATAGAGGATGAAAAATCAGTAATCCACATGCTCACAACTCAGGAATGCATGTATGTCGAATCCGTCATGCATGTAACATGTACGGAACACGGAATATCATGTTGAAGGAATCTATTCAAATTACATATCCCTAGGGTAGAATTCGCTCCAAGAGGGTTTTTCTGTGATCAAAGTGTGATTCATGAAACTGGTGATAGGAGAAGCAACGAAGTCCAAGGAAATATTTCAAAGTGCATAAGTAACTTGTTTGGTGGTAGAAACATCTGTCATGCGCATGTTCACAGCTCAGAAATGCATGTTAGAGCAATCTGTGATGCATGAAACATGTTCGGAATACGGAATGCCATTGGTATGTAAACAATGTAAATTACGTTTGTATTGGTGAGAATTCGCTCAAAGAGAGTTTTCTCTGCCAAATGTCCGAATTTAGAACCTGGTGATACAAAAAAATTATGAAGTCCGAGTAAGTATTTCAAAGTGTAATATATGCCTTCTTTGGTGGATGAAAGTTAACTAATCCACATGCTCACAACTCAGAGACGCATGTTTCTCGAATCCGTCATGCATGTATCATGTACGGAACCCGGAATGCCATTTTGATGGAATTCATGTAAATTAAATATCTATTAGTTTGAATACACTCCAGAAGTATTCTTTTGTGAAAAATGAACGAATTCGAAACTTGTGTTAGGGAAAGCTTGTGAAAATGTGTACACGAGTCTATATGAAATTATTCCTTTTATAGAAGATGAAAAATCAGTAATCCACATGCTCACAACTCAGGAATGCATGTTTGTGGAATCCGTCATGCATGTAACATGTACGGAACACGGAATATCATGTTGAAGGAATCTATTCAAATTACATATCTCTAGGGTAGAATTCGCTCCAAGAGTGTTTTTCTGGGATCAAAGTGTGATTCTGGAAACTGGTGATAGGAGAAGCAACGAAGTCCTAGGAAATACTTCAAAGTGCATAAGTAACTTGTTTGGTGGTTGAAACATCTGTCATGCGCATGTTCACAGCTCAGAAATGCATGTTAGAGGAATCCGTGATGCATGAAACATGTTCGGAATACGGAATGCCATGGTTATGTAAACATTGTAAATTACATGTGTATAGGTGAGAATTCGCTCAAAGAGTGTTTTCTACTGCCAAGTGTCCGAATTTAGAACCTGGTGATACAAAAAAATTATGAAGTCCGAGTAAGTATTTCAAAGTGTAATATATGCCTTCTTTGGTGGATGAAAGTTCACTAATCCACATACTCACAACTCAGAAACGCATGTTTCTCGAATCCATCATGCATGTATGATGTACGTAACCCGGAATTCCATGTTGATAGAATTCAGGTAAATTAAATATCTATTAGGTTGAATACACTCCAGAAGAATTCTTCTGTGAAAAATGAACGAATTCGAAACTTGTGTTAGGGAAAGCTTGTGAAAATGTGTACACGAGTCTATATGAAATTATTCCTTTTACAGAGGATGAAAAATCAGTAATCCACATGCTCACAACTCAGGAATGCATGTATGTCGAATCCGTCATGCACGTAACATGTACGGAACACGGAATTTCATGTTGAAGGAATCTATTCAAATTACATATCTCTAGGGTAGAATTCGCTCCAAGAGGGTTTTTCTGGGATCAAAGTGTGATTCTTGAAACTGGTGATAGGAGAAGCAACGAAGTCCAAGGAAATATTTCAAAGTGCATAAGTAACTTGTTTGGTGGTTGAAACATCTGTCATGCGCATGTTCACAGCTCAGAAATGCATGTTTGAGGAATCCGTGATGCATGAATCATGTTCGGAATACGGAATGCCATGGTTATGTAAACAATGTAAATTACATGTGTATTGGTGAGAATTCGATCAAAGAGTGTTTTCTACTGCCAAATGTCCGATTTTAGAACCTGGTGATACAAAAAACTTATGAAGTCAGAGTAAATATTTCAAAGTGTAATATATGCCTTCTTTGGTGGATGAAAGTTCACTAATCCACATGCTCACAACTCAGAAACGCATGTTTCTCGAATCCGTCATGCATGTATCATGTACGGAACCCGGAATGCCATGTTGATGGAATTCATGTAAATTAAATATCTATTAGGTTGAATACACTCCAGAAGTATTCTTCTGTGAAAAATGAACGAATTCGAAACTTGTGTTAGGGAAAGCTTGTGAAAATGTGTACACGAGTCTATATGAAATTATTCCATTTATAGAGGATGAAAAATCAGTAATCCACATGCTCACAACTCAGGAATGCATGTATGTCGAATCCGTCATGCATGTAACATGTACGGAATACGGAATATCATGTTGAAGGAATCTATTCAAATTACATATCTCTAGGGTAGAATTCGCTCCAAGAGTGTTTTTCTGGGATCAAAGTGTGATTCTGGAAACTGGTGATAGGAGAAGCAACGAAGTCCAAGGAAATACTTCAAAGTGCATAAGTAACTTGTTTCGTGGTTGAAACATCTGCCATGCGCATGTTCACAGCTCAGAAATGCATGTTTGAGCAATCTGTGATGCATGAAACATGTTCGGAGTACGGAATGCCATGGGTATGTAAACAATGTAAATTACATGTGTATTGGTGAGAATTCGCTCAAAGAGTGTTTTCTACTGCCAAATGTCCGATTTTAGAACCTGGTGATACAAAAAACTTATGAAGTCAGAGTAAATATTTCAAAGTGTAATATATGCCTTCTTTGGTGGATGAAAGTTCACTAATTCACATGCTCACAACTCAGAAACGCATGTTTCTCGAATCCGTCATGCATGTATCATGTACGGAACCCGGAATACCATGTTGATGGAATTCATGTAAATTATATATCTATTAGGTTGAATACACTCCAGAAGTATTCTTTTGTGAAAAATGAACGAATTCGAAACTTTTGTTAGGGAAAGCTTGTGAAAATGTGTACACGATTCTATATGAAATTATTCCTTTTATAGAGGATGAAAAATCAGTAATCCACATGCTCACAACTCAGGAATGCATGTATGTTGAATCCGTCATGCATGTAACATGTACGGAACACGGAATATCATGTTGAAGGAATCTATTCAAATTACATATCTCTAGGGTAGAATTCGCTCCAAGAGGTTTTTTCTGGGATCAAAGTGTGATTCTTGAAACTGGTGATAGGAGAAGCAACGAAGTCCAAGGAACTATTTCAAAGTGCATAAGTAACTAGTTTGGTGGTTGAAACATCTGTCATGCGCATGTTCACAGCTCAGAAATGCATGTTTGTGGAATCCGTGATGCATGAAAAATGTTCAGAATACGGAATGCCATGGTTATGTAAACAAAGTAAATTACATGTGTATTGGTGAGAATTCGCTCAAAGAGTGTTTTCTACTGCCAAATGTCCGATTTTAGAACCTGGTGATACAAAAAACCTATGAAGTCAGAGTAAATATTTCAAAGTGTAATATATGCCTCTTTGGTGGATGAAAGTTCACTAATCCACATGCTCACAACTCAGAAACGCATGTTTCTCGAATCCGTCATGCATGTATCATGTACGGAACCCGGAATGCCATGTTGATGGAATTCATGTAAATTAAATATCTATTAGGTTGAATACACTCCAGAAGTATTCTTCTGTGAAAAAAGCATGAATTCGAAACTTGTGTTAGGGAAAGCTTGTGAAAATGTGTACACGAGTCTATATGAAATTATTCCTTTTATAGAGGATGAAAAATCAGTAATCCACATGCTCACAACTCAGAAATGCATGTTTCTCGAATCCATCATGCATGTATCATGTACGGAACCCGGAATTCCATGTTGATAGAATTCAGGTAAATTAACTATCTATTAGGTTGAATACACTCCAGAAGTATTCTTCTGTGAAAAATGAACGAATTCGAAACTTGTGTTAGGGAAAGCTTGTGAAAATGTGTACACGAGTCTATATGAAATTATTCCTTTTATAGAGGATGAAAAATCAGTAATCCACATGCTCACAACTCAGGAATGCATGTTTGTGGAATCCGTCATGCATGTAACATGAACGGAACACGGAATATCATGTTGAAGGAATATATTCAAATTACACATCTCTAGGGTAGAATTCGCTCCAAGAGGGTTTTTCTGGGATCAAAGTGTGATTCTTGAAACTGGTGATAGGAGAAGCAACGAAGTCCAAGAAACTATTTCAAAGTGCATAAGTAACTTGTTTGGTGGTTGAAACATCTGTCATGCGCATGTTCACAGCTCAGAAATGCATGTTTGAGGAATCCGTGATGCATGAAACATGTTCGGAATACGGAATGCCATGGTGATGTAAACAATGTAAATTACATGTGTATTGGTGAGAATTCGCTCAAAGAGTGTTTTCTACTGCCAAATGACCGATTTTAGAACCTGGTGATACAAAAAACTTATGAAGTCAGAGTAAGTATTTCAAAGTGTAATATATGCCTTCTTTGGTGGATGAAAGTTCTCTAATCCACATGCTCACAACTCAGAAACGCATGTTTCTCAAATCCGTCATGCATGTATCATGTACGGAACCCGGAATGCCATGTTGATGGAATTCATGTAAATTAAATATCTATTAGGTTGAATACACTCCAGAAGTATTCTTTTGTGAAAAATGAACGAATTCGAAACTTGTGTTAGGGAAAGCTTGTGAAAATGTGTACACGAGTTTTTATGAAATTATTCCTTTTATAGAGGATGAAAAATCAGTAATCCACATGCTCACAACTCAGGAATGCATGTTTGTGGAATCCGTCATGCATGTAACATGTACGGAACACGGAATATCATGTTGAAGGAATCTATTCAAATTACATATCTCTAGGGTAGAATTCGCTCCAAGAGGGTTTTTCTGGGATCAAAGTGTGATTCTTGAAACTGGTGATAGGAGAATCAAGGAAGTCCAAGGAAATACTTCAAAGTGCATAAGTAACTTGTTTGGTGGTTGAAACATCTGTCATGCGCATGTTCACAGCTCAGAAATGCATGTTAGAGGAATCCGTGATGCATGAAACATGTTCGGAATTCGGAATGCCATGGTTATGTAAATAATGTAAATTACATGTGTATTGGTGAGAATTCGCACAAAGAGTGTTTTCTACTGCCAAATGTCCGAATTTAGAACCTGGTGATACAAAAAATTATGAAGTCGGAGTAAGTATTTCAAAGTGTAATATATGCCTTCTTTGGTGGATGAAAGTTCACTAATCCACATACTCACAACTCAGAAACGCATGTTTCTCGAATCCATCATGCATGTATGATGTACGTAACCCGGAATTCCATGTTGATAGAATTCAGGTAAATTAACTATCTATTAGGTTGAATACACTCCAGAAGAATTCTTCTGTGAAAAATGAACGAATTCGAAACTTGTGTTAGGGAAAGCTTGTGAAAATGTGTACACGAGTCTATATGAAATTATTCCTTTTATAGAGGATGAAAAATCAGTAATCCACATGCTCACAACTCAGGAATGCTTGTATGTCGAATCCGTCATGCACGTAACATGTACGGAACACGGAATTTCATGTTGAAGGAATCTATTCAAATTACATATCTCTAGGGTAGAATTCGCTCCAAGAGGGTTTTTCTGGGATCAAAGTGTGATTCTTGAAACTGGTGATAGGAGAAACAACGAAGTCCAAGGAAATATTTCAAAGTGCATAAGTAACTTGTTTGGTGGTTGGAACATCTGTCATGCGCATGTTCACAGCTCAGAAATGCATGTTTGAGGAATCCGTGATGCATGAATCATGTTCGGAATACGGAATGCCATGGTTATGTAAACAATGTAAATTACATGTGTATTGGTGAGAATTCGATCAAAGAGTGTTTTCTACTGCCAAATGTCCGATTTTAGAACCTGGTGATACAAAAAACTTATGAAGTCAGAGTAAATATTTCAAAGTGTAATATATGCCTTTTTGGTGGATGAAAGTTCACTAATCCACATGCTCACAACTCAGAAACGCATGTTTCTCGAATCCGTCATGCATGTATCATGTACGGAACCCGGAATGCCATGTTGATGGAATTCATGTAAATTAAATATCTATTAGGTTGAATACACTCCAGAAGTATTCTTTTGTGAAAAATGAACGAATTCAAAACTTGTGTTAGGGAAAGCTTATGAAAATGTGTACACGAGTCTATATGAAATTATTCCATTTATAGAGGATGAAAAATCAGTAATCCACATGCTCACAACTCAGGAATGCATGTATGTCGAATCCGTCATGCATGTAACATGTACGGAACACGGAATATCATGTTGAAGGAATCTATTCAAATTACATATCTCTAGGGTAGAATTCGCTCCAAGAGTGTTTTTCTGGGATCAAAGTGTGATTCTGGAAACTGGTGATAGGAGAAGCAACGAAGTCCAAGGAAATACTTCAAAGTGCATAAGTAACTTGTTTCGTGGTTGAAACATCTGTCATGCGCATGTTCACAGCTCAGAAATGCATGTTTGAGCAATCTGTGATGCATGAAACATGTTCGGAGTACGGAATGCCATGGGTATGTAAACAATGTAAATTACATGTGTATTGGTGAGAATTCGCTCAAAGAGTGTTTTCTACTGCCAAATGTCCGATTTTAGAACCTGGTGATACAAAAAACTTATGAAGTCAGAGTAAATATTTCAAAGTGTAATATATGCCTTCTTTGGTGGATGAAAGTTCACTAATTCACATGCTCACAACTCAGAAACGCATGTTTCTCGAATCCGTCATGCATGTATCATGTACGGAACCCGGAATGCCATGTTGATGGAATTCATGTAAATTAAATATCTATTAGGTTGAATACACTCCAGAAGTATTCTTTTGTGAAAAATGAACGAATTCGAAACTTGTGTTAGGGAAAGCTTTTGAAAATGTTTACACGAGTCTATATGAAATTATTCCATTTATAGAGGATGAAAAATCAGTAATCCACATGCTCACAACTCAGGAATTCATGTATGTCGAATCCGTCATGCATGTAACATGTACGGAACACGGAATATCATGTTGAAGGAATCTATTCAAATTACATATCCCTAGGGTAGAATTCGCTCCAAGAGGGTTTTTCTGTGATCAAAGTGTGATTCATGAAACTGGTGATAGGAGAAGCAACGAAGTCCAAGGAAATATTTCAAAGTGCATAAGTAACTTGTTTGGTGGTAGAAACATCTGTCATGCGCATGTTCACAGCTCAGAAATGCATGTTAGAGCAATCTGTGATGCATGAAACATGTTCGGAATACGGAATGCCATTGGTATGTAAACAATGTAAATTACGTTTGTATTGGTGAGAATTCGCTCAAAGAGAGTTTTCTCTGCCAAATGTCCGAATTTAGAACCTGGTGATACAAAAAAATTATGAAGTCCGAGTAAGTATTTCAAAGTGTAATATATGCCTTCTTTGGTGGATGAAAGTTAACTAATCCACATGCTCACAACTCAGAGACGCATGTTTCTCGAATCCGTCATGCATGTATCATGTACGGAACCCGGAATGCCATTTTGATGGAATTCATGTAAATTAAATATCTATTAGTTTGAATACACTCCGGAAGTATTCTTTTGTGAAAAATGAACGAATTCGAAACTTGTGTTAGGGAAAGCTTGTGAAAATGTGTACACGAGTCTATATGAAATTATTCCTTTTATAGAGGATGAAAAATCAGTAATCCACATGCTCACAACTCAGGAATGCATGTTTGTGGAATCCGTCATGCATGTAACATGTACGGAACACGGAATATCATGTTGAAGGAATCTATTCAAATTACATATCTCTAGGGTAGAATTCGCTCCAAGAGTGTTTTTCTGGGATCAAAGTGTGATTCTGGAAACTGGTGATAGGAGAAGCAACGAAGTCCTAGGAAATACTTCAAAGTGCATAAGTAACTTGTTTGGTGGTTGAAACATCTGTCATGCGCATGTTCACAGCTCAGAAATGCATGTTAGAGGAATCCGTGATGCATGAAACATGTTCGGAATACGGAATGCCATGGTTATGTAAACATTGTAAATTACATGTGTATAGGTGAGAATTCGCTCAAAGAGTGTTTTCTACTGCCAAATGTCCGAATTTAGAACCTGGTGATACAAAAAAATTATGAAGTCCGAGTAAGTATTTCAAAGTGTAATATATGCCTTCTTTGGTGGATGAAAGTTCACTAATCCACATACTCACAACTCAGAAACGCATGTTTCTCGAATCCATCATGCATGTATGATGTACGTAACCCGGAATTCCATGTTGATAGAATTCAGGTAAATTAAATATCTATTAGGTTGAATACACTCCAGAAGAATTCTTCTGTGAAAAATGAACGAATTCGAAACTTGTGTTAGGGAAAGCTTGTGAAAATGTGTACACGAGTCTATATGAAATTATTCCTTTTACAGAGGATGAAAAATCAGTAATCCACATGCTCACAACTCAGGAATGCATGTATGTCGAATCCGTCATGCACGTAACATGTACGGAACACGGAATTTCATGTTGAAGGAATCTATTCAAATTACATATCTCTAGGGTAGAATTCGCTCCAAGAGGTTTTTTCTGGGATCAAAGTGTGATTCTTGAAACTGGTGATAGGAGAAGCAACGAAGTCCAAGGAACTATTTCAAAGTGCATAAGTAACTAGTTTGGTGGTTGAAACATCTGTCATGCGCATGTTCACAGCTCAGAAATGCATGTTTGTGGAATCCGTGATGCATGAAAAATGTTCAGAATACGGAATGCCATGGTTATGTAAACAAAGTAAATTACATGTGTATTGGTGAGAATTCGCTCAAAGAGTGTTTTCTACTGCCAAATGTCCGATTTTAGAACCTGGTGATACAAAAAACCTATGAAGTCAGAGTAAATATTTCAAAGTGTAATATATGCCTCTTTGGTGGATGAAAGTTCACTAATCCACATGCTCACAACTCAGAAACGCATGTTTCTCGAATCCGTCATGCATGTATCATGTACGGAACCCGGAATGCCATGTTGATGGAATTCATGTAAATTAAATATCTATTAGGTTGAATACACTCCAGAAGTATTCTTCTGTGAAAAAAGCATGAATTCGAAACTTGTGTTAGGGAAAGCTTGTGAAATTGTGTACACGAGTCTATATGAAATTATTCCTTTTATAGAGGATGAAAAATCAGTAATCCACATGCTCACAACTCAGAAATGCATGCTTCTCGAATCCATCATGCATGTATCATGTACGGAACCCGGAATTCCATGTTGATAGAATTCAGGTAAATTAACTATCTATTAGGTTGAATACACTCCAGAAGTATTCTTCTGTGAAAAATGAACGAATTCGAAACTTGTGTTAGGGAAAGCTTGTGAAAATGTGTACAAGAGTCTATATGAAATTATTCCTTTTATAGAGGATGAAAAATCAGTAATCCACATGCTCACAACTCAGGAATGCATGTTTGTGGAATCCGTCATGCATGTAACATGTACGGAACACGGAATATCATGATGAAGGATTCTATTCAAATTACATATCTCTAGGTTAGAATTCGCTCCAAGAGGGTTTTTCTGGGATCAAAGTGTGATTCTTGAAACTGGTGATAGGAGAATCAAGGAAGTCCAAGGAAATACTTCAAAGTGCATAAGTAACTTGTTTGGTGGTTGAAACATCTGTCATGCGCATGTTCACAGCTCAGAAATGCATGTTTGAGGAATCCGTGATGCATGAATCATGTTCGGAATACGGAATGCCATGGTTATGTAAACAATGTAAATTACATGTGTATTGGTGAGAATTCGATCAAAGAGTGTTTTCTACTGCCAAATGTCCGATTTTAGAACCTGGTGATACAAAAAACTTATGAAGTCAGAGTAAATATTTCAAAGTGTAATATATGCCTTCTTTGGTGGATGAAAGTTCACTAATCCACATGCTCACAACTCAGAAACGCATGTTTCTCGAATCCGTCATGCATGTATCATGTACGGAACCCGGAATGCCATGTTGATGGAATTCATGTAAATTAAATATCTATTAGGTTGAATACACTCCAGAAGTATTCTTTTGTGAAAAATGAACGAATTCAAAACTTGTGTTAGGGAAAGCTTATGAAAATGTGTACACGAGTCTATATGAAATTATTCCATTTATAGAGGATGAAAAATCAGTAATCCACATGCTCACAACTCAGGAATGCATGTATGTCGAATCCGTCATGCATGTAACATGTACGGAACACGGAATATCATGTTGAAGGAATCTATTCAAATTACATATCTCTAGGGTAGAATTCGCTCCAAGAGTGTTTTTCTGGGATCAAAGTGTGATTCTGGAAACTGGTGATAGGAGAAGCAACGAAGTCCAAGGAAATACTTCAAAGTGCATAAGTAACTTGTTTCGTGGTTGAAACATCTGTCATGCGCATGTTCACAGCTCAGAAATGCATGTTTGAGCAATCTGTGATGCATGAAACATGTTCGGAGTACGGAATGCCATGGGTATGTAAACAATGTAAATTACATGTGTATTGGTGAGAATTCGCTCAAAGAGTGTTTTCTACTGCCAAATGTCCGATTTTAGAACCTGGTGATACAAAAAACTTATGAAGTCAGAGTAAATATTTCAAAGTGTAATATATGCCTTCTTTGGTGGATGAAAGTTCACTAATTCACATGCTCACAACTCAGAAACGCATGTTTCTCGAATCCGTCATGCATGTATCATGTACGGAACCCGGAATGCCATGTTGATGGAATTCATGTAAATTAAATATCTATTAGGTTGAATACACTCCAGAAGTATTCTTCTGTGAAAAATGAACGAATTCGAAACTTGTGTTAGGGAAAGCTTATGAAAATGTGTACACGAGTCTATATGAAATTATTCCTTTTATAGAGGATGTAAAATCAGTAATCCACATGCTCACAACTCAGGAATGCATGTTTGTGGAATCCGTCATGCATGTAACATGTACGGAACACGGAATATCATGTTGAAGGAATCTATTCAAATTACATATCTCTAGGGTAGAATTTGCTCCAAGAGTGTTTTTCTGGGATCAAAGTGTGATTCTGGAAACTGGCGATAGGAGAAGCAACGAAGTCCAAGGAAATACTTCAAAGTGCATAAGTAACTTGTTTCGTGGTTGAAACATCTGTCATGCGCATGTTCACAGCTCAGAAATGCATGTTTGAGCAATCTGTGATGCATGAAACATGTTCGGAGTACGGAATGCCATGGGTATGTAAACAATGTAAATTACATGTGTATTGGTGAGAATTCGCTCAAAGAGTGTTTTCTACTGCCAAATGTCCGATTTTAGAACCTGGTGATACAAAAAACATATGAAGTCAGAGTAAATATTTCAAAGTGTAATATATGCCTTCTTTGGTGGATGAAAGTTCACTAATTCACATGCTCACAACTCAGAAACGCATGTTTCTCGAATCCGTCATGCATGTATCATGTACGGAACCCGGAATACCATGTTGATGGAATTCATGTAAATTATATATCTATTAGGTTGAATACACTCCAGAAGTATTCTTCTGTGAAAAAAGCACGAATTCGAAACTTGTGTTAGGGAAAGCTTGTGAAAATGTGTACACGAGTCTATATGAAATTCTTCCTTTTATAGAGGATGAAAAATCAGTAATCCACATGCTCACAACTCAGGAATGCATGTTTGTCGAATCCGTCATGCATGTAACATGTACGGAACACGGAATATCATGTTGAAGGAATCTATTCAAATTACATATCTCTAGGGTAGAATTCGCTCCAAGAGGGTTTTTCTGGGATCAAAGTGTGATTCTTGATACTGGTGATAGGAGAAGCAACGAAGTCCAAGGAACTATTTCAAAGTGCATAAGTAACTAGTTTGGTGGTTGAAACATCTGTCATGCGCATGTTCACAGCTCAGAAATGCATGTTTGTGGAATCCGTGATGCATGAAACATGTTCGGAATCCGGAATGCCATGGTTATGTAAACAATGTAAATTACATGTTTATTGGTGAGAATTCGCTCAAAGAGTGTTTTCTACTGCCAAATGTCCGATTTTAGAACCTGGTGATACAAAAAACTTATGAAGTCAGAGTAAATATTTCAAAGTGTAATATATGCCTCTTTGGTGGATGAAAGTTCACTAATCCACATGCTCACAACTCAGAAACGCATGTTTCTCGAATCCGTCATGCATGTATCATGTACGGAACCCGGAATGCCATGTTGATGGAAATCATGTAAATTAAATATCTATTAGGTTGAATACACTCCAGAAGTATTCTTCTGTGAAAAAAGCACGAATTCGAAACTTGTGTTAGGGAAAGCTTGTGAAAATGTGTACACGAGTCTATATGAAATTATTCCTTTTATAGAGGATGAAAAATCAGTAATCCACATGCTCACAACTCAGGAATGCATGTTTGTCGAATCCGTCATGCATGTAACATGTACGGAACACGGAATATCATGTTGAAGGAATCTATTCAAATTACATATCTCTAGGGTAGAATTCGCTCCAAGAGGGTTTTTCTGGGATCAAAGTGTGATTCTTGAAACTGGTGATAGGAGAAGCAACGAAGTCCAAGGAACTATTTCAAAGTGCATAAGTAACTTGTTTGGTGGTTGAAACATCTGTCATGCGCATGTTCACAGCTCAGAAATGCATGTTTGAGGAATCCGTGATGCATGAAACATGTTCGGAGTACGGAATGCCATGGTTATGTAAACAATGTAAATTACATGTGTATTGGTGAGAATTCGCTCAAAGAGTGTTTTCTACTGCCAAATGTCCGATTTTAGAACCTGGTGATACAAAAAACTTATGAAGTCAGAGTAAATATTTCAAAGTGTAATATATGCCTCTTTGGTGGATGAAAGTTCACTAATCCACATGCTCACAACTCAGAAACGCATGTTTCTCGAATCCGTCATGCATGTATCATGTACGGAACCCGGAATGCCATGTTGATGGAATTCATGTAAATTAAATATCTATTAGGTTGAATACACTCCAGAAGAATTCTTCTGTGAAAAATGAACGAATTCGAAACTTGTGTTAGGGAAAGCTTGTGAAAATGTTTACACGAGTCTATATGAAATTATTCCATTTATAGAGGATGAAAAATCAGTAATCCACATGCTCACAACTCAGGAATGCATGTATGTCGAATCCGTCATGCATGTATCATGTACGGAACACGGAATATCATGTTGAAGGAATCTATTCAAATTACATATCTCTAGGGTAGAATTCGCTCCAAGAGGGTTTTTCTGGGATCAAAGTGTGATTCTGGAAACTGGTGATAGGAGAAGCAACGAAGTCCAAGGAAATATTTCAAAGTGCATAAGTAACTTGTTTGGTGGTAGAAACATCTGTCATGCGCATGTTCACACCTCAGAAACGCATGTTTGAGCAATCTGTGATGCATGAAACATGTTCGGAATACGGAATGCCTTGGGTATGTAAACAATGTAAATTACGTGTGTATTGGTGAGAATTCGCTCAAAGAGTGTTTTCTACTGCCAAATGTCCCAATTTAGAACCTGGTGATACAAAAAACTTATGAAGTCAGAGTAAGTATTTCAAAGTGTAATATATGCCTTCTTTGGTGGATGAAAGTTCACTAATCCACATGCTCACAACTCAGAAACGCATGTTTCTCGAATCCGTCATGCATGTATCATGTTCGGAACCCGGAATGCCATGTTGATAGAATTCAGGTAAATTAAATATCTATTAGGTTGAATACACTCCAGAAGAATTCTTTTGTGAAAAATGAACGAATTCGAAACTTGTGTTAGGGAAAGCTTGTGAAAATGTGTACACGAGTCTATATGAAATTATTCCTTTTATAGAGGATGAAAAATCAGTAATCCACATGCTCACAACTCAGGAATGCATGTATGTCGAATCCGTCATGCATGTAACATGTACGGAACACGGAATATCCTGTTGAAGGAATCTATTCAAATTACATATCTCTAGGGTAGAATTCGCTCCAAGAGTGTTTTTCTGGGATCAAAGTGTGATTCTGGAAACTGGTGATAGGAGAAGCAACGAAGTCCAAGGAAATACTTCAAAGTGCATAAGTAACTTGTTTCGTGGTTGAAACATCTGTCATGCGCATGTTCACAGCTCAGAAATGCATGTTTGAGCAATCTGTGATGCATGAAACATGTTCGGAGTACGGAATGCCATGGGTATGTAAACAATGTAAATTACATGTGTATTGGTGAGAATTCGATCAAAGAGTGTTTTCTACTGCCAAATGTCCGATTTTAGAACCTGGTGATACAAAAAACATATGAAGTCAGAGTAAATATTTCAAAGTGTAATATATGCCTTCTTTGGTGGATGAAAGTTCACTAATTCACATGCTCACAACTCAGAAACGCATGTTTCTCGAATCCGTCATGCATGTATCATGTACGGAACCCGGAATACCATGTTGATGGAATTCATGTAAATTATATATCTATTAGGTTGAATACACTCCAGAAGTATTCTTCTGTGAAAAAAGCACGAATTCGAAACTTGTGTTAGGGAAAGCTTGTGAAAATGTGTACACGAGTCTATATGAAATTCTTCCTTTTATAGAGGATGAAAAATCAGTAATCCACATGCTCACAACTCAGGAATGCATGTTTGTCGAATCCGTCATGCATGTAACATGTACGGAACACGGAATATCATGTTGAAGGAATCTATTCAAATTACATATCTCTAGGGTAGAATTCGCTCCAAGAGGGTTTTTCTGGGATCAAAGTGTGATTCTTGATACTGGTGATAGGAGAAGCAACGAAGTCCAAGGAACTATTTCAAAGTGCATAAGTAACTAGTTTGGTGGTTGAAACATCTGTCATGCGCATGTTCACAGCTCAGAAATGCATGTTTGTGGAATCCGTGATGCATGAAACATGTTCGGAATCCGGAATGCCATGGTTATGTAAACAATGTAAATTACATGTTTATTGGTGAGAATTCGCTCAAAGAGTGTTTTCTACTGCCAAATGTCCGATTTTAGAACCTGGTGATACAAAAAACTTATGAAGTCAGAGTAAATATTTCAAAGTGTAATATATGCCTCTTTGGTGGATGAAAGTTCACTAATCCACATGCTCACAACTCAGAAACGCATGTTTCTCGAATCCGTCATGCATGTATCATGTACGGAACCCGGAATGCCATGTTGATGGAAATCATGTAAATTAAATATCTATTAGGTTGAATACACTCCAGAAGTATTCTTCTGTGAAAAAAGCACGAATTCGAAACTTGTGTTAGGGAAAGCTTGTGAAAATGTGTACACGAGTCTATATGAAATTATTCCTTTTATAGAGGATGAAAAATCAGTAATCCACATGCTCACAACTCAGGAATGCATGTTTGTCGAATCCGTCATGCATGTAACATGTACGGAACACGGAATATCATGTTGAAGGAATCTATTCAAATTACATATCTCTAGGGTAGAATTCGCTCCAAGAGGGTTTTTCTGGGATCAAAGTGTGATTCTTGAAACTGGTGATAGGAGAAGCAACGAAGTCCAAGGAACTATTTCAAAGTGCATAAGTAACTTGTTTGGTGGTTGAAACATCTGTCATGCGCATGTTCACAGCTCAGAAATGCATGTTTGAGGAATCCGTGATGCATGAAACATGTTCGGAGTACGGAATGCCATGGTTATGTAAACAATGTAAATTACATGTGTATTGGTGAGAATTCGCTCAAAGAGTGTTTTCTACTGCCAAATGTCCGATTTTAGAACCTGGTGATACAAAAAACTTATGAAGTCAGAGTAAATATTTCAAAGTGTAATATATGCCTCTTTGGTGGATGAAAGTTCACTAATCCACATGCTCACAACTCAGAAACGCATGTTTCTCGAATCCGTCATGCATGTATCATGTACGGAACCCGGAATGCCATGTTGATGGAATTCATGTAAATTAAATATCTATTAGGTTGAATACACTCCAGAAGAATTCTTCTGTGAAAAATGAACGAATTCGAAACTTGTGTTAGGGAAAGCTTGTGAAAATGTTTACACGAGTCTATATGAAATTATTCCATTTATAGAGGATGAAAAATCAGTAATCCACATGCTCACAACTCAGGAATGCATGTATGTCGAATCCATCATGCATGTATCATGTACGGAACACGGAATATCATGTTGAAGGAATCTATTCAAATTACATATCTCTAGGGTAGAATTCGCTCCAAGAGGGTTTTTCTGGGATCAAAGTGTGATTCTGGAAACTGGTGATAGGAGAAGCAACGAAGTCCAAGGAAATATTTCAAAGTGCATAAGTAACTTGTTTGGTGGTAGAAACATCTGTCATGCGCATGTTCACACCTCAGAAACGCATGTTTGAGCAATCTGTGATGCATGAAACATGTTCGGAATACGGAATGCCTTGGGTATGTAAACAATGTAAATTACGTGTGTATTGGTGAGAATTCGCTCAAAGAGTGTTTTCTACTGCCAAATGTCCCAATTTAGAACCTGGTGATACAAAAAACTTATGAAGTCAGAGTAAGTATTTCAAAGTGTAATATATGCCTTCTTTGGTGGATGAAAGTTCACTAATCCACATGCTCACAACTCAGAAACGCATGTTTCTCGAATCCGTCATGCATGTATCATGTTCGGAACCCGGAATGCCATGTTGATAGAATTCAGGTAAATTAAATATCTATTAGGTTGAATACACTCCAGAAGAATTCTTTTGTGAAAAATGAACGAATTCGAAACTTGTGTTAGGGAAAGCTTGTGAAAATGTGTACACGAGTCTATATGAAATTATTCCTTTTATAGAGGATGAAAAATCAGTAATCCACATGCTCACAACTCAGGAATGCATGTATGTCGAATCCGTCATGCATGTAACATGTACGGAACACGGAATATCCTGTTGAAGGAATCTATTCAAATTACATATCTCTAGGGTAGAATTCGCTCCAAGAGGGTTTTTCTGGGATCAAAGTGTGATTCTTGAAACTGGTGATATGAGAAGCAACGAAGTCCAAGGTACTATTTCAAAGTGCATAAGTAACTTGTTTGGTGGTTGAAACATCTGTCATGCGCATGTTCACAGCTCAGAAATGCATGTTTGTGGAATCCGTGATGCATGAAACATGTTCGGAATCCGGAATGCCATGGTTATGTAAACAATGTAAATTACATGTGTATTGGTGAGAATTCGCTCAAAGAGTGTTTTCTACAGCCAAATGTCCGATTTTAGAACCTGGTGATACAAAAAACCTATGAAGTCAGAGTAAATATTTCAAAGTGTAATTTATGCCTTCTTTGGTGGATGAAAGTTCACTAATCCACATGCTCACAACTCAGAAACGCATGTTTCTCGAATCCATCATGCCTGTATCATGTACGGAACCCGGAATGCCATGTTGATGGAAATCATGTAAATTAAATATCTATTAGGTTGAATACACTCCAGAAGTATTCTTCTGTGAAAAAAGAACGAATTCGAAACTTGTGTTAGGGAAAGCTTGTGAAAATGTGTACACGAGTCTATATGAAATTATTCCTTTTATAGAGGATGAAAAATCAGTAATCCACATGCTCACAACTCAGGAATGCATGTATGTCGAATCCGTCATGCATGTAACATGTACGGAACACGGAATATCATGTTGAAGGAATCTATTCAAATTACATATCTCTAGGGTAGAATTCGCTCCAAGAGGTTTTTTCTGGGATCAAAGTGTGATTCTTGAAACTGGTGATAGGAGAAGCAACGAAGTCCAAGGAACTATTTCAAAGTGCATAAGTAACTAGTTTGGTGGTTGAAACATCTGTCATGCGCATGATCACAGCTCCGAAATGCATGTCTGTGGAATCCGTGATGCATGAAACATATTCGGAATACGGAATGCCATGGTTATGTAAACAATGTAAATTACATGTGTATTGGTGAGAATTCGCTCAAAGAGTGTTTTCTACTGCCAAATGTCCGATTTTAGAACCCGGTGATACAAAAAACCTATGAAGTCAGAGTAAATATTTCAAAGTGTAATATATGCCTCTTTGGTGGATGAAAGTTCACTAATCCACATGCTCACAACTCAGAAACGCATGTTTCTCGAATCCGTCATGCATGTATCATGTACGGAACCCGGAATGCCATGTTGATGGAATTCATGTAAATTAAATATCTATTAGGTTGAATACACTCCAGAAGTATTCTTCTGTGAAAAAAGCACGAATTCGAAACTTGTGTTAGGGAAAGTTTGTGAAAATGTGTACACGAGTCTATATGAAATTATTCCTTTTATAGAGGATGAAAAATCAGTAATCCACATGCTCACAACTCAGGAATGCATGTTTGTCGAATCCGTCATGCATGTAACATGTACGGAACACGGAATATCATGTTGAAGGAATGTATTCAAATTACATATCTCTAGTGTAGAATTCGCTCCAAGAGGGTTTTTCTGGGATCAAAGTGTGATTCTTGAAACTGGTGATAGGAGAAGCAACGAAGTCCAAGGAACTATTTCAAAGTGCATAAGTAACTTGTTTGGTGGTTGAAACATCTGTCATGCGCATGTTCACAGCTCAGTAATGCATGTTTGTGGAATCCGTGTTGCATGAAACATGTTCGGAATCCGGAATGCCATGGTTATGTAAACAATGTAAATTACATGTGTATTGGTGAGAATTCGCTCAAAGAGGGTTTTCTACAGCCAAATGTCCGATTTTAGAACCTGGTGATACAAAAAACCTATGAAGTCAGAGTAAATATTTCAAAGTGTAATATATGCCTTCTTTGGTGGATGAAAGTTCACTAATCCACATGCTCACAACTCAGAAACGCATGTTTCTCGAATCCGTCATGCCTGAATCATGTACGGAACCCGGAATGCCATGTTGATGGAAATCATGTAAATTAAATATCTATTTGGTTGAATACACTCCAGAAGTATTCTTCTGTGAAAAAAGAACGAATTCGAAACTTGTGTTAGGGAAAGCTTGTGAAAATGTGTACACGAGTCTATATGAAATTATTCCTTTTATAGAGGATGTAAAATCAGTAATCCACATGCTCACAACTCAGGAATGCATGTTTGTCGGATCCGTCATGCATGTAACATGAACGGAACACGGAATATCATGTTGAAGGTATATATTCAAATTACACATCTCTAGGGTAGAATTCGCTCCAAGAGGTTTTTTCTGGGATCAAAGTGTGATTCTTGAAACTGGTGATAGGAGAAGCAACGAAGTCCAAGGAACTATTTCAAAGTGCATAAGTAACTTGTTTGGTGGTTGAAACATCTGTCATGCGCATGTTCACAGCTCAGAAATGCATGTTTGAGGAATCCGTGATGCATGAAACATGTTCGGAATCCGGAATGCCATGGTTATGTAAACAATGTAAATTACATGTGTATTGGTGAGAATTCGCTCAAAGAGTGTTTTCTACAGCCAAATGTCCGATTTTAGAACCTGGTGATACAAAAAACCTATGAAGTCAGAGTAAATATTTCAAAGTGTAATATATGCCTTCTTTGGTGGATGAAAGTTCACTAATCCACATGCTCACAACTCAGAAACGCATGTTTCTCGAATCCGTCATGCCTGAATCATGTACGGAACCCGGAATGCCATGTTGATGGAAATCATGTAAATTAAATATCTATTTGGTTGAATACACTCCAGAAGTATTCTTCTGTGAAAAAAGAACGAATTCGAAACTTGTGTTAGGGAAAGCTTGTGAAAATGTGTACACGAGTCTATATGAAATTATTCCTTTTATAGAGGATGTAAAATCAGTAATCCACATGCTCACAACTCAGGAATGCATGTTTGTCGAATCCGTCATGCATGTAACATGTACGGAACACGGAATATCATGTTGAAGGAATCTATTCAAATTACACATCTCTAGGGTAGAATTCGCTCCAAGAGGGTTTTTCTGGGATCAAAGTGTGATTCTTGAAACTGGTGATAGGAGAAGCAACGAAGTCCAAGGAACTATTTCAAAGTGCATAAGTAACTTGTTTGGTGGTTGAAACATCTGTCATGCACATGTTCACAGCTCAGAAATGCATGTTTGAGGAATCCGTGATGCATGAAACATGTTCGGAATACGGAATGCCATGGTTATGTAAACAATGTAAATTACATGTGTATTGGTGAGAATTCGCTCAAAGAGTGTTTTCTACTGCCAAATGTCCGATTTTAGAACCTGGTGATACAAAAAACTTATGAAGTCAGAGTAAATATTTCAAAGTGTAATATATGCCTTCTTTGGTGGATGAAAGTTCACTAATCCACATGCTCACAACTCAGAAACGCATGTTTCTCGAATCCGTCATGCATGTATCATGTACGGAACCCGGAATGCCATGTTGATGGAATTCATGTAAATTATATATCTATTAGGTTGAATACACTCCAGAAGTATTCTTCTGTGAAAAATGAACGAATTCGAAACTTGTCTTAGGGAAAGCTTGTGAAAATGTATACACGAGTCTATATGAAATTATTCCTTTTATAGAGGATGAAAAATCAGTAATCCACATGCTCACAACTCAGGAATGCATGTTTGTCGAATCCGTCATGCATGTAACATGTACGGAACACGGAATATCATGTTGAAGGAATCTATTCAAATTACACATCTCTAGGGTAGAATTCGCTCCAAGAGGGTTTTTCTGGGATCAAAGTGTGATTCTTGAAACTGGTGATAGGAGAAGCAACGAAGTCCAAGGAACTATTTCAAAGTGCATAAGTAACTTGTTTGGTGGTTGAAACATCTGTCATGCGCATGTTCACAGCTCAGAAATGCATGTTTGAGGAATCCGTGATGCATGAAACATGTTCGGAATACGGAATGCCATGGTTATGTAAACAATGTAAATTACATGTGTATTGGTGAGAATTCGCTCAAAGAGTGTTTTCTACAGCCAAATGTCCGATTTTAGAACCTGGTGATACAAAAAACTTATGAAGTCAGAGTAAATATTTCAAAGTGTAATATATGCCTTCTTTGGTGGATGAAAGTTCACTAATCCACATGCTCACAACTCAGAAACGCATGTTTCTCGAATCCGTCATGCATGTATCATGTACGGAACCCGGAATGCCATGTTGATGGAATTCATGTAAATTATATATCTATTAGGTTGAATACACTCCAGAAGTATTCTTCTGTGAAAAATGAACGAATTCGAAACTTGTCTTAGGGAAAGCTTGTGAAAATGTGTACACGAGTCTATATGAAATTATTCCTTATATAGAGGATGAGAAATCAGTAATCCACATGCTCACAACTCAGGAATGCATGTTTGTCGAATCCGTCATGCATGTAACATGTACGGAACACGGAATATCATGTTGAAGGAATCTATTCAAATTACATATCTCTAGGGTAGAATTCGCTCCAAGAGGGTTTTTCTGGGATCAAAGTGTGATTCTTGAAACTGGTGATAGGAGAAGCAACGAAGTCCAAGGAACTATTTCAAAGTGCATAAGTAACTTGTTTGGTGGTTGAAACATCTGTCATGCGCATGTTCACAGCTCAGTAATGCATGTTTGTGGAATCCGTGATGCATGAAAAATGTTCGGAATACGGAATGCCATGGTTATGTAAACAATGTAAATTACATGTGTATTGGTGAGAATTCGCTCAAAGAGTGTTTTCTACAGCCAAATGTCCGATTTTAGAACCTGGTGATACAAAAAACCTATGAAGTCAGAGTAAATATTTCAAAGTGTAATATATGCCTTCTTTGGTGGATGAAAGTTCACTAATCCACATGCTCACAACTCAGAAACGCATGTTTCTCGAATCCGTCATGCCTGTATCATGTACGGAACCCGGAATGCCATGTTGATGGAAATCATGTAAATTAAATATCTATTAGGTTGAATACACTCCAGAAGTATTCTTCTGTGAAAAAAGAACGAATTCGAAACTTGTGTTAGGGAAAGCTTGTGAAAATGTGTACACGAGTCTATATGAAATTATTCCTTTTATAGAGGATGTAAAATCAGTAATCCACATGCTCACAACTCAGGAATGCATGTTTGTCGAATCCGTCATGCATGTAACATGTACGGAACACGGAATATCATGTTGAAGGAATCTATTCAAATTACACATCTCTAGGGTAGAATTCGCTCCAAGAGGGTTTTTCTGGGATCAAAGTGTGATTCTTGAAACTGGTGATAGGAGAAGCAACGAAGTCCAAGGAACTATTTCAAAGTGCATAAGTAACATGTTTGGTGGTTGAAACATCTGTCATGCACATGTTCACAGCTCAGAAATGCATGTTTGAGGAATCCGTGATACATGAAACATGTTCGGAATACGGAATGCCATGGTTATGTAAACAATGTAAATTACATGTGTATTGGTGAGAATTCGCTCAAATAGTGTTTTCTACTGCCAAATGTCCGATTTTAGAACCTGGTGATACAAAAAATTTATGAAGTCAGAGTAAATATTTCTAAGTGTAATATATGCCTTCTTTGGTGGATGAAAGTTCACTAATCCACATGCTCACAACTCAGAAACGCATGTTTCTCGAATCCGTCATGCATGTATCATGTACGGAACCCGGAATGCCATGTTGATGGAATTCATGTAAATTATATATCTATTAGGTTGAATACACTCCAGAAGTATTCTTCTGTGAAAAATGAACGAATTCGAAACTTGTCTTAGGGAAAGCTTGTGAAAATGTGTACACGAGTCTATATGAAATTATTCCTTTTATAGAGGATGAAAAATCAGTAATCCACATGCTCACAACTCAGGAATGCATGTTTGTCGAATCCGTCATGCATGTAACATGTACGGAACACGGAATATCATGTTGAAGGAATCTATTCAAATTACACATCTCTAGGGTAGAATTCGCTCCAAGAGGGTTTTTCTGGGATCAAAGTGTGATTCTTGAAACTGGTGATAGGAGAAGCAACGAAGTCCAAGGAACTATTTCAAAGTGCATAAGTAACTTGTTTGGTGGTTGAAACATCTGTCATGCGCATGTTCACAGCTCAGAAATGCATGTTTGAGGAATCCGTGATGCATGAAACATGTTCGGAATACGGAATGCCATGGTTATGTAAACAATGTAAATTACATGTGTATTGGTGAGAATTCGCTCAAAGAGTGTTTTCTACAGCCAAATGTCCGATTTTAGAACCTGGTGATACAAAAAACTTATGAAGTCAGAGTAAATATTTCAAAGTGTAATATATGCCTTCTTTGGTGGATGAAAGTTCACTAATCCACATGCTCACAACTCAGAAACGCATGTTTCTCGAATCCGTCATGCATGTATCATGTACGGAACCCGGAATGCCATGTTGATGGAATTCATGTAAATTATATATCTATTAGGTTGAATACACTCCAGAAGTATTCTTCTGTGAAAAATGAACGAATTCGAAACTTGTCTTAGGGAAAGCTTGTGAAAATGTGTACACGAGTCTATATGAAATTATTCCTTTTATAGAGGATGAAAAATCAGTAATCCACATGCTCACAACTCAGGAATGCATGTTTGTCGAATCCGTCATGCATGTAACATGTACGGAACACGGAATATCATGTTGAAGGAATCTATTCAAATTACATATCTCTAGGGTAGAATTCGCTCCAAGAGGGTTTTTCTGGGATCAAAGTGTGATTCTTGAAACTGGTGATAGGAGAAGCAACGAAGTCCAAGGAACTATTTCAAAGTGCATAAGTAACTTGTTTGGTGGTTGAAACATCTGTCATGCGCATGTTCACAGCTCAGTAATGCATGTTTGTGGAATCCGTGATGCATGAAACATGTTCGGAATACGGAATGCCATGGTTATGTAAACAATGTAAATTACATGTGTATTGGTGAGAATTCGCTCAAAGAGTGTTTTCTACAGCCAAATGTCCGATTTTAGAACCTGGTGATACAAAAAACCTATGAAGTCAGAGTAAATATTTCAAAGTGTAATATATGCCTTCTTTGGTGGATGAAAGTTCACTAATCCACATGCTCACAACTCAGAAACGCATGTTTCTCGAATCCGTCATGCCTGTATCATGTACGGAACCCGGAATGCCATGTTGATGGAAATCATGTAAATTAAATATCTATTAGGTTGAATACACTCCAGAAGTATTCTTCTGTGAAAAAAGAACGAATTCGAAACTTGTGTTAGGGAAAGCTTGTGAAAATGTGTACACGAGTCTATATGAAATTATTCCTTTTATAGAGGATGTAAAATCAGTAATCCACATGCTCACAACTCAGGAATGCATGTTTGTCGAATCCGTCATGCATGTAACATGTACGGAACACGGAATATCATGTTGAAGGAATCTATTCAAATTACACATCTCTAGGGTAGAATTCGCTCCAAGAGGGTTTTTCTGGGATCAAAGTGTGATTCTTGAAACTGGTGATAGGAGAAGCAACGAAGTCCAAGGAACTATTTCAAAGTGCATAAGTAACTTGTTTGGTGGTTGAAACATCTGTCATGCGCATGTTCACAGCTCAGAAATGCATGTTTGAGGAATCCGTGATGCATGAAACATGTTCGGAATACGGAATGCCATGGTTATGTAAACAATGTAAATTACATGTGTATTGGTGAGAATTCGCTCAAAGAGTGTTTTCTACAGCCAAATGTCCGATTTTAGAACCTGGTGATACAAAAAACTTATGAAGTCAGAGTAAATATTTCAAAGTGTAATATATGCCTTCTTTGGTGGATGAAAGTTCACTAATCCACATGCTCACAACTCAGAAACGCATGTTTCTCGAATCCGTCATGCATGTATCATGTACGGAACCCGGAATGCCATGTTGATGGAATTCATGTAAATTATATATCTATTAGGTTGAATACACTCCAGAAGTATTCTTCTGTGAAAAATGAACGAATTCGAAACTTGTCTTAGGGAAAGCTTGTGAAAATGTGTACACGAGTCTATATGAAATTATTCCTTTTATAGAGGATGAAAAATCAGTAATCCACATGCTCACAACTCAGGAATGCATGTTTGTCGAATCCGTCATGCATGTAACATGTACGGAACACGGAATATCATGTTGAAGGAATCTATTCAAATTACATATCTCTAGGGTAGAATTCGCTCCAAGAGGGTTTTTCTGGGATCAAAGTGTGATTCTTGAAACTGGTGATAGGAGAAGCAACGAAGTCCAAGGAACTATTTCAAAGTGCATAAGTAACTTGTTTGGTGGTTGAAACATCTGTCATGCGCATGTTCACAGCTCAGTAATGCATGTTTGTGGAATCCGTGATGCATGAAACATGTTCGGAATCCGGAATGCCATGGTTATGTAAACAATGTAAATTACATGTGTATTGGTGAGAATTCGCTCAAAGAGTGTTTTCTACAGCCAAATGTCCGATTTTAGAACCTGGTGATACAAAAAACCTATGAAGTCAGAGTAAATATTTCAAAGTGTAATATATGCCTTCTTTGGTGGGTGAAAGTTCACTAATCCACATGCTCACAACTCAGAAACGCATGTTTCTCGAATCCGTCATGCCTGTATCATGTACGGAACCCGGAATGCCATGTTGATGGAAATCATGTAAATTAAATATCTATTAGGTTGAATACACTCCAGAAGTATTCTTCTGTGAAAAAAGAACGAATTCGAAACTTGTGTTAGGGAAAGCTTGTGAAAATGTGTACACGAGTCTATATGAAATTATTCCTTTTATAGAGGATGTAAAATCAGTAATCCACATGCTCACAACTCAGGAATGCATGTTTGTCGAATCCGTCATGCATGTAACATGTACGGAACACGGAATATCATGTTGAAGGAATCTATTCAAATTACACATCTCTAGGGTAGAATTCGCTCCAAGAGGGTTTTTCTGGGATCAAAGTGTGATTCTTGAAACTGGTGATAGGAGAAGCAACGAAGTCCAAGGAACTATTTCAAAGTGCATAAGTAACTTGTTTGGTGGTTGAAACATCTGTCATGCGCATGTTCACAGCTCAGAAATGCATGTTTGAGGAATCCGTGATGCATGAAACATGTTCGGAATACGGAATGCCATGGTTATGTAAACAATGTAAATTACATGTGTATTGGTGAGAATTCGCTCAAAGAGTGTTTTCTACTGCCAAATGTCCGATTTTAGAACCTGGTGATACAAAAAACTTATGAAGTCAGAGTAAATATTTCAAAGTGTAATATATGCCTTCTTTGGTGGATGAAAGTTCACTAATCCACATGCTCACAACTCAGAAACGCATGTTTCTCGAATCCGTCATGCATGTATCATGTACGGAACCCGGAATGCCATGTTGATGGAATTCATGTAAATTATATATCTATTAGGTTGAATACACTCCAGAAGTATTCTTCTGTGAAAAATGAACGAATTCGAAACTTGTCTTAGGGAAAGCTTGTGAAAATGTGTACACGAGTCTATATGAAATTATTCCTTTTATAGAGGATGAAAAATCAGTAATCCACATGCTCACAACTCAGGAATGCATGTTTGTCGAATCCGTCATGCATGTAACATGTACGGAACACGGAATATCATGTTGAAGGAATCTATTCAAATTACACATCTCTAGGGTAGAATTCGCTCCAAGAGGGTTTTTCTGGGATCAAAGTGTGATTCTTGAAACTGGTGATAGGAGAAGCAACGAAGTCCAAGGAACTATTTCAAAGTGCATAAGTAACTTGTTTGGTGGTTGAAACATCTGTCATGCGCATGTTCACAGCTCAGAAATGCATGTTTGAGGAATCCGTGATGCATGAAACATGTTCGGAATACGGAATGCCATGGTTATGTAAACAATGTAAATTACATGTGTATTGGTGAGAATTCGCTCAAAGAGTGTTTTCTACTGCCAAATGTCCGATTTTAGAACCTGGTGATACAAAAAACTTATGAAGTCAGAGTAAATATTTCAAAGTGTAATATATGCCTTCATTGGTGGATGAAAGTTCACTAATCCACATGCTCACAACTCAGAAACGCATGTTTCTCGAATCCGTCATGCCTGTATCATGTACGGAACCCGGAATGCCATGTTGATGGAATTCATGTAAATTATATATCTATTAGGTTGAATACACACCAGAAGTATTCTTCTGTGAAAAATGAACGAATTCGAAACTTGTCTTAGGCAAAGCTTGTGAAAATGTGTACACGAGTCTATATGAAATTATTCCTTTTATAGAGGATGAAAAATCAGTAATCCACATGCTCACAACTCAGGAATGCATGTTTGTCGAATCCGTCATGCATGTAACATGTACGGAACACGGAATATCATGTTGAAGGAATCTATTCAAATTACATATCTCTAGGGTAGAATTCGCTCCAAGAGGGTTTTTCTTGGATCAAAGTGTGATTCTTGAAACTGGTGATAGGAGAAGCAACGAAGTCCAAGGAACTATTTCAAAGTGCATAAGTAACTTGTATGGTGGTTGAAATATCTGTCATGCGCATGTTCACAGCTCAGTAATGCATGTTTGTGGAATCCGTGATGCATGAAACATGTTCGGAATCCGGAATGCCATGGTTATGTAAACAATGTAAATTACATGTGTATTGGTGAGAATTCGCTCAAAGAGTGTTTTCTACAGCCAAATGTCCGATTTTAGAACCTGGTGATACAAAAAACCTATGAAGTCAGAGTAAATATTTCAAAGTGTAATATATGCCTTCTTTGGTGGATGAAAGTTCACTAATCCACATGCTCACAACTCAGAAACGCATGTTTCTCGAATCCGTCATGCCTGTATCATGTACGGAACCCGGAATGCCATGTTGATAGAATTCAGGTAAATTAAATGTCTATTAGGTTGAATACACTCCAGAAGTATTCTTCTGTGAAAAATGAACGAATTCGAAACTTGTGTTAGGGAAAGCTTGTGAAAATGTGTACACGAGTCTATATGAAATTATTCCTTTTATAGAGGATGTAAAATCAGTAATCCACATGCTCACAACTCAGGAATGCATGTTTGTCGAATCCGTCATGCATGTAACATGTACGGAACACGGAATATCATGTTGAAGGAATCTATTCAAATTACACATCTCTAGGGTAGAATTCGCTCCAAGAGGGTTTTTCTGGGATCAAAGTGTGATTCTTGAAACTGGTGATAGGAGAAGCAACGAAGTCCAAGGAACTATTTCAAAGTGCATAAGTAACTTGTTTGGTGGTTGAAACATCTGTCATGCGCATGTTCACAGCTCAGAAATGCATGTTTGAGGAATTCGTGATGCATGAAACATGTTCGGAATACGGAATGCCATGGTTATGTAAACAATGTAAATTACATGTGTATTGGTGAGAATTCGCTCAAAGAGGGTTTTCTACTGCCAAATGTCCGATTTTAGAACCTGGTGATACAAAAAACTTATGAAGTCAGAGTAAGTATTTCAAAGTGTAATATATGCCTTCTTTGGTGGATGAAAGTTCACTAATCCACATGCTCACAACTCAGAAACGCATGTTTCTCGAATCCGTCATGCATGTATCATGTACGGAACCCGGAATGACATGTTGATGGAATTCATGTAAATTAATATCTATTAGGTTGAATACACTCCAGAAGAATTCTTCTGTGAAAAATGAACGAATTCGAAACTTGTGTTAGGGAAAGCTTGTGAAAATGTGTACACGAGTCTATATGAAATTATTCCTTTTATAGAGGATGTAAAATCAGTAATCCACATGCTCACAACTCAGGAATGCATGTTTGTCGAATCCGTCATGCATGTAACATGTACGGAACACGGAATATCATGTTGAAGGAATCTATTCAAATTACACATCTCTAGGGTAGAATTCGCTCCAAGAGGGTTTTTCTGGGATCAAAGTGTGATTCTTGAAACTGGTGATAGGAGAAGCAACGAAGTCCAAGGAACTATTTCAAAGTGCATAAGTAACTTGTTTGGTGGTTGAAACATCTGTCATGCGCATGTTCACAGCTCAGAAATGCATGTTTGAGGAATCCGTGATGCATGAAACATGTTCGGAATACGGAATGCCATGGTTATGTAAACAATGTAAATTACATGTGTATTGGTGAGAATTCGCTCAAAGAGTGTTTTCTACTGCCAAATGTCCGATTTTAGAACCTGGTGATACAAAAAACTTATGAAGTCAGAGTAAATATTTCAAAGTGTAATATATGCCTTCTTTGGTGGATGAAAGTTCACTAATCCACATGCTCACAACTCAGAAACGCATGTTTCTCGAATCCGTCATGCATGTATCATGTACGGAACCCGGAATGCCATGTTGATGGAATTCATGTAAATTATATATCTATTAGGTTGAATACACTCCAGAAGTATTCTTCTGTGAAAAATGAACGAATTCGAAACTTGTCTTAGGGAAAGCTTGTGAAAATGTGTACACGAGTCTATATGAAATTATTCCTTTTATAGAGGATGAAATATCAGTAATCCACATGCTCACAACTCAGGAATGCATGTTTGTCGAATCCGTCATGCATGTAACATGTACGGAACACGGAATATCATGTTGAAGGAATCTATTCAAATTACATATCTCTAGGGTAGAATTCGCTCCAAGAGGGTTTTTCTTGGATCAAAGTGTGATTCTTGAAACTGGTGATAGGAGAAGCAACGAAGTCCAAGGAACTATTTCAAAGTGCATAAGTAACTTGTATGGTGGTTGAAATATCTGTCATGCGCATGTTCACAGCTCAGTAATGCATGTTTGTGGAATCCGTGATGCATGAAACATGTTCGGAATCCGGAATGCCATGGTTATGTAAACAATGTAAATTACATGTGTATTGGTGAGAATTCGCTCAAAGAGTGTTTTCTACAGCCAAATGTCCGATTTTAGAACCTGGTGATACAAAAAACCTATGAAGTCAGAGTAAATATTTCAAAGTGTAATATATGCCTTCTTTGGTGGATGAAAGTTCACTAATCCACATGCTCACAACTCAGAAACGCATGTTTCTCGAATCCGTCATGCCTGTATCATGTACGGAACCCGGAATGCCATGTTGATAGAATTCAGGTAAATTAAATATCTATTAGGTTGAATACACTCCAGAAGTATTCTTCTGTGAAAAATGAACGAATTCGAAACTTGTGTTAGGGAAAGCTTGTGAAAATGTGTACACGAGTCTATATGAAATTATTCCTTTTATAGAGGATGTAAAATCAGTAATCCACATGCTCACAACTCAGGAATGCATGTTTGTCGAATCCATCATGCATGTAACATGTACGGAACACGGAATATCATGTTGAAGGAATCTATTCAAATTACACATCTCTAGGGTAGAATTCGCTCCAAGAGGGTTTTTCTGGGATCAAAGTGTGATTCTTGAAACTGGTGATAGGAGAAGCAACGAAGTCCAAGGAACTATTTCAAAGTGCATAAGTAACTTGTTTGGTGGTTGAAACATCTGTCATGCGCATGTTCACAGCTCAGAAATGCATGTTTGAGGAATCCGTGATGCATGAAACATGTTCGGAATACGGAATGCCATGGTTATGTAAACAATGTAAATTACATGTGTATTGGTGAGAATTCGCTCAAAGAGGGTTTTCTACTGCCAAATGTCCGATTTTAGAACCTGGTGATACAAAAAACTTATGAAGTCAGAGTAAGTATTTCAAAGTGTAATATATGCCTTCTTTGGTGGATGAAAGTTCACTAATCCACATGCTCACAACTCAGAAACGCATGTTTCTCGAATCCGTCATGCATGTATCATGTACGGAACCCGGAATGACATGTTGATGGAATTTATGTAAATTAATATCTATTAGGTTGAATACACTCCAGAAGTATTCTTCTGTGAAAAATGAACGAATTCGAAACTTGTGTTAGGGAAAGCTTGTGAAATTGTGTACACGAGTCTATATGAAATTATTCCTTTTATAGAGGATGTAAAATCAGTAATCCTCATGCTCACAACTCAGGAATGCATGTTTGTCGAATCCGTCATGCATGTAACATGTACGGAACACGGAATATCATGTTGAAGGAATCTATTCAAATTACACATCTCTAGGGTAGAATTCGCTCCAAGAGGGTTTTTCTGGGATCAAAGTGTGATTCTTGAAACTGGTGATAGGAGAAGCAACGAAGTCCAAGGAACTATTTCAAAGTGCATAAGTAACTTGTTTGGTGGTTGAAACATCTGTCATGCGCATGTTCACAGCTCAGAAACGCATGTTTGGGCAATCTGTGATGCATGAAACATGTTCGGAATACGGAATGCCTTGTGTATGTAAACAATGTAAATTACGTGTGTATTGGTGAGAATTCGCTCAAAGAGTGTTTTCTACTGCCAAATGTCCGAATTTAGAGCCTGGTGATACAAAAAACTTATGAAGTCAGAGTAAGTATTTCAAAGTGTAATATATGCCTTCTTTGGTGGATGAAAGTTCACTAATCCACATGCTCACAACTCAGAAACGCATGTTTCTCGAATCCGTCATGCCTGTATCATGTACGGAGCCCGGAATGCCATGTTGATGGAAATCATGTAAATTAAATATCTATTAGGTTGAATACACTCCAGAAGTATTCTTCTGTGAAAAAAGAACGAATTCGAAACTTGTGTTAGGGAAAGCTTGTGAAAATGTGTACACGAGTCTATATGAAATTATTCCTTTTATAGAGGATGAAAAATCAGTAATCCACATGCTCACAACTCAGTAATGCATGTTTGTCGAATCCGTCATGCACGTAACATGTACGGAACACGGAATATCATGTTGAAGGAATCTATTCAAATTAGATATCTCTATGGTAGAATTCACTCTAAGAGGTTTTTTCTGGGATCAAAGTGTGATTCTTGAAACTGGTGATAGGAGAAGCAACGAAGTCCAAGGAACTATTTCAAAGTGCATAAGTAACTAGTTTGGTGGTTGAAACATCTGTCATGCGCATGTTCACAGCTCAGAAATGCATGTTTGTGGAATCCGTGATGCATGAAACATGTTCGGAATACGGAATGCCATGGTTATGTAAACAATGTAAATTACATGTGTATTGGTGAGAATTCGCTCAAAGAGTGTTTTCTACTGCCAAATGTCCGATTTTAGAACCTGGTGATACAAAAAACATATGAAGTCAGAGTAAATATTTCAAAGTGTAATATATGCCTTCTTTGGTGGATGAAAGTTCACTAATCCACATGCTCACAACTCAGAAACGCATGTTTCTCGAATCCGTCATGCATGTATCATGTACGGAACCCGGAATGCCATGTTGATGGAATTCATATAAATTAAATATCTATTAGGTTGAATACACTCCAGAAGTATTCTTTTGTGAAAAATGAACGAATTCGAAATTTGTGTTAGGGAAAGTTTGTGAAAATGTGTACACGAGTCTATATGAAATTATTCCATTTATAGAGGATGAAAAATCAGTAATCCACATGCTCACAACTCAGGAATGCATGTATGTCGAATCCGTCATGCATGTAACATGTACGGAACACGGAATATCATGTTGAAGGAATCTATTCAAATTACATATCTCTAGGGTAGAATTCGCTCCAAGAGGGTTTTTCTGGGATCAAAGTGTGATTCTTGAAACTGGTGATAGGAGAAGCAACGAAGTCCAAGGAAATATTTCAAAGTGCATAAGTAACTTGTTTGGTGGTTGAAACATCTGTCATGCGCATGTTCACAGCTCAGAAACGCATGTTTGAGCAATCTGTGATGCATGAAACATGTTCGGAATACGGAATGCCTTGGGTATGTAAACAATGTAAATTACGTGTGTATTGGTGAGAATTCGCTCAAAGAGTGTTTTCTACTGCCAAATGTCCGAATTTACAGCCTGGTGATACAAAAAACTTATGAAGTCAGAGTAAGTATTTCAAAGTGTAATATATGCCTTCTTTGGTGGATGAAAGTTCACTAATCCACATGCTCACAACTCAGAAACGCATGTTTCTCGAATCCGTCATGCATGTATCATGTACGGAACCCGGAATGCCATGTTGATGGAAATCATGTAAATTAAATATCTATTAGGTTGAATACACTCCAGAAGTATTCTTCTGTGAAAAAAGAACGAATTCGAAACTTGTGTTAGGGAAAGCTTGTGAAAATGTGAACACGAGTCTATATGAAATTATTCCTTTTATAGAGGATGAAAAATCAGTAATCCACATGCTCACAACTCAGGAATGCATGTTTGTCGAATCCGTCATGCACGTAACATGTACGGAACACGGAATATCATGTTGAAGGAATCTATTCAAATTAGATATCTCTATGGTAGAATTCACTCTAAGAGGGTTTTTCTGGGATCAAAGTGTGATTCTTGAAACTGGTGATAGGAGAAGCAACGAAGTCCAAGGAAATATTTCAAAGTGCATAAGTAACTTGTTTGGTGGTTGAAACATCTGTCATGCGCATGTTCACAGCTCAGAAATGCATGTTTGAGGAATCCGTGATGCATGAAACATGTTCGGAATACGGAATGCCATGGTTATGTAAACAATGTAAATTACATGTTTATTGGTGAGAATTCGCTCAAAGAGTGTTTTCTACTGCCAAATGTCCGATTTTAGAACCTGGTGATACAAAAAACTTATGAAGTCAGAGTAAATATTTCAAAGTGTAATATATGCCTTCTTTGGTGGATGAAAGTTCACTAATCCACATGCTCACAACTCAGAAATGCATGTTTCTCGAATCCGTCATGCATGTATCATGTACGGAACCCGGAATGCCATGTTGATGGAATTCATGTAAATTATATATCTATTAGGTTGAATACACTCCAGAAGTATTCTTCTGTGAAAAATGAACGAATTCGAAACTTGTGTTAGGGAAAGCTTGTGAAAATGTGTACACGAGTCTATATGAAATTATGCCTTTTATACAGGATGAAAAATCAGTAATCCACATGCTCACAAGTCAGGAATGCATGTTTGTCGAATACGTCATGCATGTAACATGTACGGAACACGGAATATCATGTTGAAGGAATCTAATCAAATTACATATCTCTAGGGTAGAATTCGCTCCAAGAGGGTTTTTCTGGGATCAAAGTGTGATTCTTGAAACTGGTGATAGGAGAAGCAACGAAGTCCAAGGAACTATTTCAAAGTGCATAAGTAACTTGTTTGGTGGTTGAAACATCTGTCATGCGCATGTTCACAGCTCAGAAATGCATGTTTGAGGAATCCGTGATGCATGAAACATGTTCGGAATGCGGAATGCCATGGTTATGTAAACAATGTAAATTACATGTGTATTGGTGAGAATTCGCTCAAAGAGTGTTTTCTACTGCCAAATGTCTGATTTTAGAACCTGGTGATACAAAAAACTTATGAAGTCAGAGTAAATATTTCAAAGTGGAATATATGCCTTCTTTGGTGGATGAAAGTTCACTAATCCACATGCTCACAACTCAGAAACGCATGTTTCTCGAATCCTTCTTGCATGTATCATGTACGGAACCCAGAATGCCATGTTGATGGAATTCATGTAAATTATATATCTATTAGGTTGAATACACTCCAGAAGTATTCTTCTGTGAAAAATGAACGAATTCGAAACTTGTCTTAGGGAAAGCTTGTGAAAATGTGTACACGAGTCTATATGAAATTATTCCTTTTATAGAGGATGAAAAATCAGTAATCCACATGCTCACAACTCAGGAATGCATGTTTGTCGAATCCGTCATTCATGTTACATGTACGGAACACGGAAAATCATGTTGAAGGAATCTATTCAAATTACATATCTCTAGGGTAGAATTCGCTCCAAGAGGGTTTTTCTGGGATCAAAGTGTGATTCTTGAAACTGGTGATGGAGAAGCAACGAAGTCCAAGGAACTATTTCAAAGTGCATAAGTAACTTGTTTGGTGGTTCAAACATCTGTCATGCGCATGTTCACAGCTCAGAAATGCATGTTTGAGGAATCCGTGATGCATGAAACATGTTCGGAATACGGAATGCCATGGTTATGTAAACAATGTAAATTACATGTGTATTAGTGAGAATTCGCTCAAAGAGTGTTTTCTACAGCCAAATGTCCGATTTTAGAACCTGGTGATACAAAAAAATTATGAAGTCAGAGTAAATATTTCAAAGTGTAATATATGCCTTCTTTGGTGGATGAAAGTTCACTAATTCACATGCTCACAACTCTGAAACGCATGTTTCTCGAATCCGTCATGCATGTATCATGTACGGAACCCGGAATGCCATGTTGATGGAATTCATGTAAATTATATATCTATTAGGTTGAATACACTCCAGAAGTATTCTTCTGTGAAAAATGAACGAATTCGAAACTTGTCTTAGGGAAAGCTTGTAAAAACGTGTACACGAGTCTATATGAAATTATTCCTTTTATAGAGGATGAAAAATCAGTAATCCACATGCTCACAACTCAGGAATGCATGTTTGTCGAATCCGTCATGCATGTAACATGTACGGAACACGGAATATCATGTTGAAGGAATCTATTCAAATTACATATCTCTAGGGTAGAATTCGCTCCAAGAGGGTTTTTCTGGGATCAAAGTGTGATTCTTGAAACTGGTGATAGGAGAAGCAACGAAGTCCAAGGAACTATTTCAAAGTGCATAAGTAACTTGTTTGGTGTTTGAAACATCTGTCATGCGCATGTTCACAGCTCAGAAATGCATGTTGAGGAATCCGTGATGCATGAAACATGTTCGGAATACGGAATGCCATGGTTATGTAAACAATGTAAATTACAAGGGTATTGGTGAGAATTCGCTCAAAGACTGTTTTCTACTGCCAAATGTCCGATTTTAGAACCTGGTGATAGAAAATATTTATGAAGTGAGAGTAAATATTTCAAAGTGTAATATATGCCTTCTTTGGTGGATGAAAGTTCACTAATCCACATGCTCACAACACAGAAACGCATGTTTCTCGAATCCGTCATGCATGTATCATGTACGGAACCCGGAATGCCATGTTGATGGAATTCATGTAAATTAAATATCTATTAGATTGAATACACTCCAGCAGTATTCTTCTGTGAAAAATGAACGAATTCGAAACTTGTGTTAGGGAAAGCTTGTGAAAATGTGGACACGAGTCTATATGAAATTATTCCTTTTATAGAGGATGAAAAATCAGTAATCCACATGCTCACAACTCAGGAATGCATGTATGTCGAATCCGTCATGCATGTAACATGTACGGAACACGGAATATCATGTTGAAGGAATCTATTCAAATTACATATCTCTAGGGTAGAATTCGCTCCAAGAGGGTTTTTCTGGGATCAAAGTGTGATTCTTGAAACTGGTGATAGGAGAAGCAACGAAGTCCAAGGAACTATTTCAAAGTGCATAAGTAACTTGTTTGGTGGTTGAAACATCTGTCATGCGCATGTTCACAGCTCAGAAATGCATGTTGAGGAATCCGTGATGCATGAAACATGTTCGGAATACGGAATGCCATGTTTATGTAAACAATGTAAATTACATGTGTATTGGTGAGAATTCGCTCAAAGAGTGTTTTCTACTGCCAAATGTCCGATTTTAGAACCTGGTGATACAAAAAACTTATGAAGTCAGAGTAAATATTTCAAAGTGTAATATATGCCTTCTTTGGTGGATGAAAGTTCACTAATCCACATGCTCACAACTCAGAAACGCATGTTTCTCGAATCCGTCATGCATGTATCATGTACGGAACCCGGAATGCCATGTTGATGGAATTCATGTAAATTATATATCTATTAGGTTGAATACACTCCAGAAGTATTCTTCTGTGAAAAATGAACGAATTCGAAACTTGTGTTAGGGAAAGCTTGTGAAAATGTGTACACGAGTCTATATGAAATTATTCCTTTTATAGAGGCTGAAAAATCAGTAATCCACATGCTCACAACTCAGGAATGCATGTTTGTGGAAACCGTCATGCATGTAACATGTACGGAACACGGAATATCATGTTGAAGGAATCTATTCAAATTACATATCTCTAGGGTAGAATTCGCTCCAAGAGGGTTTTTCTGGGATCAAAGTGTGATTCTTGAAACTGGTGATAGGAGAAGCAACGAAGTCCAAGGAACTATTTCAAAGTGCATAAGTAACTTGTTTGGTGGTTGAAACATCTGTCATGCGCATGTTCACAGCTCAGAAATGCATGTTTGAGGAATCCGTGATGCATGAAACGTGTTCGGAATACGGAATGCCATGGTTATGTAAACAATGTAAATTACATGTGTATTGGTGAGAATTCGCTCAAAGAGTGTTTTCTACTGCCAAATGTCCGATTTTAGAACCTGGTGATACAAAAAACTTCTGAAGTCAGAGTAAATATTTCAAAGTGTAATATATACCTTCTTTGGTGGATGAAAGTTCACTAATCCACATGCTCACAACTCAGAAACGCATGTTTCTCGAATCCGTCATGCATGTATCATGTACGGAACACGGAATATCATGTTGAAGGAATCTATTCAAATTACATATCTCTAGGGTAGAATTCGCTCCAAAAGTGTTTTTCTGGGATCAAAGTGTGATTCTTGAAACTGGTGATAGGAGAAGCAACGAAGTCCAAGGAACTATTTCAAAGTGCATAAGTAACTTGTTTGGTGGTTGAAACATCTGTCATGCGCATGTTCACAGCTCAGAAATGCATGTTTGAGGAATCCGTGATGCATGAAACATGTTCGGAATGCGGAATGCCATGGTTATGTAAACAATGTAAATTACATGTGTATTGGTGAGAATTCGCTCAAAGAGTGTTTTCTACTGCCAAATGTCTGATTTTAGAACCTGGTGATACAAAAAACTTATGAAGTCAGAGTAAATATTTCAAAGTGGAATATATGCCTTCTTTGGTGGATGAAAGTTCACTAATCCACATGCTCACAACTCAGAAACGCATGTTTCTCGAATCCTTCTTGCATGTATCTTGTACGGAACCCAGAATGCCATGTTGATGGAATTCATGTAAATTATATATCTATTAGGTTGAATACACTCCAGAAGTATTCTTCTGTGAAAAATGAACGAATTCGAAACTTGTCTTAGGGAAAGCTTGTGAAAATGTGTACACGAGTCTATATGAAATTATTCCTTTTATAGAGGATGAAAAATCAGTAATCCACATGCTCACAACTCAGGAATGCATGTTTGTCGAATCCGTCATTCATGTTACATGTACGGAACACGGAAAATCATGTTGAAGGAATCTATTCAAATTACATATCTCTAGGGTAGAATTCGCTCCAAGAGGGTTTTTCTGGGATCAAAGTGTGATTCTTGAAACTGGTGATGGAGAAGCAACGAAGTCCAAGGAACTATTTCAAAGTGCATAAGTAACTTGTTTGGTGGTTCAAACATCTGTCATGCGCATGTTCACAGCTCAGAAATGCATGTTTGAGGAATCCGTGATGCATGAAACATGTTCGGAATACGGAATGCCATGGTTATGTAAACAATGTAAATTACATGTGTATTAGTGAGAATTCGCTCAAAGAGTGTTTTCTACAGCCAAATGTCCGATTTTAGAACCTGGTGATACAAAAAAATTATGAAGTCAGAGTAAATATTTCAAAGTGTAATATATGCCTTCTTTGGTGGATGAAAGTTCACTAATTCACATGCTCACAACTCTGAAACGCATGTTTCTCGAATCCGTCATGCATGTATCATGTACGGAACCCGGAATGCCATGTTGATGGAATTCATGTAAATTATATATCTATTAGGTTGAATACACTCCAGAAGTATTCTTCTGTGAAAAATGAACGAATTCGAAACTTGTCTTAGGGAAAGCTTGTAAAAACGTGTACACGAGTCTATATGAAATTATTCCTTTTATAGAGGATGAAAAATCAGTAATCCACATGCTCACAACTCAGGAATGCATGTTTGTCGAATCCGTCATGCATGTAACATGTACGGAACACGGAATATCATGTTGAAGGAATCTATTCAAATTACATATCTCTAGGGTAGAATTCGCTCCAAGAGGGTTTTTCTGGGATCAAAGTGTGATTCTTGAAACTGGTGATAGGAGAAGCAACGAAGTCCAAGGAACTATTTCAAAGTGCATAAGTAACTTGTTTGGTGGTTGAAACATCTGTCACGCGCATGTTCACAGCTCAGAAATGCATGTTGAGGAATCCGTGATGCATGAAACATGTTCGGAATACGGAATGCCATGGTTATGTAAACAATGTAAATTACAAGGGTATTGGTGAGAATTCGCTCAAAGACTGTTTTCTACTGCCAAATGTCCGATTTTAGAACCTGGTGATAGAAAATATTTATGAAGTGAGAGTAAATATTTCAAAGTGTAATATATGCCTTCTTTGGTGGATGAAAGTTCACTAATCCACATGCTCACAACACAGAAACGCATGTTTCTCGAATCCGTCATGCATGTATCATGTACGGAACCCGGAATGCCATGTTGATGGAATTCATGTAAATTAAATATCTATTAGATTGAATACACTCCAGCAGTATTCTTCTGTGAAAAATGAACGAATTCGAAACTTGTGTTAGGGAAAGCTTGTGAAAATGTGGACACGAGTCTATATGAAATTATTCCTTTTATAGAGGATGAAAAATCAGTAATCCACATGCTCACAACTCAGGAATGCATGTATGTCGAATCCGTCATGCATGTAACATGTACGGAACACGGAATATCATGTTGAAGGAATCTATTCAAATTACATATCTCTAGGGTAGAATTCGCTCCAAGAGGGTTTTTCTGGGATCAAAGTGTGATTCTTGAAACTGGTGATAGGAGAAGCAACGAAGTCCAAGGAACTATTTCAAAGTGCATAAGTAACTTGTTTGGTGGTTGAAACATCTGTCATGCGCATGTTCACAGCTCAGAAATGCATGTTGAGGAATCCGTGATGCATGAAACATGTTCGGAATACGGAATGCCATGTTTATGTAAACAATGTAAATTACATGTGTATTGGTGAGAATTCGCTCAAAGAGTGTTTTCCACTGCCAAATGTCCGATTTTAGAACCTGGTGATACAAAAAACTTATGAAGTCAGAGTAAATATTTCAAAGTGTAATATATGCCTTCTTTGGTGGATGAAAGTTCACTAATCCACATGCTCACAACTCAGAAACGCATGTTTCTCGAATCCGTCATGCATGTATCATGTACGGAACCCGGAATGCCATGTTGATGGAATTCATGTAAATTATATATCTATTAGGTTGAATACACTCCAGAAGTATTCTTCTGTGAAAAATGAACGAATTCGAAACTTGTGTTAGGGAAAGCTTGTGAAAATGTGTACACGAGTCTATATGAAATTATTCCTTTTATAGAGGCTGAAAAATCAGTAATCCACATGCTCACAACTCAGGAATGCATGTTTGTGGAAACCGTCATGCATGTAACATGTACGGAACACGGAATATCATGTTGAAGGAATCTATTCAAATTACATATCTCTAGGGTAGAATTCGCTCCAAGAGGGTTTTTCTGGGATCAAAGTGTGATTCTTGAAACTGGTGATAGGAGAAGCAACGAAGTCCAAGGAACTATTTCAAAGTGCATAAGTAACTTGTTTGGTGGTTGAAACATCTGTCATGCGCATGTTCACAGCTCAGAAATGCATGTTTGAGGAATCCGTGATGCATGAAACGTGTTCGGAATACGGAATGCCATGGTTATGTAAACAATGTAAATTACATGTGTATTGGTGAGAATTCGCTCAAAGAGTGTTTTCTACTGCCAAATGTCCGATTTTAGAACCTGGTGATACAAAAAACTTCTGAAGTCAGAGTAAATATTTCAAAGTGTAATATATGCCTTCTTTGGTGGATGAAAGTTCACTAATCCACATGCTCACAACTCAGAAACGCATGTTTCTCGAATCCGTCATGCATGTATCATGTACGGAACCCGGAATGCCATGTTGATGGAATTCATGTAAATTAAATATCTATTAGGTTGAATACACTCCAGAAGTATTCTTTTGTGAAAAATGAACGAATTCGAAACTTGTGTTAGGGAAAGCTTGTGAAAATGTGTACACGATTCTATATGAAATTATTCCTTTTATAGAGGATGAAAAATCAGTAATCCACATGCTCACAACTCAGGAATGCATGTTTGTCGAATCCGTCATGCATGTAACATTTACGGAACACGGAATATCATGTTGAAGGAATCTATTCAAATTACATATCTCTAGGGTAGAATTCGCTCCAAGAGGGTTTTTCTGGGATCAAAGTGTGATTCTTGAAACTGGTGGTAGGAGAAGCAACGAAGTCCAAGGAACTATTTCAAAGTGCATAAGTAACTTGTTTGGTGGTTGTAACATCTGTCATGCGAATGTTCAGAGCTCAGAAATGCATGTTTGAGGAATCCGTGTTGCATGAAACATGTTCGGAATACGGAATGCCATGGTGATATAAACAATGTAAATTACATGGGTATTGGTGAGAATTCGCTCAAAGAGAGTTTTCTACTGCCAAATGTCCGATTTTAGAACCTGGTGATACAAAAAACTTATGAAGTCAGAGTAAATATTTCAAAGTGTAATATATGCCTTCTTTGGTGGATGAAAGTTCACTAATCCACATGCTCACAACTCAGAAACGCATGTTTCTCGAATCCGTCATGCATGTATCATGTACGGAACCCGGAATGCCATGTTGATGGAATTCATGTAAATTATATATCTATTAGGTTGAATACACTCCAGAAGTATTCTTCTGTGAAAAATGAACGAATTCGAAACTTGTGTTAGGGAAAGCTTGTGAAAATGTGTACACGAGTCTATATGAAATTATTCATTTTATAGAGGATGAAAAATCAGTAATCCACATGCTCACAACTCAGGAATGCATGTATGTCGAATCCGTCATGCATGTAACATGTACGGAACACGGAATATCATGTTGAAGGAATCTAATCAAATTACATATCTCTAGGGTAGAATTCGCTCCAAGAGGGTTTTTCTGGGATCAAAGTGTGATTCTTGAAACTGGTGATGGAGAAGCAACGAAGTCCAAGGAACTATTTCAAAGTGCATAAGTAACTTGTTTGGTGGTTGAAACATCTGTCATGCGCATGTTCACAGCTCAGAAATGCATGTTTGAGGAATCCGTGATGCATGAAACATGTTGGGAATACGGAATGCCATGGTTATGTAAACAATGTAAATTACATGTGTATTGGTGAGAATTCGCTCAAAGAGTGTTTTCTACTGCCAAATGTCCGATTTTAGAACCTGGTGATACAAAAAACATATGAAGTCAGAGTAAGTATTTCAAAGTGTAATATATGCCTTCTTTGGTGGATGAAAGTTCACTAATCCACATGCTCACAACTCCGAAACGCATGTTTCTCGAATCCGTCATGCATGTATCATGTACGGAACCCGGAATGCCATGTTGATGGAATTCATGTAAATTATATATCTATTAGGTTGAATACACTCCAGAAGTATTCTTCTGTGAAAAATGAACGAATTCGAAACTTGTGTTAGGGAAGCTTGTGAAAATGTGTACATGAGTCTATATGAAATTATTCCTTTTATAGAGGCTGAAAAATCAGTAATCCACATGCTCACAACTCAGGAATGCATGTTTGTGGAAACCGTCATGCATGTAACATGTACGGAACACGGAATATCATGTTGAAGGAATCTATTCAAATTACATATCTCTAGGGTAGAATTCGCTCCAAGAGGGTTTTTCTGGGATCAAAGTGTGATTCTTGAAACTGGTGATAGGAGAAGCAACGAAGTCCAAGGAACTATTTCAAAGTGCATAAGTAACTTGTTTGGTGGTTGAAACATCTGTCATGCGCATGTTCACAGCTCAGAAATGCATGTTTGAGGAATCCGTGATGCATGAAACGTGTTCGGAATACGGAATGCCATGGTTATGTAAACAATGTAAATTACATGTATATTGGTGAGAATTCGCTCAAAGAGTGTTTTCTACTGCCAAATGTCCGATTTTAGAACCTGGTGATACAAAAAACTTCTGAAGTCAGAGTAAATATTTCAAAGTGTAATATATACCTTCTTTGGTGGATGAAAGTTCACTAATCCACATGCTCACAACTCAGAAACGCATGTTTCTCGAATCCGTCATGCATGTATCATGTACGGAACCCGGAATGCCATGTTGATGGAATTCATGTAAATTATATATCTATTAGGTTGAATACACTCCAGAAGTATTCTTCTGTGAAAAATGAACGAATTCGAAACTTGTCTTAGGGAAAGCTTGTGAAAATGTGTACACGAGTCTATATGAAATTATTCCTTTTATAGAGGATGAAAAATCAGTTATCCACATGCTCACAACTCAGGAATGCATGTATGTCGAATCCGTCATGCATGTAACATGTACGGAACACGGAATATCATGTTGAAGGAATCTATTCAAATTACATATCTCTAGGGTAGATTTCGCTCCAAGAAGGTTTTTCTGGGATCAAAGTGTGATTCTTGAAACTGGTGATAGGAGAAGCAACGAAGTCCAAGGAACTATTTCAAAGTGCATAAGTAACAGGTTTGGTGGTTGAAACATCTGTCATGCGCATGTTCACAGCTCAAAAATGCATGTTTGAGGAATCTGTGATGCATGAAACATGTTCGGAATACGGAATGCCATGGTGATGTAAACAATGTAAATTACATATGTATTGGTGAGAATTCGCTCAAAGAGTGTTTTCTACTGCCAAATGTCCGATTTTAGAACCTGGTGATACAAAAAACTTATGAAGTCAGAGTAAGTATTTCAAAGTGTAATATATGCCTTCTTTAGTGGATGAAAGTTCACTAATCCACATGCTCACAACTCAAAAACGCATGTTTCTCGAATCCGTCATGCATGAATCATGTACGGAACCCGGAATGCCATGTTGATGGAATTCATGTAAATTAAATATCTATTAGGTTGAATACACTCCAGAGTATTCTTCTGTGAAAAATGAACGAATTCGAAACTTGTGTTAGGGAAAGTTTGTGAAAATGTGTACACGAGTCTATATGAAATTATTCCTTTTATAGAGGATGAAAAATCAGTAATCCACATGCTCACAACTCAGGAATTCATGTATGTCGAATCCGTCATGCATGTAACATGTACGGAACACGGAATATCATGTTGAAGGAATGTATTCAAATTAGATATCTCTAGGGTAGAATTCGCTCCAAGAGGGTTTTTCTGGGATCAAAGTGTGATTCTTGAAACTGGTGATAGGAGAAGCAACGAAGTCAAAGGAACTATTTCAAAGTGCATAAGTAACTTGTTTGGTGGTTGAAACATCTGTCATGCGCATGTTCACAGCTCAGAAATGCATGTTGAGGAATCCGTGATGCATGAAACATGTTCGGAATACGGAATGCCATGGTTATGTAAACAATGTAAATTACAAGGGTATTGGTGAGAATTCGCTCAAAGAGTGTTTTCTACTGCCAAATGTCCGATTTTAGAACCTGGTGATACAAAAAACTTATGAAGTCAGAGTAAATATTTCAAAGTGTAATATATGCCTTCTTTGGTGGATGAAAGTTCACTAATCCACATGCTCACAACTCTGAAACGCATGTTTCTCGAATCCGTCATGCATGTATCATGTACGGAACCCGGAATGCCATGTTGATGGAATTCATGTAAATTATATATCTATTAGGTTGAATACACTCCAGAAGTATTCTTCTGTGAAAAATGAACGAATTCGAAACTTGTGTTAGGGAAAGCTTGTGAAAATGTGTACACGAGTCTATATGAAATTATTCCATTTATACAGGATGAAAAATCAGTAATCCACATGCTCACATGTAAGGAATGCATGTTTGTCGAATCCGTCATGCATGTAACATGTACGGAACACGGAATATCATGTTGAAGGAATCTAATCAAATTACATATCTCTAGGGTAGAATTCGCTCCAAGAGGGTTTTTCTGGGATCAAAGTGTGATTCTTGAAACTGGTGATAGAAGAAGCAATGAAGTCCAAGGAACTATTTCAAAGTGCATAAGTAACTTGTTTGGTGGTTGAAACATCTGTCATGCGAATGTTCAGAGCTCAGAAATGCATGTTTGAGGAATCCGTGTTGCATGAAACATGTTCGGAATACGGAATGCCATGGTGATATAAACAATGTAAATTACATGGGTATTGGTGAGATTTCGTTCAAAGAGTGTTTTCTACTGCCAAATGTCCGATTTAGAACCTGGTGATACAAAAAACTTATGAAGTCAGAGTAAATATTTCAAAGTGTAATATATGCCTACTTTGGTGGATGAAAGTTCACTAATCCACATGCTCACAACTCAGAAACGCATGTTTCTCGAATCCGTCATGCATGTATCATGTATGGAACCCGGAATGCCATGTTGATGGAATTCATGTAAATTAAATATCTATTAGGTTGAATACACTCCAGAGTATTCTTCTGTGAAAAATGAACGAATTCGAAACTTGTGTTAGGGAAAGTTTGTGAAAATGTGTACACGAGTCTATATGAAATTATTCCTTTTATAGAGGATGAAAAATCAGTAATCCACATGCTCACAACTCAGGAATGCATGTTTGTCGAATCCGTCATGCATGTAACATTTACGGAACACGGAATATCATGTTGAAGGAATCTATTCAAATTACATATCTCTAGGGTAGAATTCGCTCCAAGAGGGTTTTTCTGGGATCAAAGTGTGATTCTTGAAACTGGTGGTAGGAGAAGCAACGAAGTCCAAGGAACTATTTCAAAGTGCATAAGTAACTTGTTTGGTGGTTGAAACATCTGTCATGCGCATGTTCACAGCTCAGAAATGCATGTTGAGGAATCCGTGATGCATGAAACATGTTCGGAATACGGAATGCCATGGTTATGTAAACAATGTAAATTACAAGGGTATTGGTGAGAATTCGCTCAAAGAGTGTTTTCTACTGCCAAATGTCCGATTTTAGAACCTGGTGATACAAAAAATTTATGAAGTCAGAGTAAATATTTCAAAGTGTAATATATGCCTTCTTTGGTGGATGAAAGTTCACTAATCCACATGCTCACAACTCTGAAACGCATGTTTCTCGAATCCGTCATGCATGTATCATGTACGGAACCCGGAATGCCATGTTGATGGAATTCATGTAAATTAAATATCTATTAGGTTAAATACACTCCAGAGTATTCTTCTGTGAAAAATGAACGAATTCAAAACTTGTGTTAGGGAAAGTTTGTGAAAATGTGTACACGAGTCTATATGAAATTATTCCTTTTATAGAGGATGAAAAATCAGTAATCCACATGCTCACAACTCAGGAATGCATGTATGTCGAATCCGTCATGCATGTAACATGTACGGAACACGGAATGTCATGTTGAAGGAATCTATTCAAATTAGATATCTCTAGGGTAGAATTCGCTCCAAGAGGGTTTTTCTGGGATCAAAGTGTGATTCTTGAAACTGGTGATAGGAGAAGCAACGAAGTCCAAGGAACTATTTCAAAGTGCATAAGTAACTTGTTTGGTGGTTGAAACATCTGTCATGCGAATGTTCAGAGCTCAGAAATGCATGTTTGAGGAATCCGTGTTGCATGAAACATGTTCGGAATACGGAATGCCATGGTGATATAAACAATGTAAATTACATGGGTATTGGTGAGAATTCGCTCAAAGAGTGTTTTCTACTGCCAAATGTCCGATTTTAGAACCTGGTGATACAAAAAACTTATGAAGTCAGAGTAAATATTTCAAAGTGTAATATATGCCTACTTTGGTGGATGAAAGTTCACTAATCCACATGCTCACAACTCAGAAACGCATGTTTCTCGAATCCGTCATGCATGTATCATGTACGGAAAACGGAATATCATGTTGAAGGAATCTATTCAAATTACATATCTCTAGGGTAGAATTCGCTCCAAGAAGGTTTTTCTGGGATCAAAGTGTGATTCTTGAAACTGGTGATAGGAGAAGCAACGAAGTCCTAGGGACTATTTCTAAGTGCATAAGTAACTTGTTTGGTGGTTGAAACATCTGTCATGCGCATGTTCACAGCTCAGAAATGCATGTTTGAGGAATCCGTGATGCATGAAACATGTTCGGAATACGGAATGCCATGGTTATGTAAACAATGTAAATTACATGTGTATTGGTGAGAATTCGCTCAAAGAGTGTTTTCTACTGTCAAATGTCCGATTTTAGAACCTGGTGATACAAAAAACTTATGAAGTCAGAGTAAATATTTCAAAGTGTAATATATGCCTTCTTTGGTGGATGAAAGTTCACTAATCCACATGCTCACAACTCTGAAACGCATGTTTCTCGAATCCGTCATGCATGTATCATGTACGGAACCCGGAATGCCATGTTGATGGAATTCATGTAAATTATATATCTATTAGGTTGAATACACTCCAGAAGTATTCTTCTGTGAAAAATGAACGAATTCGAAACTTGTGTTAGGGAAAGCTTGTGAAAATGTGTACACGAGTCTATATGAAATTATTCCTTTTATAGAGGATGAAAAATCAGTAATCCACATGCTCACAACTCGGGAATGCATTTTTGTCGAATCCGTCATGCATGTAACATTTACGGAACACGGAATATCATGTTGAAGGAATCTATTCAAATTACATATCTCTAGGGTAGAATTCGCTCCAAGAGGGTTTTTCTGGGATCAAAGTGTGATTCTTGAAACTGGTGGTAGGAGAAGCAACGAAGTCCAAGGAACTATTTAAAAGTGCATAAGTAACTTGTTTAGTGGTTGAAACATCTGTCATGCGAATGTTCAGAGCTCAGAAATGCATGTTTGAGGAATCCGTGTTGCATGAAACATGTTCGGAATACGGAATGCCATGGTGATATAAACAATGTAAATTACATGAGTATTGGTGAGAATTCGCTCAAAGAGTGTTTTCTACTGCCAAATGTCCGATTTTAGAACCTGGTGATACAAAAAACTTATGAAGTCAGAGTAAATATTTCAAAGTGTAATATATGCCTTCTTTGGTGGATGAAAGTTCACTAATCCACATGCTCACAACTCAGAAACGCATGTTTCTCGAATCCGTCATGCATGTATCATGTACGAAACCCGGAATGCCATGTTGATGGAAATCATGTAAATTATATATCTATTAGGTTGAATACACTCCAGAAGTATTCTTCTGTGAAAAATGAACGAATTCGAAACTTGTGTTAGCGAAAGCTTGTGAAAATGTGTACACGAGTCTATATGAAATTATTCCTTTTATAGAGGATGAAAAATCAGTAATCCACATGCTCACAACTCAGGAATGCATGTTTGTCGAATCCGTCATGCATGTTACATGTACGGAACACGGAATATCATGTTGAAGGAATCTATTCAAATTACATATCTCTAGGGTAGAATTCGCTCCAAGAGGGTTTTTCTGGGATCAAAGTGTGATTCTTGAAACTGGTGATAGGAGAAGCAACGAAGTCCATGGAACTATTTCAATGTGCATAAGTAACTTGTTTGGTGGTTGAAACATCTGTCATGCGCATGTTCACAGCTCAGAAATGCATGTTGAGGAATCCGTGATGCATGAAACATGTTCGGAATACGGAATGCCATGGTTATGTAAACAATGTAAATTACAAGGGTATTGGTGAGAATTCGCTCAAAGAGTGTTTTCTACTGCCAAATGTCCGATTTTAGAACCTGGTGATACAAAAAATTTATGAAGTCAGAGTAAATATTTCAAAGTGTAATATATGCCTACTTTGGTGGATGAAAGTTCACTAATCCACATGCTCACAACTCTGAAACGCATGTTTCTCGAATCCGTCATGCATGTATCATGTACGGAACCCGGAATGCCATGTTGATGGAATTCATGTAAATTATATATCTATTAGGTTGAATACACTCCAGAAGTATTCTTCTGTGAAAAATGAACGAATTCGAAACTTGTGTTAGGGAAAGCTTGTGAAAATGTGTACACGTGTCTATATGAAATTATTCCTTTTATACAGGATGAAAAATCAGTAATCCACATGCTCACAAGTCAGGAATGCATGTTTGTCGAATCCGTCAAGCATGTAACATGTACGGAACACGGAATATCATGTTGAAGGAATCTAATCAAATTACATATCTCTAGGGTAGAATTCGCTCCAAGAGGGTTTTTCTGGGATCAAAGTGTGATTCTTGAAACTGGTGATAGGAGAAGCAACGAAGTCCAAGGAACTATTTCAAAGTGCATAAGTAACTTGTTTGGTGGTTGAAACATCTGTCATGCGAATATTCAGAGCTCAGAAATGCATGTTTGAGGAATCCGTGTTGCATGAAACATGTTCGGAATACGGAATGCCATGGTGATATAAACAATGTAAATTACATGGGTATTGGTGAGAATTCGCTCAAAGAGGGTTTTCTACTGCCAAATGTCCGATTTTAGAACCTGGTGATACAAAAAACTTATGAAGTCAGAGTAAATATTTCAAAGTGTAATATATGCCTATTTTGGTGGATGAAAGTTCACTAATCCACATGCTCACAACTCAGAAACGCATGTTTCTCGAATCCGTCATGCATGTATCATGTACGGAACACGGAATATCATGTTGAAGGAATCTATTCAAATTACATATCTCTAGGGTAGAATTCGCTCCAAGAGGGTTTTTCTGGGATCAAAGTGTGATTCTTGAAACTGGTGATAGGAGAAGCAACGAAGTCCTAGGGACTATTTCTAAGTGCATAAGTAACTTGTTTGGTGGTTGAAACATCTGTCATGCGCATGTTCACAGCTCAGAAATGCATGTTTGAGGAATCCGTGATGCATGAAACATGTTCGGAATACGGAATGCCATGGTTATGTAAACAATGTAAATTACATGTGTATTGGTGAGAATTCGCTCAAAGAGTGTTTTCTACTGTCAAATGTCCGATTTTAGAACCTGGTGATACAAAAAACTTATGAAGTCAGAGTAAATATTTCAAAGTGTAATATATGCCTATTTTGGTGGATGAAAGTTCACTAATCCACATGCTCACAACTCAGAAACGCATGTTTCTCGAATCCGTCATGCATGTATCATGTACGGAACACGGAATATCATGTTGAAGGAATCTATTCAAATTACATATCTCTAGGGTAGAATTCGCTCCAAGAGGGTTTTTCTGGGATCAAAGTGTGATTCTTGAAACTGGTGATGGAGAAGCAACGAAGTCCAAGGAACTATTTCAAAGTGCATAAGTAACTTGTTTGGTGGTTGAAACATCTGTCATGCGCATGTTCACAGCTCAGAAATGCATGTTTGAGGAATCCGTGATGCATGAAACATGTTGGGAATACGGAATGCCATGGTTATGTAAACAATGTAAATTACATGTGTATTGGTGAGAATTCGCTCAAAGAGTGTTTTCTACTGCCAAATGTCCGATTTTAGAACCTGGTGATACAAAAAACATATGAAGTCAGTGTAAGTATTTCAAAGTGTAATATATGCCTTCTTTGGTGGATGAAAGTTCACTAATCCACATGCTCACAACTCAGAAATGCATGTTTCTCGAATCCGTCATGCATGTATCATGTACGGAACCCGGAATGCCATGTTGATGGAATTCATGTAAATTATATATCTATTAGGTTGAATACACTCCAGAAGTATTCTTCTGTGAAAAATGAACGAATTCGAAACTTGTGTTACGGAAAGCTTGTGAAAAAGTGTACACGAGTCTATATGAAATTATTCCTTTTATAGAGGATGAAAAATCAGTAATCCACATGCTCACAACTCAGGAATGCATGTTTGTCGAATCCGTCATGCATGTAACATGTACGGAACACGGAATATCATGTTGAAGGAATCTATTCAAATTACATATCTCTAGGGTAGAATTCGCTCCAAGAGGGTTTTTCTGGGATCAAAGTGTGATTCGTGAAACTGGTGATAGGAGAAGCAACGAAGTCCAAGGAACTATTTCAAAGTGCATAAGTAACTTGTTTGGTGGTTGAAACATCTGTCATGCGCATGTTCACAGCTCAGAAATGCATGTTTGAGGAGTCCGTGATGCATGAAACGTGTTCGGAATACGGAATGCCATGGTTATGTAAACAATGTAAATTACATGTGTATTGGTGAGAATTCGCTCAAAGAGTGTTTTCTACTGCCAAATGTCCGATTTTAGAACCTGGTGATACAAAAAATTTATGAAGTCAGAGTAAATATTTCAAAGTGTAATATATGCCTTCTTTGGTGGATGAAAGTTCACTAATCCACATGCTCACAACTCAGAAACGCATGTTTCTCGAATCCGTCATGTATGTATCATTTACGGAACCCGGAATGCCATGTTGATAGAATTCATGTAAATTATATATCTATTAGGTTGAATACACTCCAGAAGAATTCTTCTGTGAAAAATGAACGAATTCGAAACTTGTGTTAGGGAAAGTTTGTGAAAATGTGTACACGAGTCTATATGAAATTATTCCTTTTATACAGGATGAAAAATCAGTAATCCACATGCTCACAACTCAGGAATGCATGTATGTCGAATCCGTCATGCATGTAACATGTACGGAACACGGAATATCATGTTGAAGGAATCTATTCAATTTAGATATCTCTAGGGTAGAATTCGCTCCAAGAGGGTTTTTCTGGGATCAAAGTGTGATTCTTGAAACTGGTGATAGGAGAAGCAACGAAGTCCAAGGAACTATTTCAAAGTGCATAAGTAACTTGTTTGGTGGTTGAAACATCTGTCATGCGCATGTTCACAGCTCAGAAATGCATGTTGAGGAATCCGTGATGCATGAAACATGTTCGGAATACGGAATGCCATGGTTATGTAAACAATGTAAATTACAAGGGTATTGGTGAGAATTCGCTCAAAGAGTGTTTTCTACTGCCAAATGTCCGATTTTAGAACCTGGTGATACAAAAAATTTATGAAGTCAGAGTAAATATTTCAAAGTGTAATATATGCCTTCTTTGGTGGATGAAAGTTCACTAATCCACATGCTCACAACTCTGAAACGCATGTTTCTCGAATCCGTCATGCATGTATCATGTACGGAACCCGGAATGCCATGTTGATGGAATTCATGTAAATTATATATCTATTAGGTTGAATACACTCCAGAAGTATTCTTCTGTGAAAAATGAACGAATTCGAAACTTGTGTTAGGGAAAGCTTGTGAAAATGTGTACACGTGTCTATATGAAATTATTCCTTTTATACAGGATGAAAAATCAGTAATCCACATGCTCACAAGTCAGGAATGCATGTTTGTCGAATCCGTCAAGCATGTAACATGTACGGAACACGGAATATCATGTTGAAGGAATCTAATCAAATTACATATCTCTAGGGTAGAATTCGCTCCAAGAGGGTTTTTCTGGGATCAAAGTGTGATTCTTGAAACTGGTGATAGGAGAAGCAACGAAGTCCAAGGAACTATTTCAAAGTGCATAAGTAACTTGTTTGGTGGTTGAAACATCTGTCATGCGAATGTTCAGAGCTCAGAAATGCATGTTTGAGGAATCCGTGTTGCATGAAACATGTTCGGAATACGGAATGCCATGGTGATATAAACAATGTAAATTACATGGGTATTGGTGAGAATGCGCTCAAAGAGAGTTTTCTACTGCCAAATGTCCGATTTTAGAACCTGGTGATACAAAAAACTTATGAAGTCAGAGTAAATATTTCAAAGTGTAATATATGCCTATTTTGGTGGATGAAAGTTCACTAATCCACATGCTCACAACTCAGAAACGCATGTTTCTCGAATCCGTCATGCATGTATCATGTACGGAACACGGAATATCATGTTGAAGGAATCTATTCAAATTACATATCTCTAGGGTAGAATTCGCTCCAAGAGGGTTTTTCTGGGATCAAAGTGTGATTCTTGAAACTGGTGATAGGAGAAGCAACGAAGTCCTAGGGACTATTTCTAAGTGCATAAGTAACTTGTTTGGTGGTTGAAACATCTGTCATGCGCATGTTCACAGCTCAGAAATGCATGTTTGAGGAATCCGTGATGCATGAAACATGTTCGGAATACGGAATGCCATGGTTATGTAAACAATGTAAATTACATGTGTATTGGTGAGAATTCGCTCAAAGAGTGTTTTCTACTGTCAAATGTCCGATTTTAGAACCTGGTGATACAAAAAACTTATGAAGTCAGAGTAAATATTTCAAAGTGTAATATATGCCTTCTTTGGTGGATGAAAGTTCACTAATCCACATGCTCACAACTCTGAAACGCATGTTTCTCGAATCCGTCATGCATGTATCATGTACGGAACCCGGAATGCCATGTTGATGGAATTCATGTAAATTATATATCTATTAGGTTGAATACACTCCAGAAGTATTCTTCTGTGAAAAATGAACGAATTCGAAACTTGTGTTAGGGAAAACTTGTGAAAATATGTACACGAGTCTATATGAAATTATTCCTTTTATAGAGGATGAAAAATCAGTAATCCACATGCTCACAACTCAGGAATGCATGTTTGTCGAATCCGTCATGCATGTAACATTTACGGAACACGGAATATCATGTTGAAGGCATCTATTCAAATTACATATCTCTAGGGTAGAATTCGCTCCAAGAGGGTTTTTCTGGGATCAAAGTGTGATTCTTGAAACTGGTGGTAGGAGAAGCAACGAAGTCCAAGGAACTATTTCAAAGTGCATAAGTAACTTGTTTGGTGGTTGAAACATCTGTCATGCGCATGTTCACAGCTCAGAAATGCATGTTGAGGAATCCGTGATGCATGAAACATGTTCGGAATACGGAATGCCATGGTTATGTAAACAATGTAAATTACAAGGGTATTGGTGAGAATTCGCTCAAAGAGTGTTTTCTACTGCCAAATGTCCGATTTTAGAACCTGGTGATACAAAAAATTTATGAAGTCAGAGTAAATATTTCAAAGTGTAATATATGCCTTCTTTGGTGGATGAAAGTTCACTAATCCACATGCTCACAACTCTGAAACGCATGTTTCTCGAATCCGTCATGCATGTATCATGTACGGAACCCGGAATGCCATGTTGATGGAATTCATGTAAATTATATATCTATTAGGTTGAATACACTCCAGAAGTATTCTTCTGTGAAAAATGAACGAATTCGAAACTTGTGTTAGGTAAAGCTTGTGAAAATGTGTACACGAGTCTATATGAAATTATTCCTTTTATACAGGATGAAAAATCAGTAATCCACATGCTCACAAGTCAGGAATGCATGTTTGTCGAATCCGTCATGCATGTAACATGTACGGAACACGGAATATCATGTTGAAGGAATCTATTCAAATTAGATATCTCTAGGGTAGAATTCGCTCCAAGAGGGTTTTTCTGGGATCAAAGTGTGATTCTTGAAACTGGTGATAGGAGAAGCAACGAAGTCCAAGGAACTATTTCAAAGTGCATAAGTAACTTGTTTGGTGGTTGAAACATCTGTCATGCGCATGTTCACAGCTCAGAAATGCATGTTGAGGAATCCGTGATGCATGAAACATGTTCGGAATACGGAATGCCATGGTTATGTAAACAATGTAAATTACAAGGGTATTGGTGAGAATTCGCTCAAAGAGTGTTTTCTACTGCCAAATGTCCGATTTTAGAACCTGGTGATACAAAAAATTTATGAAGTCAGAGTAAATATTTCAAAGTGTAATATATGCCTTCTTTGGTGGATGAAAGTTCACTAATCCACATGCTCACAACTCTGAAACGCATGTTTCTCGAATCCGTCATGCATGTATCATGTACGGAACCCGGAATGCCATGTTGATGGAATTCATGTAAATTATATATCTATTAGGTTGAATACACTCCAGAAGTATTCTTCTGTGAAAAATGAACGAATTCGAAACTTGTGTTAGGGAAAGCTTGTGAAAATGTGTACACGTGTCTATATGAAATTATTCCTTTTATACAGGATGAAAAATCAGTAATCCACATGCTCACAAGTCAGGAATGCATGTTTGTCGAATCCGTCAAGCATGTAACATGTACGGAACACGGAATATCATGTTGAAGGAATCTAATCAAATTACATATCTCTAGGGTAGAATTCGCTCCAAGAGGGTTTTTCTGGGATCAAAGTGTGATTCTTGAAACTGGTGATAGGAGAAGCAACGAAGTCCAAGGAACTATTTCAAAGTGCATAAGTAACTTGTTTGGTGGTTGAAACATCTGTCATGCGCATGTTCACAGCTCAGAAATGCATGTTTGAGGAATCCGTGTTGCATGAAACATGTTCGGAATACGGAATGCCATGGTGATATAAACAATGTAAATTACATGGGTATTGGTGAGAATTCGCTCAAAGAGAGTTTTCTACTGCCAAATGTCCGATTTTAGAACCTGGTGATACAAAAAACTTATGAAGTCAGAGTAAATATTTCAAAGTGTAATATATGCCTATTTTGGTGGATGAAAGTTCACTAATCCACATGCTCACAACTCAGAAACGCATGTTTCTCGAATCCGTCATGCATGTATCATGTACGGAACACGGAATATCATGTTGAAGGAATCTATTCAAATTACATATCTCTAGGGTAGAATTCGCTCCAAGAGGGTTTTTCTGGGATCAAAGTGTGATTCTTGAAACTGGTGATAGGAGAAGCAACGAAGTCCTAGGGACTATTTCTAAGTGCATAAGTAACTTGTTTGGTGGTTGAAACATCTGTCATGCGCATGTTCACAGCTCAGAAATGCATGTTTGAGGAATCCGTGATGCATGAAACATGTTCGGAATACGGAATGCCATGGTTATGTAAACAATGTAAATTACATGTGTATTGGTGAGAATTCGCTCAAAGAGTGTTTTCTACTGTCAAATGTCCGATTTTAGAACCTGGTGATACAAAAAACTTATGAAGTCAGAGTAAATATTTCAAAGTGTAATATATGCCTTCTTTGGTGGATGAAAGTTCACTAATCCACATGCTCACAACTCTGAAACGCATGTTTCTCGAATCCGTCATGCATGTATCATGTACGGAACCCGGAATGCCATGTTGATGGAATTCATGTAAATTATATATCTATTAGGTTGAATACACTCCAGAAGTATTCTTCTGTGAAAAATGAACGAATTCGAAACTTGTGTTAGGGAAAACTTGTGAAAATGTGTACACGAGTCTATATGAAATTATTCCTTTTATAGAGGATGAAAAATCAGTAATCCACATGCTCCCAACTCAGGAATGCATGTTTGTCGAATCCGTCATGCATGTAACATGTACGGAACACGGAATATCATGTTGAAGGAATCTATTCAAATTACATATCTCTAGGGTAGAATTCGCTCCAAGAGGGTTTTTCTGTGATCAAAGTGTTATTCTTGAAACTGGTGATTGGAGAAGCAAGGAAGTCCAAGGAAATATTTGAAAGTGCATAAGTAACTTGTTTCGTGGTTGAAACATCTGTCATGCGCATGTTCACAGCTCAGAAATTCATGTTTGAGGAATCCGTGATGCATGAAACATGTTCGGAATACGGAATGCCATGGTTATGTAAACAATGTAAATTACATGTGTATTGGTGAGAATTCGCTCAAAGAGTGTTTTCTACTGCCAAATGTCCGATTTTAGAACCTGGTGATACAAAAAACTTATGAAGTCAGAATAAATATTTCAAAGTGTTATATATGCATTCTTTGGTGGAAGAAAGGTCACTAATCTACATGCACACAACTCAGAAACGCATGTTTCTCGAATCCGTCATGCATGTATCATGTACGGAACCCTGAATGCCATGTTGATGGAATTCATGAAAATTATATATCTATTAGGTTGAATACACTCCATAAGTATTCTTCTGTGAAAAATGAACGAATTCGAAACTTGTGTTAGGGAAAGCTTGTGAAAATGTGTACACGAGTCTATATGAAATTATTCGTTTTATAGAGGATGAAAAATCAGTAATCCACATGCTCACAACTCAGGAATGCATGTATGTCGAATCCGTCATGCACGTAACATGTACGGAACACGGAATATCATGTTGAAGGAATCTATTCAAATTACATATCTCTAGTTTAGAAATCATTCCAAGAGGGTTTTTCAGGGATCAAAGTGTGATTCTTGAAACTGGTGATAGGAGAAGCAACGAAGTCCAAGGAAATATTTCAAAGTGCATAAGTTACTTGTTTGGTGGTTGAAACATCTATCATGCGCATGTTCACAGCTCAGAAATGCATGTTTGAGGAATCCGTGATGCATGAAACATGTTCGGAATACGGAATGCCATGGTTATGTAAACAATGTAAATTACATGTGTATTGGTGAGAATTCGCTCAAAGAGTGTTTTCTACTGCCAAATGTCCGATTTTAGAACCTGGTGATACAAAAAACTTATGAAGTCAGAGTAAATATTTCAAAGTGTAATATATGCCTTCTTTGGTGGATGAAAATTCACTAATCCATATGCTCACAACTCAGAAACGCATGTTTCTCGAATTCGTCATGTACGTATCATGTACGGAACCCGGAATGCCATGTTGATGGAATTCATGTAAATTAAATATCTATTAGGTTGAATACACTCCAGAAGTATTCTTTTGTGAAAAATGAACGAATTCGAAACTTGTGTTAGGGAAAGTTTGTGAAAATGGGTACACGAGTCTATATGAAATTATTCCATTTATAGAGGATGAAAAATCAGTAATCCACATGCTCCCAACTCAGGAATGCATGTTTGTCGAATCCGTCATGCATGTAACATGTACGGAACACGGAATATCATGTTGAAGGAATCTATTCAAATTACATATCTCTAGGGTAGAATTCGCTCCAAGAGGGTTTTTCTGTGATCAAAGTGTTATTCTTGAAACTGGTGATTGGAGAAGCAAGGAAGTCCAAGGAAATATTTGAAAGTGCATAAGTAACTTGTTTCGTGGTTGAAACATCTGTCATGCGCATGTTCACAGCTCAGAAATTCATGTTTGAGGAATCCGTGATGCATGAAACATGTTCGGAATACGGAATGCCATGGTTATGTAAACAATGTAAATTACATGTGTATTGGTGAGAATTCGCTCAAAGAGTGTTTTCTACTGCCAAATGTCCGATTTTAGAACCTGGTGATACAAAAAACTTATGAAGTCAGAATAAATATTTCAAAGTGTTATATATGCATTCTTTGGTGGAAGAAAGGTCACTAATCTACATGCACACAACTCAGAAACGCATGTTTCTCGAATCCGTCATGCATGTATCATGTACGGAACCCTGAATGCCATGTTGATGGAATTCATGAAAATTATATATCTATTAGGTTGAATACACTCCATAAGTATTCTTCTGTGAAAAATGAACGAATTCGAAACTTGTGTTAGGGAAAGCTTGTGAAAATGTGTACACGAGTCTATATGAAATTATTCGTTTTATAGAGGATGAAAAATCAGTAATCCACATGCTCACAACTCAGGAATGCATGTATGTCGAATCCGTCATGCACGTAACATGTACGGAACACGGAATATCATGTTGAAGGAATCTATTCAAATTACATATCTCTAATTTAGAATTCATTCCAAGAGGGTTTTTCAGGGATCAAAGTGTGATTCTTGAAACTGGTGATAGGAGAAGCAACGAAGTCCAAGGAAATATTTCAAAGTGCATAAGTTACTTGTTTGGTGGTTGAAACATCTGTCATGCGCATGTTCACAGCTCAGAAATGCATGTTTGAGGAATCCGTGATGCATGAAACATGTTCGGAATACGGAATGCCATGGTTATGTAAACAATGTAAATTACATGTGTATTGGTGAGAATTCGCTCAAAGAGTGTTTTCTACTGCCAAATGTCCGATTTTAGAACCTGGTGATACAAAAAACTTATGAAGTCAGAGTAAATATTTCAAAGTGTAATATATGCCTTCTTTGGTGGATGAAAGTTCACTAATCCACATGCTCACAACTCAGAAACGCATGTTTCTCGAATCCGTCATGCATGTATCATGTACGGAACCCGGAATGCCATGTTGATGGAATTCATGTAATTTAAATATCTATTAGGTTGAATACACTCCAGAAGTATTCTTTTGTGAAAAATGAACGAATTCGAAACTTGTGTTAGGGAAAGTTGTGAAAATGGGTACACGAGTCTATATGAAATTATTCCATTTATAGAGGATGAAAAATCAGTAATCCACATGCTCCCAACTCAGGAATGCATGTTTGTCGAATCGGTCATGCATGTAACATGTACGGAACACGGAATATCATGTTGAAGGAATCTATTCAAATTACATATCTCTAGGGTAGAATTCGCTCCAAGAGGGTTTTTCTGGGATCAAAGTGTGATTCTTGAAACTGGTGATAGGAGAAGCAAGGAAGTCCAAGGAAATATTTCAAAGTGCATAAGTAACTTGTTTCGTGGTTGAAACATCTGTCATGCGCATGTTCACAGCTCAGAAATGCATGTTTGAGCAATCTGTGATGCATGAAACATGTTCGGAATACGGAATGCCATGGGTATGTAAACAATGTAAATTACGTTTGTATTGGTGAGAATTCGCTCAAAGAGTGTTTTCTACTGCCAAATGTCCGATTTTAGAACCTGGTGATACAAAAAACTTATGAAGTCAGAGTAAATATTTCAAAGTGTAATATATGCCTTCTTTGGTGGATGAAAGTTCACTAATCCACATGCTCACAACTCAGAAACGCATGTTTCTCGAATCCGTCATGCATGTATCAGGTACGGAACCCGGAATGCCATGTTGATGGAATTCATGTAAATTAAATATCTATTAGGTTGAATACACTCCAGAAGTATTCTTCTATGAAAAATGAACGAATTCGAAAGTTGTGTTAGGGAAAGCTTGTGAAAATGTGTACACGAGTCTATATGAAATTATTCCTTTTATAGAGGATGAAAAATCAGTAATCCGCATGCTCACAACTCAGGAATGCATGTATGTCGAATCCGTCATTCATGTAACATGTACGGAACACGGAATTTCATGTTGAAGGAATCTATTCAAATTACATATCTCTAGGGTAGAATTCGCTCCAAGAGGGTTTTTCTGGGATCAAAGTGTGATTCTTGAAACTGGTGATAGGAGAAGCAACGAAGTCCAAGGAACTATTTCAAAGTGCATAAGTAACTTGTTTGGTGGTTGAAACATCTGTCATGCGCATGTTCACAGCTCAGAAATGCATGTTTGAGGAATCCATGATGCATGAAACATGTTCGGAGTACGGAATGCCATGATTATGTAAACAATGTAAATTACATGTGTATTGGTGAGAATTCGCTCAAAGAGTGTTTTCTACTGCCAAATGTCCGATTTTAGAACCTGGTGATACAAAAAACTTACGAAGTCAGAGTAAGTATTTCAAAGTGTAATATATGCCTTCTTTGGTGGATGAAAGTTCACTAATCCACATGCTCACAACTCAGAAATGCATGTTTCTCGAATCCATCATGCATGTATCATGTACGGAACCCGGAATTCCATGTTGATAAAATTCAGGTAAATTAAATATCTATTAGGTTGAATACACTCCAGAAGTATTCTTCTGTGAAAAATGAACGAATTCGAAACTTGTGTTAGGGAAAGCTTGTGAAAATGTGTACACGAGTATATATGAAATTATTCCTTTTATAGAGGATGAAAAATCAGTAATCCACATGCTCACAACTCAGGAATTCATGTTTGTGGAATCCGTCATGCATGTAACATGTACGGAACACGGAATATCATGATGAAGGAATCTATTCAAATTACATATCTCTAGGTTAGAATTCGCACCAACAGGGTTTTTCTGGGATCAAAGTGTGATTCTTGAAACTGGTGATAGGAGAAGCAACGAAGTCCAAGGAAATATTTCAAAGTGCATAAGTAACTTGTTTGGTGGTTGAAACATCTGTCATGCGCATGTTCACAGCTCAGAAATGCATGTTTGAGGAATCCGTGATGCATGAATCATGTTCGGAATACGGAATGCCATGGTTATGTAAACAATGTAAATTACATTTGTATTGGTGAGAATTCGATCAAAGAGTGTTTTCTACTGCCAAATGTCCGATTTTAGAACCTGGTGATACAAAAAACTTATGAAGTCAGAGTAAATATTTCAAAGTGTTATATATGCCTTCTTTGGTGGATGAAAGGTCACTAATCCACATGCACACAACTCAGAAACGCATGTTTCTCGAATCCGTCATGCATGTATCATGTACGGAACCCGGAATGCCATGTTGATGGAATTCATGAAAATTATATATCTATTAGGTTGAATACACTCCAGAAGTATTCTTTTGTGAAAAATGAACGAATTCGAAACTTGTGTTAGGGAAAGCTTATGAAAATGTGTACACGAGTCTATATGAAATTATTCCTTTTATAGAGAATGAAATATCAGTAATCCACATGCTCACAACTCAGGAATGCATGTTTGTGGAATCCGTCATGCATGTAACATGTACGGAACACGGAATATCATGTTGAAGGAATCTATTCAAATTACATATCTCTAGGGTAGAATTCGCTCCAAGAGTGTTTTTATGGGATCAAAGTGTGATTCTGGAAACTGGTGATAGGAGAAGCAACGAAGTAAAAGGAAATACTTCAAAGTGCATAAGTAACTTGTTTCGTGGTTGAAACATCTGTCATGCGCATGTTCACAGCTCAGAAATGCATGTTTGAGCAATCTGTGATGCATGAAACATGTTCGGAGTACGGAATGCCATGGGTATGTAAACAATGTAAATTACATGTGTATTGGTGAGAATTCGCTCAAAGAGTGTTTTCTACTGCCAAATGTCAGATTTTAGAACCTGGTGATACAAAAAACTTATGAAGTCAGAGTAAATATTTCAAAGTGTAATATATGCCTTCTTTGGTGGATGAAAGTTCACTAATTCACATGCTCACAACTCAGAAACGCATGTTTCTCGAATCCGTCATGCATGTATCATGTACGGAACCCGGAATACCATGTTGATGGAATTCATGTAAATTATATATCTATTAGGTTGAATACACTCCAGAAGTATTCTTCTGTGAAAAATGAACGAATTCGAAACTTGTGTTAGGGAAAGCTTGTGAAAATGTGTACACGAGTCTATATGAAATTATTCCTTTTATAGAGGATGAAAAATCAGTAATCCACATGCTCACAACTCAGGAATGCATGTATGTCGAATCAGTCATGCATGTAACATGTACGGAACACGGAATATCATGTTGAAGGAACCTATTCAAATTACATATCTCTAGGGTAGAATTCGCTCCAAGAGGTTTTTTCTGGGATCAAAGTGTGATTCTTGAAACTGGTGATAGGAGAAGCAACGAAGTCCAAGGAACTATTTCAAAGTGCATAAGTAACTAGTTTGGTGGTTGAAACATCTGTCATGCGCATGTTCACAGCTCAGAAATGCATGTTTGAGGAATCCGTGATGCATGAAACATGTTCGGAATACGGAATGCCATGGTTATGTAAACAATGTAAATTACATGTGTATTGGTGAGAATTCGCTCAAAGAGTGTTTTCTACTGCCAAATGTCCGATTTTAGAACCTGGTGATACAAAAAAATTATGAAGTCAGAGTAAAGATTTCAAAGTGTAATATATGCCTCTTTGGTGGATGAAAGTTCACTAATCCACATGCTCACAACTCAGAAACGCATGTTTCTCGAATCCGTCATGCATGTATCATGTACGGAACCCGGAATGCCATGTTGATGGAATTCATGTAAATTAAATATCTATTAGGTTGAATACACTCCAGAAGTATTCTTCTGTGAAAAAAGCACGAATTCGAAACTTGTGTTAGGGAAAGCTTGTGAAAATGTGTACACGAGTCTATATGAAATTATTCCTTTTATAGAGGATGAAAAATCAGTAATCCACATGCTCACAACTCAGGAATGCATGTTTGTTGAATCCGTCATGCATGTAACATGTACGGAACACGGAATATCATGTTGAAGGAATCTATTCAAATTACATATCTCTAGGGTAGAATTCGCTCCAAGAGGGTTTTTCTGGGATCAAAGTGTGATTCTTGAAACTGGTGATAGGAGAAGCAACGAAGTCTAAGGAACTATTTCAAAGTGCATAAGTAACTAGTTTGGTGGTTGAAACATCTGTCATGCGCATGTTCACAGCTCAGAAATGCATGTTTGTGGAATCCGTGATGCATGAAACATGTTCGGAATACGGAATGCCATGGTTATGTAAACAATGTAAATTACATGTGTATTGGTGAGAATTCGCTCAAAGAGTGTTTTCTACTGCCAAATGTCCGATTTTAGAACCTGGTGATACAAAAAACTTATGAAGTCAGAGTAAATATTTCAAAGTGTAATATATGCCTCTTTGGTGGATGAAAGTTCACTAATCCACATGCTCACAACTCAGAAACGCATGTTTCTCGAATCCGTCATGCATGTATCATGTACGGAACCCGGAATGCCATGTTGATGGAATTCATGTAAATTAAATATCTATTAGGTTGAATACACTCCAGAAGTATTCTTCTGTGAAAAAAGCACGAATTCGAAACTTGTGTTAGGGAAAGCTTGTGAAAATGTGTACACGAGTCTATATGAAATTATTCTTTTTATAGAGGATGAAAAATCAGTAATCCACATGCTCCCAACTCAGGAATGCATGTTTGTCGAATCCGTCATGCATGTAACATGTACGGAACACGGAATATCATGTTGAAGGAATCTATTCAAATTACATATCTCTAGGGTAGAATTCGCTCCAAGAGGGTTTTTCTGGGATCAAAGTGTGATTCTTGAAACTGGTGATAGGAGAAGCAACGAAGTCCAAGGAACTATTTCAAAGTGCATAAGTAACTTGTTTGGTGGTTGAAACATCTGTCATGCGCATGTTCACAGCTCAGAAATGCATGTTTGAGGAATCCGTGATGCATGAAACATGTTCGGAGTACGGAATGCCATGGTTATTTAAACAATGTAAATTACATGTGTATTGGTGAGAATTCGCTCAAAGAGTGTTTTCTACTGCCAAATGTCCGATTTTAGAACCTGGTGATACAAAAAACTTATGAAGTCAGAGTAAATATTTCAAAGTGTAATATATGCCTTCTTTAGTGGATGAAAGTTCACTAATTCACATGCTCACAACTCAGAAACGCATGTTTCTCGAATCCGTCATGCATGTATCATGTACGGAAACCGGAATACCATGTTGATGGAATTCATGTAAATTATATATCTATTAGGTTGAATACACTCCAGAAGTATTCTTCTGTGAAAAATGAACGAATTCGAAACTTGTGTTAGGGAAAGCTTGTGAAAATGTGTACACGAGTCTATATGAAATTATTCCTTTTATAGAGGATGAAAAATCAGTAATCCACATGCTCACAACTCAGGAATGCATGTATGTCGAATCCGTCATGCATGTAACATGTACGGAACACGGAATATCATGTTGAATTAATCTATTCCAATTACATATCTCTAGGGTAGAATTCGCTCCAAGAGGGTTTTTCTGGGATCAAAGTGTGATTCTTGAAACTGGTGATAGGAGAAGCAACGAAGTCCAAGAAAATATTTCAAAGTGCATAAGTAACTTGTTTGGTGGTTGAAACATCTGTCATGCACATGTTCACAGCTCAGAAACGCATGTTTGAGCAATCTGTGATGCATGAAACATGTTCGGAATACGGAATGCCTTGGGTATGTAAACAATGTAAATTACATGTGTATTGGTGAGAATTCGCTCAAAGACTGTTTTCTACTGCCAAATGTCCGAATTTAGAACCTGGTGGTACAAAAAAATTATGAAGTCCGAGTAAGTATTTCAAAGTGTAATATATGCCTTCTTTGGTGGATGAAAGTTCACTAATCCACATACTCACAACTCAGAAACGCATGTTTCTCGAATCCATCATGCATGTATGATGTACGTAACTCGGAATACCATGTTGATAGAATTCAGGTAAATTAAATATCTTTTAGGTTGAATACACTCCAGAAGAATTCTTCTGTGAAAAATGAACGAATTCGAAACTTGTGTTAGGGAAAGCTTGTGAAAATGTGTACACGAGTCTATATGAAATTATTCCTTTTATAGAGGATGAAAAATCAGTAATCCACATGCTCACAACTCAGGAATGCATGTATGTCGAATCCGTCATGCACGTAACATGTACGGAACACGGAATTTCATGTTGAAGGAATCTATTCAAATTACATATCTCTAGGGTAGAATTCGCTCCAAGAGGGTTTTTCTGGGATCAAAGTGTGATTCTTGAAACTGGTGATAGGAGAAGCAACGAAGTCCAAGGAAATATTTCAAAGTGCATAAGTAAATTGTTTGGTGGTTGAAACATCTGTCATGCGCATGTTCACAGCTCAGAAATGCATGTTTGAGGAATCCGTGATGCATGAATCATGTTCGGAATACGGAATGCCATGGTTATGTAAACAAGGTAAATTACATTTGTATTGGTGAGAATTCGCTCAAAGAGTGTTTTCTACAGCCAAATGTCCGATTTTAGAACCTGGTGATACAAAAAACTTATGAAGTCAGAGTAAATATTTCAAAGTGTAATATATGCCTTCTTTGGTGGATGAAAGTTCACTAATCCACATGCTCACAACTCAGAAACGCATGTTTCTCGAATCCGTCATGCATGTATCATGTACGGAACCCGGAATGCCATGTTGATGGAATTCATGTAAATTAAATATCTATTAGGTTGAATACACTCCAGAAGTATTCTTTTGTGAAAAATGAACGAATTCGAAACTTGTGTTAGGGAAAGCTTGTGAAAATGTGTACACGAGTCTATATGAAATTATTCCATTTATACAGGATGAAAAATCAGTAATCCACATGCTCACATCTCAGGAATGCATGTATGTCGAATCCGTCATGCATGTAACATGTACGGAACACGGAATATCATGTTGAAGGAATCTATTCAAATTACATATCTCTAGGGTAGAATTCGCTCCAAGAGGGTTTTTCTGGGATCAAAGTGTGATTCTTGAAACTGGTGATAGGAGAAGCAACGAAGTTCAAGGAAATATTTCAAAGTGCATAATTAACTTGTTTGGTGGTTGAAACATCTGTCATGCGCATGTTCACACATCAGAAACGCATGTTTGAGCAATCTGTGATGCATGAAACATGTTCGGAATACGGAATTCCTTGGGTATGTAAACAATATAAATTACGTGTGTATTGGTGAGAATTCGCTCAAAGAGTGTTTTCTACTGCCAAATGTCCGAATTTAGAACCTGGTGATACAAAAAACTTATGAAGTCAGAGTAAGTATTTCAAAGTGTAATATATGCCTTCTTTGGTGGATGAAAGTTCACTAATCCACATGCTCACAACTCAGAAACGCATGTTTCTCGAATCCGTCATGCATGTATCATGTACGGAACCCGGAATGCCATGTTGATGGAATTCATGAAAATTATATATCTATTTGGTTGAATACACTCCAGAAGTATTCTTCTGTGAAAAAAGAACGAATTCGAAACTTGTGTTAGGGAAAGCTTGTGAAAATGTGTACATGAGTCTATATGAAATTATTCGTTTTATAGAGGATGAAAAATCAGTAATCCACATGCTCACAACTCAGGAATGCATGTATGTCGAATCCGTCATGCACGTAACATGTACGGAACACGGAATATCATGTTGAAGGAATCTATTCAAATTACATATCTCTAGTTTAGAATTCACTCCAAGAGGGTTTTTCAGGGATCAAAGTGTGATTCTTGAAACTGGTGATAGGAGAAGCAACGAAGTCCAAGGAAATATTTCAAAGTGCATAAGTTACTTGTTTGGTGGTTGAAACATCTGTCATGCGCATGTTCACAGCTCAGAAATGCATGTTTGAGGAATCCGTGATGCATGAAACATGTTCGGAATACGGAATGCCATGGTTATGTAAACAATGTAAATTACATGTGTATTGGTGAGAATTCGCTCAAAGAGTGTTTTCTACTGCCAAATGTCCGATTTTAGAACCTGGTGATACAAAAAACTTATGAAGTCAGAGTAAATATTTCAAAGTGTAATATATGCCTTTTTGGTGGATGAAAGTTCACTAATCCACATGCTCACAACTCAGAAATGCATGTTTCTCGAATCCGTCATGCATGTATCATGTACGGAACCCGGAATGCCATGTTGATGGAATTCATGTAAATTAAATATCTATTAGGTTGAATACACTCCAGAAGTATTCTTTTGTGAAAAATGAACGAATTCGAAACTTGTGTTAGGGAAAGTTTGTGAAAATGGGTACACGAGTCTATATGAAATTATTCCATTTATAGAGGATGAAAAATCAGTAATCCACATGCTCCCAACTCAGGAATGCATGTTTGTCGAATCCGTCATGCATGTAACATGTACGGAACACGGAATATCATGTTGAAGGAATCTATTCAAATTACATATCTCTAGGGTAGAATTCGCTCCAAGAGGGTTTTCCTGGGATCAAAGTGTGATTCTTGAAAGTGGTGATAGGAGAAGCAAGGAAGTCCAAGGAAATATTTGAAAGTGCATAAGTAACTTGTTTCGTGGTTGAAACATCTGTCATGCGCATGTTCACAGCTCAGAAATGCATGTTTGAGCAATCTGTGATGCATGAAACATGTTCGGAATACGGAATGCCATGCGTATGTAAACAATGTAAATAACGTTTGTATTGGTGAGAATTCGCTCAAAGAGTGTTTTCTACTGCCAAATGTCCGATTTTAGAACCTGGTGATACAAAAAACTTATGAAGTCAGAGTAAGTAGTTCAAAGTGTAATTTATGCCTCCTTTGGTGGATGAAAGTTCACTAATCCACATGCTCACAACTCAGAAACGCATGTTTCTCGAATCCGTCATGCATGTATCATGTACGGAACCCGGAATGCCATGTTGATAGAATTCAGGTAAATTAAATATCTATTAGGTTGAATACACTCCAGAAGTATTCTTCTGTGAAAAATGAACGAATTCGAAACTTGTGTTAGGGAAAGCTTGTGAAAATGTGTACACGAGTCTATATGAAATTATTCCTTTTATAGAGGATGAAAAATCAGTAATCCACATGCTCACAACTCAGGAATGCATGTATGTCGAATCCGTCATGCACGTAACATGTACGGAACACGGAATTTCATGTTGAAGGAATCTATTCAAATTACATATCTCTAGGGTAGAATTCGCTCCAAGAGGGTTTTTCTGGGATCAAAGTGTGATTCTTGAAACTGGTGATAGGAGAAGCAACGAAGTCCAAGGAAATATTTCAAAGTGCATAAGTAAATTGTTTGGTGGTTGAAACATCTGTCATGCGAATGTTCACAGCTCAGAAATGCATGTTTGAGGAATCCGTGATACATGAATCATGTTCGGAATACGGAATGCCATGGTTATGTAAACAATGTAAATTACATTTGTATTGGTGAGAATTCGATCAAAGAGTGTTTTCTACAGCCAAATGTCCGATTTTAGAACCTGGTGATACAAAAAACCTATGAAGTCAGAGTAAATATTTCAATGTGTAATATATGCCTTCTTTGGTGGATGAAAGTTCACTAATCCACATGCTCACAACTCAGAAACGCATGTTTCTCGAATCCGTCATGCCTGTATCATGTACGGAACCCGGAATGCCATGTTGATGGAAATCATGTAAATTAAATATCTATTAGGTTGAATACACTCCAGAAGTATTCTTCTGTGAAAAAAGAACGAATTCGAAACTTGTGCTGGGAAAGCTTGTGAAAATGTGTACACAAGTCTATATGAAATTATTCCTTTTATAGAGGATGAAAAATCAGTAATCCACATGCTCACAACTCAGTAATGCATGTTTGTCGAATCCGTCATGCACGTAACATGTACGGAACACGGAATATCATGTTGAAGGAATCTATTCAAATTACATATCTCTAGGGTAGAATTCGCTCCAAGAGGGTTTTTCTGGGATCAAAGTGTGATTCTTGAAACTGGTGATAGGAGAAGCAACGAAGTCCAAGGAACTATTTCAAAGTGCATAAGTAACTTGTTTGGTGGTTGAAACATCTGTCATGCGCATGTTAACAGCTCAGAAATGCATGTTTGTGGAATCCGTGATGCATGAAACATGTTCGGAATCCGGAATGCCATGGTTATTTAAACAATGTAAATTACATGTGTATTGGTGAGAATTCGCTCAAAGAGTGTTTTCTACAGCCAAATGTCCGATTTTAGAACCTGGTGATACAAAAAACTTATGAAGTCAGAGTAAATATTTCAAAGTGTAATATATGCCTTCTTTGGTGGATGAAAGTTCACTAATCCACATGCTCACAACTCAGAAACGCATGTTTCTCGAATCCGTCATGCCTGTATCATGTACGGAACCCGGAATGCCATGTTGATGGAAATCATGTAAATTAAATATCTATTAGGTTGAATACACTCCAGAAGTATTCTTCTGTGAAAAATGAACGAATTCGAAACTTGTGTTAGGGAAAGCTTGTGAAAATGTGTACACGAGTCTATATGAAATTATTCCTTTTATAGAGGATGAAAAATCAGTAATCCACATGCTCACAACTCAGGAATGCATGTATGTCGAATCCGTCATGCATGTAACATGTACGGAACACGGAATATCATGTTGAATTAATCTATTCCAATTACATATCTCTAGGGTAGAATTCGCTCCAAGAGGGTTTTTCTGGGATCAAAGTGTGATTCTTGAAACTGGTGATAGGAGAAGCAACGAAGTCCAAGAAAATATTTCAAAGTGCATAAGTAAATTGTTTGGTGGTTGAAACATCTGTCATGCACATGTTCACAGCTCAGAAACGCATGTTTGAGCAATCTGTGATGCATGAAACATGTTCGGAATACGGAATGCCTTGGGTATGTAAACAATGTAAATTACATGTGTATTGGTGAGAATTCGCTCAAAGACTGTTTTCTACTGCCAAATGTCCGAATTTAAAACCTGGTGGTACAAAAAAATTATGAAGTCCGAGTAAGTATTTCAAAGTGTAATATATGCCTTCTTTGGTGGATGAAAGTTCACTAATCCACATACTCACAACTCAGAAACGCATGTTTCTCGAATCCATCATGCATGTATGATGTACGTAACCCGGAATTCCATGTTGATAGAATTCAGGTAAATTAAATATCTTTTAGGTTGAATACACTCCAGAAGAATTCTTCTGTGAAAAATGAACGAATTCGAAACTTGTGTTAGGGAAAGCTTGTGAAAATGTGTACAGGAGTCTATATGAAATTATTCCTTTTATAGAGGATGAAAAATCAGTAATCCACATGCTCACAACTCAGGAATGCATGTATGTCGAATCCGTCATGCACGTAACATGTACGGAACACGGAATTTCATGTTGAAGGAATCTATTCAAATTACATATCTCTAGGGTAGAATTCGCTCCAAGAGGGTTTTTCTGGGATCAAAGTGTGATTCTTGAAACTGGTGATAGGAGAAGCAACGAAGTCCAAGGAAATATTTCAAAGTGCATAAGTAAATTGTTTGGTGGTTGAAACATCTGTCATGCGCATGTTCACACCTCAGAAATGCATGTTTGAGGAATCCGTGATGCATGAATCATGTTCGGAATACGGAATGCCATGGTTATGTAAACAAGGTAAATTACATTTGTATTGGTGAGAATTCGCTCAAAGAGTGTTTTCTACAGCCAAATGTCCGATTTTAGAACCTGGTGATACAAAAAACCTATGAAGTCAGAGTAAATATTTCAAAGTGTAATATATGCCTTCTTTGGTGGATGAAAGTTCACTAATCCACATGCTCACAACTCAGAAACGCATGTTTCTCGAATCCGTCATGCCTGTATCATGTACGGAACCCGGAATGCCATGTTGATGGAAATCATGTAAATTAAATATCTATTAGGTTGAATACACTCCAGAAGTATTCTTCTGTGAAAAAAGAACGAATTCGAAACTTGTGTTAGGGAAAGCTTGTGAAAATGTGTACACGAGTCTATATGAAATTATTCCTTTTATAGAGGATGAAAAATCAGTAATCCACATGCTCACAACTCAGTAATGCATGTTTGTCGAATCCGTCATGCACGTAACATGTACGGAACACGGAATATCATGTTGAAGGAATCTATTCAAATTACATATCTCTAGGGTAGAATTCGCTCCAAGAGGGTTTTTCTGGGATCAAAGTGTGATTCTTGAAACTGGTGATAGGAGAAGCAACGAAGTCCAAGGAACTATTTCAAAGTGCATAAGTAACTTGTTTGGTGGTTGAAACATCTGTCATGCGCATGTTCACAGCTCAGAAATGCATGTTTGTGGAATCCGTGATGCATGAAACATGTTCGGAATCCGGAATGCCATGGTTATGTAAACAATGTAAATTACATGTGTATTGGTGAGAATTCGCTCAAAGAGTGTTTTCTACAGCCAAATGTCCGATTTTAGAACCTGGTGATACAAAAAACCTATGAAGTCAGAGTAAATATTTCAAAGTGTAATATATGCCTTCTTTGGTGGATGAAAGTTCACTAATCCACATGCTCACAACTCAGAAACGCATGTTTCTCGAATCCGTCATGCCTGTATCATGTACGGAACCCGGAATGCCATGTTGATGGAAATCATGTAAATTAAATATCTATTAGTTTGAATACACTCCAGAAGTATTCTTTTGTGAAAAAAGAACGAATTCGAAACTTGTGTTAGGGAAAGCTTGTGAAAATGTGTACATGAGTCTATATGAAATTATTCCTTTTATAGAGGATGAAAAATCAGTAATCCACATGCTCACAACTCAGTAATGCATGTTTGTCGAATCCGTCATGCACGTAACATGTACGGAACACGGAATATCATTTTGAAGGAATCTATTCAAATTAGATATCTCTATGGTAGAATTCACTCTAAGAGTGTTTTTCTGGGATCAAAGTGTGATTCTTGAAACTGGTGATAGGAGAAGCAACGAAGTCCAAGGAAATATTTCAAAGTGCATAAGTAACTTGTTTGGTGGTTGAAACATCTGTCATGCGCATGTTCACACCTCAGAAACGCATGTTTGAGCAATCTGTGATGCATGAAACATGTTCGGAATACGGAATTCCTTGGGTATGTAAACAATGTAAATTACGTGAGTATTGGTGAGAATTCGCTCAAAGAGTGTTTTCTACTGCCAAATGTCCGAATTTAGAACCTGGTGATACAAAAAACTTATGAAGTCAGAGTAAGTATTTCAAAGTGTAATATATGCCTTCTTTGGTGGATGAAAGTTCACTAATCCACATGCTCACAACTCAGAAACGCATGTTTCTCGAATCCGTCATGCATGTATCATGTACGGAACCCGGAATGCCATGTTGATAGAATTCAGGTAAATTAAATATCTATTAGGTTGAATACACTCCAGAAGAATTCTTTTGTGAAAAATGAACGAATTCGAAACTTGTGTTAGGGAAAGCTTGTGAAAATTTGTACACGTGTCTATATGAAATTATTCCTTTTATAGAGGATGAAAAATCAGTAATCCACATGCTCAGAACTCAGGAATGCATGTATGTCGAATCCGTCATGCATGTAACATGTACGGAACACGGAATATCATGTTGAAGGAATCTATTCAAATTACATATCTCTAGGGTAGAATTCGCTCCAAGAGGGTTTTTCTGGGATCAAAGTGTGATTCTTGAAACTGGTGATAGGAGAAGCAACGAAGTCCAAGGAACTATTTCAAAGTGCATAAGTAACTTGTTTGGTGGTTGAAACATCTGTCATGCGCATGTTCACAGCTCAGAAATGCATGTTTGTGTTATCCGTGATGCATGAAACATGTTCGGATTCCGGAATGCCATGGGTATGTAAACAATGTAAATTACGTTTGTATTGGTGAGAATTCGCTCAAAGAGTGTTTTCTACTGCCAAATGTCCGATTTTAGAACCTGGTGATACAAAAAACTTATGAAGTCAGAGTAAATATTTCAAAGTGTTATATATGCCTTCTTTGGTGGATGAAAGGTCACTAATCCACATGCACACAACTCAGAAACGCATGTTTCTCGAATCCGTCATGCATGTATCATGTACGGAACCCGGAATGCCATGTTGATGGAATTCATGAAAATTATATATCTATTAGGTTGAATACACTCCAGAAGTATTCTTCTGTGAAAAATGAACGAATTCGAAACTTGTGTTAGGGAAAGCTTGTGAAAATGTGTACACGAGTCTATATGAAATTATTCCTTTTATAGAGGATGAAAAATCAGTAATCCACATGCTCACAACTCAGGAATGCATGTATGTCGAATCCGTCATGCACGTAACATGTACGGAACACGGAATATCATGTTGAAGGAATCTATTCAAATTACATATCTCTAGTTTAGAATTCACTCCAAGAGGGTTTTTCAGGGATCAAAGTGTGATTCTTGAAACTGGTGATAGGAGAAGCAACGAAGTCCAAGGAAATATTTCAAAGTGCATAAGTTACTTGTTTGGTGGTTGAAACATCTGTCATGCGCATGTTCACAGCTCAGAAATGCATGTTTGAGGAATCCGTGATGCATGAAACATGTTCGGAATACGGAATGCCATGGTTATGTAAACAATGTAAATTACATGTGTATTGGTGAGAATTCGCTCAAAGAGTGTTTTCTACTGCCAAATGTCCGATTTTAGAACCTGGTGATACAAAAAACTTATGAAGTCAGAGTAAATATTTCAAAGTGTAATATATGCCTTCTTTGGTGGATGAAAGTTCACTAATCCACATGCTCACAACTCAGAAACGCATGTTTCTCGAATCCGTCATGCATGTATCATGTAACGAACCCGGAATGCCATGTTGATGGAATTCATGTAAATTAAATATCTATTAGGTTGAATACACTCCAGAAGTATTCTTTTGTGAAAAATGAACGAATTCGAAACTTGTGTTAGGGAAAGTTTGTAAAAATGTGTACACGAGTCTATATGAAATTATTCCTTTTATAGAGGATGAAAAATCAGTAATCCACATGCTCACAACTCAGGAATGCATGTATGTCGAATCAGTCATGCATGTATCATGTACGGAACCCGGAATGCCATGTTGATGGAATTCATGTAAATTAAATATCTATTAGGTTGAATACACTCCAGAAGTATTCTTTTGTGAAAAATGAACGAATTCGAAACTTGTGTTAGGGAAAGTTTGTAAAAATGTGTACACGAGTCTATATGAAATTATTCCTTTTATAGAGGATGAAAAATCAGTAATCCACATGCTCACAACTCAGGAATGCATGTATGTCGAATCCGTCATGCATGAAACATGTACGGAACACGGAATTTCATGTTGAAGGAATCTATTCAAATTACATATCTCTAGGGTAGAATTCGCTCCAAGAGGGTTTTTCTGGGATCAAAATGTGATTCTTGAAACTGGTGATAGGAGAAGCAACGAAGTCCAACGAACAATTTCAAAGTGCATAAGTAACTTGTTTGGTGGTTGAAACATCTGTCATGCGCATGTTCACAGCTCAGAAATGCATGTTTGTGGAATCCGTGATGCATGAAACATGTTCGGAATACGGAATGCCATGGTTATGTAAACAATGTAAATTACGTGTGTATTGGTGAGAATTCGCTCAAAGAGAGTTTTCTACTGCCAAATGTCCGAATTTAGAACCTGGTGATACAAAAAACTTATGAAGTCAGAGTAAGTATTTCAAAGTGTAATATATGCCTTCTTTGGTGGATGAAAGTTCACTAATCCACATGCTCACAACTCAGAAATGCATGTTTCTCGAATCCATCATGCATGTATCATGTACGGAACCCGGAATTCCATGTTGATAGAATTCAGGTAAATTAAATATCTATTAGGTTGAATACACTCCAGAAGTATTCTTCTGTGAAAAATGAACGAATTCGAAACTTGTGTTAGGGAAAGCTTGTGAAAATGTGTACACGAGTCTATATGAAATTATTCCTTTTATAGAGGATGAAAAATCAGTAATCCACATGCTCACAACTCAGGAATGCATGTTTGTGTAATCCGTCATGCATGTAACATGTACGGAACACGGAATATCATGATGAAGGAATCTATTCAAATTACATATCTCTAGGTTAGAATTCGCTCCAAGAGGGTTTTTCTGGGATCAAATTGTGATTCTTGAAACTGGTGATAGGAGAAGCAAGGAAGTCCAACGAAATACTTCAAAGTGCATAAGTAACTTGTTTGGTGGTTGAAACATCTGTCATGCGCATGTTCACAGCTCAGAAATGCATGTTTGAGGAATCCGTGATGCATGAATCATGTTCGGAATACGGAATGCCATGGTTATGTAAACAATGTAAATTACATGTGTATTGGTGAGAATTCGCTCAAAGAGTGTTTTCTACTGCCAAATGTCCGATTTTAGTACCTGGTGATACAAAAAACTTATGAAGTCAGAGTAAGTATTTCAAAGTGTAATATATGCCTTCTTTGGTGGATGAAAGTTCACTAATCCACATGCTCACAACTCAGAAACACATGTTTCTCAAATCCGTCATGCATGTATCATGTACGGAACCCGGAATGCCATGTTGATGGAATTCATGTAAATTAAATATCTATTAGGTTGAATACACTCCAGAAGTATTCTTTTGTGAAAAATGAACGAATTCGAAACTTGTGTTAGGGAAAGCTTGTGAAAATGTGTACACGAGTCTATATGAAATTATTCCTTTTATAGAGGATGAAAAATCAGTAATCCACATGCTCACAACTCAGGAATGCATGTTTGTGGAATCCGTCATGCATGTAACATGTACGGAACACGGAATATCATGTTGAAGGAATCTATTCAAATTACATATCTCTAGGGTAGAATTCGCTCCAAGAGTGTTTTTCTGGGATCAAAGTGTGATTCTGGAAACTGGTGATAGGAGAAGCAACGAAGTCCTAGGAAATACTTCAAAGTGCATAAGTAAATTGTTTGGTGGTTGAAACATCTGTCATGCGCATGTTCACAGCTCAGAAATTCATGTTAGAGGAATCCGTGATGCATGAAACATGTTCGGAATACGGAATTCCTTGGGTATGTAAACAATGTAAATTACGTGTGTATTGGTGAGAATTCGCTCAAAGAGTGTTTTCTACTGCCAAATGTCCGAATTTAGAACCTGGTGATACAAAAAACTTATGAAGTCAGAGAAAGTATTTCAAAGTGTAATATATGCCTTCTTTGGTGGATGAAAGTTCACTAATCCACATGCCCACAACTCAGAAACGCATGTTTCTCGAATCCGTCATGCATGTATCATGTACGGAACCCGGAAAGCCATGTTGATAGAATTCAGGTAAATTAAATATCTATTAGGTTGAATACACTCCAGAAGAATTCTTTTGTGAAAAATGAACGAATTCGAAACTTGTGTTAGGGAAAGCTTGTGAAAATGTGTACACGAGTCTATATGAAATTATTCCTTTTATAGAGGATGAAAAATCAGTAATCCACATGCTCACAACTCAGGAATAATGTATGTCGAATCCGACATGCATGTAACATGTACGGAACACAGAATATCATGTTGAAGGAATCTATTCAAATTACATATCTCTAGGGTAGAATTCGCTCCAAGAGGGTTTTTCTGGGATCAAAGTGTGATTCTTGAAACTGGTGATAGGAGAAGCAACGAAGTCCAAGGAACTATTTCAAAGTGCATAAGTAACTTGTTTGGTGGTTGAAACATCTGTCATGCGCATGTTCACAGCTCAGAAATGCATGTTTGTGGAATCCGTGATGCATGAAACATGTTCGGAATCCGGAATGCCATGGGTATGTAAACAATGTAAATTACGTTTGTATTGGTGAGAATTCGCTCAAAGAGTGTTTTCTACTGCCAAATGTCCGATTTTAGAACCTGGTGATACAAAAAACTTATGAAGTCAGAGTAAATATTTCAAAGTGTTATATATGGCTTCTTTGGTGGATGAAAGGTCACTAATCCACATGCACACAACTCAGAAACGCATGTTTCTCGAATCCGTCATGCATGTATCATGTACGGACCCGGAAAGCCATGTTGATGGAATTCATGAAAATTATATATCTATTAGGTTGAATACACTCCAGAAGTATTCTTCTGTGAAAAAAGCACGAATTCGAAACTTGTGTTAGGGAAAGCTTGTGAAAATGTGTACACGAGTCTATATGAAATTATTCCTTTTATAGAGGATGAAAAATCAGTAATCCACATGCTCACAACTCAGGAATGCATGTATGTCGAATCCGTCATGCACGTAACATGTACGGAACACGGAATATCATGTTGAAGGAATCTATTCAAATTACATATCTCTAGTTTAGAATTCACTCCAAGAGGGTTTTTCAGGGATCAAAGTGTGATTCTTGAAACTGGTGATAGGAGAAGCAAGGAAGTCCAAGGAAATATTTGAAAGTGCATAAGTAACTTGTTTCGTGGTTGAAACATCTGTCATGCACATGTTCACAGCTCAGAAATGCATGTTTGAGCAATCTGTGATGCATGAAACATGTTCGGAATACGGAATGCCATGCGTATGTAAACAATGTAAATAACGTTTGTATTGGTGAGAATTCGCTCAAAGAGTGTTTTCTACTGCCAAATGTCCGATTTTAGAACCTGGTGATACAAAAAACTTATGAAGTCAGAGTAAGTATTTCAAAGTGTAATATATGCCTTCTTTGGTGGATGAAAGTTCACTAATCCACATGCTCACAACTCAGAAATGCATGTTTCTCGAATCCATCATGCATGTATCATGTACGGAACCCGGAATGCCATGTTGATAGAATTCAGGTAAATTAAATATCTATTAGGTTGAATACACTCCAGAAGTATTCTTCTGTGAAAAATGAACGAATTCGAAACTTGTGTTAGGGAAAGCTTGTGAAAATGTGTACAAGAGTCTATATTAAATTATTCCTTTTATAGAGGATGAAAAATCAGTAATCCACATGCTCACAACTCAGGAATGCATGTTTGTGGAATCCGTCATGCATGTAACATGTACGGAACACGGAATATCATGATGAAGGAATCTATTCAAATTACATATCTCTAGGTTAGAATTCGCTCCAAGAGGGTTTTTCTGGGATCAAAGTGTGATTCTTGAAACTGGTGATAGGAGAAGCAAGGAAGTCCAAGGAAATACTTCAAAGTGCATAAGTAACTTGTTTGGTGGTTGAAACATCTGTCATGCGCATGTTCACAGCTCAGAAATGCATGTTTGAGGAATCCGTGATGCATGAATCATGTTCGGAATACGGAATGCCATGGTTATGTAAACAATGTAAATTACATGTGTATTGGTGAGAATTCGCTCAAAGAGTGTTTTCTACTGCCAAATGTCCGATTTTAGAACCTGGTGATACAAAAAACTTATGAAGTCAGAGTAAGTATTTCAAAGTGTAATATATGCCTTCTTTGGTGGATGAAAGTTCACTAATCCACATGCTCACAACTCAGAAACGCATGATTCTCAAATCCGTCATGCATGTATCATGTACGGAACCCGGAATGCCATGTTGATGGAATTCATGTAAATTAAATATCTATTAGGTTGAATACACTCCAGAAGTATTCTTTTGTGAAAAATGAACGAATTCGAAACTTGTGTTAGGGAAAGCTTGTGAAAATGTGTACACGAGTCTATATGAAATTATTCCTTTTATAGAGGATGAAAAATCAGTAATCCACATGCTCACAACTCAGGAATGCATGTTTGTAGAATCCGTCATGCATGTAACATGTACGGAACACGGAATATCATGTTGAAGGAATCTATTCAAATTACATATCTCTAGGGTAGAATTCGCTCCAAGAGTGTTTTTCTGGGATCAAAGTGTTATTCTTGAAACTGGTGATAGGAGAAGCAACGAAGTCCAAGGAAATATTTCAAAGTGCATAATTAACTTGTTTGGTGGTTGAAACATCTGTCATGCGCATGTTCACACCTCAGAAACGCATGTTTGAGCAATCTGTGATGCATGAAACATGTTCGGAATACGGAATTCCTTGGGTATGTAAACAATGTAAATTACGTTTGTATTGGTGAGAATTCGCTCAAAGAGTGTTTTCTACTGCCAAATGTCCGATTTTAGAACCTGGTGATACAAAAAACTTATGAAGTCAGAGTAAATATTTCAAAGTGTTATATATGCCTTCTTTGGTGGATGAAAGGTCACTAATCCACATGCACACAACTCAGAAACGCATGTTTCTCGAATCCGTCATGCATGTATCATGTACGGAACCCGGAATGCCATGTTGATGGAATTCATGAAAATTATATATCTATTAGGTTGAATACACTCCAGAAGTATTCTTCTGTGAAAAATGAACGAATTCGAAACTTGTGTTAGGGAAAGCTTGTAAAAATGTGTACACGAGTCTATATGAAATTATTCCTTTTATAGAGGATGAAAAATCAGTAATCCACATGCTCACAACTCAGGAATGCATGTATGTCGAATCCGTCATGCACGTAACATGTACGGAACACGGAATATCATGTTGAAGGAATCTATTCAAATTACATATCTCTAGTTTAGAATTCACTCCAAGAGGGTTTTTCAGTGATCAAAGTGTGATTCTTGAAACTGGTGATAGGAGAAGCAACGAAGTCCAAGGAAATATTTCAAAGTGCATAAGTTACTTGTTTGGTGGTTGAAACATCTGTCATGCGCATGTTCACAGCTCAGAAATGCATGTTTGAGGAATCCGTGATGCATGAAACATGATCGGAATACGGAATGCCATGGTTATGTAAACAATGTAAATTACATGTGTATTGGTGAGAATTCGCTCAAAGAGTGTTTTCTACTGCCAAATGTCCGATTTTAGAACCTGGTGATACAAAAAACTTATGAAGTCAGAGTAAATATTTCAAAGTGTAATATATGCCTTCTTTGGTGGATGAAATTTCACTAATCCACATACTCACAACTCAGAAACTCATGTTTCTCGAATCCGTCATGCATGTATCATGTACGGAACCCGGAATGCCATGTTGATGGAATTCATGTAAATTAAATATCTATTAGGTTGAATACACTCCAGAAGTATTCTTTTGTGAAAAATGAACGAATTCGAAACTTGTGTTAGGGAAAGTTTGTGAAAATGTGTACACGAGTCTATATGAAATTATTCCATTTATAGAGGATGAAAAATCAGTAATCCACATGCTCCCAACTCAGGAATGCATGTTTGTCGAATCCGTCATGCATGTAACATGTACGGAACACGGAATATCATGTTGAAGGAATCTATTCAAATTACATATCTCTAGGGTAGAATTCGCTCCAAGAGGGTTTTTCTGGGATCAAAGTGTGATTCTTGAAACTGGTGATAGGAGAAGCAAGGAAGTCCAAGGAAATATTTGAAAGTGCATAAGTAACTTGTTTCGTGGTTGAAACATCTGTCATGCGCATGTGCACAGCTCAGAAATGCATGTTTGAGCAATCTGTGATGTATGAAACATGTTCGGAATACGGAATGCCATGCGTATGTAAACAATGTAAATAACGTTTGTATTGGTGAGAATTCGCTCAAAGAGTGTTTTCTACTGCCAAATGTCCGATTTTAGAACCTGGTGATACAAAAAACTTATGAAGTCAGAGTAAGTATTTCAAAGTGTAATATATGCCTTCTTTGGTGGATGAAAGTTCACTAATCCACATGCTCACAACTCAGAAACGCATGTTTCTCGAATCCGTCATGCATGTATCATGTACGGAACCCGGAATGCCATGTTGATGGAATTCATGTAAATTAAATATCTATTAGGTTGAATACACTCCAGAAGTATTCTTCTGTGAAAAATGAACGAATTCGAAACTTGTGTTAGGGAAAGCATGTGAAAATGTGTACACGAGTCTATATGAAATTATTCCTTTTATAGAGGATGAAAAATCAGTAATCCACATGCTCACAACTCAGGAATGCATGTATGTCGAATCCGTCATGCACGTAACATGTACGGAACACGGAATTTCATGTTGAAGGAATCTATTCAAATTACATATCTCTAGGGTAGAATTCGCTCCAAGAGGGTTTTTCTGGGATCAAAATGTGATTCTTGAAACTGGTGATAGGAGAAGCAACGAAGTCCAACGAACAATTTCAAAGTGCATAAGTAACTTGTTTGGTGGTTGAAACATCTGTCATGCGCATGTTCACAGCTCAGAAATGCATGTTTGAGGAATCCATGATGCATGAAACATGTTCGGAGTACGGAATGCCATGATTATGTAAACAATGTAAATTACATGTGTATTGGTGAGAATTCGCTCAAAGAGTGTTTTCTACTGCCAAATGTCCGATTTTAGAACCTGGTGATACAAAAAACTTATGAAGTCAGAGTAAATATTTCAAAGTGTTATATATGCCTTCTTTGGTGGATGAAAGGTCACTAATCCACATGCACACAACTCAGAAACGCATGTTTCTTGAATCCGTCATGCATGTATCATGTACGGAACCCGGAATGCCATGTTGATGGAATTCATGAAAATTATATATCTATTAGGTTGAATACACTCCAGAAGTATTCTTCTGTGAAAAATGAACGAATTCGAAACTTGTGTTAGGGAAAGCTTGTGAAAATGTGTACACGAGTCTATATGAAATTATTCCTTTTATAGAGGATGAAAAATCAGTAATCCACATGCTCACAACTCAGGAATGCTTGTATGTCGAATCCGTCATGCACGTAACATGTACGGAACACGGAATATCATGTTGAAGGAATCTATTCAAATTACATATCTCTAGTTTAGAATTCACTCCAAGAGGGTTTTTCAGGGATCAAAGTGTGATTCTTGAAACTGGTGATAGGAGAAGCAACGAAGTCCAAGGAAATATTTCAAAGTGCATAAGTTACTTGTTTGGTGGTTGAAACATCTGTCATGCGCATGTTCACAGCTCAGAAATGCATGTTTGAGGAATCCGTGATGCATGAAACATGTTCGGAATACGGAATGCCATGGTTATGTAAACAATGTAAATTACATGTGTATTGGTGAGAATTCGCTCAAAGACTGTTTTCTACTGCCAAATGTCCGATTTTAGAACCTGGTGATACAAAAAACTTATGAAGTCAGAGTAAATATTTCAAAGTGTAATATATGCCTCCTTTGCTGGATGAAAGTTCACTAATCCACATGCTCACAACTCAGAAACGCATGTTTCTTGAATCCGTCATGCATGTATCATGTACGGAACCCGGAATGCCATGTTGATGGAATTCATGTAAATTAAATATCTATTAGGTTGAATACACTCCAGAAGTATTCTTTTGTGAAAAATGAACGAATTCGAAACTTGTGTTAGGGAAAGTTTGTGAAAATGGGTACACGAGTCTATATGAAATTATTCCATTTATAGAGGATGAAAAATCAGTAATCCACATGCTCCCAACTCAGGAATGCATGTTTGTCGAATCCGTCATGCATGTAACATGTACGGAACACGGAATATCATGTTGAAGGAATCTATTCAAATTACATATCTCTAGGGTAGAATTCGCTCCAAGAGGGTTTTTCTGGGATCAAAGTGTGATTCTTGAAACTGGTGATAGGAGAAGCAAGGAAGTCCAAGGAAATATTTGAAAGTGCATAAGTAACTTGTTTCGTGGTTGAAACATCTGTCATGCGCATGTTCACAGCTCAGAAATGCATGTTTGAGCAATCTGTGATGCATGAAACATGTTCGGAATACGGAATGCCATGCGTATGTAAACAATGTAAATAACGTTTGTATTGGTGAGAATTCGCTCAAAGAGTGTTTTCTACTGCCAAATGTCCGATTTTAGAACCTGGTGATACAAAAAACTTATGAAGTCAGAGTAAGTATTTCAAAGTGTAATATATGCCTTCTTTGGTGGATGAAAGTTCACTAATCCACATGCTCACAACTCAGAAACGCATGTTTCTCGAATCCGTCATGCATGTATCATGTACGGAACCCGGAATGCCATGTTGATGGAATTCATGTAAATTAAATATCTATTAGGTTGAATACACTCCAGAAGTATTCTTCTGTGAAAAATGAACGAATTCGAAACTTGTGTTAGGGAAAGCTTGTGAAAATGTGTACACGAGTCTATATGAAATTATTCCTTTTATAGAGGATGAAAAATCAGTAATCCACATGCTCACAACTCAGGAATGCATGTATGTCGAATCCGTCATGCACGTAACATGTACGGAACACGGAATTTCATGTTGAAGGAATCTATTCAAATTACATATCTCTAGGGTAGAATTCGCTCCAAGAGGGTTTTTTCTGGGATCAAAGTGTGATTCTTGAAACTGGTGATAGGAGAAGCAACGAAGTCCAACGAACAATTTCAAAGTGCATAAGTAACTTGTTTGGTGGTTGAAACATCTGTCATGCGCATGTTCACAGCTCAGAAATGCATGTTTGAGGAATCCATGATGCATGAAACATGTTCAGAGTACGGAATGCCATGATTATGTAAACAATGTAAATTACATGTGTATTGGTGAGAATTCGCTCAAAGAGTGTTTTCTACTGCCAAATGTCCGATTTTAGAACCTGGTGATACAAAAAACTTATGAAGTCAGAGTAAGTATTTCAAAGTGTAATATATGCCTTCTTTGGTGGATGAAAGTTCACTAATCCACATGCTCACAACTCAGAAACGCATGTTTCTCGAATCCGTCATGCATGTATCATGTACGGAACCCGGAATGCCATGTTGATAGAATTCAGGTAAATTAAATATCTATTAGGTTGAATACACTCCAGAAGAATTCTTTTGTGAAAAATGAACGAATTCGAAACTTGTGTTTGGGAAAGCTTGTGAAAATGGGTACACGAGTCTATATGAAATTATTCCATTTATAGAGGATGAAAAATCAGTAATCCACATGCTCCCAACTCAGGAATGCATGTTTGTCGAATCCGTCATGCATGTAACATGTACGGAACACGGAATATCATGTTGAAGGAATCTATTCAAATTACATATCTCTAGGGTAGAATTCGCTCCAAGAGGGTTTTTCTGGGATCAAAGTGTGATTCTTGAAACTGGTGATAGGAGAAGCAAGGAAGTCCAAGGAAATATTTGAAAGTGCATAAGTAACTTGTTTCGTGGTTGAAACATCTGTCATGCGCATGTTCACAGCTCAGAAATGCATGTTTGAGCAATCTGTGATGCATGAAACATGTTCGGAATACGGAATGCCATGCGTATGTAAACAATGTAAATAACGTTTGTATTGGTGAGAATTCGCTCAAAGAGTGTTTTCTACTGCCAAATGTCCGATTTTAGAACCTGGTGATACAAAAAACTTATGAAGTCAGAGTAAGTATTTCAAAGTGTAATATATGCCTTCTTTGGTGGATGAAAGTTCACTAATCCGCATGCTCACAACTCAGAAATGCATGTTTCTCGAATCCATCATGCATGTATCATGTACGGAACCCGGAATGCCATGTTGATAGAATTCAGGTAAATTAACTATCTATTAGGTTGAATACACTCCAGAAGTATTCTTCTGTGAAAAATGAACGAATTCGAAACTTGTGTTAGGGAAAGCTTGTGAAAATGTGTACACGAGTCTATATGAAATTATTCCTTTTATAGAGGATGAAAAATCAGTAATCCACATGCTCACAACTCAGGAATGCATGTTTGTGGAATCCGTCATGCATGTAACATGTACGGAACACGGAATATCATGTTGAAGGAATCTATTCAAATTACATATCTCTAGGGTAGAATTCGCTCCAAGAGTGTTTTTCTGGGATCAAAGTGTGATTCTGGAAACTGGTGATAGGAGAAGCAACAAAGTCCTAGGAAATACTTCAAAGTGCATAAGTAACATGTTTGGTGGTTGAAACATCTGTCATGCGCATGTTCACAGCTCAGAAATGCATGTTAGAGGAATCCGTGATGCATGAAACATGTTCGGAATACGGAATGCCATGGTTATGTAAACAATGTAAGTTACATGTGTATTGGTGAGAATTCGCTCAAAGAGTGTTTTCTACTGCCAAATGTCCGAATTTAGAACCTGGTGATACAAAAAAATTATGAAGTCCGAGTAAGTATTTCAAAGTGTAATATATGCCTTCTTTGGTGGATGAAAGTTCACTAATCCACATACTCACAACTCAGAAACGCATGTTTCTCGAATCCATCATGCATGTATGATGTACGTAACCCGGAATTCCATGTTGATAGAATTCAGGTAAATTAAATATCTTTTAGGTTGAATACACTCCAGAAGAATTCTTCTGTGAAAAATGAACGAATTCGAAACTTGTGTTAGGGAAAGCTTGTGAAAATGTGTACACGAGTCTATATGAAATTATTCCTTTTATAGAGGATGAAAAATCGGTAATCCACATGCTCACAACTCAGGAATGCATGTATGTCGAATCCGTCATGCACGTAACATGTACGGAATGCGGAATTTCATGTTGAAGGAATCTATTCAAATTACATATCTCTAGGGTAGAATTCGCTCCAAGAGGGTTTTTCTGGGATCAAAGTGTGATTCTTGAAACTGGTGATAGGAGAAGCAACGAAGTCCAAGGAAATATTTCAAAGTGCATAAGTTACTTGTTTGGTGGTTGAAACATCTGTCATGCGCATGTTCACAGCTCAGAAATGCATGTTTGAGGAATCCGTGATGCATGAAACATGTTCGGAATACGGAATGCCATGGTTATGTAAACAATGTAAATTACATGTGTATTGGTGAGAATTCGCTCAAAGAGTGTTTTCTACTGCCAAATGTCCGATTTTAGAACCTGGTGATACAAAAAACTTATGAAGTCAGAGTAAATAATTCAAAGTGTAATATATGCCTTCTTTGGTGGATGAAAGTTCACTAATCCACATGCTCACAACTCAGAAACGCATGTTTCTCGAATCCGTCATGCATGTATCATGTACGGAACCCGGAATGCCATGTTGATGGAATTCATGTAAATTAAATATCTATTAGGTTGAATACACTCCAGAAGTATTCTTCTGTGAAAAATGAACGAATTCGAAACTTGTGTTAGGGAAAGCTTGTGAAAATGTGTACACGAGTCTATATGAAATTATTCCATTTATAGAGGATGAAAAATCAGTAATCCACATGCTCCCAACTCAGGAATGCATGTTTGTCGAATCCGTCATGCATGTAACATGTACGGAACACGGAATATCATGTTGAAGGAATCTATTCAAATTACATATCTCTAGGGTAGAATTCGCTCCAAGAGGGTTTTTCTGGGATCAAAGTGTGATTCTTGAAACTGGTGATAGGAGAAGCAAGGAAGTCCAAGGAAATATTTGAAAGTGCATAAGTAACTTGTTTCGTGGTTGAAACATCTGTCATGCGCATGTTCACAGCTCAGAAATGCATGTTTGAGCAATCTGTGATGCATGAAACATGTTCGGAATACGGAATGCCATGGTTATGTAAACAATGTAAGTTACATGTGTATTGGTGAGAATTCGCTCAAAGAGTGTTTTCTACTGCCAAATGTCCGAATTTAGAACCTGGTGATACAAAAAAATTATGAAGTCCGAGTAAGTATTTCAAAGTGTAATATATGCCTTCTTTGGTGGATGAAAGTTCACTAATCCACATACTCACAACTCAGAAACGCATGTTTCTCGAATCCATCATGCATGTATGATGTACGTAACCCGGAATTCCATGTTGATAGAATTCAGGTAAATTAAATA